>NW_023416284.1:129506787-130706787 GCF_014176215.1 Rousettus aegyptiacus
AACAATCAAGATCTTCAGAACATGTTTAAATGATGGCCAATATAAATACGAAATGCATTTTCTTTGTTATCTTTTTTTCCCATTAGCATTCACACAATGGCACAAAAAAGGGGTTTTCTTTTCTGTTTTTTTTTTTTTTCTCCTGCATAATCAATTCTTTAAAGAGCAAGAGAGCTGGACTGTATTTTTTTTTTAAGCCTCTGAATGCCAGCCAGCACAGTAGGGGCAGTTAAATAATAAATAATAATAAATACTGGGTTTATTGACCCTGAACCCTTGAATTAATTAATTAATCATGATAATACGGTGAGATCAAAGGGATAAAATTCTAAAACTGACTGCAAGATGCAAATGTATAAATATCTCAGCAGGAATAATTGCAAATCATTTTGATCAAATATAAAATGATGATCAATTATGCTCTTTAGAGCCTGATAAGTTACATTTATTTAAATGCTATAAAGTACATCCCTTCAGGATCTAATGATCTCCAAAATATCATTTGTTAGGGTAAAGCATTGTAGTCTAATAACCCTAAAGACTAAAGGTTCAGATTCAGAATGGTAGATACCATCTATATTTTAAAAGATATTTTCCCTGAAAAATGTCCCCTTGCAACATCTAATTTGGATATTTCAGTAAGTCTTATATAACCAGGCCACTTTTACTGAGGACCATCTACATTGTTTCTTGTAATTTTACTCACATAAAATCAATTACAAGAGACAATGTAGATGGTCCTCAGTAAAAGAGTGAGTCACCAGGTGAAGAAGGAAGGGCCAGGTCAGAACTTGCGATATACAGTAATAACATGGAGCCATAATAACAGACACAAAGATCCCGTAGGTGTAGGAATCTATAATAATAACTGTTGGAGGTTTATGCTTGTTCTCAAGGATTCGTTTTCTGGGTTCTTTTGCTCACCCCTTGAGGAGTGTTCCAGCTGTGTAGTGGGAACCCAGGGACCTAAATCCAGGGGACCCTCCTGAGTTTTGTCAGAAGATGTGATCTTTCCAATAGGCTGCTCAGAACATAAGCAGCAACCATAGCAAGAAAATTGTTTTTGGATAATTGAGATGCTGATTTCAGGAAATCTATTTTCTCTATGATTATGAGTTTGTCTGGTTGTAAATAAGGACATTTGGGAAGTCATATTTTCAAGGCCTTAGGAAGTTTGTATTCAGAGTTGAGATCTGGACATTGTGTTTTAAGATTTTTCCTTTTTAAGGACCAGATTGAAATCATTCATTTATTCAACAAACATTTGCGGAACATCTACTATATGCTAGATACTGTAGATTCAAATAAGAGTAGGATTTAACCATTGTTAAATGGTTGAGAATTCATTGAACTATCTCTATGAATTGAGTGGTACTTTCACATCTGTTATCTCCTTTAATTAATGGAGCCATCTTTTGAAGGATGTATCATATTTTAAGATATGTATGATGTATCTCAATGAGTTGATATGATTTGCCTAAAATTCCTTAGTGTCAAAATGTGGATTTAAGAGTTCTCCTGCTTCTTGATATGGTGCTTTTTCTTCTACATTGCAGAGTGTATTTTTCTTTTTGAATCTTGGCTTCTTTGATAAATTAAGACAGAGACTATTTTTTTCAAATTCTCCTTTTTATCTTTCTAAACATTTTATGTTTTATGAATTACCAGTATTTGGATCCAAAAAGTAGACAGGGCATAATTTCAGTGACTCATCAATCCTATTCAAACACCTTGGGACTTTTATAAACCAGTTTTATCTCTGAGAGCTTCTTGATATTACTTCCATGAACTTCCAGGAGAGCTCTTAGAGGTGGGTCTGGTTCTGAAGACCCTTTCTCCTCTCTTTCTATAGTCTGTCCCTTCCCTAGGTCACAGTGATTGGGTAGTTAGTTGATAGTGTTTGCAAGAGATATTTTAACCCTTCTCTTCCTGAATCATTAGTATCACAACATCCTTCCCTGTGGGCCCATCATAGAACCATCCAAGATGCTGGCTGAACAACAATCTTCTGGGATGAACACCATCTAACCTCTGTTATAGGTTTAATTTCATCCCTTCAAAACTTTATAAGCTGAATTCCTAATCTCCAGTACTTTAGAAATGTGACCTTATTTGGAAATAGGGTCAGTATAATTGTAGGCTAGGATGAGGTCATACTAGAATAGCATGGGTTCCTAATCCAATATGATTGTGTCTTTATAAAAAGAGAAAATTTGGACATATATACACAGGGAGAATGTCATGTGAAGATAAAGGCAGAGATCAGGGTAAGGCAGCAGAAGCCAATGAATGCTAAATATTACCGACAAATCAAAGAAGCTAGGAAAGAGACATGAAATAGATTCTCTATTACAGCCTCAGAATAAATGAACCCTAATAACACTTTGAGTTCAGATGCTTAATCTTCAGAATTGTGAAACAATAAACTTCTGTTGTTTAAAAGGGGTCCCTAACCTCCAGCCATGGACCAATACCATTCTGTGGCCTGTTAGGAACTGGGTCACACAACAGGAGGTTGAGTGGCGAGCAAGCCAGCAAAGCTTCATCTGTATTTGTAGCCGCTCCCCAGCACCAGCATCACTGCCTCAGCTCCACCTCAGATCATTGGGCATTAGATTCCCATAGGAGCACCAGTCCCTGGTGCTAAAAAGGTTGGGGACTTCTGGTTTAAGCCACCCTGTTTAGTGATACCTTTTTATGGCAGTCCTAGAGAAGTAATATACCCCTGTTGTAATAGACCTGGCTTGGAGAGAAAGGGATTTTTCTTGGCTCAGGATGACATCTTCCTGAATTCTCAGATTCATAGAAGAACATCCACTCATACTTTTCTACATGGAACTATTAGTCTTCCTCACATGGACCAAATGTCCACCAGTTGCCCAAAACCTTATGCCAATGACCTAGAGATTTCGACATTACTTCCTCTCACATGTTTTCCGGCACATGGTGTTCACTAAGGCCTTTCTGTTAACCTCTTTGATTTCATAGGCCTTTGACTACTTGAATTTCTAATTTTAATTGTGTAATTCTCAGTGTGCTTCTCATTATAGGAGAAAAGAGGAACACATGCTTCGATTTGCAATATCTGTCACTATTGAAGATGCTACCTTCCTCCCTACTAAAAAACACCAGTGAGTGCCCTTCATCTCTTTCCCATACTGAGCCCAGTGCTCCTTCCTTCCATGCCTGATTAAATTATTCATTCATTCATTCATTCATTCATCCTTTTATAAACCAAATATTTATCAAAGGCCAACCACATGTTGTCAATAAAAGAGGGTAAACTGTTGACTTACCCCTGTGGAGTTCAAAGTCTAGTAGGAGAGATACTCAAAGTCTAGTGGAGGAGTCAGATATGGAAGGAGTAGTTTTCTAACAAGTCCACAGTAGAGTATTTATTATAATAGGCCAGAGACAAAAGTGGTTAAATGTCCTTGGAGGAAAAGTTTTGGAAGACTTCACAGAGAAAGTGACTTTTGAAGAATGAGAAAGAATTAATGGCAGTTAGGGGAAAGACAGAGTAGGAGCACAGTATGAGGAAGAGATCTTAGGTACATGTGACAAATGGAAGACTCCATACTTTGACAAAGCCTGGCTATGTTTGGCTAGAGTGCGCGCACGCGCGCGCGCACACACACACACACACACACACACACACATAGGTTTGGCAGCAGATGAGCTCAAAATGAAGTTGGGGATCAGTAATGGCTGGTTTTCCACACTTTGAGTGGAGCTTACAGTAATAGGAAGCCATGAAAGGTATTTACATCTTGAAGCAATATTGTCAAATTTGTCTTTTAAAACAATCACTCTGGTGGCAGAGTGACACACAATTTGGAGATGACAGAGGGTGGAGGCTAGAGACCACTAGGAAGGTCTCTATATTTTTATTTCTTGAATAAAAAATTAGAAATTGGTTCAACAAGTACTAATGTGGTTGTGGACACAACAAGACAGAGTATTTAAAATTGGGTTATTTACAGACACATAGATCAATGGAACAGAATAGAGAGCCCAGAAATTAATCTATGACAAAGGAAGCAAGAATATATAGTGGGGTAAAAACAGTCTCTTCAATAATGGTCTTGGGAAAATTAAATAGCTACAAAAAAAAAAAATGAAACTGGAATACTTTCTTACACAATATATAAGAATAAACTCAAAATGGATTAAAGACTTAATGTAAGACCCAAAACCATAAAACTAAAAGAAAACATAGGCAATAAATTCTGACATTGCTCTTAGTAATACTTTTTTGGATATATCTCCTCAGCAAGGAAACAAAATAAAAAAGAAATAAATAGGACTATATCAAACTAAAAAGTTTGTTTTGCACAGCAAAGAGAATCATTAATAAAATGAAATGACAACCTACTGAATGTGAGAAGATATTCACTAACAATACTTCCACTAAAGGGTTAATATCCACAATTTATAAAGAACTCATACAACACCAAAAAGACACGGTATGATTAAAAAATGGGCAGAGGACCTGAGTAAACATTTCTCCAAAGAGGACAACAGATGGCCAATAAACCTATGAAAAGATGCTTAATGTCACAAATCATCAGAGAAATGCAAATAAAAACGACAGTGAGATATCACCTCATACTTGCCAGAATGGCTATCATGAGTAAATCAAACAGCAAGTGTTGGCGAGGATGTGGAGAAAGGGGAACCCTTGTGGACTGTAAGTGGGATTGCAAATTGGTGTAGTCACTGTAGAAAAACAGTATGGAGGTTCCTCGAAATATTAAAAATACCATATGACCCGACAATTTCACCTCTGAGTATTTATCCATAGATATTCAAAACATTGATTTAAAAAGATATTCATCTCTATGTTCATTGCATCATTATTTACAGTAGCCAAGGTATGAAAGCAACATAAGTGTCCATCGATAGTTGATTGAATAAAGAAGATGGGGTACATGTATACAATGGAATATTACTCAGCCATAAAAAGAAATGAAATCTTACCATTTGTGACGACATATATGGACCTAGAGGATATTATACTGAGTGAAATAAGTCATACAGAGAAAGACAAATACCATATGATTTCGCTTACACGCAGAATCTAAAAGACAAAATAAATGAACAAATACAAAAAAGAAACAAGCTCATAGATACAGAGAACAAATTGTAATAGTAATAACTTTGGTGTTAACTGGGTACTAGACCTTTTGGGAGGAACACTTCATAGTTATGTAAATGTCTAACCACTATACTGCACACCTGAAACTAATATACTATTGAATGTCAACTGTAATTGAAAAATAAAAAATTTAATAAAAATCTCCAGAGAGCATTGGGGAGTATTGTTACCTCTTAAATAAAATAAAATAAAATAAAATAAAGTAAAATCAGGGTTATTTAGAAATATTTTAAAAAGCTGTACCGACAGGCTATGCAGGAAAGAAGATGAAAGTATAAACCACAGTGGTACAAGTTGAAATGAAGAGAAAGGCATTTATGAGTTTAAAAAGATAGAATAGATAATATATTTAAGAGTGTGAAGAAGAAACAGGAATCAAAGGTGGCTGCCAGATATATTTTATTTGTCCATAAAGGTAATGGAAATACTAAGATAAGAAAGAAGAGTAATGAATTTTCTGAGAATGCTAATGGTTTCAGTTTGGGAAATATTGAGTTTGATGTACTCACGCAAGATATCCAAGGAAAGAGAACTATATAGGCAGTTGAAAATATTGGGCAAGCACTCAGAAAAAATATTTAGAAATAATTATAACAATAACAGCAAAATAATATCAGCAATTTATTAGACTCTTATGATAAGCCAGACACTGTTGCTTGGTCTTTGTGTGCATCATTTCACTCGATTTTTTCACAGTGCTGTGAAGTATTATTTCCTTTTTATAGGTCTGGATACTCCCAAGGTTAGCTACCAGAAAGGAAAGGGTTGCACAATTGATTAAAAAACATCAACAAATAACAGGCATCACTAGTGATAACATAGCATTAGCTGCTGCTGCTATGTGTTGGGGAGACAGTTTCTTTAACCCTTATATCTCACAGAAGCCCCCACTGAAGATGGTTCCACCTAGCCGGGGTGAAGATCCCTTTAGGCATCATGTTCTCCAAGACTCTCTTTGCTATTCTCATGAACTTGGTGTATGCTATTTTTCTCTCCCCAGACCTCCACAGCTGTTCAAGAGATCCACTGCAAGTCTGTTGGTCTCAAGGAAAGTAACAGTTAAAAAACCCATTTTGGAGAATGGAGAAACTGAAAGTAGATTTCCAGATCAGTTATCCTGGCATGTAATCCCCAAGAAGGCTCAGGCTTTAAGCCTCCCTAATATCTATTCTTACATGTCCTAACCCACCTGTCTGGGTCAATAGAATTATACACACAACACTACATTCCCTTAAAAGGGTCTGTTTATTAGGGATGCAGTGGGAAAAAAAGAGAAAGAAAAGGAAGGAAGGAAGGAAGGAAGGAAGGAAGGAAGGAAGGAAGGAAGGAAGGAAGGAAGGAAGGAAGGAAGGAGAGGAAAGGAAAGGAAAGGAAAGGAAAGGAAAGGAAAGGAAAGGAAAGGAAAGGAAAGGAAAGGAAAGGAAAGGAAAGGAAAGGAAAAAAGAAAAGAGGCAGATTTAGATGCACATTGTAATAATTCTCACTTGGGATTCAAACCTTCTAATAATCTTTTCTTTGACTTCTGACTCCTATATTAAGAAAAGGGGCCTGGAAGCTGCCGTATCAGAAAAGAGGGCTTTTCTCTTGCAACTTTATTTATCCACTTGTTAGAAGTGCACATGCTCCTTCTTTTGATTCAATTACTCCATGGAGTGGAGGGGTTGAACAACTCAAAGTGGGGGCCAGGGCTGCCACGTTACCGTATTACTGTCACCTGGGAGCTTGTTAAAAATGCAGAATCTCAGGCTCCACCTCCAACTTGCTGAATCAGTTTACCTGAAAATAATCTCCAGGGTATTAGTATGCACACTAACATTTGACAAGCACTGGTTTAGAAGATCCAAGTTCGGGAATATGAAAAATTAATACATTCTAGCAATCAGGATTGGGCAACACAAGCTCATTAACTTTTGTTTCATCACTAGATTTTTTCTATTCATAAAACACAATATACATTCTCCCTTACCTTTCAAGACATGATAATCACAATCAGAACTTTATGAAACTCTCTACTCAAGCAAAAACTAGAAATTAAGTTTGCATTTTGAGGATGTGAATATCCAGATTTGTTGTTTCCCATTCAAATGTATGTGTCTAAAATTCTATCAAGGTTACCAAGTAATACTTAAAAACCACAAGCATTTTGTCTCTGAAAAGAAAAAGAACACTTTCTATTGTTAAGCAGCTGAAATCAATATAATGATTGAAAACGAATAAGCATTATTTTTTTGGCTCCAGATACACTTTCAGGACTTGAGATGTGGGTCATCGACAGATGAGAAGCCAAAATCAACCAATCAAAATATGAGTGAATAAGCAAGGAAAATAAGTAGAGACCGAGTTGAGTGCTATTACAATATAAAGCATAACATCAAACATTGAATTGACAAGAAAAGTGGGTTCCCTGTGGATGTCACTGGAAAAAACAAAGGCTAAGATTCTGCATATTTCTGCAGAGAAGACAAAGAATCAAGGCCACTAAAATTCAAAGGAAACTGAAAGCAGGAATTAAAATCTTAAAGTAGCACTTTTTACAACATTGATTTACATAACAAGAAGACTGGAAGAATTTAAAGTTTTGATCTGACATTGAGACTCACCGGGACCCTCGGTTTTCTGAACAAGTTATAGTTTTGTCTGGAAAAAAAATCCTCACTTTTAAAAGTAATTGGTCTCATACAGAATAATGTCAAGCCTAAGGACATTATGTCATCACATAAATGTCAATGTTAAGAAAATATCTTTTAGATAGAAATACCTTTCTAATTTTTGTGTTGTGATAAATCTGTTGTTAAGAATGTGCTTTGAAGACTATAAAATCTTTCAAGGTTGTGGATCAAGTATAATTTTTACAATTAACTCACTTTAAGAGAAAAAAGATTCATAAGAGGCCTCATGAAAATCTAGATTCATATAGTTAAAGTTAGCTTGGAAACAAAAGCTAAAATTCAGAAACTTTGTGACTTACAGCTTTGATGTGAAACTATCACTTTCTTTTCTGGGTCTTCCATTTTTTAACAGCCTCATACTTGATAAGAAATGTATTCACTGAAGCATTACAGTCTATAGCACCACAGGTCACTTTGATTGAATAGGTGTTTTCACTTTAATTCAATTAGTAAATTAAGGTCGAATTTCTTGCTATGAGCAATGTTTATTTATATCACTGTAATAATGAGTGTAATATGTTATGTGTGAGATCTTGTTCTTTTTATAAAAGAATATTCCTTTTGTAAAACCCCATTAAAAATAGATTTTCCTAAAATAGAACTCCCATATTACCTAGAAATCCCGCTTTTGGATATTATCTAAGGAAATCAAAAACACTAATTAAGAAATATATATGCGTTCCTATGTTCATTGCAGCATTATTTACAATAGCCAAGCTATGGAGGCAACCTAGATGTCTATTGATAGATGAAAGGATAAAGAAGATGTGGTGTATAAGTATAGTGAAATAGTACTCAGTCATAAAAAAATGAAATCTTACCATTTGTGACATGAATGGACCTAGAGGGTAATATGCTAAGTGAAATAAGTGAAACAGAAAAGATGAATACCATATGATTTCACTTACATATGGAATCTAAAAAAGGTGAAGGCTATTAAACAGTACAAACTGCCAATTATAAAATAAGACAAAGGAATGTAAAATAAGACATAGGAATGTATAGAATAAGGAATATAGTCTAACATCATGATAATGTATGGTGATAGATAGTTGTTAGGCTTACTGGAGTGATCACTTTGTAAGGTATATAAATGGCTAATCACTATGTCGTACAACCAAAAATAATATAATATTGTATAATATACAATATTACATTATAATATATTATATGAATTAATAATTGTTAACTAATGTTATATTAGTTAACAATTATATTAGTTAACAATATAATATTAGTTAACTATAACTAATATTATATTAATAATTGTTAACTATAATTTTAAAACAAATTTTAAAAAATTTCTATTCACCAAAATTAAAGAAAAAACTTCTTTTTTTTTTTTTTTGACATTTGTACCATAACAAAGCAAGCATGAGGATTTTATAAGCAACCAGAGAGAAAAGTCATCTTACAAATGAAATGACTATTAAACAAACAGATAAATTTTTAACATCAACAAGTGCCAGCAGAATGATACATTCAAAATGCTGGGGGGCGGGGGGAAGTAATTATTAGTTATTTAGAATTACCAGGCAAAATTATCATGCAAGAGTGAGGACACAATTAACACATTAAAAACAAAACAAAACAAAACAACAAAGACAAAAACAAAAACACACACTTTAAGAAAAACACATAGAAGAAGAGCTTTATAGCTTTGGTATATATATGAAAGATTTCTTGAATAAGACACAAAATACACAAGCCAAAAAGGAAAAGATGCTTAAAATTGACTACATTAAAATACAAAACAAAATTAAAAAGACAATCCACTGTCTAGAAGATACTTGTAATGCACATAAAGATTAGTACCCAAAGTATATTAAGAACTCTTATAACTCAATAAGAAAAAGAAAGAAAATAACTAAGAGAAACATGGAGAAAAAATATAACATATAATTCACAGAAGGTGAAACCTGACTGACCAATAAATGTAATAAGTGTCCAACTTCTCTAATTATCTGAGAAATTTAAATTAAAGCAAGAGAGAGATACCATTAGGTTATTAGTGAGATTAGCAAAAATTAAGAATTCAGGCAACTCCAAGTGTTAATGATGTTGTGGGAACATTGCTGATGGGACCATAAACAGGATGGCTACTTTGGAGAACTATTCAGTAATATCAAGTAAAATTGGAAATGCACAAATTCTATGACCCAGTAGTTCTACCTGTAGGTATGCACTAGGGCTAAGGTACTGCAGAGACTCCGGGGCTATGCAAGGCACAGCCTTTTATATCGTAAAGCAGGTCTCACCAAAGTGCACAAAGAGACACATCTGAAAAACTGGAGGAGAAACTAGAGATTTGGGGATCGTATTACTTATTAGAAGTTGTCCTTCTGGTCCCACTCTAGTTTCAAGAAGTTGAAACTGGAAATCGTAGGCATATTTTGGCATTTATATAAGCAATATAATCTATGACTCTTATCAAAAGATATACTGAAGAAGAAATAAAGTTTTTTTTGCCCTATTTCATAAGATTAAAGCATAAACATACCTTGACATGTTTATGTGAAAATGTAAAGTTCTGAACTAAACAAAATGCAATTTTCTTTTTTTTACAGGGTAGTTGTATTCCTAGAAAATTAAAAAATATTTCTGGACATTTGAATGGTACCAAAAACAAGAAAAAAGAAAGAAAACAAAACACATCTTTATATATAAATTAAGTTAGCAACAAGGCTCACGAAATTATAAAGTTTTTAGCTCTTAAATACCTGGCATGACATCTAACATTTGAAAGTCACATGGGAAACAGGACAATTCTTTGTGTGGTGACCTGGCAGGTGCGTGAGGATGTTAGCTTCATTGACCCCTACCTACTAAATGCCAGGTGTGCTCAAGAGACTGAGACAATAAAGCCCGCTGGGGTTGAGACCCACTATTCAATCTAGACCTGACCCAAAATTTCTCCTTCCTGGAAGCTCTTTATTATTTATTTCTCTGCACCTCCACAATGCATGTGACCAAAATAACATTTGCCCCATTCTATAACATTGAGCTTTTTACATATCTGTTCTCTCATCCAAACCAAGCCTTCCAAGAAGACTATGACCATGTGTTATTTTCTATACCCAGAGCCTAGAAGTGCTCAATAAATGTTTGCAGTACAAAAAATAATTTAATCAAATCTAGTGGTTTAGGTTTGAGTTTCTAGCATGTCACTGGACCACTTGCTGCCTTTATTCCTAATTCCAAAGGAAAGCTTTCATCTATAAAAGCCTAATAAAACAAGAGTCCTTTAGCAGAAGTCATCTTCAGTTTTTTAAAAAAGTTTATCTTGTACTGCTCGCACCTTAGATCAGTTATTATATACCGAATGTCTTCATCTACAAGGAAAACAGGATAAAGAGGGTCATAGCTCTTGTTAGGGAAATATGTAAGTATAGCCTGTCAACATTTAAGAAATACTGAAAGACCTAGATTTTGCATTCATTCTTCACTCTGTAGGGCAGCCACCCTGAATTTTTCCTCCTTCCTTTGGTCATATCTTTGTCAAGGAACTCTCGTTTGGCCGGTTCTCATCCAAAATTCATCATAAAGATACACCCTGTGGTTCTAGATGTGACTTCACATTCTAAGACACATGGATTGGTGGAATGGTCCTACTAATTGAAATAAGACTTTTCACAATATTTAAACCATAAGTGTTGTTAAGTGAACCCAAGAAGAAATCAAGAGGATTCATGAACAGATTTATAAATTTTCTTCTTTCTGCATTTTAATTATACTGGCATTTTAATTGCACCATAATTGCTCTTTAATCACATGTATTTGTATAAATTAAAAAATAATTAGAGCTCTGCAGCACTATGGGAAACTAATTTATGCATATAGACCTTTAAAGATATTCATGTGGAGAATGATTTCATAGTCCTCACCATGGTAGACACTTTAAAATTGTCCTTTTTGAAAAGGTCTATAGCTATCTAGATTGATGTGCCTTCCTGTTCTCTTTGTGACTTAGAAAGCAAGACAGAGCTGGAGCTTGAATGGAGGGCAGTGCCTAGTATTCACGGAATTCCTAGCTTGGGAAGTTCTTTAAATATTAAAAAATGTAAAAATGATATATACGAGAAATACAATGCATAACTCCTAAGTAAATACACGTGCGCGCGCGCGCGCACACACACACACACACACACACACACACACACACTATTTTCTGATAGGAATCATACATTGTATTTCTTATGTAAAAAAAATATATATATATATATAATATTTTTTCTAGTGTAGCATAGGGAAGGTAAAGGTAAGATGAGTCACTAAATTAGGGCAACAGAACCAATAAAATTTTAACAATCTTTTAGGCACGGGTTATCATGGCAAAGTACATATGTGTGATGTTAGGGTTATTTATCCAACAATCATTTATTGAACACCTACTGAGATATAGCCTCAGCCTGTTTCACAGGTCTTTTACCCAAATGCAGTTTGAAATTTCTAGCCTTCGCTTCTATCTCCTTACTTAATGTCTTAGTTTTCACTGGGAACATGAGCATTACGTAATGTTGGCAAATTGTAGATTGGGCTCCCTGATATCCTGGTTCTCTGCTGCTTCAGTATATGCCCCTCACTTCATCACCCAATATTTCAGAGAGTTCTTAGTGGCAGGCTTCTTACTTTAAAATTGCATTTTCATCATTTTGGAAAGGAAAAAGCTAAGGAGCTTAGTAACTTAAATTGTATTACTTCCTTACCCTGAGATTATGGCACTAATGCTTTTGTAAGCAAGAGGATCCAGCATAAGTAAACTTCCTGCCCTCTCCTATCTCAGGGCCTGCACTTGAGCTGTTCTCTCTGCCTGTCCTTCTGGGTCATCCTCCCCCTACCCACATAGCATTCATTCTGTCCCTCCCAAGAAAACTTCCTGGGCACCCCATGTGGCATTCTTCTTTCCCTGTAATTTTGTCCTTATAGCATATTCTGCATCTTTCTCTTTTGTAGCACTTAGGTTAGAGTTATATTCTTTCAGTTCCTAGAGGTCAGGAATGATGTCTTATTTATTTTTTAGCTACCCGAAGGACTCAGTGCGGGGCTTTGTCTCTGACAGATATAACAGAAGTCTGATAGTTAAAGGACAAATACCTTTAGGGGTGTGTGTGTGTGTGTGTGTGTGTGTGTGTGTGTGTGTGTGTTAGTGCACTACAACCCCCATTAGAATCTTCTGTGTCTATTATTCCATGAAAACACATTAGTCAACATACTCAGGGGAATTTGTAGGTTCTGCTTTGGTATGTGGCTGGGTTCCCTGACCTTATTTTTTATGGAGCTGCTCTTTGCAAAAGGAAACTCAACGCTTAAAATGTGTTCCAGGCCTTGATATGCCTAGATATGCCTCTCTAAAGGGCATATTTCTTTACAATGGAGAGAAATGGAGGGGAGTTATATCACCTTTGGACATTATCCTCAGATGTGTTCTGGAGAGAAGAAAATCCCAAAAGGAATACTTCCCATTTAAGTCAGGTATGTTATTACAAGAGTCTTCTGTCTCTTGAAAACACTTAATCAGAGGGGAGCAGCTCAAGGTTCCTGCCACCTTGAACTAAACCTTATTCAGGTCCAGATACTGCCCCTGAGCACCAGGAACAACAGCATTTACCTTTGCCCTAGCCAAGTACATGAGTTAGGCTAATGGTAGCTGCTATTACAAATAGATTCCACAGTGTATAATATCTCAAACACAATGGAAGTTTATTTCTTGCTAAGGTAGTAGTTCAAAGCAATGATTCCTTGTTGGTAGATGGTTCCTTTATTGATTGATTCTGGCCCAGTCTTCTTTTATCACGTGGCTCTTCAAACCATAAGGGTTGACATATGCATCCGGCCAGTGGAATGGGAAAGGGAGAAAAGATACAATAACTTCTTAAAAGCCTGGAAGTGATGCATATAATTTCTGTTCACATTATAATGTCTCTAGATGCTAGAGGACTGGGAAAGCAGTCCTTGCTTGGGCAGCCATTCTCCAGAGACAGCTCAAACTCTATACCATAGAAAGGGATCATGAATTTGGGGTACAGTTAGCCGCCAGGTTGCTCTGCTGCTTTTCTAGGGCAACACCATTTGCTGTCCAATGGCCCAGATGCCCATCTTCCATCAAATGGTTGTCTGCTGCTCACTGCCAAGCAGTCATCTCATTACTGTTGAACCACTGAAGCAACTCTTGCTTCTGAAATGGGCCAAAGTTTTGCTACCCAATCAAAACTGTGCCTTTTGGGATATAGATTTTAAAATGGTTATTAAGAAACAAAAGACTCCAAAAGAACCTTGGCTCTCCCTCTTTCATGCTTAAGGGATTTGGAATGAAAGGCCAGCTCCAGGAAGGGAATCTTAACATAATTGCCTTAGCATTAGCTTCGAAGGCTCTGGGCAGGGGCTTGGTGGCTAGATTTCTCCACTCTCTGTTCCATTCTGGGTTGCCTAGTAAGAGTCGCCTGTCATGTGTGTTCTGCTCTTCCATAGCTACCTGTAAATCCTTTGAAATCTCAGACCCCTACCCCCTTTTTCCTTTGCCCATAATGGCATATACATCTCAACTGCCCAATGCATTTTGGGTCTCATATCTTATGACACCCCTGGCATGTACATCTCTCATAAACTTTATTTTCTCTTGTTAATCTGTCTCTGTCAATTTGATTATTAGCCCAGCTAGAAGAACTTCGTGGGAGGAAAAGTATATATTTTTAGCTCCTACACTTCCTATCATAATTATTTAAGTGTCCCGATGGTGCTCCCAGTTCTGTCTCTACCTGTCTTGGGCAGCAGGAGGGGGGGAGTGGGCAGGAGGGAAAGCAAGTCAGCCTCTCCAATATGTACTTAACAGTGGGATCTGGTGGTGCAGTCCTCACCATTATATCAGGCATTGTTCATTTCTCCCCTTTTCACAAGGGGTACATCACAGTCCATCCTTTTGGCTCTCTCATGGTTCAAAGGGTAGAGTGGAACACTTTCTAATTAATTGCACCTAAGCTTGTAGTATCTCATTTAAAACAATTGCCTTCGCAGAAGGACTCTGCCTGTCTACTCCAATTATAGCTCATATCTGTGGGCCTCTTAATCCTAGAGTTTTCTTAACCATACTTCCTTAGTCCTGAGCATATGTGGAAACAATTCTGAGGCCCCTGGTCCTTATCTGCTCATCCTTTTCTCCTTAAGCATCCTCTTTTACAATAGACAGATGTCACAAATTATGGCCTATCTAGGAGTTAGAAAGATGTTTAATTTAATTAAATTTCAGAGTTTTCTTGAGAAAGGAAAAGGGTTGTGTGTTGCAGAAAAGAAAATATTTCATAAGAATTTTACTCAGCGAGTATTATGTCCTATATGGTGTGAAAAGAACTATGAGAAATATGAAGGAACATAAGTTACGGTCTCTGCTCATGAAGCTCTTATAAGTTAGTTAGTAAGAACTGCTAATCATCTGGGACACAACAACAACAAAAAAACAGTGTAGTGGGTAACAAGGTGCTAATTCTAGGCTACCATCCAGAATTGAGGGGTGGCATCTTTATTAAGTATTCTTCCTTACAGTCATCCTTGCCATCTTTCATTCAATAAAGTACAAAACTAAGGCTATATTTTGCTTAACCTTTCCAAGTGTGATAAGAAAAAAAAACTTTAAACTATGTTGTTATTTCATCCTTTATCTTTAAAAAGAATGTTCATTGTTTCTAATCCTGAGAAAGTATACCAAAATTTAACTTGCACTTTTTTTTTTAATTTTTAGGATTAGAAATATTTATTTATTTAACTCTCGCTCATGGTAAAAAAGTAAACAACATTAAAGAATTTACAGTGAAAAATAAAGTTTCTCTTTTACCCTGTTGTCACAAGCAAGAAAAGTGGATGCCAAAGTAACACACTTGAACGCATTTGTGTCTCTCCACAGTGCCAGGTTTATTAAATGGAACCTTCTCAGATGAACCAATCAGGTATCCATGCAGGTTAACACACAACTCACAAAGAGTGGAAGTACAGAGCCTTGAACAACAGAGCGAAAACACAAAAGTCCTTAGCATCTCCAAAGCAAGCTCTGCTGACCAGCAGTGCAGATAGTTTCACGTTGGTCCTAAGCCAGCAGCTACGACGGGCAGAAAGTCAGAGGCTTCGGCCCTCAGCATACCTGTCCATGATGCTCTCAGATGAGGCTTAAGCACCATCTGTCTGAGGTGTTCAATTATATGGTCCTTACAGGGTGGAATCCTTTTGCTTATTGGCTCCTGCAGTCACACCTAACGTTTGTGTGGTTTTGGGCATTCTCGTCACACCCTGCGGGTGTTCCCATTATATGCCGGTTGACGTTACTGTCATGACTCTCATGGAATCCCTTTTGTAAAGTTCAAAAAGTCCTCAAGTATTTATGCCATATACACCTGTACCTCAGACCTTCTTGGAGGCAGCCACTGTTATCACCCAACCCTCCACTTTCAGAGGTATGCTGTGATTCCTCATTGTTTTCCAACTTCTTTCTTTCCATTTATTAGATCAGTAGTTCTCAAATTGTACTGTACAAAGCAAACACTTCTTTAGAAATGCAGATTCCTTAGATTTTTTTTTTCTCCCTCAGAGATTCAGTGGGTCTGGGTGAGTTCAAGAAATTTGCATTTGTAACCAGGTGATTTTGAAGCAGGTGAAGCATGGAACCTACTTGGAGACACTGTTTTGGAAAATAATTATGGTCTCACTGCATTGGGAATGAATTTGGTTGTCAAGTCACAGGCTGCTGTTGTAGCTTTTACCTTCTCCTTTCAGAATGTCACATTCACTAGTCCAGTCTTTGACCTTTACAGGGGTTACCTTCTTTTTGGTTGCCATGGTGATGCACATAGGCCTTTCTCATGTAATTAGCCTAACGATGTTGATTGGTTTCATTGCCTCTGACTGACTGCCTTGCTGCTGAGCTGCAAAGTGTCATTAGCTAGACTGAGAAAATTCAATTTATTTTCTTTTTTCCTCCAGTTGTATGATTACAGTTCATATCAGTTTTCTTATATCTCTGAGAAACAAGTACCAGTCACAACGCTGTAGACTTTTGAGAGATGACAGTAATTTAGACATTGTTTCAGCCGATCTATAGATGGGGAAACTGAGGCCCAGAGAGATTAGGAAACACAATCAAGGTCACAAAACAAATTAGTGGCAGAACCGACAGGAAACCTGGCTTACTAATTTTGAATCTGGTGCTCTTTTCACATCTTAGTGGCAGCTGAAATCACAGCAAGACATTCAAACAGTTCCTGTTCCCCAGTCCATTGACCACTTTGAAAAATGTCCTTCTGTGCCTTGTCCACCTTATCAGCATGGGTCACGCCAGCACCAGTTGTTTGTCTTGTTCATGGTAGTGATAGTGGGAATTATTTCTGAACTCTTGAATATAGCAAAATCTTATCTACTTGAACTCCGGGTCACCAAATATTAAGCAATTTTGAACTGAAGGGGTTGTGATTATTTTAAGTCTCTGTAGGAACACAGGAGGTCACAATTTTTATTTTCAGCTTCCTCAAACAAAGACTCAAGGAACAGTCCTTATTTCTTTTAAGAGGTTGGGGGAGGGTCGAGGTCACGAAAAGGTTGCTTGTTTTATAGTCTCATCCTGTCTCCCTTCTGCTATTGACAAGGCATCAGTGCGGTTTATAGACTGCTGCCTCCCTTAAGGCCTAATTGCTGATGTTTTGAGACATTTATCCAATCTTAAGAAACTCAAGGGACCTGATTTCAACTTTGAATTATAGATGATCCATATTTGGGATAGAATGGGAAATTTTTATGGAAAAAGCCCATTAGTCAAGCTAGGAATTAGAAAAGGCTTTAATTTATGTATTTGTTGAAATCATCTATATTGATGTAAAATTTTTATGGTTGTATGAATTTAATAATATTTTCACCTGAATATGATTCTTAATACCACCCTGCCACCGCCACATGTATTTTCCCTTCTTCCTTCCTTCCTTCCTTCCTTCCTTCCTTCCTTCCTTCCTTCCTTCCTTGCTTCTTTTTCTTTCTAGTTGTACCATACATTTAATAACGTCCCCAGAGTTTAACCAGGAGAAATATAAAAATGTCCATGGAGAACATGTCTGTCTTGATGAACCAGAATTATTCCAGGAAAAAAAGCCCAGTTCCTAAAATAATTATAGTACTTCAGAAGGAAAATTAAGTCTCTATTGAAAGATACATTTACTAGACTAGTGACTTTTGTAATTCACATTATATTCAGGAAAAGAAAATAAACTGTTTTTTTTTTTTTTGGATACGAATAGTGAGAAATGAGACTTAGTTAGCATTTGCAAGCCTTTAAGCACATATAATTTTGTACGTATGTAATTAGAGCTATGAGTGAATCACTCAGTACCTGATTTAGTTGCAGTCTTTCAAACAGGTATTTACATTAAGCCTGAAGATGGGTACAGAAGTAGGAACAATGGTATCATTTTTAATCTGTTGTAACATGTAACCAGTAAATCAGCGTCTCTCTAACTGTAGGATAAGGAACAATGCTATTGACTTATGTGCATTATCTTGGAATTCTGCATTCTCAGGAAAAGGTTGTCAATGGTTGCATTACCTGCGCAGTGAGGTAGGGACAGATATCTAGGGTCAATGTAAAAACCCTGCTGTTTCTGTGACCCTACTCATCCATGCTTATAATTTTTAAGGACAAAAGCTTTTCATTGCTATCTTTAGTTCACTTACTTTCTTTTGAGGATGATGGTCATTATTCTGATATTTTGTTTCATATATATTTCACTTGCCCTTGAAATCCAAATAGATATTTGTTTTCCACCCTTATGTTTTCACACCTACTGCACAATTAGGTTGGGCTCATTTGCATTTAGTTGTCTTGGAAGAGTTAATGAGTTTATTTTCGAAAGGTCAATTGCTGGCACACAACCTATAAAATAGTTAGGTATTTATAATTCTTTTCATTCATTTCTCAAATACTTGGTTTAATTCTGATCCTTTTAATTCACTACTAAAAATCAGTTGCCTCTAGGAATTTCAGTATTACTTTGCAGCATAACAAACTATCAAATATCACTAATAGCCTATTTAAAACTGAAATGCTTTTTTCCCCCTGTTTTTAAGCAGTTTCTAATTTTGATTGGGATCAGACACCCTCACCAAGGATGGAGTTAGTAGCTCCCTGAAGGAACTAGCCGAGTTATAAAAATCATGCATGGCTTACTCTCTCGGCCATAAGGCAAGAAGAAAACAAATACATCTGTTGCCCCCAGGCATTGAATTTGTGGCCTGAGCTGCTTGAAAAATTACAGTCATTATGTATTATGTATTATTATTATTATTATTGTTTTATCATTATTGTTTTTTATAATGTTTCTGAAATCTGGGTATTTATCTTTTTATATCTATCTGGTATTTCTCTATATCCTCTTCTCAAGAATTTACTTTCTAAGATGTCTCCTCTCAAAATCATATCCAAAACAGAATGCAAGTGCTGGGATGAATATAATACACCATTTGAGACTTTGCCATACGGAGCTATTGTCTGGAAAATTGAAGCAAAAGAACTAATTAGTGAGGGAAGAAATTACTCAACATATTTGTTTTGGCTGTTCACATCGATCAGATTTGTGGGTCATAGCTTTAATTTCTTGTGATAAAACATACCGATCAGCTCCTATTTCTGCATTGTAAATGTACCCCTTTTGACTAAGACAAAGTTGATTTAATCTCAAATGCCTTTGCTTTGCCGTTGAAAAATGTGTTTGGGTAATGAGCACCTCAGGGATGGATGGGAGAACACAGAGCAGCAGAGGAGGGAATAGCAACGGGTGGTCTGAGGGCAGGATTTGGGATCTCACCAGGAAACTCAATGATAAAAAGAACTTGAAACTAATGTCCCAGTGTAAAGAGAAGAGATGTTTAGGGAGCAAGGTGCAGAACACTTGCTAGAAGAGGACAAGGGGGAAGGGGGGAGAATATGGCAAAGAGACATTCTCTTCTGCAGGAAGAGGGAGGAGAGTGTATTATTAGGTGGCTGTAGTGAAGCACTTTGCATTTGGAGCACCTAAAACTCAAGCAGATTTGGAAAGGACTAAATTTTCCTCGAGGTGAAAGAAACTAATGTTTGTTGAGCCTCTCCCAGGGCCAGGCTTTCCACAGATGTTATCTCATTTAATTCTGCATGCATTCTTATGAAAGAAATTATAACAATAATAGCTAAAATATTTGGCATGCTTAATATGTGCCCCACACAGTGCTAAGTGCTTTTTTTGTATTGCTCCTTCATACCAGTTCTCTATAATTGAGGAAACAGACTCAAAGATGAGGGTAACTCACTCAAAGATACATAGTTAATACAACTAGAATTTAAATCCAAATAAATCTGACCCAAATCCCAGAATTTCTGGTTTCCCATGATACTTCCTCAGTGAGTGAAAAGTCCACTGGAGATGGAAGAGCCATACTGTGACATACTGTATCTGGTAGGTAAGCCGGGTACCTGCTATTTACTTGGTTGGGCCAATTCATTACCTAAATCCTTCAGAAGTCAAAGTAATAGTAAAAGAACATGCTTAGAATGAAGGTTTCCATGACTTATGAAGGGGCAAGAGTGAAGAGTAGAAATATTTGGTCCTTCCCTATCCCTAGGTTACCATCTAACGATAATCAAACATGTACAAACACAAAATATTCCAAACCCTTAACCCTTTGAGTGGTAGTGATGAAAGAAATCTTAGCAGAATTTGGAAACTCTTGATTGGGGTACTTTGGAAAATGTTATTTCATTCAGCATCCCACAGTGCCTCTGGACTTCACAACTACCACGTAATGATAAGCCTAATTCTGCTTCATAACTGTTTCCAACTGTGAGGAGAGGGACTTTTTGGAGCATATCTTTGAGTTGAGCTCACCAGTAGATTGGCTCTCTACACAGCTTCATAGGCTACTGTAGCAATATCTGGAGATATAACTTGAGGGGAGGAAAGGGAAAAGAAGCCAAACTCCAGGTAGTTGAGTAGCTAGAGCAATGCGGTTCTCCCCCTGCCAGAGATTCCTGTGAGATTAAGAGAAATGTTCATCATTGAATTTCCTCAGCTTCTGATGATCCAGGATGTGGTTGTGGTGTGTCAGAGTGTGGTTATTTTGAAATTTGAGGTTTATGCCTAACTACCACCAAGAATTCTCAGTGGGTGGCATTGCCTGTAACCCTTCAGACTTAAATGGGAAAAGAAGTGGATTCAAAAAGATTTGTCGTGAAAATGCAGTATTTTCATGATTAAGTTATAACTTTTATAAATGGGACATAGTATATTTAACTATATTATGTAATGTTTTTCAGCAAAAACTGTGATACACTTAAAAAAACAGATATCAGTTCTAGAAAATAAACTTGCAAAATTCTGAACTTCGTACAACTTTTGTTCTTTCAATTTAAAATGCCCCAAACTTCATGCTATACTTTTATGATAAAGACTTTTTCTGTCTTATTGGAAAAAAGAGAGAGTGACCTATGAGTTAAGATTTCCAGTTATCTGTGCTTTAGTTTACACTAATTTCCTAAATTTCAGGCTGTATCTGGTATCATGTCTGCTACAAGAAGCAGAAAGCCACAAATGTACCTTTGAACAATTTTTTAAAGATAGGGAAATTCAACAACTCTTTAGCTGAGAGAGCAGGAGAAGACCACCTGGGCATGTAAAAACCATCTCCCATTTCAAAGTGGTGTTTGAAAACTTAGAACACTCTAGAACAGCAGTATCCAAATTTTTGGGCACCAAGGACTGGTGCTCCTGTGAGAATTTAATGCCTGACGATCTGAAGTGGAGCTGAGGTGGTGATGCTAGTGCTGGGGAGCGGCTGCAAATACAGATGAAGTTCGCTGGCTCCACGCCACTCACTTCCTGCTGTGTGGCCTTGTTCCTAACAGGCCACACACCAGTACCAGTCCATGGCCTGGTAGATGGCGACCCCTGCTCTAGAACACATCCTGAAACCATACAAGAAAACCAAGTTTTACTTCAGAAATAATTAGGATTGAAAAGAAATCTGCTCTGGTTAAAGCAAAGATGCTTGTTGACAGAGGAGGAGAATAAACTACTGTCTAGCTAGTAGAAGTGTTTATAAAAATGTGACAGGGATAGGACAATGCCAGTGAAACTGGGCCCGACTCTAGGTTCATAGTTGGAGATTGTTTGTTGTGACATTTTATAATTAGGGCTCAAAAGTGGAGCAAAATTTATATTGGAGGACAAAAGAAAATAGCCTCTAGAACCGCCTATGCAGTAAAATGCCAGATACCATGGCTTTGACCATACTAAAAATTTTCTGTTCTGCCACTTTCAGATTTAATTTTCTTCTATTGAAAGCAGGAGGAATTACAAAAATCTTTTATATCAGATTTGCAAATATCAATAAGTTACTCGCCCCCACATTTTCTTTATCAGCTTGCCCTTTCGACAGACAGTACACAGTAAAATGAATAAATTCAGCATATTTTCCTGTTCACCAAGCATAAATTATTACTAACTGTGGTGAGAAGCTATTTGAAAAGCCGTTTTATTTTATAAAGGAGTCTTCTTTCATCTATAAATGATTCTGTTTGAAATCAAAGTAGATGTTGTCTTATCTTTGTGACCTCAGGAAACTGAACTATGATGACATATTTCCATTCGAAGGAGGGCCATGAGCGGATTCATGCATAAGCTGAATAAACTCTACTAATCTGTTCCTGCTCTTGGGTCAGATTTCTAGTCTTTGAAATAGTAAGAGAATTAGCATAGCATTATTATGTGATACGACACCATTGCAGATTATCTGATGAGTGTGTTCTCTGTCAGGCTTCAGCCCTGGGTGGGGGCATTGGGCTCTGCAACCTCAGAGATCCTTTCCAATTGAAATGCATTACAAATCTTTCATATCGTAGCCCTTTAGTAATGGGCTCTTGCTCTGTTATTTTTGTTGGCCTTTCAGCTCTAGTGCATTAAGTCATGATTTCCTTCAAAGGTGTTCTTTCATTCCCATACCTGAAAGGATTGTGGCAATTTGATAAAGCATCTGTTTGAAGTCACACTAACAAAATGTGCATCTATCAAAGGATTATAGCTTTTATTCAATGACAAATAGCCCAGAAATTCATAAATCGTTTTCAACTAGTAGCACATTTATTCAGTCCTGATTTCATCTGATGCCTGTCTTCTGCCTAGTGTTTTCATTATAATAAACCAGGCACTGAAATACAAAGTTGGCATTTAGCATTAACATGTTACATTGTACCCCTTATCATTTTGCTATTTTCTCACTTGATTTTTCTTTCTTTCTCTTTATTTATATTTTTATTTTGCAGTAAGGAACAATGATTTCCGAAAATGTGCATTTTTAACAAAGCAGCTCTGGACCGTGACTTCTATTTGGGCACTGGCACGAAAGAAGAGATTGGACATTTTGAACCTTGTGTGGTGAGACAGAAAATAATACTGAATCAATGACTCTTGGCTCTGAGCAGGGCTGACTCATAGCCTTGGCTCTTCCATTCAGCAGGAAGCAGGACGTGGAAGAGACTGACTCACACTTGCCCAGGCGGCACGTGCGTGAGGTTGAGCAGTGAGACCAACTGCCTGACAAGCCGTGTTGGTTGTTCTCTCAGTGAAGCGAAAAGCATGTGAAAATTATTCATCCTCATATGTTAAGTCTTAAAATAGTTTGCTCCGTTGATCTATTTATAAGAAACGTGCAACCAGTTTTCTTAGCCCACCTGGAGGTTAAATGACCCAAAACTCTTCATGACAGAAACACATACGAAGTACAAAATATTGGGGTCGACTTTGACTGTTCTCTCTTTCCTGCCCAGAAATATCTCTTTAGTCACCCCCATTACCCAATTTAGGCCCTTCTAATATTTCATCTGTATCATTGTCGTTGCCTTAAGGAGCATGAAGTGGTTCCTTGTTTGAGTTTCTTGTTTGCAAGCAGTGGAAACCAATTCTGGGTAATAAAAAGGAATTACTGGAAGGACACGCAGAATCAGTGGGAAATGGACAACTCAGTTTGTGAACAGGTAGAAACAACACATCTCCGGAATTGGGAGGCAAAACTCCTGCCTCACAACATGCTGAATCTGGTTGGGGTCAGGACGGTCGTGACCATGGATGATGTACAATCATTTCTTTTGACATTGCATCATTGGTTTAAAGAGTGTCCAAATGACGCTCTTTGTTTCTCGATGTGTTGGGGAAAAAAGAAAAAAATCTCATTCCATGGCTTCCTGAATCCCTGGAATTACCATTTCTCAGGACTACACATGGTGGGATGACTTAATCACCAAAATTGAAACTGAAGAACTATTAGTAAGTGGAAAATGTTGCCAGGTGACAAATGCCCATGAGAAGTCATTTTCCCCCTTCAATTCCTCATCTCTCCAACTCATTTCAATTCAACAAACATTTATTAAGTGTTAACCCTGCACAAGGTGCCATGTTAGGTGTTCGGCATAATGGGAAAAGGAGTCTTCTATACTTTGCTACTAGTTTTATTGCATATAGTGGGACAATGTACTCCCATGGCTTTTTTGAAAAAATTTTATTTTTTAGAACAGATTTAGGTTCATAGTTAAAACTGAAAGGAATGTACAGAGATTTCCCATATAACCCCTACCTGCACACATGTATAGCTTCCTCTATTATCAACATCCCACACCAGAGTGATACATTTGTCACAATCGATGAACACATCATAACCACTCAGCGGCCATAGTTTACATTAGGGTTCACTCTTGGTATTTTACATTCTATGGGTTTGTACAAATGTATAATGACATGTATCTATCTTTCTAGTGTCACACAGAAGATTTTTACTGCCCTAAAAATCTTTCACGCTCTGCCTATTCACACTTCTCTTCCTCTAACCCCTAACCGCTGATCATTTTACTGCCTCCACAGTTTTGTCTCCTCCAGAATGTCACGCAGTTAACATCACACAGTACGTAACCTTTTCAGATTGGCTTCTTTCATTTTGGAGTATGCATTTAAGTTTCCTCTATGTCTTTTCATGGCTTGACAGATTTTTTTTTTTTTAGTGTTGTATAATATTTCATTGTCTGGATGTACCAGTTTATTTATCCCTTCACCTATGGACATCTTGGTCACTTCCAAGTTTGGGCAATTATGAATAAATTTGCCATAAACATTTAGGCTTGGGTTTTATGTTGACATAAGTTTTGAACTCCTTTAGGTAAATACCAAGGAGCATGACTGCTGCATCCTATGGTAAGAGTTCATTTGGTTTTGTATTCTCATGGCTTTTTATTGAAGAGTTAGGATGAAGGACTGGCCGGCCACCTCTGGCATGCACTCCAAGGTTGTCTTCTGAGATGATCTGAAGTCTTTTTCGACCTCTCCTGTGTTTCCTGTACTTCTAGCTGGTGTTTTTTCACCCTCTAAGGTTCACTCTTCCCCCTCCCTTCCCCTGTGTCTTGGTCTTATTCCCAGCCACCTGTCGAACAATGCCGTTTACATATTAGATGAAAGCAAGCATAAGAGAACTTACTGGGGTACTGGAAATGCTCTAAATCTGCATTGTGGTGATGGTTGTCCAACTTAGTAAATTTACTGAAATCAGTAAATTTTAAATTTAAATCAGTAAATTTTATATTTAAAACAGGTAAAGCTGATGGTATGCAAATAATACTTCAATTAAATTGTTAAAAAAAACGTCAGGAGATAATTAAGGCTGGAAAATTCACTCATTTGGTTGGAAAAGTCTTTTAGAGAGGAAAAATCTAATTGAGCATGGTGGGATGATAGAGGTAGTGTTTGACAAGCCAGCCTAGGGCATGGATGGTGCTGGGGTTAAAGTAAAGTTCACATGGGCTTGGAGAGCAGTCCAACTACTTGCTTTTTGATCAATTGTCATCGCTTTGCTTCAGAAAACTTGGAGCTCAGCAGGTGTTCACAAGGGGTACCTAATGCTGGTCTATGAGCGGAGACTGGGCACTTCACACTAAAGGAGCTTCTCTGAGGAGGAGCGGAGAGCAAGACGAGAGGTCTGTTTCTTGTGATGGAGGACTGCTGTTTTGTGTCCCTCTTCTTCTTCTCAAAAGCCACCCCATCCTGGAAGTTCACATGAGAGGAGAGTTATAGCATACTCTCCCCCTCCACAAAGGTTTCCAGCCCCTGAAGTATGCTGTAAGAAAAAGAATAATAAAATGCCTCATGGTATTAGAAAATTTTCTCTAAGAACTCTAAATCCCATAGATTCCATGAAACTAATTTAGAATCTCTTCTTCAAATGTTGATCCATGGCCTACTGGCCATTCTGTTGATAGAATTATTTGTTTTAGAAGTTATCTTTGTTCTAGAAAGCCTGTTATAATCTTTAATGTTTATCATACCCAACCTCAATGATTTTCCTGGCTTTTTAGGTCCCCAGCAACTATGTCTTAACTCTATGTTTTCTCTCACTACTCTTAACGTTAGCTTTCCATCCCATATTGAGTTTTCCTTCTTTAACCATGTACTGCCCTAACCGTCATACTTTTCCTTGTCTATAATGAGTTCCTTTTATGTCTTACTCAGGCTGGCTCAAGGGCCACATTCCTGTAAAGCATTTTCTTTGATTATTTCTATCCCATAACATCCTACCATTCCTCTGAACCTAACAATGACTATAATTCGTATCACACAATTTGAACTTGATTATTCTATTATTCGTTATTTTCCTCATATTTTTTTCTTCTTAAATCTTATGAGAGTTTTGTGGCATGCCCTACAAAGGGGAGATCTTTTATTTCTTTGGCATCTCCTATAGCATGTACAGTTGTGTTGGAACCCTCCAAGTACCCTGCTATTCTTTGCTGGCCTCCTAAATTTCACTGAGCTGTTACCTTGGGGTTGTGTGATAAACTTTCTCAAAGGCTACTCTTTAATTCCATGTTTAGGGCGATTTGGGAAGGGAAATATTTGTTGACCCCTCTGTAATGTTTTAATGGAAGATAGAACTTCTCTCTTCCCAAAAAGGGCCACACTGGACTCAACTTTTTCTGACACTTTCTCTACTTCTCCCGCAACCTGCTCCTCCTGTTGGGTGAATGAATGACCACTAAAAATGGTCAAGCTTGATATTCCTTTTGGTAAATTACAAGAGGACGGGCCTGTTTTCCTCAAAAAAGAATGTGTATATGTTTATATCTCTCAAAAACAAAAACAAAAACAAAAAACAAAAAATGGGTGGGCTCCACCTTTCCTCCTTTCATTGCCTGCCTTCTGATCACTTTCTTCTCGCTTTCTACACCAAAGCAGGATCTTCCTTTTTTGATGATGGGGAGGGGAAAAAGATAGGCATTTTCGCTCTGCATTCCAGTTATTCTACCTACAACTAGGAGGCTAATAGGTCTCCTATTTCCCATTTGTCTGTTTGTCCTCATTTAGAGTAGGGAATATGAAGTCAAACCACATTCTCCAATCCAGCAGTTTCCAAGAAGTCTAAACCAAGAAGCAACTACTCAAAAAGCAAAGAGCTTTTTGAGTAGTTGCTTGGTTTATTAATAAAGCCAATACTTGAATTCTTATTTAGATGTCTGTTCTGGCATGTTTTCTCTAGTGACCACAGCAATGAAGAGGAAGATGGGAGAGTGTTAGTTTGGGACCCCAAATACTACATTAAACACCTAACATAAGATAAGTTCAAGAACTGGGTTAACCAGATGGTTGTGTAATTTTAGTGGAGAATGAACTATAATCTTATGTAGAAATGGTCTATGTGGCATTGGTGTGTGTGTGTGTGTGTGTGTGTGTGTGTGTGTGTGTGTGTGTGTTAGAGGGCTATACAGAGCAACAGTGGAGTGAGATTCTCAGGCAAGCCATCAAAACTACCAGACCCTAAAGCCTACATTGACTTTGGGGGGACCCTGCCAATTTGTGTAATACCTGCTAAGATCTTTCTGAGTTTGTGGTCCTCTATGTTATTTAACTCCTTTCAAAACCTCTTGGCCAGCCTCAGGCATTATCGAGCCTTCACCTAGCTTGTGGTAAAGGCCACATTTGCAACACCTTCTACGTTTTGGCCTTCCCCAATCAGTGTGGAAACAGCTGATAGTCACATCTTGTTAGCAGCACAATGCTTGGAGGAAGTAGACCCAAAGTTAGTGAGCATCCTTTTAAGATGTGAGAGAAGCATTTCAGCATACACTCACAAGCACAAGATATATGCCAAAGGTATTACCCCTTTCTAGTGGCTGGCACACAAATGACTGGGGTTGTTCCGGATTCCTGTGAAGACCTCCTGAACTCTGAGCCTCCTCCTGACCCCATATGGTTCTATGTGTAAAAGAAAAAGATGATGGGATAGAGCATGACTTCCAGGGTGACTTGAAATCAGGAATCATGTTATCGGGTTTTGTTGGTCTCCTGGCTGAGAGATGTTTATTTTTATTAATAAGACTCCATATTAATAAACAAAAGTATAATAATGCACTGTAAGACTGTGCTCTTCTGTTTTCAAATAGTAAAATACATCCTCTCCCCTTTGTCCCTTTCTTCCAGGGAGGCTAATGAGCTTTGAAATTCCTTTGATTCTGAATGAGCAGCCCAATGAAAGGGCCTTCATTTAAAATGGAGAGGCCAAGCCAGTTTGCTTTCTCTCCAGCTTCCTCAGTGAGCTCTGCGGCTGAACTTTTGGCTCAGCAACTGGCTTCCTAGTTAAATGCAACCACCGAACATCATTTGACAGGATTTCTAGCTTATTAGAAATGGAGCGTAGCCACCAGGGATTCAAGCATAAAGGTAATAAAAGAGTACCTAATAAAAACTTAAAATGTGTGTGCACATATCCCAAGGTAGAGCGGTCTTTAACCCCCACTAACCCTTTAAGATTAGGATTCAAAGACCAGGATGAAGAAATGAAACTAGAACTACAAAACTGAGATTAGGGGACACTTTCAAACACTGGACTTTTTCTTTTTCTTCCAAAATTGTTTTGTAAATGATGGAGCAGTGATACTGATTATGTTGCTTATACTTAATTTATATTTTATATATTTTAAGATGCAGACACTAGTTGTATGAATCAGTAAAAGAATGTAAATATTCACATTTAAGAACAAAACTGTATCTTCTAACTTTAATGAATGAAATATGTGGTGAATGTAGGAAAATCAGAGTGTCAGCCTCTAGAACCTTAGATGGCATGTCTTATGGTGGAGTACAATTTATCACTGCCCTCACCTGCTAATGAATAAAAACATAAAACATACAGTTTCTGCAAACCTCCAGACATTGTCTTCTTGCTCTTTCTCTGTTATTTTTTTTAAATTTTATTTATGTAACTTTAAAAAAGATCTGGTTTTCCATGTAATAATCAAAACATGTAGATGTCCCCCTGTTTACTGTTTCATGCTGCCTATCATTCAGCTACCTTTCATACATTTTCACATTTCTGTCTGGAAGAGTAATGCTGGTTTCCCTCGCATGCTGACAACAGAGACAGGTGTGTCTTTAGACAGCAGGGAAACTCACACCCATGCTGTGCTCAGTAGCAGGACTTGACTGTGAAATCCCTAACACATGCCTTGGAAAGTGAAGTGCCAAAGGCCATTGTGATCTATGATCCTGGAGGCACCTAGTCATTAATTCAGTCTGAATAACCCAAAAAGTGGTCACAGAGGTGAACACATTGTTATAAAGAAATTGCTCTTGAAGATATGATCTAGGACTTCCTGAGATGGCCACTACGAAGGCTTTAACTTCTTGGGTATTTTTCTTTTGGAATACAGGGCAATTTATATTTAGTGCAAGATTTAAAAACTTTTCTTTCTGTCAAAATTTCTCTTAATTAATCTAACCTTTCAGGAGATTCTTATATTTCCATTCTCTTGACATTTCAGGAGCATGAACAGATTAGAAAAGAATGTAAAAGGGCATTTTTATTAAAGAAAGCTTTATTTATTTATCATCCTTCTTTCTACCTATTATGTATGTATGTATGTATGTATGTATGTATGTATGTATGTATGTATCTATCATCTATCTATATAACTATCATCTATCTAGGATAGTTTGCAGGATCCTACAAACTAAATTTTGATACATAAGAAGGTTCAGGGAGGCCAAGTATGTATAGCTGAATTACTGTGGCCAAAGACTTCCTGGATTGGCTGCCATTATGATCACAATTCTCTTTCAAAATGAATGCCTAAAAATGAGTTTCACCAAATCTTTGAGCACTTAACATTTTCCTCATGTAATTAATGGTATAGATGTGGAAAAAGCAGCTGCAGCTCTTTCAAGGACCGTGTTAGCTCAGGTAGTTAATAGTCCTTGAGGACCACTATTTGCCTAGACAAACCTGAATGCCTCTTTGGCCATAAGGGGTGATTCAACTGGACCAGAATTTTCAGCAACAAAAGTGGCACAGGAATATAAAGATCAAACATTGGTTCTCATTTAAAAAGAAAATATTTTGGAAAGTGGAAGGATTTTCTTGTGCGTCTTGCTTTTGTGATCTCTGAACTGAGTATGTTAGTCCTGAGCTCCATGGTTGCAGCTGTTTACCCACAGACCACAACAACTGGGAAAGGAGAAGCTGCCAGTCTAGAAAATCCTGCTCTTGCCTTTGGTAAGAGCCATTCAAGCGTAAAAACAGAAGTTAAGTCAAGCCTGGGCATTAAAAACTGCTTTTTCAATTAGGCAAAACCATTCTATAATTACTAAAGCCAGAAGTTGTTTAAATAGGAAAAACTTGTTTGGGTGGTTTCTTGATTTTTGTTGTTGTTAAAATAGTTTTTATTCCTTTAGAAGACATTACATCACATCTTGATAACTTAATTTGAATTAACTTTTTTAAGAGATGAATTAATGCCACATTTTGTTTATAATTATAAGGATCAGTGACTGCCGCAGGCCCCCATAAAGCCAGGGGTCCATTTATTGAAGGATAAAGGACAGAAAACTGAGCTGCTTTGCCTGGAGGGCTTCCACAGGCTAGGGGTTTGAGAGAGGTTTTATCTCTCTAATGAGTATAATATTAAAATTAGGTGGGTTCAAGAGGTTTTATTTTTGCAGTATTTGAACTATATATAAATGGACATCTGCAAATGCCAATCATGTGACTTACGTGGGCACAATTAATTGTTTGTGCTCACACATATGCTGACAGCATTTGTTTTATGCACCTGCTTCTTCTCCAGTTCCAGTTTGCTTCGATCTTTTGATTTTGTTTTAATGTGCAGGCGTTTGCTGAAGTGTAACCACTTAGAGAGCATCTGGGCTCACACGGTTTTGAAAAGTGAATCCACATTTTAACAGTTTCTCACCTCTAGATCTGGATTTAAAAAAAACAATACATCATAGTAACCAATATTAATAGTTCCTTCACATTCCTAAGTGCTTACATTTACTTCTTGGTTATAATCCTCAATTTGGAGCTTAGCTCCCTGCTTTGTCTCAGATTCCCATGGGCCTTACAATAATGTTTATCATTTGCATAGCACTTTTAAAGGTCCTTTCAATCATTAATTAATTAATTCATAAGATGTCTCTTCACGTTCCCCATTTAATGCATAAATAAGCAAACTGGGCTAAGCAGAAGTTAAATGGCTAGGCCAGTTGGCTAAGTCTTTTCATTCATTTTTGCAAATTTCCAGGAAGGAAGATACATTTTAATTCCAGGGCTCACCAAAATTTGCAACTTTAATATCTCACCATCAAGATCAGTTAATGAACTTGGGCAATCTGGGGAAATATTTGTTCTTCTTGTAGTATTAGGTTTTCAAATGGAAATGAGAATATCATAACTTCTTAAGGTCACGGCAACCTCCTTGATCTATGGGATCAGGCTGAGCCTTAAAATGGAGCTGAGGTCTCCAACCTTTTCTTGAGGAGAAGCTATTTTTGATGTTTCTTAAAACCTAAAATGTTTTGCCTGGGAAAGAACTGGAATGTTGATAGTGCAAATCAAAGGCATACAGTAGGAAAGGCTTTGAGTCGTGGTTTTCTTCCCAGGAGATTTTTCCAAAAAAGGGAAAATTGGGGTGGCAACTGAACTGCAGATCAAGCAGGTGAAAGTTTAGATGTACAATATGCATTTTACCTCTTCAGGAGCCAATGACAAGGATAGAAATGAAGGAATGCAGTCTGGGAAGACTCCCAATTTCTTACCAAATACTTAAGAAAATCGTGCTTTTTTTTGTTCCTCATAACATTTGGGATCTGCAGAGCACTATTGCATGTGATACACCTCAGGGCTTCAAGAAAGACCTGCTTAATTGGCTGTTACCCTAAACTCAGAATAACATCTGACTTGGGAAGAAAATTTGCTGCTAAGGAAAAAAAAGCAAAGAAAAGGTAGAAAACAGAGACCCAGGTTGAAGAGATGTGCCAGAGGTAATGAACTGGACAGAAGAGGCAAGCTCCCAGAAAGTAATAATCACTTCTGAGATGGTCACTAGGTGGCCTTTGCCCAAATGTCCTGAAAGCATTAAACAGGACATTGTCTCAGTTTCCTAGGACTGCTGTAACAAATCACTACCAGTGTAGTGGCTTAAAAAGACAGAAATTTATTCCTTTACAATTCTGGAGGCAAGAAGTCCAAAATCAACATGTAGGCAGGGTTGGTTCCCTCCTGAGGCTCAGAGGCAGAATCTGTGTCATGCCTCTCTGTTAGCATCTGGTGGCTGCTGTAACTGTTGGTTTGTAGATGTATCGCTCCAATCGCTGACTCTATCTTCTCATGGCTATTTTCTCTCTATGTCTGTGTCTCAAATCTCCCTTTCTTTTCTCTTATAAGGACATTAGTTATTGGAGTTAGGGCTCACTCTAAATCCAAGATGATCTCATCTGCCTTTAACCTAATTACATCTTGCAAAGATCCCCTTTCCAAATAAAGTTTCAGTCACAGGTACTGGGGTTAGGACTTGGCTGTATCTTTTTGGGAAACACAATTCAACCCACTACATGTGTCATCTTCCAAATCTTCGGTCTGGGGAGAAGCTAAAACTATCTCTAGATACTGCCCATCTGGGTCTCTCCTGTGAATCTAGACAGAGACTGACATAATACTAATACTAAAATTTTCAATACGTTTCTCCGAACAACATTGTTCCCCTGCATAATCACATTACAATGATCACAATGAGTGTTTCTGGAAGCAGAGCTTATAAATGCTTTCTTCTGCTTCTCTTCAACATTGTCCTATTCATCTAGCTCTATGTCCAACTAGAGGGAGGAATTGCTTGGCAGCACCAAGAATCCCCACTGCATCCAGTGTCCACAGGAAAAGGGGCTGCTATCTAGATAGCAGAGACAGCTTCATTCCATACACACCAGCAGGCAGAGGCTTCCCCTGGCTTAGAGCATTATTGCTTCCATAGGCAGTCCAGGAAAAGAGGATAGTCCTCCAATATTTGGGATATGGGCAGTTGTTCTTTCTCTGGTCGTGGTAACTCGTAGGACACTGATCCGGGTCTCCTGGCGGTGTCTTTGTACTGTCCAGTTCTCCTTGTTCCTTCCCAAACTACCCTAAATTGGCTCTTTGGGAGATCGCAACCCCCCAGGCATCTAATTTCATAATGTAATGCATCATCCTGGTATTTTTCTTCTCTCACTTCTTATATCAAATCAGTCCCTGGGTGATGCTGAGTTCTCAACTTTATATTTTCTAATTCATCCACTCCTTTTCATCTTCACCAGCCCGGTATTCTTTCACGTTTCCATTACTATTTCATAAACTATTGATGTTAGGTGCTTCTCTGGTTGGCCTTTCTCTGGTCAATCAATTCTTCCAACCCATTGGCTACCCTACAACAATATTGATGCCTCTACAGATTTTTAAGTTCTCCTTTGTCGTAAACCTTCCAATGGCCTCCTTGGCCAGATCAATGTCCAAACTATTTAGCAGGCCACAAAGCTCTTCATGACAAACTTGTTTAGGTTACCGAATCTGCTGTCTGTAGTGCAGATATGAATTCTGCTAAAAAAAAAAACCTCCGGGTGCCACAATCCCCAGGTGGGTGTTCTAGTACATAGCAGAAAACACCTCCACTCATCCCAGTGCTTACTGAATCGCCACATCCAGATGCTACTAAGCAATCAGCAATACTTAAGAGATGTTACTTTTTCAATACAAAGCATGAATATTTATGGTCTATTGGCTTTAAAAAACATGTCTTCTTTCTTCTTCCCCTGAGATCTCATCTCCTGGAGCCTAGACTCAGTGCTGGATTGGGTTTTCTGCTTGGCAGTAAAAATCTTTTCCCCTGAGTGTTCAATCATTTGTCCTTTAACCTTTGTTTATTTTTAAAATTTATTTCTAAAACCTTACATTTCTCTCATTTTTCCCAAAGCACCCTGTGTTCTGCTCACTCAAAACTTCTCTGAATCCCCTAAGCACTCACAATTTCATGTCTCCATGCATTTGCCTATGCTGTTTCCTCTTCCAGGAATTCCCTGTGCATACCTGAGTACCCTTTGAGCTTAAGTGTTAGGTTCTCTGATTCCCCCAGGCAGCCCTGGGAACTTCTTGTTTGGCATCCCCATAGCAGTCCAGTGAACTCGATAGCAGAACTTATCACATCTATCCAACCGTGAAGAGAAATTCTTAAAACCATATCAGCATAGCACTAGTAGATGGCAAAATCAATTTTTAAAATGAAATAGAACAGAAAATATTAAGTAGAGCACATTCAGTAAGGGTCTGGCATGTAGAGTTTGTTGCTGCTGCTGCTGCTGCTGCCGTGTGTGTGTGTGTGTGTGTGTGTGTGTGTGTGTGTGTGTGTGTACTGGATCTAGGAGTATTGCTTACTGTGGATCATGAGAACTAGACTGTGAGTCACCCGAGTGCCAAGATCTTGCCTCAATCATCCTTGTATGCCATGGGCCTGGTCTAATGTTTGCATAGAGTTGACAGTCAGAAAATGTTGAGTGAATGAAGGAATTCATGCAACTGTGAGAATCTCACACAAAGTTCACAACATATTCTCAGGAGGCTAAGAAGGGTAATGATGAAACACTGAGAGATGCAGAATCCACTTGCTAGTCCTATCCATGTTTGCAAATAGACGAATCCAGAAGTCTGGAGTAAGTCATGCCTGTGTCTTCTGCAGGTTACAGACTCGGATGCAACTAATATTTATTTGCCTCTTTGTAACATATCTCATTTAGTCTTACAAAAATGCTTCAGTCATGATATTTCTTTTTTAGCTGGTGAAACTGAGGCACAAAGAGGGCTAAACATTGCTTCAAACTATACTACAAAACAAACCCTCAGGGAGGACTGTGCTTTCATTTGCACCTTCCAGCACTTAGGTGAGTGTTTGTGGCAGCTTCTGGAAGGCTGTGGAGGAGTGTTAGGAGGGAGGAAAAGGGCAGTATAGGCCACTTGCTCAGTTACAGCACTGAGGAAACAGCCGTAGAAAGAAGAAAAACATTACCACGCATTTGTGATTAAGACTTGTAAATCCTGTGAAGAAGTCATTTCAAGAGGCGCATCAAAGGTCCATTAACCAAAAAGCAGAAGATACGGCTCTGTAAGTATGATAGGAAGTATTTGTCATACAGTTGTACTGTCACAGATGGGAACCATCAGCAGCTGTTGTGTGCTGCTTGCATATTAACCACACAATCGGGGATTGATTTGTGAGTCTTGTCCCTGAAGCTCTCCCTGTCTGCCTTTACCTGCCTGCTGCCTCTTCCCTCACCCCATCCCCATGGTTTGCTCACTCCACTCCCCCCAGCCCACCTCCTACTCCCATCAGAATGCCTCAGAGCAGATGTGGACAGAGCCATTTTCCCCATCATTCTGATTAACACTGATATATTTCTAGATTGGCTCAAGTTGGATTGTGATTAGTATTTGTTATTATCATCACTAAGTCAGATAATGGTGATGGTTATTGATTTGCCCAATACAAACCTCTGTTTATTAGGAGCTCTGCACAAGGAAAGGCACTCATTGAAAGATGAATAAAAAAAATTTATATTTATTTATCTAAAATAGACCAAGTACAAGACCATGTCCTTGGCTCTGTCCTGTTGAACATTTTTATCAGGCGACTTGAATCAGGACATAAAAGGCGTGATCAAATTTGCGATTGGCACGAAGCTGGGCAGGATGACTAACAAGGCTAGATAAGAAGATCAGATTTTTAAAAGATCTTGAGAATTGGAACAAAAGGCCAAAACCAACATGAAAAATTTAATAAGAAGAAACTTAAGGTCTTACATTTGAAGTTAAAAAAAAAAATCTGCTTTAAAAGTTTATAGGATGGAAGGAAGAAACCTATGTGTAGCCAGTTCTAACAAAACAACTAAGGGCTTTTACTTCAATATGAGTTAACTACAAAATTGATGCAAATTAGGCTGTATGACCAGGGGCACATTGAGTGTCCATCCCAACCACACCTGCAGGACTCTGGGTGTCTATCATGTTTAAAATAAAAATCAAAATATATGTCAATTATTGATTGACTAAAAATTCTTTTGTCAACTTCCTCTTCAAGATTACAAGAGTAACAAGGATTAACTGAGCTAATAAAATATTTTTAGGTGTATTCTTCCAATATCCCCTAAATCTGGTACCCCATGCTAATAGTTTGAAATGCATCCTTTGATGCTGTTATTCATTCTGACACAAAAATATCAACACAAATACACATGAATATAAGATTTTCATTGGAATTGTTTGCTTGTTATTAAATGGTCTTGCAAAAGCAATTAGTCTCCTTTTTTTTTTCTTTCTGCTCAGGGATACATCATAACACCTCTCTGGGTTAATATGTTTAGATCTAAAATATTAAAAAAATAACGTGTAATATTCCATAGTATGGATGTACTGTCATTTATTCAGCCTTTCTCAGTGTCACATTTTAAGAAGAATATTGGCAAATAGAGGAGGGAATTAATTTCCAAGGTGGGATGGTGGAAGATGGAACTCAAAGAATGATTGACGTAACCAGAGATATTTCACTGGGAGAATGGAAAGTGGGTGGACAAAAGGCAGGGTTGGTTGGATTCATTAATTAATATTGGGGTTTTTCTCTGTATAAGGTTGAATAAGTCTGTGATTCTATGTTTAGTGTTTGGCTCCTTGTCAAGGCAGGGCTCAGAAAGGGGAGAAGGTAAAGACTCTGTTTCCTTCCAGTAGTTGGAGGAATGTGCAAAATAATAGCTTTTGGGGTTAACAAGCCTGCCACCCGTCTCACCCCACCCCACCATCCCCAGAGAGCTGGCAGGCATGGAGCAACCTTAACAGTAAGCACATTATAAAAACATGAGGCAAAAATAATAAAAATAATAACATTAAAAAGAAAAATCATTGTAGAAACCAAACAAACCCAGCCTTAGAGCTGAGGCAGGCACCAGCCGAGTTGTTGTTGGCATGCTTGGGAGAAATTTGATTTCGATGAATTTCATTGTCAGTGTAACCCGGGCATGAATCACACTCCTCCACCCTTTCTCCTCATTTTAATACCACAGAATTAGGGAACATGGTATTAGAGAGATAAAGAGGTTCACAAACAGCATTAGCCAGGAGGCCTCTGGGCCCCGAGGCAGAGCTGGACTCAGCCAAAAGGCAGTTTTCCGCTGTTATAGGCATATAAATCTGAAGGCAGTTGAACCCCTGCGGGATTTGAAGCCATCAACCCTGAGACCAGAGCTATTGCTTTTCCTGCTCCCAACATCTCCCTCCCTCTACAGGCTACCTGACTGAGGGTTGAGAAATGAGTTTTCTCAGAAGCAAGAGTTATGGGGGAAGCACGAACTTGGCAGAACCGGTGCTGGAGAAAGTCAGCTCTCGGTCAGTTTTACCGGGTTTATTTCTCTGATCTCCAATGTTCTCTGCTGAGGTGACGGAAAAAGCCACCTGCCCTGGCATACACATGGGGAGGCAGTGCCAGTGTAATATCTGGAGGCAGCATTGTGGGGGATGCTCACAGTTTGGTGATCAAGGAGTCTCTGACAGCCCTGAAACCATGCTCTCATTTTATTTTTTAATAAACATGTATTTGATCCTTTACTGGGTGCCAGGCACTTCACATGAATAACCTTGATACATTCTCCCAACCCTCTGGTAGGTACTGTTGTGTGCACACTGTGGATATGAGGAGACCAAGGCTCAAAAATACGACATTATCTGAACCAGGTCACTTGGCTGGCCAGGGTTGGAATCAGGGCTTGAACTCCAGTATCTGTACCCTTTTCATTAAGAGTTGATGAAGGCGCACAGCCATGAGAAGGGTCTTGGGAAAAAGTGGGGCTAACTAAAGTCTGTGCTCTCTCTCTTCTGATTATAAACCCAATAGCTTTCATATATCTATATCAAAATGCTCAAGCTACCCTCGTTTACCTAGTGTTCGTGGCAACCCTCAAGATTGCTTAGGGCCTGTGGGACCTGTTTTATTCATACTACTGCATCAGGCTTTTACCACCTACAGAGGTGACTGAAACAGGACCTAGAAATTAGAATGAGAAAAACCCACAAGGTACTGTGGCTTGGCTGCCTCAAGGTGGCATTTTTTTTAGATAACAGGACCCACTGATTTTTTTTTTTTTTCCTTTACAGAGAGGCAGTGAGGAACAGTGGTCAGGAATGTAGTCATTAAATTTGAATCTGGAGTTGATTGGTTTGTCTTTACTTGCGACTTTGGGTAAGTCACTTACCCATGTACAAAATAGGGATAATTAATAAGACGAAATCAGTGCCTTAAGTAAGTGTCCTGTAAATGTTAGCTGCCATGGGTGTTATGTACAGTATATATAACACTGCAGAGGCACTGTCATTAACATATATACTTGGGAGTGTTTTTTCCTTAGTGGCAACATGTTATAGTTGATCCATTTTTGTTCATAAATCTGGCATCTTTCGAGGAATCATTCGGAAACTGCGTGGCCTAGGCAGAAAGAGGCATATCCGGTCAGAAATAATCCTGGGCTCTGAGGCCCAGCAGACCTGATTCACAGTCCCTCTGCCAATCACCTGCCAATCACCAACTGGGTCCTTCGTGAAACTCACTCTACTCCTCAGAGCCTCGAATGAAGTATTCATAAGGGCCACCTTGCCCCATCATTGTTCACCTGAAATGAGGTCACAAACATAAGGCGTCCAGAGTTGTTTGGCCCCCAGAAGATGCACAGTGGTCATTAGTTCTTTTCTGCCATGGCCCAGCAACCAACCTTGTCAGACCAGACCACAAGTGAGTGTCCCTTAGATTTTCCCGAACCCGTTTGGGCCCTTTGACAAAAAGGGCACGACATCCTAAGGCACTTAGATGATCTTCCGGGTTTAACTGAGTTTGAAAATAAAAAATCTGGTTATTAGAAAGGAATTCAATCATTAATTCAATCGTCCTTAAACTAAATGAGGAAATCCTTTCTTAAGTATTTAAAAGCCTTTCGATATCTGAATTTATGCAGAAATAGTCAGAGGGCCACCTATCATTTACTTCAATTTTACACACATACATTCAGGTGGTATTATTTCCTGACTGGTCCCCAAGCCCAGGCCCTATCCTGTATTAATAGGAATGTATATGCTCTATCAGGTTAGCATTCCAATCCAGGGCCTCAGAGTTCTCATCTGAAAGTGGAAAATTGGGTAGATGTTCTCACGGGCCCCCTTTGGTCACCAGGATTCTATCATTCCTTTTCTCCCCCTACTGAGGACACCCCTGGAAAATGCCACTCACGCCGACACCTTTTCTGACTCCCCTTTCCCATCCAAAGTTTTCCTAATTCCTTCCAGGAGTCCCTGCTCTATATGTACTTATGATATGTACTTCTTTTCAAATATATTTGCAAGCAACACCTCCAATAAGGGTCTAATATCCAAAATATACAAAGAATTCATATGACTCAATAACAACAACAACCAAAAACAATCTAATTAAAAAATGGGCAGAGGACCTGAATGGCTACTTCTCCCTAGAGGACATATAAATGGTCAACGAATATATGAAAAGATGCTCAACATCTCTAGCTATTAGGACAATGCAAATCAAAACCACAATGAAATACCATCTCACACATGTTAGAATAGCTATAATCAATAGGACAAGTAATAACAAATGCTGGAGAGGATGCAAAGAAATAGGAACCCTCATACACTGCTGGTGGGACTGCAAATTGGTACAGACACTATGGAAAACGGTATGGAGGTTCCTCAAAAAGAATTGATCTACCATATGATCCAGTAATCACTCCACTGGGTATTTACCCCAAAGACTTGAAAACTCATATCCAAAAAGATATTTGCATACCGATGTTCATAGCAGCATTATTCAAAGTGGCCAGGACATGGAAGCAACTGAAATGTCCTATAATAGATAATTGGCTAAAGAAGCTGTGGTACATATTTACAATTAAATACTACTCAGTCAAAAGAAGAGGTGAAATACTGTCATTTGTAACAACATGAATGGACCTCAAGATAATCATGCTAAGTGAAATAAGCCAGACAGAAAAAGTTTAAAATCATATAATATCACTTATATGTGGGATATAAACAACCTAAAAGCAACAAATGAACAAGGCAAACAAGCAGAGACTCATAGACTAGCCTGTTAAAACCTCAAAAGTAAGAATTATGTTTGCATTTAGTTCTGCACTCCCAGAATCCAGCTTATTAGCTGGCGTAAGTAAGTATTTACGTTGGAGGAATGGATGTTAAAGAAGTAATAAACAAAGTGCTATAATCCACTGTAGCTCCTCTATCCTCGCATGTAACATGGACATAATGAGTATCTATCTCATAGGGTCTTATGAGAACTAAGTGAGAAAACCCTTTGTTAGTGTTTAGTACAGAGCCTAGCTCATAAGACATCATTCAGAAAATAGTAGCTATCATTATATAATATTACCTTCATTCTAATTCCAGTATATTGGTGTCCCCATTTAAAAAACATACAGAAGAAATGGCTTGCCTTCGGGATAACCCAGAGGGCCAAGTATAGTGCCAAAAAACCCAAAAAACAAGAAACAAACAAATAAAAAAAAAGCAAGCTGAAATCTTTATTTCGTGTTCTATTTTTTAAATAAGTATTATGAGACTTCTGCCTGAGGGCCTGGGGTTTTAGATTTTGTCCAGACCTGTTGTTCAGCAGGAAAATTTTTTTTTTATTTGGCTCAGTCTCAGAGAGGAGGAGGGTGGGCAAGAATTGCCTGAGCTACTGAGGAATTAACTCTTCTGGCTTTTGAGGAAGAAAGGAAAAGTACCCTTTAATCACTCCTTGACATGGCTTCCATATACAAATCTTTGGGCCTGTGACTCACGAAGAGAGAGCAGGGAAGATATTCAGGAGGGAAATTATTTTACATAAAAGTCATGCTTGGCAGATATCACACTGTGCAAGAAATAAATACTTCTTAAAACAGAAGGCGAAGGCACATGTCTCTGGAAATTTAGCAATGTTCCTAAGAGTGATCTAGATGAAGAATATATGGGAGGAGATATGAGAATACTCTGTAGAGAATCATTCATGCTGAATGTTTGCACAGAAACCCAAACTATCTGAGGTCATAATTCACACTCAGGAAACCTCTGAGGAAGCCTACTGGATTATAGCTATGAGCCCAGAGTTGTGGCCACCGAGTTGATACCAACTATATAGGTGGCTACCTTATATCTTGGTAATTGCATTATAAGCAATGATTTTAATGGGGTTATTTTCACTCTATGGTTTATTACTTTCTGAAATATAAGGCTGGTTCGAGTAAAAAAACATCCTGAACATTTTCAGCTAGAGACTTTAGGAATAATTAAATGTATCGTAAGCAATATGTTTTTGGTGAAAATACATTTTTTCCTCCTCCTTCTTTCCCTCTGTTCCTCCCTCCCTCCTCTCAATTTTATTCCAAGGAGACTGGCATAGAATTACCCAATATCCAAATAACCCTTTCTTACTTTATCTGACCCATCCATCTCATACAGAGATTTTTCTTAAGTTTTCTTTCTTTTAAGCATCCTTTTGTAGATGTTTGAGGGATTGCATGGTTAAAGAATGTTTGAGAAGGACAAAGAATTCCTAAACAAAGATTATAGCTTTAGGGAGAGACTTCTTTCCTCCATGTCTCAGGTTCCTCATCTTCACTATTGACTGAGAGTGAGAATTAACTAATCCACATCCCAGACTAGACTCCTGGCTCACTGCTTAGGCTGTGAAGGGCTCCTCCTCCTTCTTTTCTCCAGCCACGACAGGGCCCTCCTGAGGCACTTCGGAAGCAGTGACTTGCGAGACCAGCAGGTGGCACATGGGAACCAGAATATATATGCCTTGGCCCAGGACAAAGAACTGGAGGATGAGGCTGATTTAATGCAAGATCAATTGGCTGACTTCCTCAGTCTTGAGGCATTAAATGCTGCCCATGAGGAAAACAATCTGCAGGACTTCAGAACCTAAATGATTAATAGGCAGGGAGGGCAAGAATAGGGCAACACTAAAGGATGAGGACATTGTAGTCATCCTTTTAACCTTTCTCAATCCTTTCCCTTAACTAGAAATACCTCATATGAGGATTATAAACTGAAGGATATATGGTAGGTAAAGCAACAAGCCTAATGTAATAAGCTCAACATTGGTGGTTGTAAAAGAATTATTATCTGGTTGGGTTGAACGAATTCAGTACTGTTATTTCGGCAGTTCTGATTAATATAGTGGTTGCACTTAGGTATTTCTGATTCATGGATCTGCTCATTCATTTTTTTTAACCAATTAATCTATATGGAGTACCTGCTCTTACCTTGCTTGGCGCAGGGTTTGGAAACATGGAGGTGAATAAGACCCAGCTCCAGCACTTTAGGAAAACAAAGCAACTCACTTGAGTAAATTGCTAGGAAGGTGGGCGGTGCATTTCATTCAAAACCAACAATTTAGTTTGATAACCAATACACTCAGCAGAATAGGCAGGTTTTAAAATGATGGTTTGGGAAGCTATGACAGGAACGTAAGGGAATAATGGACCATGAGAACATTTATAAACTAGAATCATTTCTAATATAAAAATAATGAACGTGCCCACACGTTCTATGCAACCTCTTCCTGTAGCCACATCTACTGTACACTCTTTATCTCATAGAAAGCAATATTTTGAGGATAATCTAACCTTTTAAAAATAATTTATGCAATGCATGAAGGGTTACTTCTATAGAGAACTGTATTCAGCTGTTTCCGCTTTCCAGAGTACAAAAGAAGAGGAACTTTAACTAGACCAAGAGGAATAGAAAAAATTTGTTGGTAAGTTAACTCCAGAAGACGGGGATTGTTTTGGTTGAAGACCTTTTAGAAAGCAGAGATTATCATCTATCTGGACTAATTTAGATGTGGATCTCTTAGGAAAAAAGGATAGGCAAGGGTGATGTTTTTAATCAATATTTTATTTTATTTTATTAAAATTATTGGGGTGACATTAGTTAATGAAATCATATAGGTTTCAAATGTACAATTCAATAACATGTCATATGTATACTGTATTGTGTGTTTACCACCCAAAGTTAAATTTCCTTCCGTCACCATGTATTGACCCCCTTTACCCTTATCTACCTCCCCATCCCCCCTTTCCTCTGGTAACACAAGAGTGATTTTTTAAAGACCCTGCACAAACTGATGATTAACAGGATCTGTATCAGGCAGAGAGAGATAAGAAATACAAGGAATGGCTTACTTACTGATTTGCAAATAAAGGAAGGCTTATCCACTGGAGAGAGAGACTGCTAGATAAAAGAAAGAGGGAACCAAAGCAAGAGAGCTATCCTAGGAGGGAGGACCATCTTGACTTAGAAGATCCCATGATACTCTTGGAGTAAATAACAAGAAACTATTGAATCTCCTGAGATCAGGGGCACAGGTGTTGAGGACAATTCCAATGTGTGCTAATAGGGCTGCAATTTAAGGTAATTAATGGAATATTAGTTTTATTTAATGTTTTATTTTATAATTATCAACTAAAATATTTTTTCTTTATGAAATATTTTAGGCATTTATAAAATATTATATCAAATACATACATCTTAAATATATCAAGTATTAAATAACCGTGTTCCCACCACATAATGCTCATTTCAGAGTTTCGAATTTTACTATTTTTTCTTCAGACTTTTTTTTTTCTTTAAAGAAACAAAGCTTTACAGGTTATATCAATGCCCCTTGTGAACCACTGGTATGGAAGAGTGTGTAGATGCTGGTCACCCCCGCCTATCAGGGATAAAGTAGGAGGAATTCCTAGGTGGGGTGGGATACAGACAACATCCCCTCTAAGACCCTAATGCTTTGGAAGCTTCTCAGTGGTGGGGTAGATGACCTCATTTCTAAACTGGTAAGTGTGATGAACTCCTGAATAACATCTTTGAAATGTACCAGGTTCTTGAAATCTCACCACAAGTAAAACCAAGTTTGCGCAAATGAACTGGAGACACAATGCATCCAGTTACAGGTGACGTTCTTAAGTGGAAATGGGCTGCCTTCTACCTTGTGCCGTCCTCAGCCTAAACCTAAATTGGTAGAAAATATCTTAGACTTTTTATAATGTAGAGTGTGGATTTTACTCAGAGAGTGGAGGAAAGAACTGTATAAGACCTAAGAGTCATGAAGTGGTTTTTAGTAAATACTCAGCTACCATGGAGGAATTCTGGTAAAGAGTCAAGAAAAAAAATCTCTTGGTTTTTATATATAGTAGAGTCTAAACAAATGGTAGCTGTTTGTTTACCCTACTATTTTATAAAATTTGAATATTTTGCTTGGGAAAATTTTCCATAATATATGTTATTTTAGTTGAATAAGATGACAGGCATATTGTAATCTACAGTAGTCTTTATAGATAAACAATTTGAGCCAAGTAAATTATTCTGAAAGCATTGTTATTAACATAGTTACCTTAGTCACTAAATATAGATAATTTAACTTACAAAAAATGAGTCAAGGTAGAGAGTTTAATGCCTGAATCCTAAGGCTCACCCCTTCTTCTGAGGGAATTATAGAGATCACTAGCCCAATAAGCAGATTGATTAGTATCTGATCAGGATCCCAACTACAACCCATGCAAGAGGTCTCTGGTTAAACTGAACTGGAGCATGTAGCACAGGCTGAAGGCCAAAGGGGAGCTGAAATGTTTCTTTCTGACAGAGATCTCCAGAGTGTCCTGATTCCTGCATAGAGTCAGGAAGAGTGAGAAGAAGGTGAGGAGGCCCACAACAGAAAGTGTGAGACTTGGTGCTTGCAGCCACCTGCCACTTTTCATCACAGTGGCACTACCGAATGAAGTGAGGCTCTGGATTAGCAGATTAGCAGCTCTTCCTCCTGTGTAAATGAGTAAGAAACAGCTTGTGACAATAAGGGTTATATGCAGAAGTCAGAGTGGAAGGAAAGAGGTGGGAATAAACTCCTCCCAAACAGATGCCCTCCTCCACATTCCTATCATCATTTATATAATCCGGAGCACAGAGATTAATCTGAACATTAACTAATAATAGCTACAGTTTAGTAATCTTAAATAAATGAAAATGGACTCTGGATGGAGAATTCGTAATGCTTATTTCTGATTTTCTTTGTTGAGCTTTAAAATTCTTACGTTGGATCCAATTTCAGATAAGGACTGAGGCTGAGAATAGGTTTGGAAGTCATAAAGCTCTCTTCCTATTTCAATGCAGAGCCATTCTTTCCCAAGCACGGCTGAGAAAAGTGCATTCCAAGTGAAAACATGAGTGCCTACAAATGAGGGTAAGGTACCGGGCTGAGAATTCTCTCTCAATATCACCTGTACTCACGATGATTGAAAAAATAAGTCTTAGGAAAGGCAAACCAGGTTTCTGTCATGCATACGACGACAATCAACCAAACCATCAAGCATCTGTCTTGCCTGTGATCATAGCATTCAATCTTCAGAGGATAGGTTAATCTAACAACAGATTGACAAGAAAAGCAAAATAGCGAAAAGTAGTCCAGGGAAACTAACTGTGTCTTCGTGAAAACGAGGGCTTCCTCTTACTGGATCATGTTGTTCCTTTTGTGGCCTAGATACCAGATACTACTGGAGCAATGCTTGGTGGGCACCATCACCATTGTTAGCACCCTCAGCATTCTGAACTTCATATGATCATCAGTAGTGCCTCTACTTTACTTGGGTTGATAGTAATAGAAAAAAAAAAGTCCGGAAGTAAACAAAACCACTTTGAAGAAAACCAAAGCTGGAGGGTTCTCTATGGTTGATCTGCCCTCCCTGAATCTCTCTGGAGCAGGTATCCAGGACCCTCCAGGGTTCTGCAGCAGTCCACATGCACCTGAGCATTTCACACACTGGGCTCTTAAAGGCTGGCATCCTCTAACGGCAGTCACCTACGTGTAGTCTCTCCTCCTGTCCCCTACCCCTACTGTGTGCCGATATCCATGCTCTAGCTGGCACTCTTGGTTCTTCCCATCCCTCAACCCTCCTGTTCTCTTTGTCTCTTGCTGCTGAACTGCTGATCACATACACCCAGCTTCCACCCCAGCAGAAATTGTAGCAGCGTAAGAGCATTGTAGTTGGCTTACTCTCCACCTCGACACTTGGGTTCTGAGTTTTTCTTCTAGAATAATTTCCTTAGAGCAATATTTTTGTGGGTTTGTTAAAAATGCAGAAATACAGTTTCCTGACCTACCCATGGTGGGGCCTGGGACTCAGCACTTAATCCCATCCTCCAGGTGATGTAAATGCCCACAGAAGTGGGAGAAGTCTGGCTCTGGGAAGGCGGGGTCTATGTTCCATGTTCCATGTTCCAGGTTCCGTGTTCCATGATGCAGGCTGCACCATGACTACTGTTGTACATGTTGTCTATGTGTTCTGGAACTGAAGGACTATTCCCAAACCTGTTATAAACCTCCCAGCCTAGGAGATAGACCATTTCTTAAGAGATAAATTTCTTGTGACTTTAACTATCCTTTCTCTCCTTGGCTTTAGCTCTGCATGTCTCTCTTATCCCAGGGTGTTATGGACTGAACGTTTATAAATGTTTATGCCCCTTCTCCCCACACATACATTCATATGTTGAAGCTCTAACCCTCGGTGTGGCTAGATTTGGAGATAGGGGCCTCTAAGGAAGTAATTAAGATGAAATGAAATTGAAAGGGTGGGTCCCTGATCCAATAGGATTGGTATCCTTATAAGAAGATATATCAGAGAGCATGCCCTCTCTCCCCTCTTCCCACCACACACACAGGAAAGGCATGTGAGCACACAGGAAGAAGGCAGCAATCTACAGGCCAGGAAGACAACTCTCACCAGGAACTGAATTTGTCAGAACCTTGATCTTGGACTTCTATTTTCCAAAACTGTGAGCAAATAAATGTGTGTTGCTTAAGCCGCCCAGTCTGTGGTATTTTTTATAGCAGCGTAGGAAGACTAATACACCATGTATATGCCTAGCAACATTTATTGAACACTTACTATGTGCCAGGCAATGATTTAAGGGTTGCGCGTGTATTGATTCATGTATCCTTATAACAACTCTATGGAAAGCTACTATCAGTATATCTATTTTTTTAGATGAAGGAATGGATTCAGACAGGATAATAACTTGCTCAAGTTAACATAGCTAGTAGGTTGTGAGTTTGGAATTTGAATCCAAGTTAGTCTAACTCCAAATTCCTTACTTTATTCTACTCTCTCTCCCAGGGGATCTGGATCATAAATACCAAGCAAACGAAATCATGGTATCCTATAATTTTTCAAGTACTTTTGTCTCTTTTCACAAGTAAAGATTCCTTTTATTATTTCTCCTCACTATCATTTATGAATGCATATTTTGATAAATTACTAATCTGAAAACCGATATAAACTGTATAACTTTCGATGGCCTTTTCAAATATTGAAAATAACTTATAAGCTTCTACTATTTCCTTTGAGTTCCCAGGAGTCTGAAAACCTAATTATCACCCTCATTTTACAAATGAGGAAACGGAAATCCAGAGAGGATAGTGGCTTGCTGGTTACAGAGTCAGGAACAGATCTCAGGTTTCTGTCTTCCTATCCAAGAGCTTGTTATCCAACATCGTGCTAAATCAATCAATCCATCATTTACGTTGTCATGAGCACCTACTTATGCTTCGTAGACAAGATTATGTGGAGGGCACAGAAAAAATTATAGCTATAGCTTCTGTATTCAATAAATTTACAGTCTATTTAGGGGAAATAAAGCTTAGACATTAAAGGCAATTACAAATAAAATCACAAGATAATGTATTTCTAAAGCAGTGTTTCTCATCTTTGGCTATATATCAGAATCACCCAGGGAGCTTTCACAAACTCTAGAAGCCTCCAGAATATGGATCTTCAGGAGTGGGGGCCCAAACAGTAACATATTTTACAATAGGGACTACAAATGCTGCAGGAAGGAAGGCAAGGTTAAGGTGGACCCGAGGAATCCAAGTCAAGGGACTCCTGAGGAATAAAGAGGCTTTGGGGTAGACTTCAAGGGTTTGGCTAAGAGGAGAGGAGGTAGTGGGAAACACATGTGGAAGTCTAGGAAGGGGATGAGGGCTGGCGAAGAGAGAGAAGCCGGTGAGGATGGTGAGCATCCAGTTCTGATGAGGGGGTTCCGAGATGTAAATAGAAGGAAGGGGTCAGCCACAGTAAAGGGTCTTCAGATTTAATCAGAAGAGCTTGTTTTTGAAAACAAGGAATGCTTGCAGGTTCTTGAATAAAGATGTAATAGCAGATGTATAACATTAACCAATCATGGAGGAATTTTCTTTCAAATGTCCAGGGTATCTGGACGATTTTGCAGAAGTTATCTCTTGGGCTGGAGGGAGCTCATGCAGGTCGGTTCATAAGGAGAGTTTTTATTCTATCTAGAAAAAGGGAAGGCTTTGGAATCTCAAATGAGAGGATTTGAATGAGAGAATTGATTTAGGAGAAAACTTAAAGCAGGAGTGAGTGACTGTTCTACCTGACCCTGGAGTCCACAGGGCTGCAAAGTTGTGAACAAGAAGAAAAAAGGGAGTGAAGGAAAAGTCCTAGATACAGGGATGGCAAAGGGCAGCTTCTTTGGGCTGCACAGAGCAGGTCTCTGCTTGATAGCGTGTGACCCATGAGGCAATCCTGAACCAGTAGCATAAAGTGAGCCTCCCAGCACTTCCTGGGAGGCAGGTGTGTGTTTCCTTGCAGCTCCCACTGGAGGTCCCACTCAGTGTTGCTTGCCTGAAGGCAGTGGTGGTGGGGCAGCAACAGCAGCAACAGGTGTGGGTCCTCTGAGAAGCATGCCTCTTCTCCCAGGGTCCTCGCACAGTGCTGGCCATTTGGGAGCTACAGCCCATGGAAAGATAAGGGAAATGCCTTAGTTATTCCCCATCTGACTATACCCCTTGGCTGGTGGTTGAGAAAAACTGTTGTAGAGACTAAGTTAATGAAAGGCAAGTTTCGGTGGTAGTGTATAACCTAGAATGGGAGTGGTGAGACAAGCCTGGATGCTATTAAGTGATGAGGGCCTGGATGAGGGCAGAAAGCGGGAATGCAGAAGTAGGAAAAGAATTATCTTTTGACATGGAAGTGTCACAGCAGAAATCAAATATACACGTACGTTTGTTCAGAATTCCTGGACCCCACAGGCTTATAAGCCCCTGTGATGTGATGGAGACCAGGATTAAGAGTTCCCTCTGGTCTAGTTCAGAAGATCTCTGAACAGGGCTGGAGCAGTAGAAGAGTCCAGGATGAGCATGACTTTCTGCTACCTGTGTTGGGGAAAGCTGAGGAGGATTTACCATGAAACTAATAAAGCTCAAACTTTAGGGCTTTTCACTTGAACAAGCTTCATTTAGGGCCTTGCATTTAATTTTCTATTTGTAATTTTGTATTGTTTCTCATGAAGAAGTTCTCAAATTATATAAGCCTTGTGCAAATCCTGTACTGGTCCCTCATCACCCCTATAGCACTGTCCTGAGGCTTCTGTACTTCGAGATAGGTTTACATCATCTCACTACTTTCTGGCAACCTTATTGCTGTTAAGAAATCAGCTATCAGCTTAATCAAGACATCCACCTACCCAACTCGAGGGGCCCTATTTGCATTCTAGTATACATACATGATTGGGAGTCCCTGGAGGTGTGCAATGTCTATTCATCTTTGTTGCCTGCACGTTATTTATTTATTTATTTTTCGTCTTTTTGATGGTCTTCCTTTTCATAATGAGTATCAAAGTGTGATTTTATTTAGTTATTCTACTATTTTGGGCTTTATCAATCAGGAAATGAATATCATTAGTTCTGGAAAATTCTCGGTCGTGTCTTCAAATATTGCTTCTGCCCCATTGTGTCTCTGCTTTCTTCCAGGAACTCTAGCTAAATTTATGTCAGACTTTCTTCAGAACATCTGTTCCTTATATTGCTCACGTTTCTCTTTTCTATGCTTCATTTTAGACCAAGGGTTGACAAACTACTGCTTGTGGACTAAATCTGTCTCACTGTTTCCTTCTGTAAACAAAGTTCTACTGTGCATGACTGTGTAGTTGTGCCAGGGATATATGGCCTACGAACCTAAGATATTGACTAACTTTTCATAAAAAATTTGCTGCCCCTCTGTAGGTCATTTATCTTCCAGTTCACAAATTCTTTCTTCATCTCTGTTTATTATACTTTTAAAAGTTCCACTGAGTTTTTTATTTTGGTTACTGTATTTTAAATTTCAAATGGAGCATTATATATCTGGCAGGTCATTTTTTACAGTTTCCTGTCCCTGATATTATTTTCAAGTCTTTCTTTGATATATTTAAATGTAAATTCCATAGTTTTAAAGACCGACTATACAAACATTCTAATGTCTCTACTATCTGAAGTCTTTACAGGTCTATTTCTGCAGTCTGTTTCCTGTGTGCTCATTTTATTTATTTATTTTTTTTACTGTATTATTTTATTGTATACAGCTCATTGTTCTTGAAAAACTATCTCTGAAGATTCTTTGTGGCTTGAGAAAATAATGTGTTTCTCCAAAGATGATTTACTTTTGTTCTGCCTGGTGCCTAAATCAAATTCTTTGACATTCCTTGGACCTCTTAAACTGCAACTCCTTGTCAGGGCTGGTTCAAGGCTGCAGTGTCTCAGAAATTTTTTTTCTTGGTTTGTTTTCCCTGTTGATAAAAGATTAGTGTTGTGTTAGAGAAATTCTGCACTAGACTATACAAACTTAAAGGCAGGTGCTGAGTCTTTTTCATCATTGAGTTTCTACCACTTAGCACAGTACTTGGCCTAATATTAGTTGAATGAATGAATAAATAGGTTTTCCTGATTAAACTTCCTAAATCTGTCCTCAAATAAGTCTCTTTATCATTTCCCCACTCTCATGGTCCTAGTTTAAGCCCTAACTATTATAATGTAATCTCCCAATTTAGGGGTCCTCTGCTGAGGGTATATCTCAGAATCTCTAGGATATGTTAAAAAAATACATATGTTTTAAAAATCTAGGTGAGTTGAGGAAATTTGTAGTTTAAAATATTCTGTAGATGATTCTAATATGTACCTCCAGTGAGATGCACTGTTTGTCAACTTATTTTCAGTCTTGTCTCTCTTAACTCCATTCTCCATAGGATGGTTAAGGAATCTATCTCACATGGGAATCTAATTACTTCACTCTCCTATAAAAACCCTATGGAGGCTCTCTGTTGCCTATAGAATTAAATCCAAGCTATTAAGCATTGTTTACAAGGCCCTCCATCCTGTCTTGTACTTTCTGCTCTGGTGGCACTCAACTATGTACATTGCTTCTCATTTACCATCTTGTCTTTCATCTTTCTTTACTGACTTAATTCTTCTTGTCTTTCAGGACCCAGGTCAATGCCAGGAAGCCTTCTTAGACCCAAAAGATGAGTTTAGTGTTCCTCCTTGATGTTCTTCTTCATCAATTTTATAACCAACTCTGTTACACTGAAAGCAGAATCTCCCAGGAAAGTGTAAGTTCTTCAAGTGACTTAAGTTACTCATCTTTGTTAGTCTAGCACAGTTCTCATAACACAGTAGGAATTTAGTATATACTTGTTGCCCAAAGCATAATACAGACTTACATATTTATTGAACTGAACTGAACTGTCTAGGCTTGCTCTTTTAAAGTCAGGTGCTGTCGATATCTGGGAACATGGGCAATGATGTCTCTGGGACTCTTTACATTCACAGTATTTGTGATCAAATTCTCCAATTAAATTCAGTCATTTCTAGTTATATTAGGGAGAAGGAGAGATATAACCAGGGGGTTAAAACATAAATCTCAGCTGAAATAGTAAACCAAATAATTTTCAAATGAAAAGAGAGAAATGAAACAATTAAGAATCTAGCACCTGAAATTCTATGAATGGTGGTTGTGCAAAGGTCGATTTCCTTGCTTGGGTAACTTGGATGAGGGGAGCTCATTCTGCAGAGTCCTGGGTTCCTTTTCCATCACTCAGTCCTGCCTGAGCTCTTGTCCAAGTCTCCCAGAGAGATAATGAATACTGAATCTTTCCTCCTGGATGAAACAACCAAGAATGACAGGGTTGTGTGAGGGTCCCAGAGAAAGTAGGGAGAGAGTGGAAGATTGCTAGAGATTCCTGCTCCTTAGGATATACAAGACGTAAAGTCACCTCCAGTATGAAGCTGGGCGTTTCTTAGTTTTCTGTTCTTTTTTCAGTCCCTATAATCTAGGATGAAATATAGGACTACTCTAGTCTTCCCCAAATAATCCCAATGACAAAGGCGATCAAGTCTTTTGAAATTTCACTTGTGTGGGACCAGAAGGATCAGAGCTGGCCGTGCCACAGTTGGCTGCCAAGTTCTTCTCAGTGGCATCTTTCTCAAAATCGGGGCTGTGAGCCCATGCTGTCCCCAGAATTCACGACATCTTGATTTCTTCTTCAGTTTACAAGTTTACATCTTTCTAACCAGGATTTATTTCAGAACTATGGCTCTTGGGATAGAACAGAATCCAAAGTCTGTGTGGTATCTTGCATCAGCAAGTACTCAATAAATGTTCATTGACAAGGTTAATGACAATTAAATGGAGGAAAATATGTTTTATGGTACTGTCTTGAATAGTTGTAATCTTCACCCTCTGCTAGAAAATGACAGTAATAATACAAAAATTCTCAGAGAGAAGACAAAGAGGTGGCAGAGAGAGTATCTCACTTCAGGAGCCACAGACCAAGACAGCTCCTGCGGAATTTCATTACCTTCACAAGACCTGTTGCCCTTTGATGGAGATAAAGGCTGATGTCAGCCTTAAAACCACAGCAAAGTCAGTTTGCCAGTAAAGTGGCTGGAAAAGAAAGGGGAGGGGAGGAAGCATGTCCTTGGCATAAAATGATCTGACACATTGATGAATAAGCAAAGGCTTCTATGTACAGAGCTGCTTCTCTACACAGATCCTCTTTATTCTTGGAAACTGTTAGACACCCAGTTGAAAAAAAGATAATCTCCCTTCTAACATGACCCATCACTTTAGATCAATCTGCTAACTGGTAATATTCCACTGCTATAAAATTGTGGAGAGAGGATTTGAAAATGAGAGAACTACGTTCAAGGCTGCGTGATCCTGGGCTAAACTCTCTGAGTTTAGCATTCTTATAGGTACAATATGTATAATAACAACATTTATCAGTTATGAGAATTAATTGAGCTAATGTATGTGAAGGTGTAGTTTGTCTCTAGATGATCATGCAGTTTAGGACATTCTGTCTTCGAATGGGCCAAGAAGCAGAAGAAAGTGCAGATAATGCTATTAATGCTTCCCCCCACCCCCACCCCACCTCCTCACCCCCTGAAAGAACATACTAATAAATCCAGATTTATGCAGACTGGTGTCAGGGTCTGCATTCATTAACCAATTTAAATAATTTTATATCTTAAAATAATTATGGCATTTGCAGTCCTGTTTTTCAACACATTCGAGGTCTAAAGCAAAATGCCCCAAAGACAACCACATGCAATCACTGCATTTATTTACATTTTTAATGAACTTCTGTGTTCCGAGCCTTGTTGACATTCCCTGGCAGCCTGGGTTCTATTTTGTGTTCCTTCATTGGTACAGAGGGCAGCCTGCCTGTTTTCTTGTCTGCACATGCATTTTAGCTTTGTCAGAAGATAGAGAATATGGAGAAGTTATCTCTTTCTAAAGGTTTTTATTTCTTCCCCAAATTACCAACCACAAACATCTGGTAAAACAAAACAAAACAAAAAAAACTGTAAATACAATTAAAAAACTATATGCAGTTTGCTTCTCGACTAAAGATAGCTGCACAGCTTTTGCCTTGCTATTTGCTTGCAGTGGCTTTAGGGGCTGAGGGTAACATCCCTTTCCTAAATCCACTGCTCTCTCAAAACAGTATTAGAAAAACAAAAAACAAACAGACAAACAAATAAAACAGAGGCCAAATATCCCTGGCTTCATCTAGATTGAACCGTCATATTCTTTAAGACAACCCCAGAATAAAAGTGCTTTAATGAAGATCGCACATAAGTGCCACCAGCAAAGAGTTTGGCAACAAAGAAGAAACATATAGTATGCTTACAGAACCTAGAAAGGCACCATAGTATCTTTATTCAGGCTGTAACTGTTTTAAGGACTTTCCCATCTAAAATGTTATCCAGTCTGAGCCTGCTAATCATTCTTTCAGTTCAGGAAGGCAGGCATTATTCTCAATGGAGGCTTACAAGGACCAGAGGGTCTGGCCTCTGCCATCTGATACCTTGCCTGCTCTGCTTTCTATGTCTATCCACACTGACCTTCTTTCTATTTCTTGAACATTACTCTGGTTCCTGCCCCAGGGCCTTTGCAATGGCTATTCCCTCTGTAGAATGCTCTTCCAGTGACTACCTCCTTGCTATACAGCTCTCAGCTCAATGCCTCCTACTCAAAAACAAACAAATAAAAAAACTTTCCAGGCCACTCTAAAGAAACACTGGCCTAATCCTATTCCTGCAACACATGTTTCTATATTACCTTATGTTGTTTATTGTCTTTGAAGGCCTTATCATTCTCTGGAATCATAACTTTGTTTATTGTCTCTGTTTCCCACAGAATGTAAGGGCCATGAAGGAAGGGATTTTGTTTGTTCAGTTCATTGCTATGTTCCCAGGATTTAGAACAGTGCCTGGCACAGAGCAGAGGATTAAAAACAAAACAAAACAAAACAAAATGAAACAAAACAAAGCAAAACAAAACAACTATTAAGCGAATTGCAATTTTGCCAATGAGGAAAAGAAGACCATGAGGATTGAGTGGGATCTAGTTAGAGCAAAACTTGGACATCTCTTAATTTTCAGACCTGTGCTTTTTTTCTCTAGGTAAGGAAATTCATTGCTTGCCCTTTAGGTAACCCAAGATTAACATGTTATCCTTAGGCATGACCTAGGAAGTTGAGATTTCTTGTTTTTAGAGACAGGTAACATATATCACATTAATTTAGAGGTAGGAATGGACAGTCACCCTTTTTGAGATGTATAAGAACTTAACCCAGGGCTCAATGGTAGTATTCTACCTTATTTTCCTGGGATTTGACTCCCACCCAGAGCATGCTAATTTTGAGAGGTAGCCTGTGATCTTGGACAAGTCTGAAATAGGGATAACTTAAGCTTCATGGCTGTCCTGAACTGAATAAGCCTGAACACATAAACCTTTCAACCAAATCGAGGGGTATAAGACAAGTTCAGTGGATGTTTCAAAGTTTCTTTGCATCTAATTTTTTTTTTTAATGTTAGTTTCACATGTACAACATAGTAGTTAGACATTTATATAATTTATGGAGTAATACCCCCAATTGCTCTAGTACCCCCTTGGCACTATAAATAGCCATTACAATATTATTGACTATATTCCTTATGCTATACTTTATATCTCGTGGTTATTTTTGTAACTACCAATTTATACTTAATTCTTTCACCTTTTTCGCCCATCCCTCCATTTTGATTGAAGCTTCCTTCTTTAGGATGTGGGCAGAGTTTCTCTTTCCTTTTTTCTCTCTGTCTCTCCATTCCTCTCTCTCTTTCTGTCTCTCTTAAATTCTCAGGTTGCCTAGAAACCTGGTTTCCCATAAACACAAGTGGTTTATTGATACCTGGTGATTCGCTAATAATGACAGAAAGAGGTGACTGAAATATTTACACCAGGGATTTATTATGCTGAAATTGAGTTATATAACATTGGAGAAAAGACGACTAAAAAAATGTAACTGCCTCAATGCAAGTCAAGGAAAGGTGGAGAACTTCTGCATTCCACCAACTTGGGCTTCATGCTTATGGCTATCAGCACAGAGAAGTCCAGTCAGAACAAGCCAGAGGCTCTGTCCTCAGGACAGAGTGAGAGAATAAAGTGAAAGCAGAGTTTAAGAGTCAACAGAAGAAATGTTGAAAAGGAGAGTTTAAATCTAGGTCCCTCAAAACAAGTGTTGCAAAAAAAGGTTTATTTTGTAGTTCTCCTCGTACATCCTAAAGATTTGAAGAATGGCAGATTTAGAGTACAGTTACCACAGAGAAACTCTGGAATTTTAAGGTGAGAAAAAAGATAGCATTTGAGAACTTGAGGATGTTCTACCTCTATAACAAAGCTTGATAATGTTAACATTGAGCAAATTCAGTAAGTGTAATGGGCGAAATCTGCCCACAGGTTTCCAACTAGCTGTAAGAATAACACTTGCTTTCTCATAGAGTTACGGAAAGAATCATTGTGGAAAAATATTTGTAAAACTCTCAGTCACTCCATAAATACTAGATGTTGTCATGAGGGTGTTTTGGTTGTGAGGATGGCTGATGTACGAAAGATGTCGAAATAAAGCAGGCTGATCTTTAAAACGCTTAGTCCTGCGTCTGCTTCCGGCTCTCAGAGCTCAGCCACTAATAAACACTGAGACGCACTGGCTCTGCAACCTCCCCTCTCTGTCCCTCTCCCCTCTTTGAAAATATCAACTCGGTATTGGATGGAAACAAACAATAAGGCGGAAATGTACTAAAGAGGAAAGAGACTGGTATTCTTGGAAATTGCCTCTAAATAATACTTCTTAGAGATAAAGTTGTTTAAAAAAAAAAAAAAAACCAAACAGCTGAGTATTAAAGACACAGCATCAAACAGCAGAGAATCTAAAGAGGTAGGCCTCTTTCCTCATCAACAGACATGATCTCCGATGAAAGCATTTAGTTGACTAAACAATTCAGGGCAGAGAAATGAAATCTGCTCAGTTAACTGAGGGAAGGCAGCAAGCTTTGCTCTGGCTCACGTGACGCTGTTTGATGGCACTGTGTAGATATATGAAAATAAAGATGATCAAACAGAAGAGTGTGATATGTCGACTCAAATTTTGGGAGAGAAAATCTGTACCATTCTGGAAGAGATGATTGTAACTGCTCCAGGTGCTGCTGCAGCGCCTCCGTCCATGAAGACATGTGACCTGATGTCTTCATTTACCATATCAACCCTCTCATCATTTCCTCTTCATCTCCTGCTCTCGGGCTTAATTTTTTGGCAGACATTCTTATTCTCTTTACTAACAGGCAATCAATATTACATCATCCAATTCTCTGCGATTCCTCTCACATGATGAGATATATTTGAGTGAATTCCGCTGGGACTTGTTTTTCAACTCCCTGATGTCTGGCAAAGTGAAGCTATGAGAATGCCATGCAAAATACTGAAATTTGATTGGACTGCAGCCCAGACAGCATGATTGCAGCAAAATTCTTACTCTTCTTTATGTGAGCTGGTGGCTGTAAGACATCCATATGTTGTTACTTGTGCTTACACCCAAGATGAATAAAGAATAAATGAGGGGAAAAATGATAACACACTAATTAGAACTGTCTGTTAATTATAAGGGTTTGATGTGGCTATCTTACATTCAGTGGATCATGCAACTGCTAACATATGAGTTCATTATCAAGAGGGCAGAACTTGGGGTGGAAAATAAAGAGAATAACAGTGCAGCAGGTTTCTCAGTCTCAGCACTGTGTATATTTTAGGCTGAATAATTCTTGGCTGAGAGGAGCTGGCTGTCTTGGGCATTTTAAGGTGTTCAGTGGCATCCCTGGCTTCTACTGACTAGATGCCAGCAGCACCACTCCCCCAGGTTGGGACCAAATGCCCCTGGGAAGCAGAACTGTTTCTGGTTAAGGACGACTGCAGTGTAGTAAATCAAAACTAATCTGTGGTCCCTCTTGATGTCTCACATCATCCCATTTCCAGTGACCTACTTGACAGAAGTTTGTTGAAAGGTACAATGAGACCATGATATTTAGACAGGAGGCTGAAAGGAGTTGGTAGTTTAAGAAAGAGAGTAAATAATGTGACATTTCTTCAAATCATTGTGATTTAACCATGTTCTGCCTAATGTAGGGATATCTCCCCTGACTGAACATTCAGGAGAGGAAAGCAATCTCGATGAAAGCCCAGCCACTGCTTCCCAAGGAGGGGTTTTCAGCTGTTTCTTGAGAAAATATGATCTTTAAAATTAAATTTTCTTCCAGAATTTTTTTTCCTTCTTGAATTAGTCCTCTCTACCTTGCCTTTCACTGTGGCAAAATGACATTGAACGGATCTTTGGAATTTAATATAAAATAATGTTGCAAGACTTTCTGAAGTTTAATATTAACTCTTTGATGTGATTTTGATATAGAATTTGAGAGGAAAAAGGACTTTATTTTTGTTCGTTTTAAACATTTTCTTTGATATTTTAATGAATGGGCAATCTGATTGACTTTCTTCTCTTCCTTTCTTTTCCTCCATGAAGGACATCTGAATTAATACCGTTATAGAACTTTATACATACTTAGCAGTTTATCAGCCATAACCAACTAATCTACAGGAACCAGACAGTAGGAGGAAGGCTTATTATTGGATCCATGGAAATCATTCCCAGATCTTCCATTTTTACTTCTGTAAACAGTCTCATAGTTCCTGGCCCATCTAGGCTCTGAATATACCTCTGCACTTCTCCTAAATAAATGATCATTTAGAGCAGTGGTTCCCAACCCCCAGGCTGCAGACTGGTACCAGTCTGTGGTCTGTTAGGAACCAAGCTGTACAGGCCACACAGCAGGAAGTGAAGGGCTGGTGAGTGAGCGAACCTTCATCTATATTTGCAGCCACTCCCCAGCGCTAGCATCACCACCTCAGCTCCACCTCAGATCATCAGGCATTAGATTCTCATAATAGTTCCTAATGCCAAAAAGGTTGGGGACCCCTGCTTTAGAGTACTATGCCAAACTCCCTGATTTTCATACCAGCAGGCTTAGAAAAATCCATGCTGACCTGCAATATTTACATTGGCTTTGTCTCCTCTGAAGTTAGGGCTGGACATAGAGTAGGCACCTAAACATCATTTATTGAATGAATTAACTAGAATAAAAGCAATTGCTCTAGCCACTGCCACTATGACCATTAGCCTCTTCCTTGGTACAAAGGACTTTCACGTATGTTTTCCTACAACAATCCTGCACTGTGGATGACAGAAAAAGATGTTTATACCTTATTTTACAAATAAAGAAGCTGCCATTCATGGAGGCACAATAATTTGTCTTTATTCATAAGCAAGTAAGTGTTGAAGCTGTAATTTATTACAGCTTAAAGATCATCGTTCAAAGAGAGATGGCAAGTCTCTCTTCTGTTGTGGGTTTAAAATAGCTCATCAGCTTTTTCTTACCCTTAGCACATCCCTTAAAACCATTTCACACTCTTTCTTCTGATTTACTAGCCAATGAGGAAGCAAATAATTGTTAATTTGTGTAGGTCATACCTTCCAAGAAGGCAGAAATCATTCTGTCTGATCTGCTACCACAGAATCTATCACATAGAAGGCCATCTAAGGCATTCATTAAAGATTTGTTAAACTTGGAAGAATTTGTGTATGGCCAGAAGCTTAGGAACTATGATATAAAGAAAGAGGTACACTGGAGAGCAGATACAAATATTCAGGCCCTAGAGGGCATATCGCTTACTTTATAGGAACATAAATAAAGTGTTGACCTGGCTCCTGCCTCTCTCTCTGGTGAGCCTGATTAGTTTAAGTTGGTCATCTTGAATTGCACTCACTTCAGGAGCACTGACAAATTTATTTTTCCAGTCTGTAAAGCTGAGGATGGATCTACAAGGCTCTGAGAAACCAAAGCATCAATAATCTTTCTTCTCTTTTAAATTCAGTATGCACAGCCTAAGACGCAGATGTAAACTGCAGGAGAGTTTTGCAGCTATACTCTCCTCATTCCTACCACCTTACCTCTGCCTTCGCGCCAAGCGGCTAGAAACCCTTGGCATTGCCGGGAGTGGAACAAAATCCCCAATGCAGAAAGAACCTCTTGAGTGTTGCAATCAAGCCCGTTATAGAACTTTATACATACTTAGCAGTTTATCAGCCATAACCAACTAATCTACAGGAACCAGACCACCTGTAATCAAAGCACCTTTTTCTAAGTTGTTACATCCCTGGTTTGGGCTAGAGGCAAAGGCGGTGCGCTAACTCTGATTATCTTTTTCCTCGTCCAGACTCCATTTTCTAGGGCCTAAGAAACAGCATTTTCTGTGGAGCATAGAGTCCCGTGCTGCCTTTCTTGCTCAGATGGCTCTGAACCCATGAAGTCCAGGCTTTATTCTAACTCAGTCTCTGCTGAGAACCAGCTACTGTGGAGAAAAACTGAAGCTGAGATATGGGACCTTCTTTCCCTTACAGGTTAAGATTGAATATATATATATATAAAGTTGTGTGGCTCCTTGAAAATGGTGGTTCTCAATCTTGGACAATTTTGCTCTCCAGGGGAGACATTTAGCAATGTCTGGAGTCATTTTTGGTTGTCACAGCTGGAGCAGTGGGTGCACAACTGAGATAAACGAGTAGAAACCAACACTGCTGCTAAACATCCTATAGGGCATAGGACCGCTCCCCATGAAATGCAAAGCAATGGAAAACAAAAGACAAGCCCATGGAAATTAGGGTGTTTAGGTCTGCTGAAGGGGGTCTTTTCAGCCTTAATAAGGACAACCAACTTTCATTAGGATGGTCTGTGGTTTATATTGAATCCACAAGATTGTGGGTCAGCAAGGGCAGGGCATCTGGGGCTTGTTCACTGTGATTTTGCCAGTCTCTGGAGCACAGTGCCTGGTTTGTGCTTTGCATCCTAACTATTTGCTAAATTAAATATTGTAATTGAGGCTATTGTATCTCTATTAGGAAGTGAGCCAGTCGATTAACCGGTAAGGAGGGAACAAGGAAATGTGATGCCAAAACAGCTAAAGGTTGGCTAGAGCCAGGATGCCATCTAGGGTGTAAGACTTCATGGGATTGGTTGCTCAGAATGGCCAAATGTATAGATATTTGAGGACCAGAACTTCGGCCACCCAAGGTATGTCAGATATAGCAATGAGGTAGAAACCCCATGGCATGCAGAACTGGTCCTGACACTTGCCTACTCCTTCCTCTTTGGAGGGCCTCACACACTAAAGGTTCAGTACCTTCAGTGGTTCTTGAGGCACTTCAGGTTCATCAATATTTTAAGAGCTAAGTTCTCAAGCTTAGTGTCAACTAGGACTTCCTTGCTATTCTAGTCTTCTCCTCTCCCCAAGCTCTCTACTCACTGTTTCCAGGTAGTTTTCCTAAGGTTAGTTATGATATATCAACCTCTTATTGTGAAACCTTCAACAGCTCCTTATATTTTACCAAATTAAGTCCAAACTCTTTGCTCACACCAGTGTACAGAGCTCTCTATATTCTAAACCCAATGCCCTTTTCCTTGCCCTTATTTTCTCTCATTACCTTCTCTCTTTTGATCATTTTATCCTTTTCCATTTTATCATGATTACTTCTCTACACACAACTATTTGCTTTTTAATGAATTGAAAAAGTGCCATTGCCCCAGGGTAGATAAACAGTGTCACCAACTGGCTTCCATATTACTCTAATGGTGGCTACCCTCGGTCCTATGCATTTCTCCTTTCACTATGTTCATTTTTCAGGGGTCATTCTGTACCCATAAACATACAAATCATTCAACACTAATGGAGTCAGAATCCCAGAATAAATACCTACTTCCTATCTACTGCTTGCATAGGGGGTTTGTGTGAATTAAAGAGATAATGCTCTCTGCAAAGTGCTTTCATCTTCCCAGAATGAGCTATATTCCTTCAAAGCATTATTCAGATTTCACATTGGCTTTTATATGTGCTTAGCATAGCAAGGAGGACCTATCCTGCTGAAAGCGGGGGCCTCAGTGCTTTGCTGAACCATGGTCTGAGCTAAGGTAGATATTTATGTCATTGCAAATGTTCATGAGTTTATTATTTAGTTTAGATTCAGGTTTTAAGCTTAATTGAAGGTTTTCTCTGCCATGCTGCTATCTTACAGCAGACACATTTCTACCTTCAGGAGGTAGAGACTTTGAGGTTGCTCATAAAACCCAATTTTACGAAGGCTTTGATAAGATATGTCATCACCATTTTCCATTATGGAAATACATTTCCTGTTAAATATGGAGAAAATAAATCAGGAAACTTCAGTTCTCAAAGAGAAAGCATGACATGTATAGAGAATGGGAAAGTTTGTAATATAATCAAGAGTCTGGATGGCCTTGGTCATCAAATCTAAGAACAACAAAAGTGTAATGAATAATCCTCAAAGATGGAAGCACAATTAAAAAGAAATTTTGCTCCCCAATATAATCCTTGCTTCTCTGGCCGCAACCTAGAGTTAAAAAACAAAAGCAAAAAAGAAGAGGGGTTGTTGTAATAGCGATAAAAACAAGGTCCTTCTTCCTGCAGTACCTACCAGTAAAAATAGGATTTTCAAAACATTTTTGAACCTTCTTTTCCAACCCCCTTCCAGGAACTTCTGAAAGTTTCTGGGGATATCACATGTACATCTTTGGACCTGATTCTTACAGCTATCATGTCGTATGCTACCCCATGGCCTGTAATGGAGCTGCTGATGACCTTCCTAAGCTGCGTCAGGTGTGTGCTGAGGATCTGAGAAGAATCTCTCTCCCTAGTGTAGGAACTACACAATTACTTGGAATATAAAATAGTGATGTCTTTGTACCCCCCCAAATCAGAGAGGTGTTTTGTTGTTGTTGTTTTATTTGCTGGTTTTTGAAAAAAAAGGCTTTCATTTCAGTCCCCTCTTTAGAAGATTCAGGATGGATTTTGCAACTGTTACTCCACTGTACTAAAATGCTTAATTTTTCTTCTGCGCTAGGCATTGTTTTTGGACCAAACTGGTATGCCTTATTTTCCTTTTACCTCAGGATCAATTGTTTCCCAGAAGGCAACAGACTCCTTATGCATATGGATACATGGTAGGTTGGCCCTACCAGTCATATCTTGGTATATTAGGCTGCATATAAATTAGACCTAAGATGGGACTCTTATAACATACAGAAGGTAGAAATCTATTGATCTTTTAGTCCCAGACATAGTGTAGGCTAAAAACATCAAGTCATAAGGTTGATTAGTTTTAATCAGAACATGTTTGATCAATAGGAACAGGAACTCCTTTAAGTTCACAAAACAACAGTTGATAAAGCCGATGTTAGCACTGAGGACAGATCCAACTACCTTGGCAACCTCTGAGCCCAGAATGCTCTCTCTGCTTCTTACAGGCCGCATAGGGTTCTTTCTGGTTTTATAATCTCCTCTCCTTCTTGCCCTCTTAATGCTCTTTCTCTGTTTATATGTGGTCCCAAATGGCCAGCAGCTCTGGTCAATGTGTTTTCCATAGGTCCAGCTAAATACAGCCCCTGTCAATTGTAATTCTCATGGAAGAGAATGTAATTACGCACCAGCTGGCCATTAGAAGGGCTGGTTTTGGTTTGAATGTCCATCCTGCCTTAATCATCAGTTCCTGGAGTATGTCATATATTGCCATATATGTCATATATGACACATTACATTTTCCCCTCCAACAGAGTTTTGAGAACTTGTCCATAAGAAGGACAGTTACCCCAAAATATGATTACTATGCTCTGGAAGGGCAGAGTTTGTGCTGCAAAAACATTTTTCCAAAGCAGATATTCAAAAGATTATCAGAAGAATGTTGAGTAAAAGGGTCCCTGTGCCCTTGGACCCTACGACACAGATGGAAATCTGCTATGTTATAAAGGAGGCTTGCTTTTCTATAGGATACCGACAAACCACTAAGCCAGAAACCTAGAAACTTTCCTAATGACAAACTTAAAAAACAATAAGGTGGTTAAGGGTATATCCCACTCCTGTTAATACTGGGTTAGTAGATTTTCAGGACAAATCTTCTAATCCTTCTGGATACAGTTTCTTTCTCAAGAGGGCTTAGGCACTGGAGGAATAAACACAGAAAATTTAGGTTCCCTTCAACTGATGCTGCAGTTCCACTACCATTTAAAAGCCACTGTGATTAACAGCTCCGAAATGTTTTTAATGAGTGTTTCAGTCTGGGTTTACAAATCCTTGAAAGAGTTAAGATTTCACCCAGGAGGTTTGAAAACTGAGTTAGCATGTGTGCTTATTAATACTTGAATCTACAGCAGCAGACTTACAGTGTTTTCAGCTGAGAGGCAGCTCTCAGGCTTAGGGCTTTGCAAGTTTTGAGCAGATCAGAGCACTAGGGTGGCAGCTCTGAGGACAGCAGTGAGCTCTGTTGGTCCAAATCAGTGAGTGTGACATTAATACCTTTATGGATTCACAACATGGGCATTGAGGCTGATGTAGAAGCAGAAGTGGTGGGCAGGTTCGGGAGTATGACATATGCCAGAAAGGTGTTTTTATCTCTTGATGGACATTGCTGCATGGGGCTCCCAGGAAACATGAGACGCTATCATTTAAAGAGTTTTCTTGATGTAAACATTCTCTTTCATTTTAAAACAATAGTCCTTGGGCAGTCGTATTCAATTAAATTACTTTTTAACACTTATGTAGTGTTTGCTATGTGCCAGATACTATTCTAAATGCTTGATAAATATTTAATCCTCATAACTAATCTGTATGGTAGGTACAATTATGCTTATGTTACAGACAAAGACACTGAGGCTCTGAGTGGTTGAGAAACCTGCCCAAGGTTATATAGCCATTAGTGATAGAGCCGGGATTTTAACTGAGTCAGCCTGACTCCAGCATCTATATTCTTAAACCCTACACCATGCATAGTGAATCACACTGAATTACTAATGTCTTAATCAGGCTAAATTTATGTGTCTGCCAGAATATAAAGGAGTGAATGGGTTGGTGGAAGCATGAAATCAGTGGGTCTCGACTGGAGGGTAAATAAGGATGGGAGAGGAGGGAAAGTAACACAGAAAATTAGGTAAAAGACATTCAAGAAGGGGAATTGAGGAATACTATAAACAAGATTTATTCACCTCACAATTTTGGCTATGGGCAAGCTCTTTGACCCCTATTATATTCACAATAAAGTTGGACAAGTATGATACCAAGCAAACCTTCCTAAAAGGGAAGCTATGTAACACAGCCAGATTAGTCACTATTAACCCGATGGCCCTCCACTGGACTAATGTGCTTGTATAACATGGTGCATTTTGAGATACAAAACCATTCATTTGGTGGCCTCCATTATTTTAGGTAAGAATTACTTTAGCTAAGAGTTCCAAGAGTCAAAGCATTTAAAAATAGCTTTATTGACATAAATTATACATAAAGTTCAAAATATAATGAGTTTTGACATATGTATACACCATGAAACCATCATCACAATCAAAATAATAAACATAGCTATCACTCCAAAGTTGCTTTGTGCCTTTTTGTAATTCCCCTTTCCTCTTTCTCTTCCTGCATTGTTTTTATAGACAACACTCAATCTTTCTTTTACTATAGTTTAAAGATTTTCAAAAGTTTTATATAAATAGAAAAATAAAGTATTTACTCTTTTGTCTGGCATAATTATTTTGAGATCCATGCAGGTTATTGTATCAATATTCCATTCCTTTTTATTGTTGAGTACTTTTTCATTGTATAGTTTGATGGTTTGCACAGTCTGCTATTGATGAACATATGGGTTATTTCCAGGTTTTGGCTCTTATAAATAAAGCTGCCATGAACTTTCATATACAAATCTTTGTATGGACATACACTTTCATTTCTATTGGATAAATACCTAGGAGTGGAATGAGTGAGCCATTTAATAGGTGCATGTTTAATTTTTTTTAAAGCAACCACCCAACTGTTTCCCACAGAATTTGCACCATTTTTACATTTCACCAGCATTGACTCTATAGACAATTTAAGAACAGACATGTTAACAGTATGAGTCTTCTGATTAATGAACAAGGTAAATCTCTCCTTTCTTAGGTTTTCTTTAATATCATTGAGCAAGGTTATATTGTATTTGTGTACAGATCTCAACATCTTTTGTCAGATTTATCCCTAAGTATTTCATATTTTTAATGCTTTTGTAAATGGCATTGCTTTTTTAAAATTTCAATTTCTAAAATTCATTGTTACTAGATAGACATACAATTAATTTTTGTATATTTATCTTGTATCTTGCAATCTTTCTAATCTCACTTATTAGATTTTACATAGCAGACCATATCATTTGTGAATAAAGACAATGTTACTTTTCCTATTCAACATAAATGTCTCTATTCCTTTGTTTTGCCTTAGTGCACTATCTAGAAACAATAATACAATGCTGAAGAAAAGTGGTGAGAACAGATATTCTTATCTTTACTGTGATGTTAAGGGAAAGCATCAGTCTATCATCATTAGGCATGATATTAATTATAGGTTTCTCATAGCTGTCCTTTATCAGACTGAGGAAACTACCTTCTATTCATAGTTTGCAGAGATTTCTTTTTTTCCAAAACAGGTTTGTTGAGCTTCTGGAATCAGTGAGTTTGTAGTTTTCATCAAATTTGGATAATTTTCCCAATTGTTCAATCAAATGTATTATTCTATTTTGTCCCTCCCATTTTCTCCTCCCTCTTTGGGAACTCCAATTTCATGTATATAGAGATGCTTGAAGCTGTCTATGAGTCCCTAATACTTGCTTCATTTAGTTCAGTCTTTTTTCTCTTTATGCTTCATACTTGGATAAATTCTACTACTATATCTTCAAGTTCACTAAGCTTTTTGTGTGTAATGGCTACTCTACAATTTATCTCATCTGGTGTATTTTCACCTCAGACATTATAATTTTCATCTCTAGAAGTACTATGCTTTTTTTTTTTAACATCTTCTATGTCTCTACTTAACATATTTAATTTTTCTTTTAGTTCCTTGAATATATTGTAATCCATTGTAATAATGTTTAAAGTCCTTAAGCACTAACTCTATCATCTGTTTTATTACTGAGGCTGTGTAGATTGCTCTTATTTTTAAAATCTCTTATTATGGATTGTATTTTCCTGTTTATTTGCATGCCTGGTCATTTGTGATTAGATACCAGACATTGTGAATTTTACCTTCTTACTTCGTAAATATGTTTTTATTCCCATAATTATTATTTAACTTTGTTCTAGGGTATGGTTGAATTACTTGGAAACAGTTTGATGCTTGTAAGTCTTGCTTTTGAGCTCTTTTAGGAGGTACCAGAGCTGCCTAACTAATGTGGCTAATTTTTTTCTACTGTTGAGTTGAAACTGAATTATGAGATACTTCCCTATAGCTGACGGGAAAAGGAACTATTCCCAGTTCTATGTGAGTTGTGGGATTGTTTCCTTTGCTTCTTTTAGGTGGTTCTTTCCCTGGCCTCAAGTAATTTCCATATGCCTATATTCATTAGTACTCAGCTGAAATCTTGTTGGGGACATCTTCACATCTCTTGAGTTCTTCCTTGTGTATCGCTCTCCTCTGTAGTACTTTGCTCTATGAATTTTAACATTTGACATTCCTGAACTCCCAGTTCCATCTACTCAAGTTATTGAAACTGCTGGCCTCCACTTAGGTCCTGATGCACCCATGTGTTTCTGCATGGAAACTTTCCAGGAAGTAATCTAGTGCAATTGTAGGGATCATCTAATTTGTTTTCCATAGCTCAGAAATTAATTCCTTTTTCCCCCTGATGTTCAATGTCTTAGAAACCATTGTTTCATAAATTTGGTCCTAGTTTTCAGTTGTTTCTGGAGTGAAGGTAGATCTGTTTCTGTTACTCCATCTTGGTCAGATGTGGAAGTTTAAGAGGCGAAGCTCTTGATTTAAAAGAGCCTGAGTGTTTGACTTTCATATGATAAAATCTGAAAGACTCATGGAATAAAGTCTAAAGTGTGGATTTGGAAGTATGCTTAATTGTGTGGGTCAGATTTTCTTTCCCAAATAAGAATACTTGTGTGGGAGAGAGGAAGATAATTAGAGAGAAGAAGAGTGTTATATGCTGGTGAATGTCTCTAAAAAGAGGCTTTGCTTCTTGTCCCCTCTCCTCTAAACTGAGTTTCCACTGGTGTAACAGAAGAGTGTATACATGGTAGAAACCTCAGTTAGGTTCGTAGGGATTCAAGAACAGAATGAACTTGTGTGTCTTTTCTTGGGTGGAACTCAAGGAGGTGCAAGCCTCATGAATTGCCCCACAGACCAGAAGTAGAAATCATTATTTGTGCAGCCAGACCACCCTGAGGTCACCTTGTGGAATTTTCCCATACGCAGAATGGTACAGGTAGAAAATACTTATCAGGTGTCCAAGAGGGGTGTTAGTGTAGATGGGAGAAATCCAGCCTGAAGAGATTTCACTTTTGGGCCAGGTCAGCAACAATTGTGCACACCATAACTGTGTAGAGGCCTGAGAAAATATGAGGTCTCTATAGAATCTATCAAGGTCTCTATAGAATCTATCAGTAATAAGTGACAATAATCAAGGACCAAATGTCCCTTCACCATGTCTTCACCTTACAATGATCACTGGAAAATAAATGACACACCAAAGATAGGGCAGGAGTTGAGGGTGAGAAGGCCATGATGGAGGAGCTTTGAATTGGCTGGGATTTGAGTATGAAATAGAAGAAAATAAGTTGAGTTTCAGAAAAGGAGAGTCATGCTTTTATGTACTTTAATTTGTGGCCTAAAATTTTTACCCATAAAACACATACTCTCTGGTTAAAATGGAGCTTATTTGAGTTTGATTGCAAAGCGACTGACTAAATTTTAACGGAGTATACCAAAATTTAGAGAAGATTGTTGAGGTATACATCAAAATAACTTTATAGCATGTTTTCTTTACTAAATATAGTCAGTTATGACTGAAGAGTACAAGTGACTCCTTCATAAAAAAGCATAAGTGGATCCTTCATGAAAATTACTTTTTCCAGGGTGACAGAGTTGGGTCAAGATAGTTCACTCCCCACATGCCAGTGTCACAGAATTTTTAATCCAAATTCAAGTCTTATGTTATAGACTTTTTGAATTTCTTCCAAATAAAAAATTATAAATGTAAACTATGAATAATGAGGATCTCCTTCATGTCTATTATTGAGCGCTATATCTATCAAAGTATTCATTGTGAGGGGTTATGCTCTCTTCTCAAAAATTATACCTCTGCTCAAGATATTTGCAGAATTCATCTTCTAGAATTTTCTTCAGAGGTTAAAGCACATTTTATTGAATCTTCACATTAATGACTAATCTTTATTCTTCGAGCAAAGATTTGATTTCTTTGGTAGCAGCCAAAATCATTTAGAGTTAAGTCTAATGAATAGAGGGGAGTCAAACTCCATAAAACCACTATGGTCAAAAGAGAAATGTGATAAAAAGAAATTAGACTTATTTTTCTTGGTAAAGATTAAAAAAACTAATAGATAAATTATTTTTATTTTTTTTAAACTGAGAAAGCCTTTTTTGTTTGTTTGTTTTAAACAAACTTTACATAAAGTTTTAAGCAAATAAAACTAATAAAGCAGAGCAGTTCTAATTAAGGTGATGTGGAGCCTATCTGTGCCTCTCCTCTCAGACCTTCCCACATTCCTTAGATGCTCATGACACTCCACACAAGAGTAAAGTTAGAAAACCATGACAGGAAATGACAGCAAGTTAGAGATATGATTTAAAAAATTCATTCAGGCAGGTTGCCCATAGCCGTGTCAAATAGTGAGTGGTCTGTTACAAATAATGGTCTATTATCAAAGACTTCTTAATCAGAAGAAGTAAGAGGAGATACAAGGTGTGATTTCAAAGTAATATATGAGTTACTCTCTGTAATTGTAATAGAAATAGGGCTTTTAAAATAGCCATCCAGGACAGCTAAATTCACATGCTTTACTTACTGTCCTGCCACTGCAGTTTCCTGATCTTCATAGGTGATGTTCCTTATCTCTTTTCCACCTCACCTCCATTCCTATAATTTACCATTAGGTACAATATTAGACTCTGCAACTAACCCCAGACCTCTCTCCCAAGCACTTGTATCAAGGGCTTAGTATTGATTTCATCTTGCTCCTGGTCTAACTTTTGGGCAATTCATTTCTCCCTGTGACCAAGTCTAGGCCAGGGTTATATGAAGGTCATACTTCCTGCCCTGTAGTCACAGTCTCCCTACGATATGGTTGTCACTGAGTAAACCTTTGGTCTTACCTGTTTGGCCCCAGCTTTTGTAGATTTTAAACTCAATTTGGAACCTTAGCTCTGATGCTGAATTGACCTTTTCCACAGCCCCTATCCAATCCCAATCAATACTTTCATACTCATTTTTCAGCCATAAAAACATTTTAATAAAATAAAAATCTTAAATGAAAGTGTAATATGTAACAAAGTTTTAAAAAATGGAGCTTCCCTGGTTGGAATATGTGAGGACTCCCATTTGCACAGCATCTTGCCTGGCATAGAGTTTGCACTAAGTAAATGCTAGCCTTTAAATAATAAGAATAGCAATAATAGCAACAACCATTATAAAGTGCAACTCGAATGCTACCTTCTTCAAGAAGATTTCTCAGATTTCCTTTTCTCTAAACTCTCACAATAATGTATTTTGTACAACTTTTGGTAGAAGTTTGCACATTATATCCTATATTAAAGTTATTTTTTTTTTATCTCTCCTACTAGACTTTAAGTTCCTAAGGGAACACTTCCCAACCATTCATCTCTGTACTTTCCATAGAACTTTGTATTATTCCTAAGGCAGACAGATCCTAGGGATATCCCTCCCCCCATGATCCCTGTCTACTGATATTGTACCCTTGTAGAAGTCCCCCTCCCCCTTCCTTGAGTGTAGCAGGCAGGACTTGGGACTCACTTCTAACTGACAGAATATGGCCACAGGTGATGGAGTATCACTCTCACAATCATATTAAATTACGATTGACTCCATTTTGCCATAATTTTGGCTTTAGAGTTTCTCTTTCTATTGTTGGCTTTGAAGAAGACATCCATCATGAATTCTACAGCCTTAGGAAATAACTGTTCTCAAAACCTGAGTGAGGTTGGATGCAGTTCTTTCCCCATTTGAGCCTCCAGATAAGACTCCAGCCCTGGCCAACATCTTAATTGCAGCCTTATGAGACCCTATGCAGAGGACCAAGCTAAGCCATTTTCAGACTCCTGGCCCAGAGAAAATTTAAGATAATAAATGAATATTTTTTAAAGCTGTAAAGTTTGTGGTAATTTCTTATGCAGCAAAGAAAACTAATACAGGCCCGATGTAAAATTTTAAGTCTCCTTGGTCCAAGTGGACAGGTACAATTCTGTGATATTTAAAAATTATTTAGTAAGTAATTTTAAAAGCATTAAGATATTCTGTAGCAGTTAAAAAGAACATACTGATATAAAGGCTCTCCAAAGTATATTGTTAAATAAAAAAGAGCAAGATGCAGAACACCGTTATAATATTCTACCATTTGTATAAAAATTTTACTTTACAAATCTGCCTGGAATATATCTAGAAGTAACAATAAAACATAATAGCAGTAGTTGCCTCCAGGATTGGGTGATTGGGGGACAAAAATATAAAGAGACTTACTTTTCCCTATATATCATTATATACTTTTCAAATTTTGTACCATGTATATGTATTATCTATTTATAAAAATTAAATTAAAATTCAGATCAAAGTGAAAAAACGTAGGAACACATATTTGAAACAAATAACTTAAAAAATGGATAGATAATTCAATAAAATATACTACTCCCAAAGAATAAGTAGCAAATAAGATGGCCCAATCTAAGCCTTTGGAATAACCTACATGAGTTTAGGAGTGAAACGGATGAAACTTACAAGCCTGTGGTAGATGGAATTTTCACAGTAGTACATTTCTTCCCAACCAGAAACCCCCAGGGAAATCGGCTGAATATCTTATACTATAATTTTTTGTTTTTCATTTCCTTATGTAAAAAACCCTAGGAGCTTTGCTGCAAAAAGGAATTCCCTGGGATTTTAAACCAGCATGGTTTAGCGAAGTCCTAACTTCAAAGTTAGGTTCCCTATGTACCTATCAATGAGCAGCATCTTTCAAAATGAAATAACTGAAATTCGGTGGAAGTGTGGTGGCCACATCTGGGTTTCGGTGTTGGAATAGGTAGGAAATGCAGTGTGACACCCAGTGACACAAAGCTATTACAGAGAGCATTGTCAATTGAGTGTGTCCTTATCAACCTGAAATGATTTTAACATTGAATCTAATATGTACATGCCTTGAAACGAAGTGTTCAGAATGATTTCATGAAGAGACCAGGGAAAGAGGAGGGCACCCTTCCACCCTTCCCCAGTGCTGAGTGGGCCTGTCCACTGCCACCAACCCAACCCCCTCAAAACAAAACAAAACAAAAACCCATATCATCTTAATGTATAAGAGAGTGGTGGGGTGAACTTCTTACAAGATGCCTATTGTTGTAGAGTTTTCTCCCTTCATTTCTAGCCGTCTGGCCAGTTCTACATGGTGGAATCGCAGGCTCTATTCCAACATAGCAACTCCACTGCTGGTCAGTCCATAGTTCTAGTCTCTTTTGATCCTGATAACTGTTTTCATTGCACATTTTCCCCTACTCAGGAGGGATCAGACCTTGAATTCTAATCACCTTAGTTAAGAAGAAAACTCAGAAACACATGTTGACACAGCAATAAGAGAACATAAACGTAGGAGGAGATGGAGAGGGGGCCGAAGACCGACTTTGCTGCCTCTGCCGTTTGTCGAGTTGGAAAATCACCTTCCATGTAAGTCAGCTTGGCTCAGGTACTAGAGAGGGGTCTGATGTAACAGCTGGTTCGTTTCTGAAGTGCCTGGCACCCTCTGGGGCGCAGTACATTCTCATCGATTAACTCTGGTCTTAACTAATTGACCATCCTAAAAATGGGCATAATTAATTTTCAAGTTCTGGAGGGAAATTGTAATAAAGAGTTCCAATTCCAGTGAGAGTTGACACTTGGGTTTTCAGAGGCTCACCTCATCTTCTACTCTTTACGAAGTTTTGCTCAGTTCATTAGCAAATCTTAGAGGAAATCAAATACAGTGGAGAATCTAGGAAACTTGCCTTTGTCAAAACAGTTCTTGTAAAGGATTTTGTTGGCAAGTATTTATAACCGCTGGCTTATAAAAGTCTAGAGATTAACTCTGGATTTAATTTATCTGCACTATATACTTCCCAGTCTCCAGTAAATGACCAAGAATTGATTCTGGGTGGCGACAAATCTGATCACCATCACATTTGAGTGCCTCTTGGGTTTAGGCAAGGCATTTTTAATACCGAAGTACAAAACAGGTTTCTGTCCTGCTGCTTGCTATGGTTGGCTGTGGACACACACATTGAATGGGAAGGAGGTTAAGAAAGTGGGTCAACTGCCTGACACAGTTTGTCCTCTGAGGTTTCTGAGTCCCCTCTGCTGCTGCACTAGTTCGACTGGAAATTACCCCCAATAAATTCAAGTGCAGATATATATACCTTTTGGTATTCACGCCAGTGTTTATAAAGAGTCCCCAATGGTGTCTGGCTTGTCAGTAGTGGTCAATACTTCTGGGGACAGCAGTGGAGACACTGAGTCAATTTGGAGGCAGATGGGACAGGCTGCTGATTAAAGACCCCTTTATAAAGTGGCTGGGCCCCAGTAGGCTGCTTAATCACCCTAAACTAACTATGGATTCTTCTCTTCCTCATTGGGGCCCACTTACATCCTTGCCACTAGGTTATATTTAATGGCATTCTAACTAACATTTTCCAGATCAGCGAGAGTCAGCCTAGAAAAGCATTCAGGTCCCCTAAGGGTGCTTTCCTTCCGAGGCTCCCCAGTTTCCTGCATTATTATCGCAGCCTCCTCCTTTCCACCTCCTAACTTCTCTTTCTTTTTTCTAGTCTGTTCCAGTGTGGCAACTTTCATTTTCTTAAAACACTCAGGCAATGAATATTGTTTCTTTTGGTCCATCTCATCTAGTTCCACGGTCCTTAATGGAATTTAGGCATTCTTCATCTTCAAAGCTTGGCTGATACTCCTTTTATCTGTACCCAAGGTACCTTCCTACTCTCTGGCTTCATTTGTCATCTCCCGATCTAGATGGTATCATTTTCCTCATCTTACTTCTTGTAACCTGAATTGCTTTCCAAGTAGCAGCTTGGGGGCCCTTTATAACCCCACTTCCAGATCTCTTTCATAAAGGTCCTAGAAACCCATCTAGCACCAAACTTGACAGTTCTATGCATGTCCTTGCCCTGTAAAATCACATTCAGGAGTGAAGAGCTGTACCTTCAGTGCATTTTACCACTTTAGACACGGCACATTTCTTGAGTTCACTTTGACAGTCATAATGAACCTGGAATAGAAGGCAGTGGGTTTGTGGAGCTTTCAAGTCAGGAAGAGTGCTTGCTGGCTTTTCGTACACTTGGACAAAACAGGATGAAATTGAAGTGGCTGTATAGACATTTATGTCCCATTAGAAATCTTGCCCCATTAGTCAATAATGCTAGGCAGTCAAATTTCAAGTTTGTAAAAAAGGGAGGAATTTTATTATGTGAGGCACACGTCCATTTTCTGCAGCAGGTCTGTTTCAATTAATTTGTTACATATTCTTTCCTTTGCAAAGGTACGCAGATGGACAGAGAGAGACCCAGAGCTTTTCCAAGGGTACGAAAATTAGGGCAGTATGAGGGCAGGTGTAAGGAAGAGACATGAGATTTACCCCAGATCCCCACACCTCCAAATAAAGCCATAGATATGTGTTGCAGCACTGTGTGTGTGTGTGTGTGTGTGTGTGTGTGTGTGTGTGTGTGAGCAAGCAAGCATATTGTGACTCGAGACTCCAAAGTAATGCAGCATATTGTCAGTCGTGGTTTTGGGAATCTTTCTTTACATTAATATCTCAGTCTGTACATATGTAACTCCTATGTGTATGAGTATACATGTAATTGTGCACATAAGCTCAAGATCCAAGATCCAAGGCGCTAACATTAGAAATTCTGCAGCGAAATTATGAAAAGTGAGCTTTGAGCTCTGTGTCGTGTATGTTTACATCGAGATTTTGAATCCTGGGACCCGCTGTCTACAGAGCTGCTGCCACTCCAGGCACGGCCTCTTTGGAAATGCTGTCGCCTCTGAGAGAGACGGACTCGTGCACAAGCAATGAGATGCCGTCTCCCTGCGAGGTGCTGCTCTCCTCCTGGAGTTTTCTCTGCTTTTAGAAAACATGTGCTTAACTTGTAAATGTAGCTTCCAAGGCTGGAAAGAATATTTTTGTTTTGAATAACAATCACGTTCCTCCTCACAGCGTGAGGCGCTCGCGTGAGGAGGGAGCAGCCCTTCCCGTCTGGAAGCCTCGTTCTGTGTTAGGCAGCAGCGTCTATCTCAGAATCCTTTATAAACACTGTGCTGCACAACCAGCTCCTGAAGTCCGTAGTAAACATAATTGTTCTCACATTAAACGGAAGAGGAAACAAATAGAGACACATTTATATGCAACAGTTTTCACACCACTGTGGAGTGGCTGTGATCTGCAGGGGCTGGGAGACTGCCCAGGTTTCCTGGCTGTCCCTCTCACCAGTTGGGAGACCTTGAATCAGCCAGCTGCTTAATCCCCTGTGCCTTAGTTTCTCCCTCTGTGAGGTGAACCTCGTATGATTGATTGTTGGGCAGATTAAATGAGGTAATCCATAAAAATGCTTAGACTACTTACTACCTGGTGCATATAAGCTCCCAATAGTGCTACAGCTGTTAGGGAAGGCACCTTTGATGGAACAGTCCTCCACCTATGGATTCTAATGTAAATTTAAGCATCGACACTTTCAGAAAATGCAATGTTTTTTCTCCAGACCTTGGCATGACCTCCTTTTTCTAGTCAGTGCTAGTTTGTGTGTGTGTGTGTGTGTGTGTGTGTGTGTGTGTGCGCGCGCGCGCGCTCGCGCGTAGATGTTTACCGTTTTTTTTCCTCTCAGAACTAAGCCTATAAAATTCAATTTAAGAATTTCAGACCCTTTGTCTTATTTAAAACCCTTTGCCAGCTCCCTATCCAAACTCCTAAGCAAGATATCAAACGCCATTTGTAATGCGCTTATTGACTACTTTGTTGTTATCCAACTAGGCACCTTTCTATGTGTATTTTATATTTCAGCAATACTGAACTAGCCATGGTTTTGCTACTGTATTATTTCATGTCCCTGGGCCTTTGTGAATGCTGCTTTCTCTGTCTGGATTGATACATGGTCCCCTTCTCACACTCTTGTTCTCCAGATTAAGTTATTGCCACCATCTTCTGCATCTCGGTTGTATTTTTAGTTTTGTACTTATTATCTGTCATTGCAATGCTTTTATTTATTAGTTTGTCTCCCCCAGTTGACTACGAGTTTCTCGAGGGCAAGGATGAGATCTTGTTTATTTCTGTATTCCGGTACTGAACACACAGCACAGAGTCAGTGACTCAAAAAAATGTTTCACCGTTAAATTGAAATGAGAAATAAATATTTACATTACACAAGCAAACATTCAGAGTTTTTTGTTTTAATTTTTTGTTGCTTTTATTCCCTTTACAACGAGGTCAGCTATGATACTTAAAATATTTTGTACTACATGGCATATTTATATAAATGAGGAATAGTTAAAGCAATAGCAAGGTTGGGGTTTCTAGAATTAATTTTGTTTCTTTCAACAAGCATTGTTATAAGTGCTACGGGAAATAATGAAGGCGGAATAAGATATACTCTGGTTCTTTAAGGAGCTTTCTTCCATCTGGAAGGGGATAAGACAAATAGAGTAGAAGCTGAACAAAATTCATGCCATTAGAGGTGAACCAAAAAGAGTTCTGGAAGTTTGAGGGAAGAATCAGTTGCATGCAACTGGGGATTAAGAAGAGGTGTTGTATGGAAGTGACAATGCCAGAAACTGACCTTGATGTACAAGTGAGGTGTAATGGGCAGAGATAGGCAGGAAGAGCATTCCAGGAAGGAGGGACAGTGTGCATAAAGAATCCCCTAGAGGGGACTAGTGGGATATCTACGTGGAGACCAGCAACCATCTCCCTGGCTCTATTTTATGCTCACTGTGGGGGTGTGGTGGGAGAAAAGGTGAAAAGTAAGTTTGGAGACGTTTTACAAAGGGTCTTGAGTGCCAGGATGAGGATATTTAACTTAATTTAGTAGACATTGGGGAATAATCAATATTTTTGAGCAGGAGAGTGATCTAGATGGAAGAATGCTTAAGAAAATTCTGATTGTCAGTGAATATGGACTGCATTGAAGGAGAACATAGCCATAGAGATATGAGATAAGAGACCACTGCGAATGTGTAAATGGCAGGTGCTAGTAGTAGAATGTAGCATCTGAGAGGCCTTGCGGAATCAAAACAAAGAAGACATGGTGGTCGTTTTGATGTGGGGAGGAGTGAGAAGAGAGAGTACCAGGTGAAGCTTAGGTTTAAAGCCTGAGTTCGAAGGCAAAGAGTGGCACTATTAAGAGGATTTGATAAATCACGCAGAGGAAGTTACATTGTTAGGAAAATTGTGAGTTTGGTAGGGGCCTTGTCAAATTTGAGGATCTCCAGGTTGGTCTGAACCTGAAGAGAGAGGTCAGGGTGAGAGCTATGCATTTCTAACGGTCACTGACAGCAGAGAATAGATGTCGTATTGAAGAAAGGAAGGTAAAGAGAGAAAATAACCAAGTATAGAACCATAGAGAATTGCCTACATTTAAGAAACTGAAGGGACAAGGGGAAATGATGAAGGAAAAAAAATGGTAGTAATAGAACCAGGATAGGCAGTGTAATACCATGGAATTCAAGAAAGAGGTTTCCAGAAGGAGAAAATTATTCCTAAAGGGGAACTTAGGATATCTGACTTCCTAACATGTGGTTTTGAAACTTACTGGGTTTCCGTAGTTCTTTGGAGCATGAGCTACTATTGTAACTATTTGTGTATATGTCTTTCTCCCCTTCTAGTCTGAGAACTCCTTCAAGGCGGAAACATGTGTTTCTTGTGTTTTTATATCTAACACTTAGCGGAGTACCCGGAATATAGCTAGGCCTCAATGAATATTTGTTGAATGACTAAGTAAACAAAGCAACAGAAAGGATGAAGACCAGAAAAAGCCCATTGTACCTGAGAGTTATAGCTCCTGAAATAAAAGAATGAATGCCTGAATAATTTTCTGCTCTTGAGAAAGAAAGAAACAGGGCCTATGAAAGGGTGGTTCAAATGTGAATACTTAAAATATTTCAAATCTTCCACTATGGTGTGAAATTCATTCATCATCCAAATTCTCATAGATTTAAACTTAATGATTTGTGAGGTACTGCAGTGACATTGTTCATGAAGTAAAGAGTTCTATAACATTCCAGCTGCCTGAGTTCAACTGGCCACATGATTAATGACATTGCGAGACACATCCAAGGCCTTTCATTTCTCAAACACTTTATAAACATTGAGTAATCTCGCAATGCCCTTGTGAGATATTATCATGTTCATTTTCCATATGGTTAACTGAGCCAAGGAGGTTAAATGACCTGCTCAAAGGCCACACTGAAAGTCAATGACATCAAATGCTCAGAACGAAGGAGTTCCCAGGTCCCACACTTCACAGTAGATTGCTAAACTGAATCCCACTCCTTACACTATTAAGAAGCCTGACTGACAGGCCAGTGCTGTAATAGATCATACTTTACTGAGATAAGTGAGGATTAGCATGCTGTCTTGTGCAGGTCAGGGCTGGCCCTTGCAAAGAGAAAAAACTATGCTCTGCAAGAGCATGTGATATAAGATGTGGCTAGAAAAGGAAGAGCAGAATCAGGTATGGGCGAAATCTCTTCTACGGCTTTTCAAAAACCTTTACCAAGATGGGAGTTGGAGTGCAAGTGGATAAAGCAGTTAAGGAATCTTGGTTGTTGAGCATCTTAAATCTGAATAATGATGCTCTCTTATCTTACAAATATTTGCATTCTTCTTTATTAGTCAGTTTGGATTTTAATGGTCTTTTTACACTCCTCCTGTCTCCATATTTATCAATATTTCACCTAAACAATGCCAAAATATTATCATACTGTCAACTCCTGTGCACATGGCTTTTAAGAAAATCATAAACTTCTGATGAACTGGTATACATAAGGTGAAATTTGATAGTCTTTGCAACTGAGTAGCTCACTAGGTTGGGATGTGTGTCTTTGATTTGCAATTACACGTATGTAGCCAAATCTTAAAACTTCTTTGCGCCTTAGTTTTCTCTAAATGAAAATAAGAGCATGGAGAGGACACTGTTGGTGCCTTGCACATCCTCCCCTGTCCTCCCCATATAGGAGCATGCAGATCCAATAATTTCTTCTGCAAGCACTTGTGACTCTTTGCCAGTGGGCTTTCTCTGATTGCTGGAGCATGCTTAGCCTGGGCTGGGGCAGGTCAGAAGTTTGGAGAGTTAGTGCCCTGAGAGTAGACCTCAACTGAAGACTGACCAGAATTGTGAAACAAGACCTTAGTTTCCTCACCACTCAGTTGTGTTCTGTGATGCATCCCAGAGGTCTTAATCATGTCTGTGCCTCAGTAACTTATTTGCTAATACTCCCTCATATTGATGTCCTTCCCTTCCATGTCTCGATTCCCTGATATTCTCCTATTAGAGCTTCCTGGGATCACCACCCAAACAAAACACTTGCACCCAAATCCTTGTCTCAGAGTCTGCTTCCTGGCCAGCCCAACCTAAGGCTTATTGCTATGAGTTATAAGGACATCAAAGATAGTGAGGCACTGAATACCTGATAATGATCAATCATGTGGACACAGTACTGTTTACAAAGCACTTTTATACTCATTTTCTCATTAGATTATTACAACTGCTGGTGAGTTACTATGGTTATTATTACTATTATCTTCATTTAATGCTGAGGACTTTGAAGCTCAGTTGGGTTAAATGCCTTGTCAAGAGCTAGGAAGTTGTGACTCTGGCCTTAAATCCAGACTTGTCTCCAAATTTCCACCTGCTTCCAGCTCTTCATCATCTCTGCAGGTGCTGTTCCTAAGAAGCTTTATAAGATGTCAACTAATGTTTCCACAAAATCTAGATTCCATTAGTGTAGTTGAATAGCTATTTAATAACCTCTACATATATGTTAAAATTTTTTGAAATATGTTAACTAGATATATATATCCATTTGAGAACATTGATCAGCCACCATTGTGTTTTAAGGTAAACTAAACATTTAAGTTTAAATTATATCTTGACTCTCTTTAGAGAAATGTTAAACATCATCAAAACTAGTTGTCCTTAAAACATGTTTATGAATTTTTTTTATTTATGTATTTTTCAAATCATAATTTTCTAAATTTGGAAGAGATTTTGAAATTTAGAGATGCTGAAATCTCATCTCTAACATACCTGACAGATGATCATGTAACCTCCACGGTCATGTTTCTTATATTGGGAAGTTCACTGTCACACAAGGGGGGTTCATTTCATTGTTGATAAGTTCTGGTTGTTTAAAATTTCTTATTTTATTAACCAAAATGGCTTTCTTGTAATTGCCCTCTCATTTGTCTGGCTGAGACCTCTAGAAATAAACAGAACAAATCTAATCATGTATCTCGGCATGGGCATCTTTCTACATTAAATAATCCTTCAAGTTTATCATCTTTTCTTATATTAGCATCTATGTAATGCTGTTCCAGCTAGGAGTGGCTGTGCCGATTACTCTAATGCATGACTAGTTCTTTATTTTGCTGCAGTGGTTTTCTTTATAGGTGATATTTTCATTCCTCTATAGTGGTTCCAGCATTCATGACACTTTTTAGTATATCGGCACATTCTTTTACAATTATCATTACTGATACCACAAGTATGTTAGTTCATCCTTGCCTGTGAGTTTTTGCTGGTTTGTTATTGGATTTCTTCTCATAGTTCTTGTTAATGTGCTCTTCTCTTTTGGTTTTAAAATTATATGTATTTATTGAACTATATGTAGAGTTGCCTTTTGTCTTTGAGGTTCATCCTTCTGGGACTTATTTTTCTCCTCCTTTAATTTGCAGTTTTGGGGGATTGATCTGTTGAGAGGAGGTGTAAAGTACTCTTCTCCATATTTCTGCCTTGGATATCCTACTTGAAGACAGTTTTTAGCCTTGTCCCTCTTCTCCAATTTTCTCCCTGAATGCCACCATCTTCTTTGTCTAGCATCTCCAGAAAGCAAAGAACATGGATTTTTCGAGTCTAGAAAATATGGGTTTTAATTCCACCACTGTATCAGTTTTCTTGGGATGTCATAACAAATTATCATATGCCGAATGGCTTAAACACAGAAATTTATTCCCTCACAGTTTTGGAAGTCAGAAGTTCGAAACTAAGGTAGCAACATGCCATACTCCCTCTGGAGGCTCTAGGAGAGAGTCTTTACCTGTCCTTCTTGCTTTTGGGGCTGTTGGCATTCCTTGGCTTGTGACTGCATCTCTCTCAGGTTTGTCCTCACATCACCTTCTCCTCTGTGTGTATGATGTCTGATCTTCCTGTTTCTCTCTTATATGGACAATTATGATGGCATTTAGGATGCACCCTGATAATCTAGGATTATCTTCTTGTCTGAAGATCCCTAACCTAATCATATATGCAAAGTTCCTTTTTCTAAGGAAAATAACATCCACAAGTTTCCAGGGATTAGAACCTTTGATGGCCACCTTGCAGCCTATGAAAACCATGTTTATTACTATAATTTTAAGCAAGTATAAGCCTCATTTTTCTCACTTATAATTTGGAACCAATAATGACTACTTCACAGTATTGTTTTAAGGTTTAAATGGGATACTACGTGAAAGAGTTTAGTACATAGTAGTTGCTCAGTAAATTTTAGTTACCAGCCTGCCTTCCAGTTTACTGACCTCTCAGTTCTTGGTATGTTATTCAGGAACAGGCTCTTAATCTTTCCTGATTTTAGTTTTTTGAATCTTTATACTCAGGGATGAAAACACTTATTTCACAACATCTTTAGAAGGATCAAATGAGATAATATATGTAAAAGTGCTTCGTCAACCAAAGACTGCTGTGAAAACATAACTTGCTACCATCGACTATTATTAGCAGTTTATGTTAAAGTTGTGGCAAAGTGTAAGTCCCAGATATTTTTCCAGTCGACTGCTGTTTAGTCAAGTACCTTTCAGTCTATATTTGTTTAATTGATTTTTTTGAAACCAAATATAGTATTTTTTATGCTGTTAAATTTAGTCTTATTTGTCTTAGACCAGAATTCTTTCTGTCAGTTTTTTCTGAATCTGTATTTGAGAGTTATTTGTTGGTTAAGATGTCACTTAAAGCTTTGGGGCTCCTGCTGACAGGCCGGTGTTAGATTATAATGCTTAGAGTGTTCAAAAAGTTTGAGCCCTAAGTTCCCCATCTTCACCACTCCCACGTCACCTCTTGACTTTCCTTAATTTTAGAAAGTCATAGAAAGTCCCCAAATTAATCTTTTTGATTAGAAATATATACTAGAGCACTAACTGCTCTCATATCACTAGAATTGTCTAAGATTTATATAAAGGATTTGAAATTTTAAAAAATTTAAAAAATCCATAGTATATAGACAAATCATAGGACAAAGCAATCAGAAAATTATCTTTCATTTTTCTAATCGAAGACTAGAAAAGCATTAGTGTCAACTATCTGGATTTTAAACACTTTGTAACCCTACTCTGCCTCCCCACCACATCCTTTATCATGTGCTTAATATATCATGAGTTTATAATGTTTTAAAGTCTCCATTTGTTATAACATTTGATTTAAATAGTGTTCGAGTACTCCATTCCTTTTCAACACTACCCTTTTACTAATCATAGACACACAGCGAGAACATATGCACATACACACACAGAAGCAGAACCCTATTAATTCAAGGTCTTCAGCAAGGATGAATTTATAACTTAGGAATGAGCAGCTAAGGTTCGCATCGCAGTTTGTTACATTTTTATAGCAACAGAAACTGTAGTGCTTCAGTCTGACCTAGGGGTCTGCAAACATTAAAGTTTATTAGGCAAAGCTTTTACAATACCCTCATTTGCAGAGATGTTTCCATCAGAGCAATACCAAAATGTCTTCTGAACGAACAAAATGGGAATAATTGTGAGCTTGTCAATCTCTGATTTTTCAAAAGTAGCATTTCACAGTTTTGTTATCTGCTATAGAACCTTAGAGAGCCAAGAGTCTGATAAATATCTTTCAGTTCCTATTAGGATCAAACTCAGCAGTCTGTAACTTGTGAACTGTTATATTCATGAGGAGCAATAGATTACTTTTGAAACTGTGGAGAATGTGTAAGATGGTGGCTAGATAAAGGTTACTATGCAGCAGTCGAATACGTAATGGAATCTATTGGCAATTTAAAATAGTGTGGCATTGTAGTATGCTCAATTTTTTCCCCTTAGAAATGTAGGTTGAAGATATAATTGCAGAGTTGTAATCACTGCACTTGGAATTGATATGGATATATATGCAAATAAAAGGAAGATGAAAGATTCCCTTCACCCGGAAGAGATCTCTTTTGCCCATCATTAAATATCAGACAAGGATATTGCTTCCTCAAACTTAATGCCATACCTTATCCCAGCTAGTAACACATTCATTTTAAATATAAAAACTCCAATTAGCAATCCCAGTCAAGGTTTATTTCAATGAAAAAATTTTTACAAGGGTGGATTGGTTAAAGAATGAGTTTAGAAATTATTTAGATATATAAAGAATAGGATAGTAAAGTAAAAAGTAATCCCCATGGGACTTAGAATTGATACTTCTGGGCTTAAAAACAAGAAAAAAAAAGTTAAATATCAAGTACTCCAGGAGTGCAAAACTCTTAAAGACATTAACTATTTATGGCTTTACTATACAATTCCCTCTTGGACTAGCCCCATTCTCTTCCTTAAGGGAATGATCACGTCTCTTAACTGAAGGCAAAGCAGATGTGACTTTGTGGGGCAGGGAAGAGAATAATCTAAAAGGTACCACCATCTCCCTAAAAAATATTCCTCGACAGTCCTTGAAATTTTACCTTTTACATTTGTGCTTTAAGTTGAGTCATTTTATCTCCCGAAAGTCTCATTAAAAATGGATCTACCTAGAAATGCTAGGACTCATTGACCCAGAATATCATGGAATATGCTGGAATGTCATGTTGGAAGTTGATGGTGGTACATATCCTTGAGCCCAGCCTCAGAGATTCTGATGTGGTATGGAGTCTAGGGATTTGCTTTTTAAACAAGGATTCGCCATTTAGGTGAATTTGATACCTGGACCACATTTTGAGAAACCCTACCCTTGACAATTTTAGCAGGTTATAATCATAAGCAAATTTTAGAAAGACAAAGTAGAGAAGTGATGTAGGGAGAGTATAGCAAGGAACATGGCATAGCAGGCAACATGGAGAGGCTGGCAGGGTGGTGGGGGTTGGGGCAGGGTTGATTTAAGGCAAAGTAAAAAACAACAGGCAAAAAATAAGTAATGTCCTGGAAAATAACCACAAATTATTCAACTACATTTTTAAAATAAAGGCTATACACATCACCCACAGGCATAAAACCTGAGTCCAAGTTTTAGTAATTAGATTTATTAATTAGAAAATGCCATCTGTATCCACGTTACTCCACATCTCTACCTACCACCACCACCACCACCACCACCACCACCACCACCACACACACACACACACACACACACACACACACACACACACACACTGAGGTCATTCGTTACAGTTTGGTCAATTAGTTGACCCTTAGAGGGTCAACTATGTGCCTGAGGTTGTCATAAATATTGTGTCTCTATAACATCTAATAACCAGCTAAAAGTGAGAACGAAAATAAAACAAGTTACTTGAAATTAGATAGACACATATCATTCCACTCCTTGTTACCAGCCACTCCCTCGCCCCCACCACCAAAGTTTACAAATTTCAACTTTTTGCCACTGATCTTTGTTTAAACTTCACTGTAGTCGACCTCAGGCAACAAATTACCCCAATACTGATACACCTAAGGGAGCATTTTTCCTTAGGTGTTCCAGCTGAGTTGTGCTGATTCTTATGGGGTAGAAATGGGTGAGGGAAAAAGGCATTTCTTATATTCTGACCTCAATTCAGCCAGGGCATGTTCAATTTTACCTTCTTTATTTGAAATTATATAACTTAAAAAAGTGAAAATCCTTCCAAATCCTTTCAAAAGAGAGAACTTCACATTTTTCCTTCTAAAAAAATGTATAATTGCCAAAGTAATACAGGTTTATTGTAGGAAATTTAGAAATGAATGACAAAGAAAATAAATATTTAACATAATAGAGGTAACTCCTGCTAGCCTTCAGGCATAGATCCTTTTAGTCTTTTTGTTTGTTTCTGTGCATGTACTACATGTATTTTAAAAACCAAAATGGCTTCATACTCTACTTACAGTTTTAAAACTTGCTTTTCCATCAAGGCAATATCTTTTTCCATCCCCTTCCTTTTAGTCTTTGTGTGTCTTTTAATCTGAAGTGAGTCTCTTGTAGGGACCATATGTAGAGATCTTTTCTTATTCATTCAGCCACTCTATCTTTTGGTTGGAGCACCCAATTATTTCCCATTTGACATACTTGTTGATGGGAATGTAGTTATTATCATTCTTTGTTCCTGTTTTTGATACATGTTTTTTCTTCTTAAGTATTGTATTGAATAAAATGGGTCAGATAGAGAAAGACAAATATTGCATGATTTCACATACATGTGGAATCTAAAGAACAAAATCGACAACAACAACAATAGCAGAAATAAGCTCATATATACAGAGAATATTTAGAGGAATACTAGATGGGAGGGAGTTGGAAGAACAAAAAAAAAAGGCAAAGGGATTAAGAGGTACAGATGGATAGTTGTAGAATAGATATGGAGATGTAGAGTGTAGCATGGGGAAGATGGTTAATAATGTTATAATAAATATGTAAGGGGAAGAGGAGCACTAGACTTAGTGGGATGATAACTTTGTGAGTTATGTGGATCTCTGATCACTATGCTATACAACTGAAACTGCTATATTATTGTATGCCAACTATAAGAGAAAGAAAGAAACCTCATTGAATTGTATAAGGTAAATATTAGTAACTAATTGTCTATTATATTTCAATAAAGACAAAAAAAATTGATTTCCAAGTTAACAATATATAGGAAGCATTTCCCTATACTAATACGTGCTCCTCTATACTAATGGCTATACTAATTTCCCAGGCTGTGGGTATAACATAATTTATTAAACCATTTTTTTCTTCCGCTAGCTAGTTCGTATTTAGTTGGTATAATTGTAAATAATGCTCTAGTGAGCAAGGTAGCACCTAAATCTTTGTGCACATCCCTGATTAGTCCTTAGGGCAAATTCCTAGAAGGGAAATTTCTGGAACAAAGATTAGATATGATTTTAATGCTTTTGAAACATATTGTCAAATGCACTCCAGAAATAATGTACTAATTTACACTCACACCAGCAGTGTATGAGATTGTTTCCCTATACTCTTGCCACCATTGGAAATTGTTATTTTAAAATATCTTTGTCAATTCCCACTTTTTAATATGTAACAATGATGATTAATGTACTGAAAAAGGTCCATTGATTTCCAACACACATTGCCCTTGATAATAAAAAATAAAATACAATTTATTCTTGGTTTGTCTACTAGACTAGTGGGTGAGAAATTTTTTCTGGAAAGAAGCAGATAGTAAATATTTTATACTTTGTAGTCCACATGGTGTCTGTTAACAGCCACTTGACTCTGCCTCTGTAGTACAAAAACAGCCACAGACAATATAGGAAACAATGAGCATGGCTGTGGTCCAACAAAACTTTATTTATAAAACAAGTGGAGGGTGGTATTTGGCTTGGGGGCTGGAGTTTGCTGGCCCTTACTCTAGACATAATGAGAACTTGTTATGTGTTAGTTACTGTCCTAAAAACTAGAGGAGAGGATCTGGTGAATAGAAATGAGAATGTGACAATACTATGACTAAGAGATGCCTCAATGTTGAGAGAATCAGTGAACAGGTTAGAGTTGAATCTTGAAGGCCACGTTGGTGTTGGCCAAATAAAAACAGGAAGGTTTGGAATGTGGGAGTGTAGAGTAGAATAAAGGGTATCCAAGGGAAAAAACGGTGTGAGCAAAGGCCAAGAAGAATAAGAACAAATTCAAGAAACTACATGCAGCTTCCTGTAGAAGATGTGTAGTGCTCAGGTAGTATATTAGTCAGAGTTTTCCAGAGAACAGATGAGGAAGAGAGAGAGAGAGAGAGAGAGAGAGAGAGAGAGAGAGAGAGAGAGAGAGAGAGAAATAGAGAGAGAGAAATAGAGAGAGAGAAACAGACAGAGACAGAGACAGAGAAACACTATTGATTTACTATGAGAAATTGGCTCATGTGATTATGGAGGTTGAGAAGTATAGCAATCTGCTGTCTGAAAGTCAAGACCCAGGAAAGCTGGTGGCATAGTTCCAGTTTGAGTCCAAAGGCCCCAGGTGTGCCAATGTTGTCAGTCCCAGTTTGAGGACAGGAGAAGACCAATGTCTTAGTTCAATAAGTCAGGCAGAGAGAGTTCTCCCTTCATCTGCCTTTTTTTCCTAATCAGGCCCTTAACAGATTGGGCGATTTCCACCCACTTTGGGGAGAGTAATCTGCTTTGCTCAGTCTACATTTACTCAGTCTACTCTCATCTGGAAACATCCTCACAGACACATCCAGAGATAATATTTAACCAAAAGTTGGGCACCCTATGACCCAGTCAAGTCAAAAAAAATTAACTATCATGAATAGAAACGCAGTGGAAGATGAAGCCGGGAGGATCAGATTATGAAGAGCGCTGTGACCATGCCAAGAGGTCTGCATTTATCTTGAAGGTGGTGAGGATTCATGGAAGGATTCTAGGCTAAGAAATGACAAAATCAGATTCTAGTTTTAAAAAATCCTTCAGTAATTGTACTATGGTCATATAAGAGACTCATATTGTAGAATGCTGGCTGGATGGTTATGAGAACTCTGTACTAATTTTGCAACTTCTCTGAAAGTCTAAAATTATTTTAAAATTAAAGGTTAAAAATATCCTTCTGGCAGCAGTATGGAGGATTAAGCACAGAAGCAGGCTGGAGGAGAATACTGAAGTAATCCAGAGTGAGGAGGATCTGAAATAAGCCAGTATTGGTGGGCATAGAGACAAGAGGGTGGATGAGAGAAATTTAGGAGAAAAAAGAGGCAGGACTCAGCAACTCACTGGATGGATTGGAGATGGATCATGACAGGGACAGGGCTAGTATTACGTGATAATGCTCTTCCCTTAGTAGGAGAAAGAAGGCTAATTTTTAGGCAGATGTGAAATAAGACCAAATGTTTGGGTATGTTTAGAGAAATTGAATGATTTCCTTTTAGCTGGATGATAAGATATTCAAGTGGACTATAACTTTGTCTCTAATCCTTTTTCACAAGGAAATACAGAGCGTTACTGCTGCTTTCCAAGACCAGAGGAGATGGTCACAGATGTTAATGTGAGTATCATTCATGCATGATATAGGATGAGTAGGGGGGGTGCAGGGAGTCACTAGACCTTATAAGAATGCATTATTAGTCAGACATGTGATGTTACATACTACTCAGATTGCATCTTTGAAAATGGTTGAGTTTAGAAGTGAACCTCTTATATATGTTGAGTCTTTGACTCTCTCATGTATGTGGAGTTCTCATACATACATATGTATTGAGGTTGGTTATTTTCTTTTGCTAATCTACCTCAGTCTATTTGATTATTAGATCAGCCAGAAGAACCTAGAGGGTTGAGGAAAATTTGTTCATCCCCCACAGTTGGTGCTGTGAGCAGGATAAACTCTCTGGCTGGAATCCCATTCTTCCTCATGAAGCTGCTACAGATGAGGAGATCCTGGGGTGTTCTAACCATGTGAGCACACCCTCAGACCCTTGTCTGCAGGATACAGTGGAAGAGAAAGTGGCAAGAATATTTTCTCTCTTCTAAATTTAGATTGGCAGGAGAAAATGTTTGTAAAACTAGTTTCTTGTGCTAATGACTCTTGATTACTTGGTATGAGTACTGATGGGTTTTGCTTTTCTCTGTCTGACTGGTTTCTTTCCTTTCATATTGATATATGTCCTGAGAGCTTGGCCTTACAACTAGTAAGAATATTTTCTCTCTGGCCTCTACCATCCAGAGGGTGCTCTGCCAAGGCACATCTTGCTCTCCATCTAGCCATGGCAAGCTCTCAAGGAGTTGCTGTGTCTATCCTGTCCCTCCCGGAGATGGTCTATTTTCTGTGCCAGTAGATGATGCATATGCACCTGGCAGGCAGCTGAATAAGCTGTAGATCCAAGCTTAGGAAATCTTAAACCTTATTCTGTTCAAGAGGGAAAAGTACATGATTCCCTGTGTTTTGGAACAGCTGTTTAAAGACAGTGATCCCCATCTTTCTTAGGCTAATTCTGGGAATAACTTTCACTTTCCTTTGGGGATGCCTCTTGCATCCATAGTATTGACTTGAGTTACTATAGATCCTACCATCAAGGCCACATGATGGATGCTTTTAATTAGAAAAACTTCTAAATTAAAAAGGAAAGAAAAGAGGAAGGAAGGAAGGAAGGAAGGAAGGAAGGAAGGAGAGGTATTAAGAAGAAGAGGGAGTTGTAGTTCTGTCTTACTCACGAACCGAAATACCCGAAAAAAGCATAACGAAAGCATACCTCAGAGACCCATCCCAGTAACTCCCACTACTACTACCCTAGCAAGAAACAACAACAAAACATTTTCTTAGAAAGCTTTCATATTGTTATGATAGCTAGTCATTAAGATTCCCTTAATGAGATGGAAGGAAAGAAATTAGAACAAAATTAAAGTCCATTCAGACTCTTTTCTATTTGCCTTTAGACATTTGCAGATATCATAAAAAATCTGCAAATATCAGGAAACTAGAGTACAACTCCCCTGCACTTAAGAAGAAAAATGAAATAAAAAGAATAGCAAAATTGTACTTAAAGACAACTTAAAATTTTATGTTCTAAGAACACGGCTTGTTAACCATCAGGTTGGAAGTTCCAAAATATTCCCAGACAGAAACATGGCTAAACTCCATTTACAGCTATGGTCCTACCAAACTGCTGTCAGCCTTCAAGGAAATTATAACCTAAAATTACAATAGCTATTGTGAGGAATGCGTCAATTAGGAAAAATATTGGGCTAAATAAAATGGACATCAATGGGTTTAAAACAAAGGTTTACTACACACTAACAAAGGTTCAATGGGCCAAGATGATCCTCTATTCACCCAAGATTAAAGGGCCCCAAACAAGTTTGCCCTATTTACCCCAGTGCGGAGAAACTTAAAACACTGGAAGGACGAGATTACAATGAGAAACCTGGCCAGCAATTGCTTAGGGCAATAGTCAGGTTGGTTAAATCAAGTTAAAAATTGATAACAGGGCCAGGGTCCATCGACTTGACCCTTGCTGGGGACCCAAAGCCTTTTACTCAAGAGTGGGTAAAATGGTCAGGAGATAGAAAGAACAATTTCCAGGACTCTTTGATATGGGAGTTCATGAACTGTGGTACCAAAATTCATTGACAAATACCTGACTCAAGCTACAATTAGGTTCTAAAGGTATGGAACTATAAGAATTGACAAGATTCTGAAAGTTGGAATGTTTATATCTACTTCGATTGATTGCATCTCTTTAACATTATCGTATTGTGGAAATAGACTTTGCGTCTCAGTGGGGAACTGGGACATGAAGGCTGTCAAGTCTTTCTTTTGGCTATCAGAAAGATCTTAGAAGGTAGTAACCTTTCTGTGGCCTCTTGGGTCCATGAAATTGCTTAATAATACTAGAAATATTTACTGTTCATCCCAGCTGAAACCTGACAAGATATTTGAAAGGACTCAATAACCTTTAGATCAGAAATTTGGCCAAATTGGAAACTAACATCAGAGTCTGATAGAAATTTTTTGAGCCTCCTCCTTAAATTAAAATAAAACTTCATACCCAGAGGGAAAGAAGCAAATCAGACATTATGTAGTTAGACAGGTAGGTCAACCTATGCTGTCACTTAAGTTTCAACCCAGAATTTGAGAACAATTGTTATCTTATATATCTTTGTGAAACCAGAAATGCAGCTCTAGAAGCAGCTCAAGTCCACCTATCTTTATCATCTCTAATTCCTAAAGCTGAGGGGAAAAAAAGGGGAAACCAGGGTGTTTTTGAAAGCACAAACTGCTTTTATGGCTCCAAAGCTTCTTTGCCAAGGACAAAAACAAATCTTAAGTGCTTTACCCACAAATATTAGTAAGAAAAAGTTTTAGCCAGCTACACAAATAATCTTAATTTATTCTACCAGAAACACAGTTTGGCTCCAACTATTCCTTTATGTTATCTTTTCTATCCTATGGCAGCAATTTTAAAATGAATTCTCAAAAATGTAAAAGAAACTAATTGAAATTCTTTTTAGAATCATGTGATCTGTGAAAATATTTGATATTAAAGCTGATTTGAGTTTGGTTTTGTTTAATAGGCATATGTTTAGAATAATCTGCATTAAATAATACTTTTATTCTACCTGGGTTTATTAATCAAACAAGTTCATGTTATCTATGTTGCAAAATCTATAAATAAGAAAAGCAACTTGGTATCATAAAATTTTCATGAGTAATCTAAACTTAATTTTTAAGAACAATTAAATAAATTTAAATAGGATAAAAGTCTTTTTAGGTGAATTCTTTAGCAATAATTATATTGTTAAAAAGGATTTCCTGTCTCTTTGGTAATTTGAAACTTTAAAATTTGACTAGATAAACTAAATGATATTCATGGAATGTCTAGTCTAAGATAAAAAAGAAACATTAATCACTGAACATAGGTTTATCTTCTTCTTGTTTATTATAGAGGAATTAAGATATTTGGGTCCATTAGTAAACATGTCTTGTGTCACATTAAAAAAATTGTGCTGTGAGGAAATATATTTCTAGAAATCAGTAAATGTGTTCATAAATATATCAATATAAAGAATGCTAATGTACCAGGCAGTTCACAATTGCTTGCTCCTTAGTTTTCACTAATTAAGATTTTAAAGATTAAGAGTTCTAATATATGTAATTAAAGCTATAAAAATTAATAGTATTAGGGAAACAACTATGTTTTCAAGAAAAATGAGATTTTATTTTAGATTTTTTAACAAAAAGTTATGAGATATGGAGATGTATTTTTGAGGAAAAGGAAATTAATTTTGTCCTAAAGTAATGCCAGTTTTTTCAGAATGGGAAAGAGAAAAAACAGGGCAAAAATCTGAATGTTAAAAAGAAAGTTGTAGAAGGTTTGTGGAAAAGGAAGTTGAGAAAAATTTTTTTTATTCAAGTAAGTGAATTTAAATAATAAAAGTAAGGTGATGCAAAATTACAGTTTGGTTTTCTCTCTCTGCTAAAAGGACTATTGGTGTACTACTGATGTTGTAAAAAGGTTTTCTTCCTGGAAAGCAAAGATTCTGTGTTCTATCAAAATAATTTTCTGTTTTATGTTGTATTAATTAGGTCCTTGATTACTTAAGAAATTTGAATCTCCTCAACAGTAAGAACTAAATTTTACAAACAATTACATAAACTTCTGTATTTTTCTTTGAAATCTCTATTGATACTTTGGTTAAATGGATAATTAAGTATTCTACATAATAACTTATGATCCCATTTAGTCAAATATCCAAACCTTAATATATGTTGGTAAACTTCTCAAAATTTAAATCATAAATAAAGTTTTAACCTGGGAAGAACTTTGGAGTGTTCCAGAAGGGCCGTTGAAATACCTCAAAAGATGGTTTTCTCTCTTTACAAAAGAGAAATTTAAAATTGATTATGCTTATTTTGGTATGTTAAAATTACATGGGAAGCACTGTTAAATAAAAAAATAATGTCGAGCCTTCTTTATGTTGCATTTGTATAATTATATGTAACAAATGTTCCAGAAATATATGTGAAATTGCTGGAAATCTGAGATGTCCTGACGTAAGATGTATGTCATCAAAACTGAGGGACAACTAAAACAACCAAACCTGATTATCAGATTGTGGCACATGTAGATGAAGTCAATTTTATTTTTGCAAAAATGACTCCTCATTGCCAGAGTTTTGCGATCTTGATGTTCTTTTAACATGGTTCCTGAATCAGAAAAAATAAAATGAGTAAACAATGACTGCAAACTTAATAAATAGTTGGGGCTATGGAAAACTCAGGATGGCCTCTTGGTTCTTTCTGGTTCCCTGGCATTTTTCTTTTCTTTCAGTTTTTGCATTCCTTCATCCACCATAGTACATTTAAGATAGACTTCACTCAACTGCCATTTGCATGGGTTACCAACATGTTCTTGTTGTACATATATATATATATATATATATATATATATATATATATATATTTTTCGGATGATGCCCTCTCAGTGGCAAAGAAAATATTATAAAATGTGTTTCCCACTTGGGGTATACCTTTCAAATCTCTAGTGATCAAAGTAAACCATATGAGCCTTGATGGACAGCCTTGCAAACTTCACGGAATTATCACTCATCCTACCACCCCTCAATTATCAGGCAAGGTCAAGAGAACTAATGGGAACACTAGATTCAAGCAAAACAAGTTTATTTACACTGGACTGAATGAACTGATTAGAAAGGTTATAATTTTATAAGTTTTTATTTGATATATTGTTGGGTTTTATTCTGTTTTCCAGATATCAGGAATTTCTTTTTCTCTAAAACTACCTGTGATTTAGAGCAATTTGGTAAATTATACCTTTGTAAGTATAATGAAACATTTATTTTTTTTTTTCTCTCTAGTTGACCCCTCTAGACTTTGGAAACTCTCAATGAGTGAATATTTTTATTTTCATGGCAATATGTTTGTTTGCATAAGTTCAGTAAGAATCTGTTCTCTTTATAACAGGACATAATTGGAAACTAGTTATATTACAAAGCTTTGATTGGAATGTCATTTTTGAGAGAGATGTGCATAGGCTCAAATATAACCAAAAAGCTTTAAGGAATTAAGATTGACTTTGGAAGCTAATAAAAGCCCCTTGGAAAAACAGCCTGGTACCTTGCTTATGTGGTTCACAGCAATCTTTCCAGGTGAGGAACAGAGGTTGCTTACTGGGAGATGCAAAGAAAGAACCTCAGGATACGTTGAGGACCTCAAGAAGAGAAGAATTAATCCCAACTCTATGTATTGAAGGCGAAATCTGATGTCAAATATGTAACTTGACTTCCTGGCCTCAAGAGGCCTTTTTTAAAAGTTCAATTTGAAGATCCCTTATGGAAAGTTTCAGCAAAGCAGGTTTAAAAGAGCCTGTGTGGTTAATTATTCTTCTTGCTGGGCTTATACAAATAATCAGGTCAAATTTATTGGAACTAGACTTATTTTGCAAATAAATTAGTCTCAATTTGGTTATCTTTGGTTAAAATGGGGGTGATTTTGGAGAGAAAAATTATTTCAATAGAAAATATAATATATCTTTGTGAGTATTAGGTTCTTGTGCTGTTCATTGTCTTTTGAATTTTTAAAAAATTTTCTACCTATAAACTGAACTGGATCCTGAATTTTTCTAGTTTTTTTTTTTTTAATATTTGGATGCAACTCTTGAAATTAACGTTTTTATTTTCCCATCCATTAAGAAGTAAAACCACCTCTTTCCCAAGGCTAAAGTAGGACAATTTGATATAGATGTCAGAGAACTTGCCACAACAGCTCATATATGGACAGTCTCTATGCCTGTTGCAGAAAGATCACCAGAGATATTCAAACTGCTAACAAGGAGAATCTATCAGACCGTAACTGCTTGCCTTCACTCCATCTGAAAATGATTTAAGACAGACATCTAGAAATCTCCTTGAATGCCTGGTTTCAGAGCTCAGAAACAGGAATTACAGTAATCTTTGTTTTTCTTTTGTTTCTATAGAGATGCCTCTTGTTAGATACTTGACTGCTTGACACAGGTTTAACTTTGGGAGCCCACCTGCTTTACCACCTCCTGAAATGAGACACAACTATTTAACTGAACTGAACTTTTCTCAAGAGTAAGACTGGTTTAATGAAATATAAAATAATCTACCAACCCAACTTCTAGACTGTAAAACTTTCAGGGAAATTGCAGAGGAGGGAAATGTGGGGGTCCAGAATTCCTTATGTTAGCAGATGTCTGTCTGGTACACAGGTCGTTCTGAGCTAAAGGCAACTTCAGCTGCAGGCGTAAGAGAAACTTCTGTCCACTCCCATCCACCCAGCCACCTTAACTATCTACAAGAATTTGAATTAGAGGCTTTGCCCTGAACTGATTATCAGAAATAACTTCTTTGGACCTAAATATAGGGCAGGCTAAACGTCTATTTACTAAAATCTGTTCTTTTTATCATCCTGCAATAATTTTTTGAAGCCTACAAGGCACCTTACCTTATTTCTAGCTCAAAATGTCTTATATATGTATGTTCCCTTCCTAACTCTGAACCTCTTTGTGCACATGGATACTCTCTGACTCTCTCATATATGCGGGGTTCCCATACACATGTATGTATTAAATTTGGCTATTTTATTTTGCTAAAAAAATGGGAAAAAGAAAATGATTGAGTTTATACTGTAGTCTGAAGAAAGATTCATGAAGTGTATCACATTATCCAGTCTCAGAGTTCTCTATGTTTTAAGTGGCTCCCAGCCTTGGGTAAATCCCATATTGGTCTTTCCCTTTATCATCGGATCGAATGCAGTGATCCTAAAGATACCAGCTAGATTGAAGAGAAGGTTATTCTTCCTCAGGAAAGACATCTGGAAATATGCTTTACAAAACCATTTCTTGGGGGTTATTTTTTTCTCCTTTAATTCGGCCATACTGGCTGAATATGAAATATTTAAATGATTGTTCCAAAATATTCCAAACTGACTCAGTTTTACTAGCAAAGTTTACTGAATTAATCAATTATGTTGCTGTCATCTAAATATTTTGTTGTTACCCACTCTAAAAGTATGAACTTTTACAATAATACATTTAATTCTTTTGAAAAGTTTGATGCAGTCTGTCTTTTAAAGGGTGTCTCAGAGATTCAAGAATACAAATACATTTTAAAAATGTAAATTCTGTATTTTACCTTATATTATTAGATGTATTTTTCAAGTGACTTAAAGTATCAGAGGAAACTACTTCAGAAGTTATCCATATTGTTTCTCAAATCTTAAGCCTTGGTAATGAGAGTAGAAGGAAACAACGAATTAAGAATGTTTTCCCTATGCATAGGACCGAATCGATGAGATGAGGAAAGTAAGATAAAAGGAGAAGAAATAAAAAAATCAAAATGAAAGTATATCCTGGCTGTAGAGAATTTATAAACAGTAAGAGGAAAGCATAGGTATCTTATCCATCTATAGGAAAGACTCATAGAACTTTTATTTCAAGGTCAAGTAAATCATATATTGAATATTTTGAAAGCATTCATTTAAATTAGAACAGATTTCTAAGCATCCACAATAATGATGCCTTATTGTTTTCTGAGGTACAAAGAATATGATAAAATGCAATCGTTAAATGTCAGCAGGATGAAAGCCCAAGTCCCCAGCCAACCAATGGAGACTGGATTTCTTAATCTTGTTCCAGAAACACTTAACCCAGGTGACCACTTTGATTCACTACTCAGGCATTTGAAAAAAGAACAACAGAAATTAATCTGCTAGATATCGTAGTTGCTTAAATTTTTAAACTTTGTGTGAATCTCTATCTCCTAAAACATGGACCAACAGGTGCACTAGCTTATTGGAAACATTTCCTAGGCAGTCATACTGATAATTATAGTATTAAACCCTATGTTGTCCTTTGGCTAAACTTTAAGATGAAACATGTTTGGAAGACTTACAAACTGACCAGGATGACTCTCCCTCTATTTTTTCTCACCAATTTCTAGTCCATCAAAGAGAGCTATAGTTTGTTTCTAGATAGAAAAAAGTTTTCCAACAAGTCATAACAGCTATGTTAGACTAAGCAGTAGGTTTTAATCTTAGTAGACTAAGAGTAGCTTTAGCTGTACACTTTTGACTACTTAACTTAAGGCTTTCAAACAGAAAACATTCAAAAGAACCCCCAGTGAGTCAGCAAAGACTTTGAAAAGATTGTGTATATTTTCTAAAGCATATTTTTAAAAAATGATGTACAGGGGAAAAGTGTAGAACGTGTACCCACAAGAGCTAAATTTAAAAAATGTGCGTAGCAGTGAACACATGCATAGCATATGGATGTGGCTGACAGAAGAGTTCCTGGCCTCCATTCAAGACACCACTACAGCAGATGCACCGTCATTAATTTGAACCACACAAGCCACATCCTCACTGGTGAGATTCCAGTAAGTTGCCTTCAAATCCAGTGTGGTTGATGCACACTGGAATTTCAGCTTTCATTTTCTTTGGAGGGAACAAAGATTCCTATACAAAAAAGCTAGAGCACACGGATCCCAGACACATAGGTACACTATCAATCCTTAGCTCTTGCAAGACATTGGCAAGTAAAGTCCCTGGCACCTTTTCATTTGGGTTTTTTGCCTAACATTTTGCACAGCATTCTGTCATCTGATTTCAATGGTGCAATAAGGGTGAGCAGCAGTCCTTGGTAGTAACCTCTGCGTTTTTTTCTAGGATTAAATTATACTTCTCAAGCAGATTAAAAGGCTCTGAGTATAACATTAGGGTAAACTTTATTACTTTTCCTTTCGTGCCCCTCCCCCCAAAAAAGCTTAAAATTTATTTGTTGGTGAGGTTCTTGGATTTTCACTTAAAATCTTGACATGTTTTTAACATATTTGTAAAATACGTTAAAATTTTATAATTTAATATTTTACGAATTAAATAAAATATTTGAATCACCTCTATATGGACCTACAGGTGCACTAGCTTATTAGTGTTTTCCCTTGACCAATTCAATAACCGAAGCCTTTTATGATAAAAGGTGCAGTACTTAGTGAACTGGCAACTGGTATAATGTGCTCTATCAGCAAATCAAATAGATGGTCATCTTGGGTCCTTCGCCGGATGGGTAGAGCAGATGTTGAAAAGGAGGAGCCTGCTTTGCAAAAATCCTTTTGACAATAATTTGATAACTTTGGCAGAATTGAATCTACTAATTTGATTCTTAGATTTCTAGGTGGTAGAACAGTACCAGATGCCTCACAAAATATTAGCATCCATGTTTAACAGCTCCTCATCACATCCTGTTCACTCCTCTTTTGGGAGCTTCGTATTAAATTAGATGCAGCTGCTGAGTGAAAGATTTCTTTCATGTTCCCATTTAGTATGAAAACAATAGCAAAAATAAACATTCAATTTCCTAACTTTTAGGAATTCTTCCTTTGATTTTAATTTTTTTTTTTTTTTTTTTGAATGGAAGAGGGGTAGTTTAATTCAGGGTACTGTTTTAGAGACAGACTGTTTGACTGAAAGAGACAAACATGGCCTGGAGACCTACTCACTGCTTCCGCCGTTCCAGCAAAGCTTGCTAAATATGCCTGAAGTGGTACTTTTTGCAAATTATTTGTCTCATTTTAAAAATATATCAGTATGTTGTCTACGGCCATGCCACCCTGAATGTTACCAATCTCATTCGATCTTGGCAGCTAAGCAGGGTCGGGCCTGGTTAGTACTTGGATGGGAGACCACCTAGGAATATCAGGTGCCATAGGTGTTAAATAAATAAATAAATAAATAAATAAACATAAATAAATAAATCTATATATGTAAATATATAGATATGTATATTTCAGTATGTTATTTTCTCTAACTCCGACAATTTTGAATCACCTTTTTAGTTTGTTTGATGCATTTTAGTTAACCAGATATTAATCCTACTTCCTCAAGGAATTAAGTTACCATTTGCTGGTTACTAGGTTTTAAAAGAGAAAACACTTGGGAAAAAAAATGGAAGTTTCATCCTGGGTCTGTATTACAGCTTCTGATATATTTTTAGATGCCAACAAGTAATGTCAGATTAGCAGCTGTTAAAATGATCGTTATTTAACACTCATAAAAGAATGGAGATTTCTACAGTGTTTTGTGTGCGTACCTGGTTGAGAATCAGAGGAATCTGATTCTCTTTTCTTCTTTCTCCACTTCCCTGAGTTTTCTTTTCTTTGATCGTGGTCTTACAAGTTGCTGTTTTCAGCTTCCTGCAGTGGAATAATGGGAAAGAAGAAGTCCATTTCTCACTCTCTTTGTGTCATCAAGCCTGTGCTAATGTGGCCCAGACTTTGGGATAACTTACTTTGGAGTCCATTTCCCAAGTTACGTTTGCCTGTAGATACAAAGTGCTCTGGGGTGCAAACCTAGAAAGGGAAGTCTGAAATAGACTACTTGTTTGGGGACCTTTTAAATCTCTGAAGTCATTAATACTTTATTGACTACCTGTGGAATAAGAAATGTCTTGTTTGGCTGATTCTAGCAAAAAATGTGTTTTCCCTTCAGACCAGTCTCAGTGGAGCTGCCATTTCCTACTGATTCTGAGAGACAAGAGGGAGTGCCAGATTGTCATTTAGTTTAACTGCATGGAAATGAGGCAAGGGAGTCTGACCATGACCAAACCTTTATATCCAGCAAAGGAACACAGGGCAATCAAGGAAGCCTGCTGCTGTCTTAAGAGGACTATTGCTGGGTTTACAAGACATATTAGGCAGGCAAGAGGGAGTCCCCAGGAACACAGAGGTGACAAAAACTCTTATGATTCATTTATTCAGGACTTTCATTATGCCAGAATTGAAACACTTCCATTAAGGAGGCTGCCCTGAAGACAGCGGTGGCTGGCTTTCATCACCAAGAAAAGATAAACAGAAAAACAGATCCATCAGCTATAGAGGAATGACCATAACTCTCAAGAGAGATCTCTCTCAGTGGACTATTCCAGCTGTTTTCCTTTCCTGACTTCTATGTGGGTATTGTGAAAACGCATACATATACCTTTATCAATATAAGTATTGCAATTCTCCTGCTAGGTTGCTTGTACAGAACTTAGAAAAAAGAGAAATGAGCATCAAAATAAACTATTCTCTCTCTTTTTCTATCTCATCTTTCCTTCCTTCCTTCCTTCCAAGGCTTCCTTCAGGCAAGGAGGCGGCCGAAGGAGCTCTCTGCGGGGCGGGCGGGTGAGGCGGCGGAAAGGAGGGAGGGAGGAGGAGCATCTTCAGGCTAATTCCTGTCTTCCTGAATCCTTACTTCCTTCTCTTCCTCTCTTCTTCTTCTTTCTTTCTTTCTTTCTTTCTTTCTTCTTTCTTCTTTTTCTTTCTTTCTTCTTTCTCCCTGTCTCTATCCCACCCTTCCTCAATCATTCCTCCTTCCCTTCATTTAGTCAATCCTTAAATTGACTAATTTAAATGAAACTATTAGAGTAATAATAACTTTTTAAAATTTGTGTATACTTTTAAGTCTAGTATAAAGCACATTTTACATGTCAATCTTGCATACAGATGTTAAAATTCTGCGGGCTCCTTAAGAAACATTTTTGTTAGTCTCTTCATATTTTCTATAGTATGAATAATATGTGTAACCATGTGCACATGACCATTTACGTACACCTAGCCCTGAGGTGTATAATGTGGTTCTAGCTTTGTGGGTTTGATTTTGAATTTCCAGAAATCTTGCTCATAGTCCAATTTCTATTAAGTGCCAGTTTAATTTCTTCTAGGTCTCAGGCCTGTGGCTTCATGCCAATTTGCCAGGCCACTGGTGTTGTCTTGATTAAGTAGTTATATTCGTAAGGATTTTGCAACTAATGCAAATTTTTATTTATTAGCTGGATGGGATAAGAATACTCAGCATGTTGTACAAGTTTCAGTTTAGCACTTCATTTTGCAAATTCTTTTACATTGCTATTTTTAAAAATTGTTTCTCACAACAGTCCTATGAGATAGGCTAATGCTGTTGTCCGGAAGTTGTCTAGGTTTTAGAAGGGTACATGATGTGTCCCGAGGCAGCAGCAGAGCCGAGATTAGAATTCACAGTTCCTGGGGCTCAGGCAGGCATGCCTTGTCACCCATCTGATGTGTCCGCCCCCTTCTTTAATCATATTAAGTTTTGGTGCCATTGCAGAGTCATAGATTAAGATAAAATAACATAGTTTAAATGGAAATAAAGTCCATGTCCATAAAGGCAGAGCCTGGCATTTAGCAGCCTGAGTGATAGTTCACATGCGTTGGTTGTTCCCAGCCCTTCAGAGTACCTTAGACAAATGATCCTCCAGAATTTGTTTCTAGTCTTCTTCTGACCCAGGCTATTCAAACGAGAAGGTCATTTAGCTCAACTCCTTGTTTTGTAGAAAAGGAAAGCCCGGTCTGGAGCAATTAAGGTGCTTGCCTAGGACCTTGGGACAAAATTGGGTCAATATCAGGATAAAAACCCAGGTCTCCTAAAGCTGGCTTCAACGCTCTGCTCCCTAGACCATCCTATTTCTTAAGACTGGCTTCTAAGCCTCTTTCCATGGAGTTAGAAAATGAACAGAAATATTAGCCAATGATCGCACAGCCTAAGTTTGAGAGGTTTCCTGCTTCAAATGAAGCCCAGAGCTTGACGCAGAGTATAGATTGAAGATGAGATTAAAGTCAAAGGACTGGTGGATAATGTTTTCTCTTTCACCAAGTAATGTTACCTGTTGTATAACTAGAACTATGCCGAAAAAACCCAGAATGAAATGGAGATCTCAAGCTGTTGTTATCAATAGCCAAACCAAATCAATTATCCAAGCCTCAAATAGAACTTTGTGGTCTGAATGTAAAGAACAATAATTTGTTATCTAAGTAAATTCTATTCTTCATGATAATTGATAAAATGTAAAATTGTTGAGTGAGATGACCCAAGTTAATAAAAAGGCTTTGCAATATATGCTTTTAAAAATGTAATCTAGAAAGCAAGGTTTCCCACACTTCAGTCATTCACATAAAACCACCACCATTTTTACCATGTTTCTATTAAATTGATTTTTTAAATATAAATAAATGTATGAAAAGTGGAAATCTTTATGAAACTATGAAAAGTGGTAAGTCAGTATCATTTGCCATATAATATTAAAACAAATTTGTAAATACGAACTTTTAAAAACGTTTTTCTGTGCCCCTATTATAATCATCTCATGTACGATCAACAGTGTGTATACTGTGTACTACACCTTGGACACCAGGAATCTGCCTGTGCACAGGGAGATGGCCATGTGAAAAGGTAGTGAGAAGGCAGCCATCTGCAAGGAGAGAGACCTCGGGGCCTCCAGCCTCCTGAAGGCTGAGAAAATTAATTTTCGTCATTTAAACTATTCAGTCTGTGGTATTTTGTTATGACAGTCCTAGCAAACTAACACCATTGCTATTTAGTTATCATAAAATCTCGTAAGTACATATTGTTGCCCTCATTTTATGGAGGTGGGAGTAGAAGCTCAGAGAAGGTGAGTAATTTGCTCATGCTCATGCACAAAAGAGAGGAAAGAGCCAAAATCTGAATTCAGATGTAATCTCAAAGTCAGTGATCACAGAGCCAGTGCATGGGTGAGCTTATACAGGCCCCTGGGTCTGGTGCTCTGTGACAGAGTGGTGCCCTGTAAAAGTGAGGATGTTAATTCCTACTAATGATCCTAATAAACAGGAAACCTAAATTTTAATAAATAATTTCTATAACTAGTGCAATATAAACCAATTGTCCTAACATATTGCTCTAATTAATGAGTTTGCAAAAATTTATTTCTGCTCAATGACATGCAGTTTGCTTTTTTGAAAAATCATAATTATAGAGACCAGTGTGACTCAAACACAGGATCTTGTTACCATGAAGAACTACAAAACCAACCACACCCTACTTGCTCTAACAAATGTCTGTAAGAGCTAACACCGACATCCCCCCCAAATAAATAAATGACCTAACACCTCCTCTTTGGCCCCTTTCTGCCTGTCCCTGTAATGTGCTATTGATTGACCATGGTTCAGCAGCCTGCTCTATATAGAAGGAGGATGACTTCTTTCTCCACGTGGTGTTTTGGTTGACTCCTTAGAAGGTATGGCTGAAAGTTCAACATCAAATGGCTTTTAACACATAGGTTTTATCCTAGAATCTCCTTCAAGTTCATCAGTAATAAAGCAATTTCGTATCTAGCCATCATAAGTCTGAATCAAAGTAAAGCCAATGCTCCCTTTCTTCCAGTGAGCAGGGTATACAAGGTGTTTAGATGGATGAAGAAGCTTTCATGGAGTGCCCCGAGGAGGGCTGGAAGCTCCATCCTTAGGTAGAGAACAATTCTATAAGTACTTTCCCTGTGCTGCATGCCATTTACATTGGAATTTTGATTGCCAAGGATTTTAAGCTTTGTTGGTGAATCCTTTCTTTCAATGTTCTTGCTTCAGTTGATGTCTTATTCTACAATGATTACAAGCAAAGTTTGTTGTTGTCATTGCCCTGATTCATGATAAGGGGCTAGTGGTTTTACCCACTGTCAACATTGAAAAAAGGCTAATAACATCTCAGTGTTAGTATTATTGTGAAAAAAGTTTTGATCTCACAAATTCCCTGAAAGAAGCTTATTGACTCTTGGGGATCCATGGCTGCACTTTAAGGTCTGCTAATCTAGGCCGACCCTAATTTGTAAAAATAGAAGGAAGAGGAAAGAATCTCATATGTAATAGGTACCTTATAAACATTACATTATAGACCAAATAGTGTCCCTTCAAATTCATATGTTGAATTCTCAACCCCTAGAATGGAACTGTATTTAGAGAAAAGGTCTTTAAAGTGGTGATTAAGTTAAAATGTAAGCCATTAGGGTGGGGCCATAATCTAATATATCTGATGTCCTTATAAGAATCCCTTTGTCTTAATTCATTTGAACTGCTATAACAGAATACCATAGACCATGTGGCTTAAACAACAAAATTTATCTTTCACAGTTCTGGAAGTTGGGAAGTCCAAGATCAAGGTATCCACAGATTCAGTGTCTGGTGAGAACTTACCTTCTGGTTTACAGATGCCATCTTTTTGCTGTGTCCTCACATGGTGGAAGGGGCAAGGGAACTCTCTGGGGCCTCTTTTATAAGGGTACCAATCCCTATTGTGAGTCTCCATCTTCAGGAACTAATCATCTCCCAAAGGCCCTGCCTCCCAATATCACATTAGGGATTAGGTTTCAGCATATGAATTTGGGGGGAAACAAACATGCAGTCAATGGCACCCATTCAACCACCTTGAGTTGAAAAGTGGAAAACATTTCATGTGGATTCCACATTACAACACAAGGTCCAGAAACATCTGCTATGACACTCTCAACTTGAATGACACTGTAGAATTTCAGCAACTTATCAAGTGGCTCTTAAGGAAAACCTCGTTGGAGATTATCTTTACCATTTTGAGAAATTCTACGTCAGAATTGGCTTCTATTTTGCAGATGACTTCTGTGGCAAAAACCCTGTTATCTGAGGCACATTCTTTTCGCCCTCTGAGGAAGATACAGCTTTCCAAGATTTCTGGTATGGAGTAAGAAAAACATCTGGCATTGAGCAATATGATTATATACTCCTGTGCCTTTGATGTATAGCCTTGAGTGCACACAGAACATGTGTGTGCACACATGTGTGAATGCATGCCTTGCATGGGTGAGTAGAGGAGGAGGGGTTGGCCCATTGCAGAATCCTGTGGTCTTTCCACACTGGCCTTTCCTATGTTTGCCTGACCCAGATGGTAGAAATTCTCTGCATCCATGATGGCTTTGACTGCTGAGAATACTACAGTGAGTTTCATTAACTATGCCTTTTTCTTGGACTGTTAAACATGTCAAAGTTGGTGTAGTTAAGAGGCACTCACAGGAATTTTTTTAAGGTCTCTGCATATGAGAGACTTCCATAGCATGTCATATATATTCCCAAGTTTCTGTGTTGACAGATGGTGCTGCTCTGTAATACAAGCAGCAATGTCCTCACGAGACTATTGATTTTGTTTGTGAGATATAAATCTCTAAACAGTGACTGATGGGATGTTGAGAAGTGCTTCTTTAATAATTCAATAATTTCATTACACGATCTGGTCCTAAGTGAAACAAGAGTGGAGAGACACCTGACTGGATTGTATTTAAGTATCACATAAAAACAAGAACATCATCTCCTTTGTTCATGTTTATCTACATTTTTTGCTTTAAGATAAAGTGAAGTCTTTTAGCATATGAATTCCAAGAAATAAGGAAAATGACATCAGATTCTTCATTTTGTCTCAGAGCAGCCATTTTCAGCTCCATCTTCCCAAATGCAAAGCAATGGCTTGGTTCATTTGCTTACTAGGTAGGCTTGAACATTGATTTATTTCACCTGCAGCTATTTAGCTTTCTTTTTTCTTAGCAGGCTGTCATCTCAATAGAGAATGGACTGTTTGTAGTGTGTAGAAGCCAAGATAATTCCAGCATTGAACTTTATTACAGCTAAATGACATAAAGCCTTCATAACAAAAGCCGCATTCTTCTGATGTACCAGAAGCAACAAGCCACAAACACTTCAAGGAACAAATGCAACCTGTAACTAAATCATATAAATTCCTAGAAACGCAACTAACTTTAACCCAAGTATGTCTTCATATATTTGTATATTTATTATCTATCAAAGTCTTATAGAATCGAATTGATTAATTTTGCCTTGATTTGTTTCAGAAAAGATTTAAAACATTAGCAAATTCATATAATATGCTTGCTGTTACAAGAGTTATAAATCTCATGTTTTGTATACTTAATTTGTTACCTTAATTAGGATGCCTAGCTCTTCAAAGAGATGTAATATATCTTAAGTAATACAATTAAGAGTCATAGAGTAAACACATATCTAATTTATTCTTTTTGGCAAGTCTCAGAAAAAACAATTTTGGTATGCTAATGGATTCTAATGGGCAAATAGCTATTAATTAAATAAATAACCCATTAGGCTGAAAAGTGAAACGTCAATACAAGGACAGTCTATTAACATTGTTGAAGAATAGTAATTAACTTATAGTCTTTAGCAGTGGCACAATTATTTGTATTACATTTTGTAGATATTTGTGTCGGCTATACCAAATTAATTAAATTAAACCAGCAACTATTTAATAAATCTCTAGCATTTTCTGTACTAAAAATGTGAACTAAAACGAGAAAGAAGAGGACATGATCTAGAGTCTCAAAGAAAATATAATGTAGGTGGGAGAGGTATGACATAAGTAAATTCAAAATATAATGATTGTACACATTGACATATTAGGAATATCTTAAGGCCTTATACCATCAATTATTTACCATTTTTATCATAGCCCACAATGACTTTCTAATATTTGTTGAGGACTATTAAGTATGGAAAAAATAGTGCTGACATAGAACCTGGAGATATCAAGCCGGTGTAAATCCTGGACTCTGCCAATGATTTAATTTGGCAGATTGATTGCAAATATCTTTGCCAAAGCAGAAAGTTCCATGAATGGGAAAGGGAGAGAAAGCTGAGGGCTAGGATGTTCTGACGAGTTTTGTGGAGAACTTGAACTGGAGGTACAGGCAGAGTATTGGATAAACAAAGGAGGGGGAGGTGATGGCTCAGGTGGGGACAAAGACTGGAACCAGCATCATCATGGGTTATTGAAGATGAGGCTGGAGAACAGATTTATGTAATTGGGATCACACTGTATAGATTCTGAGGGTTGAGGAATTTGGACTCGGCTATCCTGAGGAGAGTGGATTAGAGCAGCCTTAAGAAGATTGATCAGAGGAAAGAGTGCCACGTAGATCTGTAGTAGGGAGCTAAGACTAGAGGAAGAGGCTAGAAGCTAGATGGAGTAAAAACTGTCCAGGAGGCCCTTGTGAGGGGATACAATATAAACACACCTTCCAAAACCAGATCATAGCCTTCAGAAGAGAAAGGACATTATCTTGGTTTTCATTTGTCTGTTTGTTTACTTTTCTGGTGCATTCGGTCCATATGTATACTGCAAAGTAATAACCCTTTGTAATGCCACTAACTTATGAGCTATCTTAAAGACAGGTTGCTGACCTTAGCCTTCTGGAACAAGAGTGCCTCATGAATAAAGCAACTTAGAGAAGCTTAAGGAGATTCCAGCAGAGGTCGTCCTATAGTGAGGTGATAAGTTTTGTGACTATCAGTGACTAGTTGCAAGCAATTATTATTGAATTACCTGGAGGTGAACAAAATTTGCAGTCTAAGCACACTGAAAATGCAAATAACTAGCTTCCTGGAGAATTGATCAAATAAAACTTAGGTTTTAATGAAACCGTGACCAAGTTAATTGAAAGTTACTGTATTATGTGATAGTTATCAACCAGAATAGTCTTTATTTTGCTGTAGTTTTATAAAGATGCTCATTTCTTCTTTTGAAAATGTAAAAGTTCTTTTAGTCTCTTAGTTATAGTCATTGGCCAAAAAATTAAGTTAGTGGAATGTATTAAACATTAGTTAGAATGCAATCATGGAAACCTGATTTTCTTTTTTCTCTAACTATATTTAAGTTCTCAAGATAAATTTTACTGTGAAACATCTATTTTTTTTCATGAGCTTTTTATAAAATGTGGTAATAATAGCAACTAACAGTGCTAACAATAATAGTGATAGCTGTCATTTCTCTGTGGAGTCTCAGTATCCTTTTGTGCTGAGTGTTCACAACTGAGTCATAATTGTCTGTTAAAGGACTGTTGCTAGGTATTATCTTGTTCAGCAAATAAAGAAGCCTTTTAATTCAATTGTTTTCTTGGCTGATTTGTCTCTCAGTGTGATTAATCAATGAGAACTAGGGACCCAATTCCCATTTTCACTTAAGTTGATAGAAATGTTGAATGTGGTTGTGGTCGTTTAGAAGGGGAAAATATGGGGTCACTGACTTAAGGATCATTTCCTCTTGTTTTAGTTCCTTAACTTTATTTTACCCAGCAGGCTTTCTGGTAACTGATTCTCTAGTTATGGAAGCCTGCAGGGAGCAGGAAGGTAGGTAGCAATTTTTCTTCAGTAGACAGTTTCAATTAATTTTGTTATTTCTCATTAACAACTGACTTATATACAAAGGTGATCTAGGTGAAGGTAAATGATGAACAGTTCGTTTCACTTCATATCTAATACCTTCTCAAATGTACCTGTCAATACTATCTAATAAAATTTAATAGCAATCTTAAGCTGGAAGAAAATGTGGGGGCTATGCTGTTCACTGGCAAGTTCTTCTCTTCCTTCTAGTACTAGACACAAAGGTAGTGCTTCTCTTCTTCAAGGTATCCAGGCAAGACAATCCTACAACAACTAGGAAATTCATTTGAACATTAATATCCCTAATGGCCAAGAGAGAAGTAATTTGGTTCACATATAATCTGGTTCCTCCTCCTCTGTGTTGAAAGCCCTTAATGACCTGATGTCTTCCTTCAGCAGGGTTGAGGGTATTCTGTCAAAGTGCCATGATGGATTATGGGCTTGGTGACCTTCTCTGACTTTCTGCAAGGCAGAGATTGCAGAATGAAAGGGTGGAGAAGAGGCAGGGGAATATCTCTATTTGCCATGCCTGCCATTTTGGCAGCAGGAGGAAGGTTCATGAAGGAAAAGCTGAACGAGACTCTCCCCTCTTGCCTCCCTTCCGCTGTCCTCCCCACCCCGCACCAACCAGCGCTCGTCCCGGAAAGCACAGCCAACACCGGAATCAGGAGTAGTGCTGGTAGCAGTGGACTCTATCCTACACTTTGAAAGCTTAACAGGAGTATCTATTCAGGGAAAGAAGGAAAATCTTTCTCCTCTGAGCTCAGGAATTGCCATTTTCAGGCCAGCTGCAGTTTAATAAAAAGGAAAAGTGACCCCATTCTTGTATATCTCCTATAGTAACTCCTCTGACACAGACATGATACAAATTAGACTACATTTAGGGTTAAATACTTGTGGGTATTTTTTCTCATTTTATGTGAGTTTTCTGCCACAAAACAGTTAAGGAAAATAAAGAGCTCACTACATTTACAGGGACTTAATAAGAGGCTATGACTACTAAATCAAGGGTTTTATTGAAAGCTTATGAAAAGAGAACCTCTCTTCACCATAAAGGAACCACTCCACATGACAAGGACGACTTTTAGTTTGCCCAGCAGTAGTAACCTCAGAGTTATAGATGGGGTAGGGGTGCAGGAAATGCTCTGTGGCCAGAGCCCACTTTGGATTTACAACACATTTATTTGCAAGAAATGGCACCATCAAACCACGAAATGGTATATTTTATTTCAGTTTATTTTTTATTGTATTAAGTTTATTGGGGGTGACATTGGTTAATAAAATTATATAATTTTCAGGTGTACATTATAATTTGATATCTCTTTATTCTATTGTATGATTACCACCCAAAGTTCAGTTTCCTTCCTACCATATATTTGATCCCCTTTACCCACTTCGCCTTCCCTGTAACCCTATATTTGACTCCCTTTACCCCATCTACCTCTCCCCTCCTCCTCCACCCCCTACCCTCTGGTTACCACTAGTCCATCATCCATGTCCATGAGTCTCTATTTGTTTTTCCTGTTCATTTGTTGCTTTTAGATTTCTATCCCACATACAAGTGATAGCATGTGATTTTCAACTTTTTCTGTCTGGCTTATTTCACTTAGTATGATTATCTTGAGGTCTATTCATGTTGTTGCACATGGCAGCATTTCATCTCTTCTTATGGCTGAGCACTATTCCATTGTATATAGGCATCACAGCTTCTTTAACCAATCATATATTGTAGGACACTTCGGTTGCTTCCATGTTCTGGCCACTGTGAATAATACTGCTGTGAACATCGATGTGCAAATATCTTTTCAGATATGGATTTTCGAGTCTTTGGGGTTAATATCCAGTAGAAGGATTGCTAGATCATATGGTAGATCAATTCTTAGTGTTTTGAGGAACCTCCATACTGTTTCCAGAGTGGCTATACCAATTTGCAGTCCTACCAGCAGTGTATGAGGGTTCCTTTTTCTCTGCATCTTCTCCAACATTTGTTATTACTTGTCCTGTTGATTATAGCTATTTTAACACGTGTGAGATGGTACCTCATTGTGGTTTTGATTTGCGTTTCCCTAATAGCTAGCGACGTTGAGCATCTTTTCATATATTTGTTGGCCGTATGTATGCCCTCTAGGGAGAAGTGTCTGTTCGGGTCCTCTGCCCATATTTTGATTGGATCGTTTGCTCTTCTTTTTGTTGTTATTGAGTCGTATGAGTTCTTTGTATATTTTGGATATTAGGCTCTTATCAGAGGTGTTGCTTGCAAACAAATTTTCCCATTTGGATGGTTGTCTCTTTACCTTGTTGATGGTTTCTTTTTGCTTTTATTTCCCTTGCCTTTGAGGTCAAATTTGTAAAATGCTCTTTAAGTCCAAGGTCCTTGAGTTTAGTTCCTATGTTTTCTTCTATGCATTTTATTGTTTCAGGTCTTATATTCATATATTATAATACATTTTGAGTTAATTTTGCTGTGTGATGATAGACAACAGTCTAGTTTCATTCTTTTGCAGGTGGCCTTCCAATTTTCCCAGCACCATTTATCGGAGACTTTCCTTTCTCCACTGAGAAATGGTATGTTTTAAATAAAATTTTAAATTTCTATGTTTGTGCTATGTTTGTGAGGCACCCTAACTATAGTGTGTTGTGTGTCTTATCTTCCCAACCAAGTTAAAAGCTGGATCCTCAACAGCCCCAGCACCTGGTATAGTGTTTGGAAATGATGAGGCACTGATTAAACAATTGAGGAATGAATGAACAAAGAAATTGCCATCTTTCTAATAGGTTTATCCAGAAATATTAGTTTGTTCTTCTTTATAAGAGTTTTACTCTAGTAGCTTACTGGAGGAAAAAAAATAAAGTACAAGTTTCACTCAAGACTATTTCTGATGAAGGCCATGGCAATTTATGGACTGAGAAAGGCAAAGAAAAGGTGGGACAGGAAATAGGGGGAAACATCATGAACCTTTCTGAGGTGTGGGAGACTTTTGTACAGATTGGTTTCTGCTGGCACTTATTCAAACAAATTTTGGGTGGGTCACTGAATGAGTGTCTCGATGGAGCTCATTTCATTGTCTAATATGCAGGAGACTGAAGAGGAAATCAAACCAAGAGGAAAATGCAAATGAAAATCATGTTTCCTTGAATACATTCTATAGCTCTTCATTTCTCTGGTTACCTTATATTTGCAGTTTTCTCTTTAGACCAATATGTCATTTATTTTCGTTCTACTAAGTCACACACCACTGGAGCACGATTGGTATTCTTACCAACTGAGAACCATCTGCTCTTTTCCAGACAACAACAATTCTGTTCTCTCCTTCTCTATCTCCTGATTCTTTCAGTTTTCTCATATTTTCAGTTGTATGCATTTTTTTCTCTGTGAATAAGAGATAGTAAACACCTGAAGAATTATCTCTTTGGATACATTTTTTTCCCCCACAGGCATTGGAATTTTAAATTGTTCCCTTTCAGAGTTTTAATCTTCTATATGTAAAATAAAACGTTTATCTGTAACATTGTCTAAGGGAACTGTAGTCTTCTGGAAAGCTTATCTATGATCTTCGGATAAATCACGAGTCACTTTTTAACTGATGGCCATTTAACGTCATAGTATTTCCACTCTTTCTAAAAAAAAAATCAGGTAAAAATGGTAAAACCAGAGGAAGTCACAGATAATAGAAGAAGAAAACAAAGCAATTCTGATATAAACATTCTCTTCTCTGTCTGAGAGTGCCTGATGGCTCCTCCGCAATGTTCAAGGCATTTTTAGTTAGAACCCAGAGGAAAAAACCTATTCCTGGCCTACTGGTGTTTACCTGAAGTTCGCAGCTTTGACAACTACATTCAAGTTTCATTTCTTTATTTGTCTGCCTGGTTTAGAGGAAACTGTGACAGACTTAAAAGTAAGGGGGTGTGGGTTCAAATCCAACTCCATGGCAAGTTATAAATACCTCTCTGAACTTAAGTTTCCTCATCTGTAAGATGCAGTTGACACCTACACTATGAAAGTGTTAGGAAGATTAACTGAGACAGCATATGGAAAACCTTAGAATCAGCTGCTGTTCAATAAATAGTGGTTGAATTTTAATCTGTAATTACTAAAGCAAAGTCCAGAAATGAGATCACAATCTGGATAATTTATCATTGTATCAATTATTTGAACCCTTTGCACAAAGGGAAAAGCTCAGCGTTTCAATTATCTGCATACTTATGCAATTCTGCTCTGCACCTTCTAAATATACTTAAACAGGCAATAATACTCTTTCTGTAGGTAATTACTTGCAGAAAAAGAGAAGATAAAGGAATTGTCTTTTCCATTTTGTCCAGAGATTTTCTTTTAAATGATACTATTAAAAGAGGTAGAATCCAATATAACATGCCAGCTCCACATCAAAATAAACCTGCTTTTATTATCCAAAATTCTCTAGGTTTATTAGATGTTATAAATATAATTTGTAGGATTTTCATCACCCCTTACCCTGTTGGTAGTGACCAAAGCATAAAACCATTATTAAAGTCATCTATTAATCAATTTGCTCTTCTACTTTCTGGTAATTGAGTTTTCCAGATGAAACAGTGTATCAACTTTAACCCTTTTCTATTCAATTAAAACCTTCCTCCGACTAGCCAGGATCGTTTATGCCATTTTGCATTAAGACTGTTCATGCTTATACTGTTAATCATTAAAATAATTAAAAGTGTTTTAAATAGGCATCCTTTAGTTTCCAGAATCTTTTAAGTTTTTATGCCCTAATAATTCTTGAGAGTCATCTAAGGCCCTATGTAATATTATAATTGAGCACTTTAATTTTGATGTATAGATTTGCTATCAATTTATTAATAACATAAAGGTGAATACTAAAAACATTCCTACTCTCTAACCTCCGTAATCCATAATGTATCACCTGGTCTTCAAACAAATTCCCTTTGGCCTAATATTACTTCATCAATTTTAGGTATAGTGATCCATTGAAATTAAATCCATTTTGTTGAAATCAATAAAATATCAAATAGTTGCTGTCAAATTATCTTTTAAAATGTTATTTTCATATAAAAAATTTAAATGGTATATTTTATATTTGTTTTTTCTCATGTTTATTGTAAAATATCTCTTGAGGTCCAATATTGTATTGTTTTAGAGACCCAAAAGAAAAAAAAATACATTTAAATGAGGTAACCGAAAGAGTGTTAATAAATGAGCTACATAATATGGTGCAGGCAGGGTTGAGGGAAATAAAAAGGTGTGGAAATGCATTCCAGAGCTAGCCACAATTACCAATCTTAGGCATGAATTAGCAAGGGGAGGAAGCCAGTATTGAAACCCGAAGAGAATAACTAAGAGAAAAGACTGAATGACAAGATCTATGCCTTTGTTGAGGTCGTGGTCAGTCCAAGAAGATCTTGCAGAGAGGGAGCTGGAGGAGTAAATAACCTGAATCAGATGAGGACTCTCTTCCTGATTCATAGATGGTTGCTGCATCTTGATATGACGAAACGGGCAATGGAGTTCTCTGGAGCTTTTATAAGGACTCTAATCCCATTCTCAAGGTCTCCACCCTCATGACCTAATTACTTTCCAAAGACCCTATTCCCAATACTATCACAATTTTTCCAAGCTTCAACAAATGATTTTTTTTTTTTTGGGCGGGGGGGGAGTCACAAACACTTAGCCTATAGCACCAGGAATCTTGTGTCTTCTGCCAGCACCTATAAAACTGTGGCAGGCTACCCTATCAGTTTTCGATAGAGTAAAATCTTAGACCTTTCATAGTACTTGGTATTTTTGGTGAGAGTATAAGATACTGACAAAGACATAACTTTCTGCCAAAGAAAGGATAAGGACCTCATGATCCAGGCTCAGGTATATGAAAGGACTCCATGATTCCCATTTGTTTATCATATAAACGCTTTTATTTTGAAATTGCCATCCAACAGCACTATTTTTTTTTTCTAATTTACTGAGGCATAATTTGCATACATTAAATGATTTAAGTATATGTCTTAACGAGTTTTATCAAATTTACACATAGGTGTAACTGTCACCACAATCAAGATACAGAACTTTCCCGAGATCTCCTAAAGTTCTTGTGGCCTCTTTTTCGGTCAAGTTCTCCACCATCACGACTGGCCAGACAACCACTTACTGTTTTTTGTCACTATAAATTAGCTTTATCTGTTACAGAATTGAGGTCATCGTTATGCACTTTTAAGTGTTTGGCTTCTTTTGCCGAGTAAAATGTTTCTGAGATTCATCTGCGGTGTTGAGTTGCAGTAGTTTGTCTTTTTTTACTGCTGAGTTGAATTCCGTTGTGCAAATATACCACAATTTGATTATTCATTCATCCATTGATGGAAATTTGTATTGTTTTCAGATGTTTTGAGATTATGAACAAGACTACTAAGGAAGATCATGTCTTTTGTGGACATAAGTTTTCATTTCTTTTGGGTAAATACTTGGGAATGAAATTGCTGGGCTACATGTTAACTTCATTAAGAAACTGCCATTGTTCTCCAAAGTGGCTGTATTATTTTATATCCCTATCAGCAATGAAAATAGTTCCATGTTTTTCTACTATCTGTCAATATTAGGTTTTGTCAGCTTTTTTTTTTTACTAATAGCCATTCTAGTAAGTGTATCTCATAAAAATTGTGGTTTTAATTTGCATTTTCTTGGTGAATAAGGATGTTGAGCATCTTTTTATGTACTTATTAGTCATCTGTATATCTCTTTTTCATGTGCCTGTTCAAATCTTTTGCCAATTTTTAAATTAGATTGCTTGTCTTTTTATTATTGCGTTCTAAGAGTTCTTTAGGTAATCTCAGTACAAGTCCTTTGTCCGGTGTGTGAACTGTGAATATTTTCTCCCAGTCCAACAACACTTTTTAAAATTGCTTTCATCTCAAAAGAGCTCACCTTTAATAAACTATGTTTTGTTTAGTTCAAAACTACTACTATTACTTCAAGGTTACTAGCATATTGTCTTCAATAGCTTAAAAAAAACAGTGTGTTTTATGCACATTCATTTCTATTTAATGCACTAGTGTTTACTAATGTTCATCCATCACAATACTCTAGCCAATTACATACTTTTGGTTCTGAATGCTTCTTAAATTTCCTGTAGTTTTAGATCCTGGCTTAGGTGAAAAATATTCCAATCACCAATTATCACCAAAAAAGTTATGTTAGTTGAGTGTGACAAGGATGGTCATAGTCCCTTTCTTTCTGATTTGATAAGAGGAGGCGATGTGCTTAGCTAAAATACATTTCCCGGCCTCCTTCAAGATGTGTATGGCCAGACTAATTCTGAAGAATAAGGTGTGGAAAATAAATGAAAAGAAAAAAAAAACATAGTACTTTTTTTTTTTTTGTAGTCAGTGTTTTAAGACAAATGCCAATGGTCATCTTATATTTATTTAAAGATTTATTAGATGTTATTTTTCTTCCTCCTTTCCCCTTCTTTCCCCTCCTTTCCTTTCCCTTTCTACCTTTCCTCCTTTCCCCTTTCTCCTACCATCCATTTTTTTCTTATCTCTCTTGCCCCTTTCTCATGAATCAGAGCTTTCTACTTTATATATAAGTTTATAATTATAATAGATAGTTAGACCAGAGGTGGTCAGTTGGTCATAAATGACTTGAAACTGGGGGGTGGGGGGATGATACAGCAGGTCACAGTTTCATTTTGATGTAGGGTCTTTCTTAAACTTCCATTCTAGGCTATTTTATACATCTTCTCTGGCACTTAACTTTGTTTGCTTTTAATAATCTACTGTTCCATGGTTCTGACTTTCCACTGCCTCCTACACATCTGTTTGGATTGATATTCTGCTGTTCGTCATGCAAGCATGATTTCACTTTGAAAATGATTTTCTTTTGATGGATGCTCTGGTTGTTCAGGCAAGCGTGGTCTTGTGTTCTTAACATTCTCTGTTAGCTGGTCTCAGCACTCCAACAGTCATCCCTCAGGGTCTCAGGCATTCACTCATGCCAGCTCCGGACTTCTTTGTAATTAAATGCCGTAACTGTTGTATTCCTTGGATTAATCTATATCAGGGCTTGGCAAACAACAGCTGGTGGGCCAAATCTGGTCTTAGCTTGTTTTTGTATGGCCTATGAGCTAAGACAGGTTTTTACATTTTTTAAGTTTTGTAAAAGCAAACAAAAAACAAAGAAGAATATGCGCTAGAGACTGTATGTAGCCCACAGATCCTAAAATATTTACAATTTGATTTGGCTCTTTCTTGAAAAATTTTGCCTAAGTCTGACCTATATTAATAAAATCAAGTTTTTATGTGACACCTACTCCATGCAAAATAATGAGCTGTATATCTTTTCAAGATTCTTTTTGGTATGATTTGACTTTAAGTATAAGCTAGGGAGACTATTAAATAATAGTGTAGGGACTCCCCGGGAAGATATCAGGAGATAGGCAAGAATCTTCCAAGGCAGCTGAAACTGAGATTTAGTGAGAGATTGTTTGTGATTGAAACATACCAGACAAACAATGGTTGCAAATATGAGCCCCACACTGAAAATAACAAGGACCAATGCTCCAAATCCTATGAAGACAACGCTACTTCTCATTTAGCTTTCTTTTTAGCAAGCTGCATGGTGAGCAGCACCATCAGGATTTATTTATCTAAAGATAGGCAATAATTTGTCCAAGAAAAGTCAGGGAGGTTGGCTAATATCAAATAATCCCCTCACTCGTTCATACCATTCATTAGTCATACTGCTCATTATACAGCAGAAAGGAACAAGCCTTGGTTACATGCCCTCTACATTATGACATTTGCAATCTGCTTACACAGAATACTAGTTTTTATAATGAAAAAACTATGACCATACTGTCTCTCTAATCTGCCCCCAATTCAGCCTGTTTTTTCACTTTACTCGCTTCACAAACTCCTTACTTTATGCCACATACTTCCGCCTGTGCCTTTGCCCAGGTAGGTCTTCATCTGGAATATTCCTCCATTAATTCTGTCAATTGAAATTGTCCTTCAAGTTCTGACTCTCATCTCAAATATCACTTTCACTAGGAAACCTTCTCAGATCTTCTCAGTTGGACTTCCTTCCTCTGGGTCCTACTGTCCCAGTAGGCCTGGGCCAATTTTTAGGCCTGTTTTTTTGCCTGGGGCTTCCCTACCACGCATAGCATAAATTCAAGTTGCAAATTCAAGTTACACATCCAAAAGTGTCATAGAACTCAAGTTTTTATTTTTGGTGACTCTTTTCCAACCCAAGGTCCCTGAAGGACATCAACTGTCCTTAAAGCTTGTCCAGACTAGTTGGGGTTTTTTTCTGTACCATTTTCCCCCAGAGCAGGCAGTGAGCAGTGATGCACAACTCTGGTCTTCATGCCCATATCTAGTGAGGCTCCCAGCCTCACTGGACCCAGGCTGAACTTTCTGTCCCTGAGTTGGCAGTTCCTAGGGCCTCCATCCCATCTAATCCCTCTAGGCTACTGCTATATCACTCTGCCATTGCACACTACTCTGACTTTAGCTTCTTTGTGTCTGCTTCCTACATTTTTACCTTTCTTTTGTGCTGGGCTTGTATCATGGCATTGTCCTATTTTATTCTGCTTTTCCATGTTTTGCAAGCTCTATGTAAGGATGATGATGCTGGGAGGGAGTCTGCTCACATCAGCTCATTCTGCCATGTTGCCCGATGGCCGCAGAAACAAGTTCTTTTTAATTATGGAGGTTGTCACATTATTCATTCCATTTGAGTGAATAAAAAGGATCCTGAATATGCGTCTTACGTAATATCACTATTTCTCTAATATCTAGATATATAGAGGTTGCGTACAATATTGTTTCTGAACTTTTTCCATCTAAAGAAATATGTCTTGGCGAGGAAAGGTTAAGTGGCCAGAGATGACTGGGGAAAAAGAAGCAGACCAAGGGAAATTACAGACTAATGAAAATACAGTAAATTTCCAATTACCCGGAGAGATGGCACTTTGCCACAATGTTGATAACCAAGAATTAACTTAGTGGCACAGTCAACTTTATGCCAAATAATTTTTAAATTATAATTTAGCATTCCGAGCCCACATTTTGAGCACTTTTCATATAACTAAAGTGACTGTTATAACTGGTCAAACAAAGGATAATTTGTATTGAAAAACGGCTTACATTTTAAAGATCAAAATTTATTTTACAGGTCAATGGACTAAGTTTATGCAATTTCAATCAAGTCCACAATGGGGGAATAACATAGGACTGATGGTTAGAAGCCATATATAGCAGGGCATTATTTTAAAGTTTGGATCTACAGAAAATTACGGGAACTTGATCAATTATTTGAATGCTTACTTTTAGTTATATATATATATATATATATATATATATATATATATATATATTTTTTAAACTTGAAATAAAAAGTATCCTCTGAAGTATCCTCTGAAATCATTGCTCCCAGAGTAAATCCTAGAATTTATTCCTATAATATGCATGGCTTGGAAAATGCTGAATTAAATCTTTTTGACAGGCAGGTTGTATTTATTGCCAAATCTCCATGAGAACAGATACTTCGTACTGCACTATGCCAGCAAGGACTATAAAAGTAGAGCAAAAACAGCAAAGAATGATAAAGGGATCCCATATTTTTCTCTGCTTCATGGAGTCATAGGGATTTATAGTCAGATGGCTACTCATAGATTGTGAAGTACAGTTTTATCTTTTTTATACATGTGAAACCTGGCTCAGGAAAGGTGAAATGACTAGTTCAGAGTCACATGGCTGGAAGCCAGGCTGCAGCTGGAACCCAGGCCTCTTCTTATCCAGCTCTTCAAAATACATTCATTATTGGAATAATTTGAGGAGCTCTGGGTAATAGTACTTGAAGACAAGGGCTCTTTTGGAATAAATGTCTACCTCTTAGAATAATAAGCGCTGCCTGTGTATGTGTAGCTTTGTTACAGTAGGAAGAAGAGACATAATTGGTATATTTTTTTCTTCTAGCTCTTTATTCTAAACCATCTGAACGTTCCTAATCATTTTGTAATATAAATAATTGCAACTCATTTCTCATATTTTATATGTGTGCTACATATGTGGACAGGTTAGGAATTGTGATGGGAAGTTAAAGATGAATAGGACAGTGGCAACAGAAAGATATTTAATTTTCTTAGGGAACTCTGAAATATAATACAGTGACAATTAGAGAACATTTTAAGAGACAGCTAGGATCCTAGCCCCTTAGTACATTCAGCATGCACTTTTTTCCAGATTGGCAGATCCATAGCCTCTGCATTTGACATTATTGTTTTTGAGCACCTGGCATAGTCCTTTGCTTTTGAAGCAGTCATAGGACACTTGTTGGTTGACTAAATCTTCATATTACAGAACTGACTAGTCATGAAGAGTTTCTCAAATCTTTATTCCACAGTTTAGCAAATAAACAAAAGAGGGTGTAGCTTTAGACTCACAAATTGCATAGAATAGCATATCTGAGATACTTTCTGCAGTTCTAATATTGATCTAGGAGTGTTTTAAAAACATTACTATGGCAACAATCCCTATTCAGTGGGGGAAAGCAATGCATTATCTATGCAAAGAAAAAAGTAAAAAGTATTTCTGATGTCGCTTTTTTACATTCTGCAGATATGCCCTGACCTCTTGGCATTATTTTTGCTGAGGACAGTGTTTGGAAAATAAAATTTGTTGAGAGCTACTCACTGACTCTGGAAGATATTATCAGTTCAAGCACTAAGTATGTCATAGAAAACAGCAACTCACTGATTTTTTCCCCACAAGATGAATAATTTCATCACACTTAAAGTTGATCAAGTTATCATTTATCATGAAAAAAAAATATTTTCAGCCAGTAGCCAAAATTGCTGTATAGGATGCATTACAAAGATATACAGCTGTAGGTGTTCATGAATTTGTTCATGTGGCATTTGCTGAACAAATATTTATTGAGCACAGTCCATGAGAAATAGTGCTTGATGTCAATTCCATCAAGTTACAAATCTATTGATGCTTTTTGAACATTTACAACCAGATTTTGCTTTTATCATTGAACAAGTCAAACCTCTGCCAGAAATGATCTAACTCAAATTTCATTTCTTTTCCACAGATTTAGAAACAGTAACCTACTGTTTATTATCTTTGTTTCAAAAATGAGAAAAATAAGGAAACTAGGCTATTTAGCATAAATTGCAATGCAAATTGGGCAATTTCCAAAATTTGCTTGATGTTGACAGCCAAAGTTGACAGAACATTTAAAATATATGTATATGTATGTATGCATATGTATACACACATGCATATGTACACAAACATATATAAGTATTCATAAGTACATGAATTATCTGAATTCACTAGATAAATAAATTACTCAAATGCTGTATGATTTGTTACTCAAGTATGGTCCTTGGACCACCAGCATAGGCATCATCCAGGAGCTTGGTTAGAAATGAAGACTCTCAGGCCCTGCCCTTAATCTATCAAATCAAAAACTTGCCTTTTAAAAAAAGATTACCAGGTGATTCGCATGAAATTAAACTTTGAGTAACATTGCTGTAACAGATTTTAGCCAGTAAAATGAATTGAGAGTGGAGAGTTTAACCTAAGGAGAAAAACCTGTTTCAATTATCTATGTGATTTTTTTTTTAAGTGATTATCTGGAGGAAGGATCAGGATGTTGAATTATCTGAATAATTACCTCAATTCTCAATTTTTTCTGCCTGTGTAGGTACTGTCATTATGACTGTTCAATGATAATCATTTAAGACTCTTAAATCCCTAACGAATTGGGAAAGGCATAGCACTGTTCATCATTTAAAGATAAATTATTGTACAATTGTAGGAATTTAAAAATTATAAAGAAAATCCTAAATCTCACCATGTGACTTTGTTTTCAATGCCTTGCCAGTATCTGTAAATTCACATATGATTTTTACATAGTTGCATTTGTACATTATTTCATTTATTTCAAGCTACGGGGTGGGCGTGGACAAATTTGTGGAGGTTAAATGGAAAGAATGTGATGTCTGAAGCTTTTGTATCATTCTTTTTCATATAGTACTATGTTGAAATAATTGTAATCATGATTATTAATAACAATTATAACTGTAATCAAACTTTTTAATGGCTGCATCACATGCCATTGAGTTGATGAACAAAAATTGTTTAATCATTCTCCAATTATATGAATATTCAGTTTTCACATTTTGCTGTTATAAATAATTTAGTAATAAACATCTCTGTACAATGGTTTAATCCATTACATTCACTTTCATAGCATAAATTACCAATAATGGAATTAATGGATTCAAGTGTGTAATAATATAGGGCTTTGACAACTTATGGATAAGTTGTTTTAGAAAAGGTCTAGAACAACTTATTTTGAAATCTACATTGTTAGAGCATTCCAGTTTCACCACATCTTGCCAGCAATAGAAACAATTATTTCTAAATTTGCTAATTAATCAGCATACAGCTCATGATTTTTCACAATGAAAATAATTAAGACTGTCATTAAAATTCACTTTTCTCTCGTTTTCTTAGAGCAAAATTTCCCAACAGGTGTTCTTTGGCCTAAGCCATAAATGTTCTGCAGGTGTGTTGTAATATTGTGCCCTGTAATTTTCTGAGTAGGATTTGAGGTGGCTAAAGCCTCCTAGATGGTCACCCCCACCACTGACAGATTGAGAAAAGTTTGGGAAGTGCAGCCTTATGCTGTTTTCCTTACTTCAGCTCTTTCTCACTCTTTTTTTAATTAAAAAAAAATTAACATACTTTATTTTTGAGCAGTTTTAGATTTGCAGAAAAATTGAGCAGAAAGTACAGAGGGTTCCCATATGGTATATGGGAACGCCCACTCTCTCCTCCTAACTCCCTGTCCCCAGTTCCCCAATTATTGACGTCCCACATTAGTGTGGTACATTTGTTACAACTGATCAGCTAATATTGATACATTATTATAAATTAAAGTCCATAGTTTACATTAGGGTTTACTTTGTGTTGTATATCCTGTGGGTTTTAGCAAATAATGACATATATCCACCATTGAAGTAGAATACAGAATAGTTTCCTTACCCTAAAAGTCACCTGTGCTCCACCTGTTCATCTCTTCCTTTACCTGAACCTCTGGCACCATTCATCTTTTTGTCTCCATAGTTGTGCCTTCTCCAGAATGTTTCACGGTTGGAATCATACAGTATATTGCTATTTCAGATTGGCTTTTTCACTTGGTCATGTGCATTTAAGTTTCCTTCCTATCTTTTCATGACTTGATACCTCATTTCTTTTAATTACTAAATTATATTCTGTTATATGGATATACCACAATTCGTAGCTTCCAAGTTTTAGCAATTACGAGTAAAACTGCTATAAACAGTGGTGTGCAGGATTTTGTGTGGACTTAGGTATTTAACTAATTCTTAGTAAATACCAAGGCACTCAACTGCTCTTTGTTTGGTGATATGCTAAGTGTATGTTTAGTTTTTTAAATACTGTAATGCCAAACTCTCTTCCAAAGTAGCTGTATCATGTTTCACCAGCAATGAGATTTCCTGTTGTTCCATATCCTTGCCAGCATCTGGTGTTTCAGTGTTTTGAATTTTAGGTGTGTAGTAATATACCACTGTTTTAATTTGCAATTCCTTAATGACATATAACAAAAGCATCTTTTCATATGTTTATTTGCCATCTGTCTATTTTCTTTGGTGAGGTGTCTATTCAGATCTTTTGCTCATTTTTAAATCAAGTTGTTTTATTGTTGAATTTTAAGAGTTCTTTGTATATTTTGGATATCAGTCCTTAACCAGATATGTTTTGCAAACATTTTTTTCCCAGTCCATGACTTGTTTTTTAATTTTCTTAACAGTATTTTTCACAGACCATAAGTTTTTTAATTTTAATGAAGTCCAACTTAGCAATTTTTTTATATATAGATTAGGCTTTTGGTGTTGTATCTAAGAAATCATTGCCTATCCCAATGTCCCCTAGATTTTCTGTTATCTTCTAGTTTTATAGTTTGCATTTTACATTTAAGTATAAGGTCTATTTTGAATTAAAATATTTTTTTTTTTTTGCATGTGGATGACCAGTTGTCCCAGCACCATTTGTCGAAAAGGTTATGCTTTCTCCATTGCATTACTTTTGCTCCTTTGTCGAAGATCTGTTGACTACATTAATTTGGCTCCATTTCTGGACTCTCTGCTGTTCCACAGAACTTTTCTTCTCTTTTTTTGCCAATATCACATTGTCTGGGTTACTGCAGCTTTATATTAAATCTTGAAATCAGGCCATGTCAGTCCTCCAACTTTGTTCTTTTATTTTTCCATGTAAACTTTAGATATTGTTGATATCCACAAACTGGGATTTTGATTTGAATTGTGTTAAATTTACAGATTAAGTTAGGACAAACTGACAGCTTGAAAACGTTGTCTTCTTATCCATGTACACGAAATATCTCTCCATATATTTAGATGTTCCTTGATTTCTTTCATTGGAATTTTGTAGTTTATCTCTAGTACATATTTTGTTAGATTTATACTTACGTATTTTTTTTGGTGCTAATGTAATGATTTTTTTAAAAATTTTAAATTCAACATTTTCCTTGCTAGTATATAAGCAATTGATTTTTGTATATTAACCTTGTATCCTGCTAAAATATACCTTGCCATAATTGCTTATTAGTTCCAGGAGACTTTTGTATTTCTCATATAGCCAATCATCCCATCTACAAACAAAGTTTTATTTCTTCTTTCCCAATCTATATACTTTTTATTTCCTTTTCTTGTCTTATTGCATTAGCTATTGAACGAGAGTGGTAAGAACACACAACTTTGCCTTCTCCCTGATCTTAGGGAGAGAGTTTCTCACCATAAGTTTGATGTCAGCTGTAGAGTTTTTGGAGATGTTCTATATCTCTTCTATTCCTAGTTGGCTATGAGTTTTTATCATAATGGATGTTACACTCTGTCAAATATTTTTCTGCATCTATTGATATAATCATGTGATATTTCTTTTTTAACTTGTTGATATGATGGGTTATATTGATTTTTGGATATTGAACTAGTCTTACATACGTGGAATAAATCCAAGGTCGTGGTGTATAATTCTTTTTATACATTGTTGGATTTGATTTACTAGTATTTCATTGAAAATTTCTGCATCTATGTTTTTGAGAATTATTGATTTGTAGTTTTCTTTTTTGTAATGTATTTGTTTAGTTTTAGTGTTAGAGTAGTGCTGTTTTTATAGAATTAGTTATGAAGTAGTCTCTCTGGTTCTATTTTCTGGAAGAGATTGTAGGAAATTGGTATAATTTCTTCCTTAAATGTTTGATAGAATTCACCAGTGAACCCATCTTGTACTTTCTCTTTTGGCAGGTCATTAATTCTTAATTTAATTTCTTTAATAGATATAAACTTGTTCAGATAGTCTATTTTTCCTCTCAAAAGTTTTGGTAGATTGTGTCTTTCAAGGAATTGGTCCATTTCATCTAGATTGTGAAATGTGTGGGCATAGAGTTTTTCATAATCTGTTATTATCCTTTTAATGTCCATAGGATCAGCAGTGATGGCCCCACTTTCCTGTCATCCCAGCAGCTCAGTGAACATATGGAAACCAAACTTAAGTAGGATGCCATTCCATCACAAGCATGCACATACACATACACACACGCAAACACGCGCACGCACACACACACATTCACTAAAACTGGGACAATTTAGACATGTCAATTAACCTAACATGCACATCTTTCGAGATATGGGAGGAAACTGGAGTACCCAGAGAAAACCCACACAGATAGGGAGAGAATAAGCATGCAGACAACCGCCCACAAACAATAGCCCCAGCTGGGAATCAAATTTTTTTTCTTGTCAATGTTATAACCAAACGACATTGAATGAAATGACATTATTCAGGGACCTGCAATACTTATAACTGATTATCACAGTACCTACATAACAGCTTATACAACTTAAATCTACTGGGGGAAAAGCTATCTCAAACTTGGGTAAGTTATGCAATTTCTAGAGGTAATGTCTAATAATGATGTCTACTGGCTACTTCCCCCTTAATACTTGGCTCCTGTAAGAAAAAGATTCTACCTATTAGTCTGCTAATAATATACATTCACAGAAGAGGCTTTATTCACTAAATCGAAAGTGGTATTTGAGATATAGAAAACAAGGACTCAGAGCAGCTATAAAACTTGGCTCTCAAGGGAAAGACCCAGAGCCTTGTCCATCAGACCTTATCACTGCACTGTAATGCAAAGTTGGACTAACTCCTTATTTGTAATATTCAATAGGAGCTTTTTGAAGGTCTACATTTCTCAGATTGTCATTTAGAGAACTGGAGCACAGGGAAGGAGTCCACTACAGCCAATACTATTAAAACTCATATTGAAACTTTGGCTTATGCCAAAGATGGAATAAGAGGGGCTAGTTTTACCCTGCCATCTCTGGCAACACTCCCACTCCCACTCCACCAAAAAAATTTTAAAAACTGGGAAAAAATACATGAAACAGCAGTTTTAAAGACACTAGTCATCAGGCAATGAAGTATAGTCATCCCCAAATGATGGAAAACAAATGAGGTGAGTGTACAAGTATTTGCCCCAGTACATGGGATTGCAAGAGTTTCCAGTCTGTGGAACAGGGGGTGTAAAGTCAGTCAGAGCACGATGGACTCTCTGAGTTGAGAAAATAGAGTTGACATTACATAATGATAAACAGGTCAGTCCACCAGGAAGACATTGCAATTTTAAAAGTGTACGCACCAAACAAGAGTTGCAAAATTTGTGAAACCAAAACTGATAATATTGAAAGGAGAAACATATAATCCAAAATTATAGTTGGAGCCTCAAACACCACTTTCTTAGCAATAGAACTACTAGACAGAAAAATCAGCAAGGATATGGAAGAACTCAACAACACCATCAACCAATAGGCTATAACTGAAATTTATAGAACATTCCACTCAACAGCTAAATACAAATTCTTTCCAAGTGATCACAAAAATTGCAGGAGAAATCCAAAGGTCAGGGCAAACTCTAAAATTCTGTTTTATGAATTAATCTCAGGCACATGTAGCTGAGTGGGGCTCTGCACTTATAACCTAAATAACAACAGGCAGGACACTATATTCAATCTTAGAAAATGTGGCTTAGACAGCTCTACACATAGAGGAATTTGAGTACCATTTGCCTTTTATCAAGACTTATTCACAATGTGACACTTACTCTTTTCACAAAAAGCTGATCATGTTTCTCTGGAATATTATTTAATTTTCAATGGCCTTTTCAACTTTTGTTACTAAAATAGAGAAAGAACATCTTTTAGGTACTGCTCTTCCCTTAGCACCTTGTAAATTCTTATTGCCTAAAGAAGGCATTTGCAAAGAAGGGCTTTTGTAAGCAGTTCCATTAGATGAGAAAATAAAGGAGTGCGAGAGACTGAGTCAAGAAGCCACCGAACATGTGATCGACTGAGAGGATATTCTGTGACTATTTGAAACCACTATTCCTACATACAAAAATCAAGTACACTTTTTATACTGTCTACCACAAAATGACTCCAGTGTGTAACAATATAGCTTTAAACAAAGGACAGAGAATGAGAGCACCACGGGATACAGCTACTCTGGAAAACATTTTATGTTCCTACCGGCAACAGATAAGTGATCCACTTTTCCACATCCTCACCAACACTTGGTATTGTAATTTTTGAAACAATTTTTAACCATGTAAATAGGTATATTATATATTCTAGATACTTTGAAGAAACTCGAGATTTGGGGGTGACTGGGAAAGTTTAGGCTTGTCACCTGGGAGTCTGTGCTCAGAATGCAGGGTGAGGGGTACATGTATTTTGAATGAATTAGGCGAACAAATCAAGAAAACAGTTAGATTGTGTTTGCAAAGGGTATGGGTAGAACAGTACTTAAGTGAGATTGTGGGGAAAAAACCAAGGGAAATTAGAGTACTTGTTCTTACCATGGCCTCTACTGTAAAAGAAAGAAGCACAATATAGGATCACAACAGGGTAAGGGTGCCAAACAAAAAGCGAAGAAGTTCTGCTCTTAGACGTTTGCTCCAGGAAGAAAAAGTTCTTTTCCCCTAAAGATGGTAAATAGGATAAAAGTGGTCTGAGGGCCTTCTCTCTGGGGGATTATTATGGGGAATGCTTTTTACCAATTCAAGTACATTAAAGCCAAAATCGATTTAGCTCCAAGATACCTATTTTCATAAATACTACTGTAAATCGTTTAACAACTTTGTCATGTAATGTTACAGCAATTTAGATCATTATATTAACTGGATATACATATGTATTTTTTATATATGTCATTTCACTAGTAGTGGTTTCCATCTTCTTGTTTTTTTCCTTTATGTGTGGGGGTAGGGGGGTGGAGGGGGGGGGTCATCTCAAATGTCCCCTGGACATTTCCACTTGACTTCTTTTGATACTTCCAACTTAACCTTAACCTTATGACCTCCAATTTAACATGTCTAAACAAAACATCTACTGACTTTCTTAATTCCCTTTACTTGCTCCCCTCCCTCAACCCTTTTAGGCAGCCAGTCTCTCAATTTCCTTACGCTTTCCTTTGTAATTTATCTATTACATTTCTTTTTTTCATTATTATGGTGATCCTTTATTCGGGTCTTTATTATCTTTTGTTTATATTACAAAAACTTCATGTTGGTATTCCTTTTCAGAGCATGAGGTCCTCTAGGGTAGATAAAGTGGAAACAACATAAAGGAATGATTTTACTTACCTCCAGTCATGCCAAGGTAGCTCATGAAAGGTAAGCTCAGGGAAGGTAAAGGCAGAACAGGATAGGTGAGAAAGGTTTGGGTGAAGTGGGGCAGAGAAGTCACCGAAGACTGGGTTCTAATCCTTGCTCCTTAGAAACTAGAGCTGGAGGTGAAGATGTTTACTGCCAGGCAGGATGAAGGAAGCTGAGTGAACTGAGGTGAAGCGGGTAAGAGGAGTAAATCAGAGATTGAGGCTGGAATTCCTGATCCTTGGAATTCTCAGGTCAGAGTAGGGTCAACCCTTTTGGATGCTGTGTTCTGAACTTTTGACTAAATATTTACCTTTCGCTTACGTGAGACTTCAACTCAAAATAGCATAAGTTTATTGAGGACAAATATTATACTTATTCTCAGAATTTATATGAGTAACACAATATTTTATAGGTGATTTGTATGTTGCTATTAAAGATATTATTTTAATATTCTTTATTTAAGAGCCAATCTTTCAGTTCCTCTTTGAGATCCTTAATATCCATTTGGATTCCCTTTGGAGTTATTTGGTCATTCATGTCTCCTTGAATTAAATTACATACCTTAGAGTTTATGGGACTTCCTCTGACCAAAAAGGATACTACCTTCAGGAACAGATGTGTCAATCAAAATGTTGCCTGTGATACTGCTACAGACCTTTTTAAAGTTTGTGTTTGAAAGTATAATTCATTATTTATTTTTCAAGCATTTTGAAAAAGAAAAATTTTGATTCCTTCATTTGTCCAGAAAACAAAGGTCTTTGTATGACTCAAGATCATCTCTAAATTTCCCATTTTAATTTCCCTCATAATCTTGTTAGGGGCTATATTTTAAGGTATTTTAGTTGACATAAAATATTCCTAGAGGCTCCTCACAACACCAACTTGAACTTTAATACTGACCATTTTTAGCACTTCTTGTCTATTTTTATTTTCAAAACTAGAAGGCTTTGTAAAAGAAAAATTCAAATAAAAACTACTTTTGTTTCAAGTAATCTACTTTTGATACAAACAAGTGGATCTGAAGACCCTCCCAATATTTTTTCTATCTTGCTTACCTATTAGTCTACTGATGCCAGATATAAATATGTTCCAAAAGCCAGAGTTTATGCCTCAAGTTCACTTTATCCAATGTATCATAGGACTTTAGACATTAAATCTCAAAGTATGGGATAATATGTAGAAACACAGCCAAGTGAGTTTTGTTTTAAATCCCAGATATAAATCCATTAAACCTTCTACTCATCAATATTCTCTTATTACCCACATTGTAGCTATTAGGTCAAATCAAATTTGAAATAACAAGATCAAAAATTCCAACTCTAATTTGTTTTTGGTGCTTGAACTCTTGACTCCCAATCACCCTACTGAATGCTTTATTGTTAACTCTAAATTATAAGAATCACTAAGCATTGGATGAGCATTCAGGAGATCTGGCTATGAGATCCTGCTTTGCAAATAATTTGCTGGGTAATTTGGGGTGAGTCATTTAAACAAGCTCTCTAGTTCTTAATCTTTTCCTTTAAAAATGAGAGGCTTGAAGTATTAGATGATTTCTAAGCTTCTTTCTGACTGAAAGGGTCTATGATTCTAGTCTTAAAGAAGAAATCTGAATCAATTAGAGCAGACTTCTTGAAATGAAACATCAAGGAACGGAACTTAACCAAATTTCATTTCCTGCTATGGCATAATTGGACATATTGATACTGAATACTATGAAGAAGGCTGTAGGGAATGCCAAGGTATTCTTGCTTCTACTCTGAGTCAACCCTAGTTAAAAAAAATATGACTCCTTTTTGGTAAAAGAATTGATTCTTGGGTTAAATCAATGTGTGAATTAGTGGACCATCATCAGAGTTACCACAGAGTTCTATCCTTGGCTAGTTGCCCTTTTTAACATTTTTGTTAGTGACCTGAAGGAGACATATTTTCCGAATCAAACTTGGGAGAAATATCTAATATGTTAAGACAACAGAATCAAGGTTCAAAATAATCCCAAACAAGGCTTAAAAAGTAGGCCAAAAGAAAGAGGATAGAGAAATTAACAGGGACCAAGTTTAAGTCTGATACTTGGTTCCAAAAGCATCAGCTCTCTTAATACAGAACGGAGGACTAACTTGACAGTAGTTGCATCCTCCCCTTTCCCTTCCTGTCCAGGACCCCTAGCATGAGGTGCGCACACACACAGAGCTAAGGCGCTGCACAAAATCTTAAGGCGTAAATACATGCTTGAGCTGCATAAACAATAGTATTCAGATCAAAGAAAGAAAGCGAGCACCTACATCCTTTATAAATCAAGCCTCACCTGCAGAAATGGATCTAGTTTTGGGCACCATACTCAATAAGGCTGTGACGAATCCATCTTGACACGAATCGAATTGGGTATCCTGCACATGGAATTTGAAACCAAGGCACATGTAAAGGTCGTCACAGGATGAGGGAGTCTGGTTTGGAAAGAAGTAAACGTAGGAAGGACAAACGTCTTTCGGAAGAAAGCAGGGTGAGCACGAATAGTCCTGGCGGGGTTCGGCCGCCGGTGGCTCACCGACTGAGGAAACCCCAGCAGCGGGCAACGTCACTAGGTGCCCGGAACGCCGGAACGCCGAAAGGCCGGAACGCAGGCGGCGCGGCCCGGACGCCGTCGGAAGTGGTTTGCGAGGCGCGACGCGGGCGGTCCCGCGCGGGTTCCACAGGTGCAGCGAGCCCAGGCGGCCGGCCGCGCGGGTGACGAGCTGTGACGCGTCAGTGGTTGCCGGGGTGCGGCACGGAGGTTCGGAGAACCGCGTCTCCTTTCTTCGACGCACCTCTCGGCGAGAGCAGGCGACTGCGACTGCGCCTTGGGCGGCCGTCAGGGCCGAGACCATGAGCCCCGGGGGCGCGGGCCGCTCCGGTGGGCTACTGCTGGCGGTCGGCTGGCTGCTCCTGGCAGGCCTCCAGTCCGCATGCGGGAAGAACGTCACCGCCATCCAGGACCCCAGCCTGGGCCACGGAGAAGAAGAGAGCGAGAACGACAGTGAGAACGAAAACGAGAGCGAGAGCGAGGAGGTCGACGAAGAAAGCCACGAGCTTGACGGCGAGATGCTGCCCCAGCCCTTGTCTGAGGAGGATGGTGAGGTTGGGAGGCTCCTTGTTAGGCACGAAGGCACCTTTTGAGGGTAAAGCCCAGCTCTTTGTCCCAAGACAATGAGAATGATCCCTGTTAACATCTGTAGAGCTCTCTTTCAAACAGCCCCTAATTTATACATTATTTTCGCGCACTTAATGCCTTGAAGAAAAATGTGTCGATTCTTCAAGGCCCCGGCGAGCTAAACAAGCCCACTTACAGAAGTTGCTTCGGAATTCCTGCAAAATGTTGCTCTGGTAAAGGAAAAAGATGCTTTAAAAAATTTTTTTTAAGCGGTAGGAGTCGGACAGTAATCTTCCACAAAGGAATTGTTTTGACTCCCATTGCAATTATGTTTTTCCTTCCCATAGTGGAGTTTTTTTGTTGTCGTTGTAAGTTCCAGGTTGCTTGAGGTCTTCATCCTTTCCACATTTGCACTTTGGGTTGGGACACATGGCATTCAGAATTCCCTGCGCTGTGACACATTCAGGTAAACCAATATGCTGACAAAACTGCCTAGAAGCCCCATGTCAGTTTCTTGAAGCCTCAACCTTGAGCACCTCTGCAGTGTGGTGGTGTTTTAATTGTACGTTCAACTTCCAACCACAAAGGAATGGCGGCCTTAGAAACACCTTTCAAGGGATCCAACTAGTGGCTTTGTTAGATGATATGCTTTAACCAAGGGAAAATGAGGCTGTGCTTGGTACATAAATTTGCCTTACTCTGCTGGCTCATTAAGCAATAAAACTTGACATGCTGTGGTACATGTTATATTGATCAGTAACTGACATGCTGGTAGGTAAAAGGTCAGTTGCAGGTTTGCAGCCATCCAAAGGGAAATGATTTCCTTCCCCCATAAATGACCTGGCTGAGATTCTTTTAATATCCTTGACAGTCTCATGTCTCTTATACATACAGAGTAGGTGCTATTTTTATTAGCCTCTCTGTTATTTCCTGATGACAGATAGTGATCCTCAGTGACAGAAAGAAATTGACTATTTGAAATTAATGATGCAGTCGGGTTTGTACTCATTTGATAACATTACAGAGAGTTTGGAGAGGTCCTTGACTTTGGAAAATGAGAAAGGATTAGAGAAGAAATAGCTGTGTCCTAAAGAAAGTACGGTGAGCTATTGGCTCAGTCGTTTTAAAAGTAATTGAATTAATAATTTTAATATTAAACTGATCAAGGGATAGTCCTAGCTATAAAATGCTAAATAAAGTTTAAGCAAAATTGAGACAATGGAGTTATAATGACCTAGATTCAAATTCAAATGTAGGAAAGTTATTCTCTTAGTGTCTTTGTTTCCTTGTCTGTGAACTTTAGAGAGTCCCTGTACCTTCTGGAATTTTATATATATACAATTTCATGCACAGCTGCTTTTTATTTGGGAGAGCAAGAATCCAGAATTTAAACAATCTCAGTCGTCTGAGCTCTGAAAATTTCCAGAGTCAGTATTAAAATTTGGCAAAGCCCATCTTAACCTTCAGTGGACTAGTATAAAAATAGTCATCACCATTTACTGTCTAACAGACTCTTTATTTTTTTACTTTAAGAAAGTTTATAAATAATTTACAAAATAAGAATTAAGGGATAGTGAAAACAATTTATTTGAAATTTTAATAAGAATTTACACATGGAAAACCCCAAATTTTTATTCCATTTTTCCTGGGTTTTAAGCTATGTGGGCAAAGTACTTTGAATTCAACTAAAAGCTCATCAGTTATGCACGAATCTGTAATATATTCATCTTGTAAATACTGATTGCAGATTTCAAGTACATCTCTACAAGATTCTAGTTATCATTACTCTTGTTCTTTTTGCAGTTTCACTGTCAAAACAATACTTTTGAAAACTATAAAGGCACATATTTTGTTGAGGATACTGCCATTTTCTTCATAATTGCAAAAATGTTTTCATTGTAGATTCACAAACAATTAGAATTATTGGCTCAATGAATTTATCCATCTCTACATCTTTTATTTTCTTTCAGTTACCTTTCTATACATACCTGTCATCATGATTTGTCTGTTTACAAACCTTATCAAGTAAATGTTGGTGTATAAACAGTTTTTAAAAGGAAAGAATACTGTTCATATACTTTTAGCAAAATGGTATGGTCTGGCTTATTTGCAGAAAATAGTTCAGGATCACATCCTTCCTGGTGAAAAATTAACTAGATGAGAATACCATGTGTCCTTTTCATCCTTAGAAGTATGATGTTCATTCATTGATTCTTGAATTAGAGAAAATTGGTCTAGGATATTCATGCAAGATATTATCGCTCACTCATTTTGCTTATGCAGTCAATTTCTTAATTATCAATATCTAGAATGCTGATGTCCATATATTCATATTCTGATTCATTCAATAATTGTGAAATGTTTTTCACTGTCAATTTTCCTCTTTTTGCCATTATAGACAAAAAAATTAAAATTCTGAAATCTCAACTATGTTCAGTGAAAGCTGAAAAGAGACTTGAGAAAGATGCCTCTAGACTTTTGTATCTTTCTGAAAGATGATGTGATACTTTGGGCAAAACAATAAGAAAACAAAGGATGAAGTAATAGCTATGATTTATTTCACAATTATATCATCTTTCTAGGCAACTCCAACCATTCTTCCATTTTATTATAGTCCTTTTTAAAAAATGTAGTTGGAAATAATTGATAAGTAATACTAAAATCCATTATTATAGATGATGAAATAACAAAATGTTTCAAAATATAGGAAAAATCACCAAGATATTGTTAAATATATACTCTTAAACCTTTTATACCCCTATGCCTTTTATACCTTTTATATACCTGTACGTCTTTTATAAAGCTAAGATTTATAAACTTATTCTTATCCTGTTTACTGTTAGATTTATAAAAGGGACCAACAATAGATCTACATAATTGTAAGACAGAATGAGTTTTGTTCTACGAGTTTTATTCTATATGAATATAACTATATTTTCTCTTTTTCTTTGGAAGACTTGTAAGCAAGAATAAAAATCATGAAATATCAACCTTACAATTCAACTTTCAAAAAAGAAACTAAAACATTAAAATTGGCCTGTGATCATATGTACCAACAGTTAAAATGTGCTGTCCAGAACTGAAGAGAACATTCCAGGATCTGGTCAGAAAAAAAAAAGAGCAGGATCATTATCTGCATCATTGTGGATGTCAAGCTTTTATCAGCACAGTCTAAGACTCAGTAGATTTTTAGGGAAGCCTCATCATACTCTTGACTCCTATTGAACTCACTATTGAACTCTCCACTCATTATTACCTGTTCTTCTATCAAATTAAGACAGTCTTTTAAGGTATTTGGGGGATAGCTGGATTTTTAGCTCTATGTACAGGACTTTATTTCTATAAGGTTTCATTTTATTAGATTTGCCCATTATTTCACCCTGTTATTTTTAGATCCAGATATATCTTCCAACATATTTGCTATTCCTTCTAGTTTTGAAGAATCCCCACATTCGGGCAACATGAAATCATTATTTTCCAAGTCATTAATAAAATTGTCAAACAGGACAGAATCCTGTGATACATCACTCCTACCACATTGACACTAACAAGTTAAATAGCATCAGTGAATCTTACTGTTTAGCAAGTTAACACATAAAACTTTATTGCCGTTCAGACTATATGTTGTCTTTTCACTGATAGGTATATAATGGGGAATTTTGACATACTATGTCAAAATACATACATATAATTTCCCCGTTTCACCATTGTAGGATCCCCATCAAAAAAGTCATTGAATGACTTAATGGGCATTCAATACTCAAAGACGAAAGGGACTTTGGAGACAGTCTGATTAAATTTCTTTTTTTTAAGTTAGGGGAACTTAAGTAACTTTCCTAAAGTAGCATAGGTAGTGAATAGTAGAGCTGATTAAGTAGTTTTTTTTTTTAACAGTTTTTGAAAAAGTTATATTTAAAAGTAGTCTGGTTCTCATTCTCCTACTTTTGTTTTCTGTGTTCAAAATTTGGCTTTTAATTTACATTTTATACTGTGCCAACAGAAAGTATCCAAGCATTTCAAGCAAACATGTCAATTCAGAATTGTTCATCATGATGATAGTCAAAATAATTTAACAAAGTCAGTGTTGATTTATTTAACATATATTCATCTAGTGCTTACTATATACTCAAGGCACTGTATTTGATGTATATAAATATAGAAATATTTAAGATGATATTGTTTTACAATAACCAAAAAATCTTAGAATCATATGAAATCAGTAAGTACAAAATGAGTGTGAATGAGTGTGAATGAGGTTATATCTTGAGCACGTATATAGTTCTAAAGTTACAGAATGCTTTCACATACTCACTCTTATACTCACAGTAATCAAATGAGATAGGTTCTCCTTTTCAAATTTTATAGACGGGTTAATTAGGCCTGACAGAATTTAATTTACTCAAACTCGAAACAGCTAATTAGTGGTAGAAGCAGCAACTTGGACTCCAACTCTAGTGCACTTTCCCGTGTAATACTGTTGCTTCAGAACAATGCCTTTTAAAAATTCTCTTCCAACACTTCATTAATATTTTTTTCTGTCGAGATTTTATTCCTAATCTGAAATACGAAGAATTGGTTATATATTACAGCTAGTGGAAATTACACAAATTTCAAAAAACATTAGAAAGAAACACCTTATCATGTGATTTAAAACCAATGTTATTTAACTACTCAAATACTTGTATATTCCTAGATTTTTCTGCTGTGTCGAAATAAATCCTTAGAAATAATTTACTATCTTAACCTGAGAATGAATAGAACCAATCTATAACATGATTACTGTATACTTGGTATAAAGACTTCTGTTTTGGATAGCAATAACATGCCTTTTTATTTTATTTTTTTTAAAAATAGGGAATAGAAACAATTGGGCCTTACAATTGGTTGGCTCTTTGGGGTTTTCCTGACCTTCTATAGAACTTTAACTCATTATGTATCAAACTAATGAGAAAATTATTTTTAAGTTATATGCAAGGTTTAAATATAAACCTTTTTTGAAAGTTATTTTATAATTTATTACTTTAAAGGTTTAGGCTTTTAATTTAAATAATAATAGAAGATGTACTGAGTAGTATCACTTTTCTGATTTAATAAAACTTAAAATTTTTCTGCTTCCTATATAAGTACTTGTATTCTCCATACCCAAGTAAGATTTTTATACTTAGAAAAGTTTTCATGTGATTAAATAATGTCTTTGCACTTTATGTTTAGTTTCAAATTCGACAATAGTCAAAGAAGTAGAATTTGGGATGTGCACTGTCACATGTGGTAAGTAGCATAGAGCGCATAAGTAATATTGTAATTTTGGGGGGAGGAAAAGTAAAAACAGTGTGGCAATTTTTATTTGTAATTTGTATACTTTCATTCATCTCTTATTGATTTCTATTTCTAATGACTATAATTTACACACGAAATGGAAACTAATTGGTTTAAAAGGTTGGATATATCAATTTATAACCTCTAAATCTTATTTTAAGCTAGCTCCCTATATTTTTTGGCATAAACTGCCTTCACCAAAGTAAAACTTTATCTCACATATGTTCAGAAGATGAAAGAGCTTTCAATGCATCTCACAGATGTCTTTCCACATACTGTGTTGGCAAATCTATCAAGAAATTTGCTTATTTGTAATAGTCTGTTCTAAATTCCATAACTATCCAATTTATATGTCATATCTTGGAGAAAAGAGGTATTAGCTTTGTGGGGAAGGCAATATTCAAGGACTGTGACTTATTTTGACCATTTCATGACTAGAAATTGGACATAGAATCTCAATCTCTTACTTGGGGTTGGGATTAAGGCAACATATGTAATAGACCAGTGTTTCTCAGACTTAACTGTTCACCCTAAGTGCCGGAAGGGCTTGTTAAAACACAGATTTCTAGGCCTACCTCAGAGTTTCTAATTAAGCCTTCAGAGGGGCCTAAGAATTTATATTTCTAAACAAGTTCACAAATAAAGTTGATGCTCCTGGTTAGAAGACCATATTTTGAGAACCACTTTGAGAACCATTATAGACTAGCATGCTGAGAAAATAGTAGATATTTCACAATGAAATTAAGTTTACTCCAAACAGACTCTGCCTTGGGGAAAAAAAGAAAAAAAAAAACAATAATGGGAGGGAAAGACAAAAACCAGAGGGTAAGAAGACAGGAAATCCATGCAGATCTAGATCAGAACAATTTTTTTTTTTTGTCAAAAATTACACCTGAATTGTTTTTATTTGAGATAGCATCTGGTGTGTATATGTGTGTGTGCGTTAAAATCTACCTAACATATTTTAACCATTTTAAAATATACAATTCAGTGACATTAGGCACGTTCACATTAATTTGCACCCATTACCACCATCCATCATCTCCAGAACTTTTTCATCATTCCATATTGAAACCTCCACACTCATTAACACTAATTCCCCTCTTCCCTCTTCCCCCAGCCCCTGGCAACCATTATTCTATTTTCTGTCTTTTGAGATAGTTTTAAACCTGTTTTTTACCTTAGCTGCTTAATGAGTGAAAGTCAGAGAATGAGAAGAATCCAGGTAATAAACTTATGATTATTTATTTGCAATTTATACCTTTCTTCTGCTACTTGAGAAATTTTTAGAAGAGAATTATTTTTATGACAATTCTAGTAATTGATATTGTCTTACTCTATTATTTAAAGATGTGTTTCAGAAAATAGATGTTATATTTGTTCATTCAACAAATGATTTTCTGTTTTGAGATATTTTTTGAAAAAAATTATCTATTGTGTGCCAGGCATTGTTATAGATGCTGGGAATACAGCAGTGAACAAAGCAGAGGAAAGTCTGCCTTTAAGCAATATATATATTTTAGTTGGGCCAAAGAGACAAAAAATATGTAAAACATGTAACCGGTCAAATGGTAATAAGTTCTAAGGAGAAAAACAAACCAGAAAAGGGTATATTTCACATCTAAAAATTTGTGTGTGTGTGTGTGTTGAAAAATCTTTTCAGTTTATAACAGAATTATTTAGAAGAAAAAATATACTTTAGTGGAAATTCTACTCAAATCCCAAAACAATATTTTAGCAGTCAAAAAGTTTTCTGGAATACACAGGCAGATTTTTAAATGTTACTTGGACTTCCAGAAAATCTCATACCTAAACACACCATCTCAATTAACTGTATTTGGCTGAATTAATAAATACATAAAATACCTGCTTGAAAAACATTGATGCATTTCAAAATAACACTGTGCCTTTAGAGAGGTATCTTTCATAAATCCAAGCGGAGCCAAACCGTAGCCTTTTTTAGGCATCTCTTTTCATCGGAAGAGACCTTTCATCTTCCAACCTTCCATCTTGTCTCGTATGGCATCCTCTCCCCTGCCGCTCAAATTTTGGTTCAGAGATCAGCCATATCAGCATTGCCTGGAGCTTGTCAGAGATGCAGAACTCAGGACCTACTCCAGACCTACCAAATCAGAATTTCATGTTAGTAACATCTCCAGGTGATTTACATGTACTCTGAATTTTGAGAAGTGCTGTTGCAAGCCATCTCTAGATTTCAACTTGCTCTTGACAGTGGGTTTTATGATTAACATCTTGTAGGAGTTGAAAAAAGGAATCTGGTAGACAAAAGAAATCAAGATGGACTGTTCCTTAGTCTGTGACTATACAGTCATCATAGGTTGTATTGATGTAAAAAATATCCAAACCTGTAGAGAATTTTTATGAGTTTATTTGAGCCGAACTGACAACAGGTCCTGGGAAGCAAAATCACAACAGATTGAGAAAATGTTCCAGAGAATGGCAGTTTTGCAGCTTATTTTTTATACATTAGAATAAAAGGAAGAGATGTATGGAGGATTACGTGAAATTCATTGGTTGTAGATTAAGGGCATGGAAGAAAGCAAAGAGTGGAGATCTCTGAGATTAATAAAAAGGCAAAATAGAGAAACATCTTTCACATTGACGGGTATAGAATAGTTAATAACATTTACAGCAGATAGAGATGATATGCAGGGAACAAGAGAACCATGAGGGGTTCTGTGGTCTCATGCTCTCCTACCCATAGTTGTGCCCTGAAAGATCTGAATAAGATTACTCTGGCATTTGAAAGGTCTGTTATATTAGATGCAGAAAAACAATAGACACTCTCACTTAAGGTAAAGATTGACTTTTGTCAGGGAAACTACAGAACTAGGTGACTACACACTGTAATCCGCTTTTAGTTAGGAATTTTTATGTTCAGACCATCTTGTGTGGTTACTTTTGGTCTCTGAGTTTATAAGGCCTGCCATGCAAGCCTCCCTGAGCTTATCAGCTTCAGTGTGTGGCCCCTTTTTCCACAACCATTTATCACAGAACATGTTCAGCATGTTGCTGATGCAGCATTTTATCATCTCAATTCTGGTGATGAAAGGCAAACTCGGGAGATTTGAGGTGAATTATTAAAGGTGTGATTTATTTTTATAAAACGGTGTCAGTTCTAAAGAGAGTATCTTGTTGGAAATGGAGATTTTATCATTAATAGTTTGCTTTGCTATATTTATTACCAATCTAAATATTAAAAAGCCTCATTTATATTAAGATGTGATTTTGAAATATCCTATATAAGCTCCAAACCCCTCTTCCCTTCCTAAAAGTTCCATGGTCAAATAAATTTGGGAGATCCTGTGTACTACTGTATTCCATTAAATCTAAGACTTTATTGGCTGTAAGAAGCACATTTTATGTACTTCCAAAATGGAAAAATGCTGCCAATTTTTGACATGCTGTCAATTCTAAGATGCATTCTGATTTCACAGATGTTAAATGTAAAAATTATATACCTTAGGTCAATGAAAGCTTATACACAATAACATGTTAATTTATTAGCATAGTAAAAGTCCCCCCAAAATTCTGTAGTAAAGAGGTTCCTTTAATTTGATTTACTGTATAATTTTCAAATGTATCTAATCATGGAATTCTTTTTCTTATGGTAACCAGAGAAACTAGTGTTTCATGTAACTTGCTTTGGTAATGCTGTATTATAAAATAATTCAAAATGACAACATTCTAAATGTTATTACCCTGAATTTAGGAAATTAATTACTGAAATTAGGAGAAAAGTCTCAAAAAAAAAAGACATAAATGGAAAAGAAAAGATTCTCTGCGATTAGTTTTTCTTAACATTTGCGGATTTCTTTTACCAAAGGTGTTGGTATTAGAGAAGTTATATTAACAAATGGATGCCCTGGAGGTGAATCTAAGTGTATTGTGCGAGTGGAAGAATGCCGTGGACCAGTAGACTGTGGCTGTGAGTTGGACTCTGTATTGGAGGGAAACCGAGGGGTAGAAGAGTTTACTCTGGGGAAATACCCTTAATCTCAGGTGTGGAATTCTTAATCTCAGGTCATGAGTGGAATTGATATACTGAAAGGACATCTTAATAAAACTTAAAATTCCACTTCTCTAGACAGTTATAGCTCTGACTGGCTTCTTGCTTTTGTTTTATATTTTTCAATGATGTCTAAAATTTAACCTATATTCTCTATGATATATTGTAACTTTGTTGTACTGAGGATCTGTGGTCAAAGGTGTTCAAGAAATACTTTTGACACTTTGAGCATGGCATTTTATCAGTAGATTGTTACCTCCTAAATTGGAAACTTTAAGAGATGTTCTGTATCAAATTACACTACCTTGAGATTTCATTATCTTCTAATGGGGGGGGGGTCCCTAACCAGTAAATTGGAAGCCACTAGTAGATCTCAAAGTTTATTAGATCATTAAATTGTTTGCCTTTACTATTCCTCTTCTCCATAATTTATTCTGTAGGTGGAGCAGATTGCTGCGGTGTCTCCTACCTGTTTCTTTTGGTGACTTTTTCTTTGTATCCATCACTCTGCTCTTCTACACTCAGACTCTCAAAAATACATTTGATAACTCCCAGCATATAATTGATTTTAAAATTGGAGGTGGTTTTTAAAAGTAGCATTGTTTACAAAGCAATTTACAGTGCTCAATGGTATGTATTTATTTAACATTTCTTTTTTACAGGGGGTAAACCAATATCAGAAAGTCTTGAAAATGTTAAACTGGTATGTGTTCATACATCTCCTGAAAATCGTTTCAAATATGTTTGGAAACTTTTAAGACCAGATCAAGTGAGTATTGAATGTATGTAATTTGGTGCTTTCCGGTGAGCGATAAAATTTGTTTCCCAGTGCTTGATGATTGTCAGGAAACTATTTAAAAGCAGTCTGCAAAAATGAAGCTAAAATCATACAACTTTATTATTATTGGGATTTAAATTTTTTCATTATTCACATATTTATATATATTTTAGGCTTAGTTATTAGAACTTAAAAACATCCATTTTATATAAATATTCTATTTTAGAAGCAAGGTTTTCAATTGTATATATAGGAGTTATGTAATGATAACAGTAGCTAACATTGAGGGCTTATTAAGTGCCAGACCTGCACTGAGTATTAGTGTTTCTTTTAACCCATATAACAATCCTATGAAGTAATTCCTGTCATTATACCCATTTTACAGATAAGTAACTTGAAATGCAGAGAATGACTTGTTCTGGGTCACACTGACAGGAAGTGGTAGAATTGATACTTGATATATAGATTGACTGACTCTAAAATCCATGTGCATAATTAATTACTATCCTAGATTGAGAGACGGTGACCCTTTTTTTGTTACAGAAAGTAAAATCGTTTCATGATCTTAAGTTTACATGAAGAATGTTGATACTTTTTTTTCCTTTTAAAATAGCAAGCCATTGTACTTACAAATGATACAGCAGTCCTGGAAGTACAAAGGGAAATTCGCCCCATGGCTTTAGAGTGTGATACTTTGGATAATAATGAAATAGTAGCATCTATTAAATTCACAGTCTATACAACTAAGGGTAAGTGCCCAGCAATGTTTTGGTTTGCTCATATCTCAAGCTTTAAAGAACATCAAAATCACCTAGAGGGCTTAGTAAACCAGATAGATCCACAGCCGCCCCTCCCCCCCAAAGACTTTCTAATTCAATAGATTTTGAGTTTGCCACAATAATTTGCATTTCTAACAAGTTCCAGGGTGATTCTGGCAGAGACTACAATTTGAAAACCACTAGTTTATATTGTTTAGACTTTTCTATAAGGTAGTGTTTTTTCAGAATCAGAGGTACCTCGCTTTGGGAAACTGATGTATTCCTGAAATATCTCCCGAGAATAGTGCTCTAACTTGTAATGTATTCTTACTTTTATTGCTATCACGAAAGTGAAAATGGATACATGAGATTCTCATGCATGCTTATAAAAATATTGGTACAATAAAATAAATAAAATTAAGAAACATTATGCCAAGAAGTGTCTTTTAAAAAATTATTCATTTGAAGAAAATGTTTTTTGATAAAACAATAATAGTCATCTATATATGTCACAAAAGGCAAATCTTGTCCTGAATGTAATCTCACTTGTTAGAACTACTTCCCTTGTGAAATGGATCCATGTGCATGTGTTTTCATTTTAAGTTATGATGTCTTCTATGTCCAAATATTTCCTTTTGTTCATTTGCCCTTAACCATTTTTCTCATTGTCATTTTTGTTGTTGGGGGCATGGGGATTTGGTCACAGGGTTTTTTAGAATCAAATGAAGGCTCAGGAGGCTTTTCCCAGAAAAATGTCCACATATAGAAACATGCCAAAAGTTACCTGTAATTTTAAGGAAGTTTATGGATTTCTTGAAGCTATTTCTTAATCCCAAATGAAGAATTTATGCTGTAGTCTAGAGATGCCATACAGCATAACACTATTGAAATGAAAACAAGCTAAACTATTTTGGGGGTGGTTTTAAAAAATAAACTATAACTTTCTTTAATGTGTTGTCTAGTGTTTTTTAAAAAGTTCTTTATAGCGAAAGCTAATAATCTTACTTCTATATTGGGATATCAGTTGTTAATTTCAATAATTTCAATAAAAGGCAAAAAAGGACCAAACATCATCAAACTAAAAAATACCTCAATGAGTCCTACTTTCGGATATTAAAGATTTCAGAGGCCATTCTCAGATTTTGTTCCCATAGCCTCGTCCTTGTTAAGACATCTCAGTGGCTAGTTCTTCCCATGATTATAAGGCAACATGCATTTGATAGTATATAAGCTAAGGGCTGGAATGCAGACCCCAAAGTGTCAGCCATTAAGTGAGAAAAAGTTGACTTCTCTCTTGTAGCAGTCTAGGCCTGGTGGAGTAGCTCTGCCATCTCATCTCAGTACATGCATTGATTAAATAACACAATGTTTTCAGAACACTGTGGTATTTAAAATGACAGTTTGGTGTATCACTGTGACAGCCCCTTTTGGTGGTTTAGACATCAAACGAGTGTGTTTGCTATAATTGTGCACCCAGTATGGTACTGGCTTGAAACAAATACATAAATGAAATATTTTTGGGGTAAATATGGTTTAGTTAATGAAATTTTCCCATCCATTCCCTTATACATCAAATTTCTCACTGCCACAATAATTGTCCTTCATAATTAGGCATTGTTTTGGATTGAATTGTGTCCCAGTAAAGATATTTTCAAGTCCTAACTCCCAGAACCCCAGAACGTGATCATATTTGGAATAGGGTTGTTGCAGAGGTAATTAGTTCAGTTAAGATAAATTCATACATAGTAGAATGGGCCTTTAATCCAATATGACTGGTGTCTTTATAAGAAGAGGGAAATTTGGACAGAGTCTCAGAAAGAGACAGAGGAGAATGCTGTGTGAAAATACAGAGACACATAGGGAGAACCATGTGCAAAAGGTGTCCGAGATTGGAATTCTGCTGCCACAGCCAAGGAACATCTGGGGCTACCAGAAGTTAGAAGAAGAAAGGAAAGATCCTCCCCCAGAGTCTTTGGAGGGAGCATGGCCTTACTAATACCTTGTATTCAGAATTTTAACCTCCAGAACTGTGGACAATAAATTTCTGTTGTTTTTAAGTCAACCAGTTTGTGGTACTTTATTACGGTGACCCTAGGAAACCAATACAGACAACTTTGTTTTACTAAAAAGTGAAAGCATCGAAATTCAGCCTCCTGTTCATTAGAAAATTTCAATGGGAAATGCAGTCTTTTTTTGTTATTATTGTTGACATAAGAAATGTTCAAACCCATAGGGAATTTTTATAAAAATTTATTTGAGCCAAAAAGAGGATATACCTGGAAGTAAGAGCTCAACAGATTGAGATAAATGCTGCAGAAAGTAAAAGTTTATAGCTTCTTTTATGCATTTAAGATTAATGAGGAAACATAAGGAAGATTACATTTGGTGGAAGGAAGCAACAAAGGATGGGATTATAGGATAGGTAAGAATATGTCTTCTCTTAGGGATAGTTTCGGTTTATTTCAAAGATGTATTAACAAAGATAACAGAAACAATGAACAGGGATTACTTAAGGTAAAGATGAACCTTTCATTAAAAAGTTATAGGCCCACTATGACCTACCCAGTTAGGAATTTATAATCAGATCACCCTGTGAGGTTACTTTCCATAGACTCTCCTTTTTTTTTTTTTTTTTTTTGTCCACAATGTAAAAGTAACCTAAGTGACTCGTGCAAGAAGACTACTTGAACTAAAATCTTCATATCCCTCATTCCCTGCACTCTCTTGACTGGTATCAGGATAGTGAATAAATGGAAAGGAATTTTGCATTTCTTCTCAGGTTTTAATCCTAAAAGGTGTTTTTTCTTTGGCCTTAAAAAATCTTACCTTTCTATAAACCTGAAATTATCAAAAATAAAGATTTAAAAAATCCAACAATGTTGGAATATAAATATGTAATTTCTCTATCATACTTGGAACTATTTAGTGAGATCACTGAATTGAGTTTATGACTCTAAAACTACTTAAGAAAATGGAAAATTAAATTTCATGGCATTTAAAAAGTAGAAAAATTTAGACAAATAAGCAATTGAAATGGCCCATGTAGCAGACTACTTCTGATAAGAGTGATACTTATCAAAGTTAAAATATTAAAATATCTAAAGCAGCTTGCAGAAATCATTAAACCTCCTTTGACGTTGTTTTGCTTATCGGTATGATTCAACAGTTGTATCTCTGGTCCTTCTCCACATAAATCTTTTATGATTATATGATTTAGGAAGCAAGAAGAGCCACAAGAAAGCTTTATAATTCACAAAGTAAATATTGCTTGATATAAATGAGCTTTTCACCAATTTACAATATAGCAATGTAGGCTGGCTTTTTCTCTTTAATAGCCTTGTTTGCAGGAAGATCAGAAAGATGTGGGAAAGAATACCTGATTTAAGTGGTATGTGGATGTTTATTTGAAAAAGAATGAGCTTCGACTGCCTTCTTTAACAATTATATACAAAAATTAGAGATGTATCATAGTCCTAAATGTAAGCACTAAATCTATAAAGCTTTAAAAAGAAGACAAGGGAGAATTATCTACATGATTCAGGAGTAGGCAAGGGTTTCTTACATATGATTCAGAAAACAATCACCATGAAAGGAAATATTGATAAAATCAGGCTTCCTCAAAATTAAAAGCACATTAAAAGAAATCATTAAAAAAAATAGGCAAACCAAAATCTGGGAGAAAAAAAATATAAAACATATATAATCAGTACAATCAGTTTAGGAAAAGATCTTGCTGTTTCTTAGAAAACTAAGTATACCTTTATCCTATGACCCAGCAGTTCCACTCTTATGTATTTATCCAAGAGAAATGAAAATGTGTGTTCACAAAATGACTTCTACAAAAATGTTCACAGCAGTTTATTTATAATAATACCAAACTGGAACAGCCTAAATGTCCATCAATAGGAGAATGAATAAACAAATTAATTAAAAAAAATAAAAACAGTGACACATGCACCAACATGGATGAATCTCTAAAACATTATACTGAATAAAAAAAGCCTTGCACAAAAGAATTGAGTATATGTTTCCATTCCTATGAAGTTCTAGAACAGGCAGAACTAATCTATGGTGGAAAAGAAAATCAAGGTAATAACTCTGGAGGATGGGGCAGGGATTACCTAGGAGGGACTTAATGGAACTTTCTGGGGTATAGTAATATTCTGTGTCTTGATAGGGATTTAAATTATGTATATTTGCATTTGCCAAAACTAAAGAAATGGACATTTAAGACCTTTATGTGATGTCTGAAATTTTACCTCAAAAAATATATAAACAAATATTGAACTGTGGTTAATGCTATGCCTGTTGAAAAACTGCAGAAAGTATGCAGACATCAGCAAATTATGTTGAAATGCACAAAAAATATAAGATAGATCAATAGATTGTCAGAAGGCTAGATGGATAGTATAATGTGAATGGTAATATCTAAGTGGTGGGAATATAGGATTTTCATTGTCAAATTCTTTCAACTTTCTGTGTGTTTGAAAAAGACATTTTAAAGGTACAGAACAAGTTCATTAATAACTTTCCACTAATTCTTTCTGTGTATTTCTAAAATTGTTTTTCAGATATAAAGTTTTCATTTAGATATCCATTTCTCCCCTCCTTCTCCCACCCACTACCAGTGGTAATAATCATCGGGGGTTTTTTTTTTTTTTTCCTCTAGAATTACAGATGAAAAGATCAAGACCACCAGACACTGATGCAGTCCTAGTTTTTGTGCTGACCATAGGAGTTGTTCTCTGTATATTTGTGATCTTTGTACTCATCTTCATAATTATCAACTGGTAAATACAGGACTGAAACTGAGTCTCACCCTTGATTGATGTCTTTCTGTCTGCTCCTCTCTTGTTCTATGAATCAAAAGCCCTGTCCATGATGCCTCTCACATGTGTCTTCAAACTATCCAACTCCATTCCTCCTGAGACTTTCCTAATTCAGGCTACCTAATTTCATGAGCTGTTTACTTAGCCATGAGAGAGCTTTTAAATGCAGTTTTTGCAATTTTATAAGGTAGTTGCTAAAGAAAATTTTTATCGAATAAATGCTTGTGTTGTTCAGTTGTAATTATCACAACTCTAAAATCTGGTTATCGTAACAGACTGATGCATTTATATGAAAATATTTCTAATACCTACAAGAGTATTAATATCCATATATGTCTGAGGGCTCATCTACAATCACAATGCAACAGATGCAGCACAAACTAAAAATAAATTGTGACTAAGGAAACACTTCTCGATAGAGAAAATTAACATAAATCTATTTATTTTTAATTTTCATTTCATAACAGATTTTTTGTTTTTGTTTTTTTCTCCAAGGGCGGCAGTCAAGGCTTTCTGGGGGTCAAAAACGTCAACGACTGAGATACATTCTGAGCTGAGTTCAATGAGATACAAAGATTCAACTTCTCTTGACCAATCACCAGCAGAAATACCTGGACATGAAGATGATGCTTTAAGTGAATGGAATGAATGATGTATGGGCAATATATAACAAATCAAAGGACATTAGAGCATATCAGATTCATTATTATAAAAATAAAATATATAGTGAAATACTTTAATAATATTGCAGGTGATTTACCATAGTCTGAAGGTAATACAGTATGAGAAAGGGCTATTATAATCAGTGCATCTTTGTGGTATAGTTATAAAAAAATTTTTTAAATTTATTCTCAACATTTAACATTTCAGGCAATTACTTAGTAACATTTATCTAGAGGTACACACACACAAAATCTTCTAAACACATTTTAGATCACTTTGATCACTTCTAAGGTGATTTCCCTGTTCTGCCTCAAATAAGAAAAATGTAGTATAGAAGATGCCTTGCATATTAGGCTTTCTCCTTGCTGGGAGCACCAGATTGAACTTGTGAAAGCCAATCATAGTTTAGAATCCCTGCAGGGTATGAGACAGACAAAGCATCACTTGTAAGGCATAAAATAATGACAACAATAATATCACTTAGTGACTACCATGTGCCAAGCATTGCTTAAAGCATTTTACATATATTAGGTAATTTACTGACTGTACATAGGACATATGTAAAGAAGAACCAAGGAAAAACTTGGAGATGGCTAAGTAAATGATGTAACTTTTTAACATGCCTTGTGTTTCTCACAGAAACAGTTAATGAAGGACTTTTGAATAACCACCAAGTACCTTCATTGTATTCGATATGCAGGTAATAACATCTCAAAACTAAGGTACTTATTTCTGAACATCATCACTGACTTTTTGTGTGTATTATTATGTAATACAGTTAATGGCCAGCTAGGAAACAAGATACCAAAGCATTAGATCATTTGATTAGGTAGACTTCATCAGAAATTAATTTTCAAAGGTTACGAAAGCACAAAATACACCTAATTTTTTCTTTAAATGAATTCTATGCTAACTTCATTGCTATTATTATGGAATTTATCCAATGATTGTATTACCTCTGCACTTCAGTTAAGAAGACATTGCAAATGGGCATTTATGGTATACTTCACTCAAGTCGCCTAGAAATGGGCTGTGTTGTGGAATTATCCATGCTTCCTGTTACATAGTATTTGTATTTGAGAGAAGCAGTGAAAACTTGGCTGGAAAATGATTTTTTTTTTCCTGTTGTGGGAAATCTATTAGAGATTTTAAAGGAAACAAATTGTTTTCATAAAATATTTCAAAAGAATTTTTTGTGACATCCTTTTTCCCTAGATAAATCTGAAAAACATTAGCCTTCCATTTTTTATTCTTGATTAAATATGGTCATGCAACTTTAGCATAAGTGGTAAACATTCTTGAATAGTAATTATTATCAATATTTTCAAAGCCATGAACAGCAGTGGTTTCCAGCTTTACTTCAGTGACCCTCAGTGTTCAGTCTGGTTAAGGAGGTTTAGTCATCAGTACTGCTCACTGAATATTTCTGGCTTTCTACTTTCTAGGCACATGGTAGGATAATACCTCCTCAGCCCCTCATGGTTGGGTTATGAGCCAAAATATCAAGTGTGACTTTCAGTCTAGCACATTTCACTGTGAAAACCTCTAGAGCTTACTGTTTGCACACACAGCCAGGGAAAAGCCCCAAGACTGAAAATCTACCTCTGTAAGCAGAGGGCAGGGAAAGATCAAACAAAGAGGTTTGCCACTCCAGTCCAGTAACAGAGTTTATTAAGGGAAACATATGAGGCATGTCTTGGGCAGCTGCAAAACCGAATGGATCCTTGCAATGTGTGGGAGACACCAAGAATTATATAGTGTAAATTATATGCTTGACTATGTCAGAAGAACAACCTGTTGCAGGAACCAGCACATTGCAGGAGGCAGGGGAAAGGGGCTAATTTATGTCAAAATGAACATCAGTTACAATTAGACCATCTCTAAAGGGAGGTTTGTGGAAAGCAAGCTCTGTTCTGGCCTGGGTTCAGCACACAGGACAGACAGTGGTCACATAATGGAACAGTCTCTCCTCCACACTTAGCAACCAGAAATGCTTAGATGGTGACTGCTCTGACACCTTGATCCCAGAGTGAGGACCTTATGGTGCAGGATCTCCAGTCAACCAACAATGCAGAGAGAGAAATAAACATTGTTATTTTAAGCCACTGAGGGTTAGAGGTTGGTTGATAAATCTGCTTAAGACTATCCTGGTTGACACATTAATATTTTATGAAAAATAAGTGTTTGTAGGCAAATGAGTTGAAGACTTCATTGTAAGACTTCCCAACAATATGCTATTCACATTGTTACTATTTTCCAAACTTATTGGTGGGATGTGGAACAAAATGAAAGCATGCATGAATGTTCATAGTATGCCAACTCAGAAATACACTTTTGAGCAGCACTGTCTGCCAGGTCTGTCGACGAGGGGTCAGAGCTCAGTGAGCTAGTCTTTCATAATGCACAACACAGTGAATCATCAGTGCCCCTTGATGATAGTAGCACTTTTTCTCTTAGAGCTCTGGGTGTAACTTAGACTTTCCGGTCCAGATGCACCTTGATGGCCTTTCTTAAAATCATCCTACTCCCAGGATCAGGGGCTCTTCTCTATAAATACTATGACCATGTTGCATTAGGTTAAAATAATCAACAAACTTTATATTGAAGTCGATTATAATATGCTCCAGTTTTCCATGAAATCACCCCAGGTCTCATCAACACCCTCTATCACTTGCCACTTATAGTCTGTGTGTTGTGGGGATCTCTCCCTTCCTGGTCCATGAGGCTTCCATTGCACACCACTAAATATAAATGGGGCCAGTCGCTTCCCTCTCCAAGACTAGGCCAGAGGCATCTTCTAGTTTCCATTTACTCCTAAATTTCAGGCATCTGTTAATTTTCCTGGTCACCAAATTATCCAAAAGGAAAACCTTGAAGTTTTCATCTGGATCCCCAAGGCAAGTAAAGCCAAGCAATTATATGTCAAAAATAGGCTTTCCTTTTGGACCTCAAGGCATTGGTCTCTGTACATGCAGCAGAATGTGTGTGAAGTGTTCAAATAATACTGTATTTACCAAGAGAATCCTTCATTCATCCTTTCATTCAACTAATATTTATTAAACTATTTCTATGGTCCAGGTGCCATAATAGGCACTAGGAATACAGTTTATGAGAGAGAGAGAGAGAGAGAGAGAGAGAGAGAGAGAGAGAGAGAGAGACAGAGAGAGACAGAGAGAGACAGAGAGAGAGAGAGAGGATCCTTTTCTTTTGGAGTTTGTCGTTTACCCAAGACACAGACATTATAATTAACCACAACTGGGTTAAATATATTGTATGAAACCTTTCTATGAAGCTGTAGTAGGGAAAATGGCAGAGACTTAAAGCTTGAATAGGAGTTGCCCTGGTTAGCAGGGAGGAGGGCCTAGGCAGAGGAAGAGCGGGTGTGAAGGCTCTGAGTTAGGAAGGAACACGATACATCCTGAGAAAAGGCTGGCTGACCTGGAGTGCTGAGAAAGCGAAAAAGAGTTGTGGGAGGAGAGGCTGGGGATGTATGTAGGAGAAGGTGGGGTGTGTGTGTGTGTGTGTGTGTGTGTGTGTGTGTGTGTGTCTGTGTGTCCGTGTCTCTGTGTGTGTACATATAAAATGATATAGCTAAATGACCTGAGAACACATATTAAGGGAGTCAGTGTTGAAATGAGCACTCTTGGGGTTTTTTGCTACACCATACTTGCCCACACTTCCTGGAGTTGATTCATTATTGGCCTTTTGACAAACAATGACTACTAATCCTTACCTAGATAGAGTAGTTTATACTTTAATCTGGGTTCTTTTGAGTCCTACTTAAATGCAAGATTGCATTAATTAGACCTTAATTCCCGATTCACTTATATCACGTAGCTAAGACCTGGATATGACCGTAGTTGGTGACTGGAGTTGGTGAGCATACCTCTGGGCCAGTGGCAAATGATAAAGTCATTGATAGACATAGTAGGCTGCAATTTTCTACAGTCTTGGACATGACATGGAATAAAGCAGATAGCATTACTCATCCTGTTGAAACACATTCCAATTTCCTTCATCTAACATATGCATAATGTTTCATCTCAAAATGGTTTTCTTCACAGATTGGTTTTAATACAATCTTTATGTTCTCTGTTTGTCTTCATGACCTCTTTAAAACTGATGTGAGTTTTCTATTTTGGTTCCACTTTATGTTTTAAATTTACCTCTTCAGTCATTTTTTGTTATATTCTGGAGGACAATCTTTTTGGAATTCATAACCCATCACTGTTGTGATCTACCATCTGTCTCAAAAAACATAGAACCCATTTACATGGTTATTTAGGCTTTCAGGTTTGCACAATTTTATTATCTGTGATCAAGTCATTTGTATGATGAAAAACAATTTGTCTTTGACAATTTTCTGATTCTTGCTGAAAATGAAGCTTCAATGTTGAATACCAAGGTTTTTTTTTTTTTCACCACTTAAAGGAAGTAAAATGCAAAAAATGAACATATCTTTCCTTGATATTAAACTTCTATATTTTATAAAAAATATCAAATGCATTTAAATAAATGATTGGCATTTAAGTCTTTTTTTTCCTTGTTGAGAAAATTTAGAATTAAGCAACAGTCATTTAAATCATGCTCTCAGAGACATATATACTAGTTTACTATTTTTTGTATCTATATACTTATAAAAATGGACCTTATTTGAAATCAGTTCTCTAGGCTCTGTAGTGAGTTGTGTGTGTGTGTGTGTTTACCAAAAATGAAGTGCTTTAGTATTTCCGCTAATTGAAACACGCATGAGCAAAGGTTCAAAGGTGGCAGTGCAAATTGTTGCTTTATCTGAGGACAGTAGGCTATGTCCTTGAGAAAAGTTTCCCTAGCTGTAGAGGAGTTATGCTGAGCAAATATGATGTCCACTAAATTTCTCTTTCACTCAGATACATCTTGTGTGTGTGTGTGTGCGTGCGCATAAGCACTATTTGTTGAGGATAATAGAAACATCACAGCTTCTTTTCTGTACATTAATCTTCTCCCCTCTTTTTTTTCTTTTTTCTTTTTTTTAAGACAAATACGGCTTTCTTCCAGGCATTACTGGGACAAAACTCAAGGTGCTTTTGGACAAACTGGTTGGGTTTAAACCCTCTCATCAAAGAGGCATTGTCAGATTTGTATTATTTATGCAGTACTTCAAAGTAACACCAATAAGTAGTTTACAAGGAGCAGAAATCGTCTGACAGTAATGAAATCGTGTTTTTCCAGGACAAACAATATAAGCCCCTAGAGGTAATAGGGACAGGAAAGAGTACAGTACAAGCAATACTCTCTTGTATACTCTGGGGGAAAGCAGCACACTGAATCTAGTTATTAGAGCCAGCAAGCTTCATAAAGGATGAGGCTATACTGGTTTTCTTTACAGCAGGACTAGAAGGGCTGTGGGGGAGGATGCAGGGCATGGGCCTGATGTTATGAAGGCCTGAATCTGATCATTACAGATGCCAGAGAAGATGGCAGGACCAGAGGAAGAAGTGGGGGTGTGGTGTGGACTGGGAGCTGCAGGAAGGATGAGGAAGAGTCGTAAGCAGGTGCAGAGTCGTGGGGAGGCTAGAAGGTGAAGAGAAGCCAAAGCAGAGTGGGAGAAACATAGTCTGAACAGCAGGAAAAGAAAATGGACTTGGCAGTACTATTTGGCAAAGATTGGAGTAGGGAACTGATGAGAAAGAGGCCAATGAGAAGGAGTTTGTGTAAATCAAGGCAGGATGTGATGAGTGTCTTGGCAGGAGAGAGAAAGAAAAAAGAACAGATTTTAGGGAAAAAAGATGTTTAAGTAAAGCTAGATATGAGGATATATAGATAAAGAGAACATGAACCCAGGAGCCAATTTTAATCTCTTTTGATAGTTACCTTCCTTCTCACCTATTCCCATGTCATTTGGCCCTGTTTTGTCAAAAATCTTCCCTTGACCTTCAGTAATACTGTTTTCTGCTTTTCCATCTACCTCTCTGTCACTCCTTTTCTTATGGCTTTAGTCTTTCCTTCAGATTTCTCTAATTATATATCTCCAACCTAAGAAGATCCCCAGAGCTTTAATTTTATATTTCTATTCTCAGATATTTCTTCATAGATACACTGCTTTCATCTCAAACTATATAAAACCGAGGTTTTCTTTACATGCATATTTTTTAAAAGTACCTCCTCTGTGGTATCACTATGCTCCAGTTATCCAGATTCAAAACTTCACCTCTAGATATCCAAATAGTCACCAAGGCCAGCAAATGTTTTTCTAGACTCCATTTTTCCTTTCCATCTCAGCTCAGGGCTCACTTTTCCTTAGCTCTCTTGGGGGTACCTCTGCAAGCTGCCTCTGGCCATTTAGTACCCTTCAGACAGGTTTTCTATTAAAATGTTCCTTCCATTTCCTGTTGGAAGACCCAAATTGAACTTTGTTATCCCTCCTTTAACTTTACAAAATCAATCCATCAACTCCCCCTCAAATATGTCATGTTTGCTCTTATTTTTCTCAGGTGGGCAATTTTAACTTCTTTCTCCTTCCATCCCTCATTTTCACTTTCCTTTAATCTAAATCTTAGCCACTTTTTAAACCATTTCATCATGATGCTTCCCTTTTACTGCTGTACAGGTTAAACCATGATAATAAATAGACCAAAGGATTTAATAACTTAAATAAGACAAAGATTTATTTTCCTCTCATGTAATAGTCTAGAGGTAGGCAGGCCATCTGGGATAGCTAGGCTACGCTTGTCTATGAGGTGGTTCCGAGATCTTCTATATTGTTGCTTTACTCATTCACATGGCAAGAGCGTCAGTAAGGGCAAAATGTACAGGTTCACATTCCAGCCTATAGTAAAGGTGAGATAGAAAGCTGAGGATAAAGTAGCTCCCTTTGAAGGGTGTAACTTGGAAGTTGCACACATCATTTATCACTCATATCTCAGTGCTTAGTCACATGACCACACTTTTGACTAAGGGAGGCTGGAAAAGGTAATTTCTATTTGGGAGTCTCATCCCAGCTAAAATTCAGAATCCTATTACTAAAAAGAATAAGGGAAAATTCAGATGGTGGGTTCAGAGACTGGTGGAGGAGCGGAGGAAGAATTAGCACCCTCTGCTACAACCAAACTCTTCAAGTATCTCTACTGCCTCTTTTCTTACTGATCTTTTTGCAGCGAATTTATTTCTTCTTTTATTTTCTTACCTCTCTATCCTAAATATAAACTCCTCGACCATTCTTTCAAATTGTGGTGAAGATGCTGCCTTTTGGATCTAAACATGATTGGAATTTGGGGCATAAACTGAGAGAGAAGAATCTATTCTAAACAATACATTAAGACTTTTTGGTGGAAAGAATATTAAAAAACCCTGGAGAGGTGAGGAATGGCTATACTACTACTCTCTTGAGGTGATTGCTCTTACATAATGAGGCTTAAAATGTAAAGTGGTAGAACCCAATATGTTGTATGTGTTTCTCAATTTACCTGTGCTCATGGGGAAGGTTTTTCCATACACTTAGAAAGGGCAAACATAATACATTCTTCAGGCTGCCATATCCAAACCAAGGACTGTGTAGGGTGGTCTATTCAATGTCTCACTTCACGAAATAAAAGGAGCTCCTTCTCTCCTTTGTACCCAACCAGTGGCAGCACCAAGGGGAAGACTGGGAAAGGTCGGGGGTGGGGTGCAGTGGGACTTTTAGACCTTCATAAACTTCACCAGCTTCACCAATTCTTTGCTACAAATAACAGAAGATTCCCCAGTGCTGTGCAAATGTAGCATTTCTTAACAACCCCATACTAGAATGCTGCCCTTAATTTCTGCTTTTACAGAAAATCTAGAGCTATTATGCCCAGACAAGCAAGACATTAGAGCCTTCCCAGATGTAATGGATGGGAAGAGAATCTGATTGTATGGCATATACTTAATATACATATTAAAGTGCTTCAACATCATTCAGTTAACCTTCCTAATGTCATGTGAGATATCCTCGAGTGCAATGATAATCAACAGACCTGAGGAGTTTATTTATGTACAGGCTCATGATCTCATTGAATCCTTGTAACATCTGTGTGTGATCACTATCAGCCTCCTTTTAAAGATGAAGAAACTAAAGCTTAAGGAAAGTTGAAGAACTTACCCAATATTATACGAGTGTTAAGTGATTGATTTTAATTCTGGTTTTCTGACCTCAAGTCCAGATCCCTTCCCACATACCACCAATTTATGAGAATGCTACATTTAATGTGGAAATAAGCAAAAATTTTGAACATACATAAGAGTGACCTTTAAAAAAAAAAAAGGAAGGAAGAATGTAGTAGACAAACCCATGGAACCCAATGAGATCATGTAGCCAACGGTACTCAGGTTAGAAATTGGGTACGATGTAATAGAAACCTTATTGTACCATTTTCATGCAAATGGAATAACATCACCCCATTACTTCAAAAGGCTAAGGGTTGTCACTTTAGATGCTATATTGTTATTGACAAATTTCAGGCCAATATATTACTCTGTCAGCATTCTGAAAAGCTAAAATGAGCAGTGCAAGATAATCTGGGAGCAGAACAAAGTTGGAAGGTGTCAGGAAAAAGAAAGAAGAGATTGCATATGGATGGTCAGGTAGTTGTCACCCTGTTGGTAAGGGACTAGGTCAGGATGCAAAGCCCTACAGAGAAAAGCGAGGGTGTTTGTGAAAGGAGTCATGTAAATGCAAGGCAATAACCTCTCAACAAGGGAAATGGAACCTAGGAGCATGGAAAAATAACATACTACAGAGGGTCAAGAAACCATTTACATCATTAATAAACGCTGCCACATTGAATGAAATTAGTAAAACCTAGCTCTAAGTTCATTTCATAAAGAAGTAAAAGAGGTACAGAGATAAATGCTTAATAATTTAAAGGCTTCTAGCAAAATCGAAGGGTCAGAAAAAGCTGGGTGACAAAAGAAGTCTTTGAGGTGGCAATGTTATACAAGAGACCACAGCTTCAAGTGGTGTTAACATTTTGATATTCTCACAGGATGTTGGAGAAATGACAACCATTATAATTTTTTTCGGGGGACGGGGAAGGTGGGTTTGATAGAATCGACTACTTTTTGTTTTATTTTAACAATGGAGATGATAACATTTGTAGTAATATTGGTAATATCTTACCCATGCCTCATTTTACAGTTTGCTGTACCTGAGACTGGCCCCTCCATATTTTTTAACAGGATTGGGGATACAAGTCTGAAAATTCTTTTAGAGTGGAGATATGAGTTCAACTTTAAAAGAAAACTGTCCTTGTTTGTATTGAGAAAACATCTATTTTGTTTTTATGGTTAAGCAAAAATGAAGCAAAAAAAAATTTTTGAAGTGGTAAAAGTTGGGAGGAAGAGTTCCATAGTCCAGTCACGTTTGTCTTCTTGAGAGGACAGCAGAAGCCACTCTGAATCTGGGAGTAAGAGGAAGCCTCTGAAGAGTTGAGGGCTTTGATGTGGAAAAAAGGAAGGCCAGGTTGTCACTAGCAGCTGTGAAGAAAGTCATAACCTAAGGAGAGCGATACCACTAAGGGACCCTATAAGAGCATGATCTAGGGACCTTAGGCATACTCTAGTTTTACATCAATTTTTAAGTTTTCTATATCTTAATTCCCTTTTGTGACTCCTAAACCAGCAGTAAGATTTAGTTAAACATGATTGTCTGGCTTTAGCTGTGCTTTGGAGAACTGAAGTACAGATGTGTGCCCACACTTAGGAGAGGTAGTGAAAGGAAAGGAGCAGCGGGGTGAGGAGACACAAAGGTTGGTGATGGATAAAGAGATGGTAGATACAGCCGGGACAGGTTTATGGGCCTTGCAAGCATTCCTTGTGGGTTCTAGAAATAATCAGTGAGGGAAGACTTGTCTATGGCTGGACTCCTGAGGCCAGGTGGATTGGAGCTAGAGTTATCACTAGCCAGGCCTAGAATAAAGTGCCATCTTTGAAATGCAGTGAGATAAGAGACAGCTATATTAAAAGTTTGACAAAAAAAAAAGCCCCGAATCTTTTTCTTCTGTAAAATTTTTACGCATACACGTTCCAGTCATCAGTTAATTAAATATAAATACTTCTTTATTCCTTCTAATTGGTTCATATAATGTCCTGAGACAGCTCACCTCCTATCCTTTTTTCTTTATTCCGCTTTGTCCAAACCAAGGGACTCATTCAGGCATTGGCTGGAAATCGACTATCATCTCTTTCTCTGCAGGCTGGAGCATCGTTCCCTAGAACTGGTGAGTTTCCCTTAGGTCAAACCAGACAATGGCAAGTCCGAGACCTCTGAAACCAGGTTCCTTCTTCACACTAACTCCTAAACCAATATAACCCCTTGTCACTCCGTCATTTTTTCAATATTCTGGATGGCAATCAAAGACTTATAATCCAGGGAAGGTAGTATGGGAAAGTATTATAACTTCAAGGACTTAACTCTCATTTAGTAGTCATGATCCTTTTGGGGGGCTTGGGATAAACATTATAAAAGATAAAGCTTCCTGGATGACCTAATTCTTAGGATATTTTATTGTCCAGGTGGTGTCTTCCATGCAATATTCTAAGATGAGCTAAAAAAAGAAAAAGAAGAAAAAAAAAAAGATGATGACAGGAAATTCATTATGCAAATATCAGGTAATCCAATAAATTTAAGAATAAAAAAATTTATATTGGATGAAGAGGAAGCAGTCCCAAAAGTTTATTTTTTTTAACAAAAATTTACTTCCTATGCCATTATTGCTGATGCTATTGCTTTTAGCATTTCCTGTTCTGTTTTGATAGTAGAATATAATAGGCTTCTGAAAGCTTGCTAACATTTATCAAGAGAAATAATATGAGATTTGAGGTTAGAGAGACACGGAAATAAGTTTTTTTCAGAAATTTATTTTTATACATGTGGGTAAACTTACAATTCAGTTTTTGCTGTTGTGGAATAGTAATTTTTCAGGATATGGCTTGGTGTTCATTGTTCTGTATTATCTTTTCTGGGTTGAGGTTTTTCTTTCAACCTATAGATTCAATTCTATTAATTATTCCAGTAGAGTGTTTTCCTATTCTATTGTTAAATACTCTTCTGTTTTATTCCTCAGAAATTCCATTCATACACATGTCAGATCTCCTCAGTTTGGTTCTTATGTCTACCAACCTCTATCTAATCGCATTCCCAACTTTTCCTATAGCCACTCCCAGCTGCCTGACATATAGCCGAATCTTGCTTTACTAATTATACATCCTTAGATGGCCCTTTTTGGACAGTGACACTTATTTTTAGCTCATCTGTATTTTTCCACAGGTCTGAGGAAGTACATGTTATCTCAATTTCCTTATTTATTTTGACCTCAGTTTTATAATATTTGGCAGATATTTTATAGTATGTCATTTGGGTTGTTGCCTTCTCTATGTTGTATCCTTTTGTTATTTTGGGTAAGTTTGAAAAGAAAGAAATTTCATCATTAGCTGAAAGTATCAGAGTTGTCATCATAGATGGTATATAGTCCCAGCACAGTGGTGGTGTGGTTGAAAATTCGTTTTCTCCTCCATGCCCTGACTTTGTGTGGAAGTCATGCAACTGGGAGCATGACCTCAGCTTCAGGGCATGGCATATTCCTGAATGTGACATTGGTTCAAGATTAGGCATGTGACAGTGAGATCTGAGATGAAGTTTGCAAAGCTTCTGCGAAATATTTTCTCCACCTCAAGACAGAACACAAGAAAAGACAGTCTTTTTTTTTACTCTGTTATTAAGCCTACATGTATGTGAGGCCTAGAAGAGATGGAGCAACCTTGATTTCACCTTAAGGGTGAGGCTAACATATAGTATATTCAGAGACATAAAAACATAAGAGCAAGGAAATTGGATCCACTACATTATGCTACCTCTCAAGGTGCCCTACTTTGGACTCTTGTATTCTAGCCAAGGCCAACATATTTCCTTATGGTTTAAACATACTGCGTTTTCTGGCACTTCCAGATTTAAACCATTCTAACTAAAAAATATGGCAATATAGTTCATATTCTTCCACAACTGGGCCTATATTATGTGACTGGTGTTACATCTCTATAGTAAGTTTATCTAGAAATATTACAAAGCAGAGTGGATAACTACAGTGAAAACAAATGCCAAGCTTACTTTGGATGGCTTGGATCATGATATATGCACTGAAATGTCCCAGTAAAATTTTAAAATTTATTTTCATTGTAACTTTTACAGGCAAAGTAATCATATATCAAAAGCCTCATTGGCCATATTTCTATAATTTTTAGTAATAGCTGTGATTTACTACCTAAGAAAAGTAACACTGAAAAAAATATATTTCTTAGTCTCCTTTTAGAAATATTTGATAGAAGTGATGGTGTTTGATAGAGACATATGGAAACTGTAGAATAATTTAAAAGTGATAGAATGACTAGAATAGGATCTTTTCCCCCTCCCTCATTTTTTTCCTTTTCTATTATAGCTAATTTTATACTGGGGATAATTTTGCTTAAAATAGAAGAATTTAATCTGAAATAAAGTTGATTTTTTTTTCATGTGAACAGGAAAAAACTCTCATAATTGCATTCTTGATTTTAAAATCAATTGGCTCTATTTTTTATATTAAATTACTAATTATTTTGTTCTATAGCCATCTATTGAGCACTATTTGTCTGTCCCATTGCCAGACACCAAGAGTTCAAGGGAATATAGGAATAAGTTAACATAGGGATGACTAAAGAGATTCTGTCTTTGATGAGTTCCTAGTCTCTGAAGAAACAGACACAAAGAAACAATCCTTCAAAGATAGTAGGAGCAATAAAATAGTTAAAAACTCAAAGGTGAAAATGGTAACTAATTTAACAATTAATTTATGCTAATGTGTTTATACTTTATTGGTGTTCACTCTCTCAAGGATTGGTTTTTTTTTTTTTTTTTTTTTTTTTTGTAAGAAGAACTTCTAGGATACCATGTTTTGGTTCTTAGCAATGGTAGAGAGTAAAAAAGAATTTTGAAGAAAATAATATTCAAATAATATGATTTAGGAAGCCACTTCCTCTGTCCAGGTATACTAAAGACCAGACAAAGACATTTGCATTTATTTTTAGAAAATGGAAATAACAGCGAGTTTGAATTTATATTTACAATGACACGTTTTCAACTAAACGGAGTTTTCCTATTGCAAAACTTTTCTCACTTCAGTAAATTTGGAAGTTACATTTATTTCTTCAGGTTATTTAAGTGCCAATCATTAAATTAAGGCATCAGTGTTATATTCAAACATCAGGAACCCAAGGTGTTAATTCTACTTCAAAAGGTGACTGACTGGTATTCAGGAAATAGCTCAGAATATCTAGTTCACATTTATGCATTTGGTTTGAAACTCTCTTTGACAGGTCAGAATATATCTTCAAACTCTATTACCATGAACACAGTGACTGTTACAATGGAATTTACAGGGCAAGGATTATTATATGTCTATCTTTGGGATTATTTTTATCTTAGAAACTAGCACAGCTTTCCATCCCATGACTGGCAATGGATATCAAGCAATAGTGTTCTAAAAGGAATTAGCATATCTCTTGGTAACATCTTATAATGGTACTGGCATTCAGGGCAATTGATTCATCAATAAGTGATTTGTGGGGATTTTACCCTGGAGAAATATAGTTAGAGCCATTACACACAAGTCCCAATGCCAAACTTTTTTAGATGATGATTGTATGCTGTCACAGAATTTTCAATCCTAGCCCCAGATTTTTCAGTTGAAAATGAAAACTCACAAAAGGAATGTGGAATTAAAACTCAGGATAGCCCAGGAATGTTTTTGCGAGAGTGCTGAATTTGCCTTCTTTGTGGCTGAGTTCACAAGCTTACATCATTCCTCGCTTCTGTGAAATTAGGTGCAATGGAGAGGAAGCTCTAGTTTGAGGATTAATGCCTATATCTGCTGCCATATTTTCCAATCTCTTCTACTAGATGTGATTTTGAAATGCTTAATAATTTCTGGGCATATCTGGAACCAATTCCAATCACAAAATCACATGGAAGATTTGCTAAATGTAGGTCCTTTCCCACCTAAGTTCATCTGACACAGAGCTGTCTCCATCCTACCAGAAGTCACAAGGGGTTATTAATGAAGGTGGTATCCTAACGGGGCTGCGTGTGAAACACATTTGCTTAACTTCCAAAACAAGTATTCCCCTACTGCTAGCCCTGAAATTCTTAAGAGGCACATGGTGTTGAGACCATTTATTTACCCTCCAAAACTTCGAGTCAGGCTGTCTCTGGGAATCTTTGTGTTCTGTTGAGGAGCGACTCCCTTGGACTACCTGTGGCCAAAGGGAGACTAATTTCACCAACAGATGCCCATTTCCCCATTCTTCATCAGCCTTTTGATGTAGAGACCAAAAGAAACCTGAAGTTTGTCTGAAAGACTTAGGAATACAAACAAAAGAGCCCTCAGTCCCACCAGTTAGACTAAGTCTGTGTATAGACAGACACCCACATCTTCTGCTCTATGTGGGAAGGATTATAGGTCTGATTTTCAATCTCACCAAAGGTTTAGGAGTAGTAAAGGAAAAACCTATTGAGCTGGAAGAGCCACAAATACCACTGTTCATAGTTCATACAAACTTGTAGAATATCCACCAAAGGCAAGATGCCCAGGACATACAACCTAGAGCCATGCTGCCTTATCTTCTGATGCTTCCAATGCCCTGGTCCAATGTTATCATGTTTTTGATGCTTCAATGGAACATATAACTGACTATCAGAACTTTATGAATGCTATGCCTTTGTTTCCATTAAAATACCTATTCTCTTGTTTCTGTCTGGCCAAATTACACTGAACTGATGTTACATTCTCCTTAGTGAAGGCGGCTCTGTTCCATCTCATCAAAATGAACTGCTCTTTTCTCTGTGTCCTCTGTAGTACCTTTGTCAAGGTTACCACACACATGGTTTTATGAGAAACCCTTTATTATCTGTAAAGCTTTGGCTGAGAACACCATCAACTGAACCCAGTCCCTACCTTCTAGACAGTGCCCTTGTAAGACACTTCTCTCAATTAGACAGGAGGATAAGCTTTATCTCTTATGACGAGTCAATATGCTTCCTTATTCCAAGTATTATGTTTCCCTCTTTGCCTTTTCTGCCAGGAAACTGAAAGCTAGGTTTTATATTCCGTCTCAGTAATAGTAGGGTTTTGCTCCTCATAATCTACTTTTGCTCCTCTTTCTCTATTTTTATTTCCATTGTGTTAATTTTTTGTATTTATCATTTATGTGAACAAACTCAAATTATTTTTATAAATAGGGCATAAACAAAAGTGCTATGTAAGAATGATTCTTGGACAAATTATTTATGTGAATGGATATAGGAATTAGGTTTAAGTGGACAGCCTCCCCAGGACAGCACTTAACTTAGCCCACTAATGGAGCGTTGGGTGCCTAGGAAAGAAAGTGAATATCCCTGAAAATTATTTTCCTTACAAAACCATCCTCCTAATTGGTTTTTGGATAAAAGCTAAATATCAAATGATTTAAACAAAGGTTTTGGGAGCTTAAACTAGTTTGGAGAAAGAGAGTGTAATTCTATGACTTTGGGTGAAAGAAGGGAGTAGACAGCTAATTTGGGAAACTGAGCCATGTGATTTGATAGAGTGGGTCCACACTAAAGTATCCTTGGGTAAATGCTTGCTCTATAGGGAGAAAGGATTATGCTGCAAAATTCTTGCCTTAAATTCAGCAGTAGATGCCGAGGCAAACGTGAGTCATAGGGGTAGGGTGGGATAGGGAAAGGAAGAACTCGGTGGGCTCCACTCTGGAAAGTAGAGACAAAGGAAGCAAGACAGGGATTGGACACATAGAATCCATGCTCATGTTTTTCCTTGCTGAATTTTCTAATGACCAGTACCTGCCCGCATCACAGCCTAGTTTCTGCATCACCATGTTTTGCAGGAGATAACTCTGAGTCTGAAGGAAACCAAGAGCAGGTGAACCCCAAGGACTAATACATCTCACTGTTCTCATGAAGCCCCAGGTAAACTGCCCATAGCCCTCCCACCACCTTGTTCTGGCTACTACTACCTTACCCCTACCAGCCACCTCCAAGTCTCCTGGAAAGGGAACCTGGAAAGGGAAGAGATGCAGATCTAAGGACCCTTTTTCTCTTCCAGGGCTACAATGTCAAAGGTAGGTGAGAAAATGAGAGGCAGTGAAAGGAGAGGCAAGCAAGCCTCATCCCCAGTAATGCTTGAAGATCAGGCATAAATTCTTCAAATTACACTAATCTGAGAATGCCCAATATTTATCAGAAAAGTAGGCGAAATTATTTTATTTTTCTTAATACTTTCCTGGTCAAGACAACGTTTCTTGGCCAGAAAAATTATTAAGAAAAATAAAATAGTAATGGCAAAAGCAGCAGCATTAAAGCTCAAGACTCTCCAGCCACAAATGTCACTTTCTCTATTTGGAACTATCATTCCCTTGCCACCACCAATGACAGGATCTGCTAACATCCTCACCTTTCAATTTCTGTTTCAAGTTTTTGTCTCCGAAGGGAACCTCAGCACTTACCGTCTGCCCGTTTGTAATCCAGGAGGGGTGCTCCCGCTGGAGATCCTGCCAAAAAAGGTGATTATTTTAACCCTAACTTCTGGTGGAGATGGTGACAACGGTTCTCAGAAGGACTCCCTTTCTGACGTGTTTGCCTTTCCTTTGCCTGTGTGTCAGTCTGTCTCTACCACCAGCTATCTCCTCTTTGTGTCTCTGGAAGCAGCCCTTTCCTTGATACCTTCTGGGTTTCTCATCAAAGAACAAGCAAAACATTTTTATCTGCCACAGGAGGCACTTGGAAATCTCTTCTGTTCTTTTCCCACACTTCCCTTTCCTCAATATCCATGAATTTTTAAACAAATTATTTCCAAAATCAGCCCAAGAAAACCATATAAAGCATTTATTATCTCAATAGTGATGCACAGTTCATGGGTCAGCTTTTATCATTAACCTCACCATAGTTTGTTTTTACTAAAAAAAAGTCCTTCAATATCTGAAATTAGAAATATTTTCAAGTTAAAAATGTACATGTGTTAATTTTCTTAAATTAGCTTTCCTGTTGACTTTGGATAAAAGAAAACAGTAGTATCTTGAAATGTACCGCTTATGCAATTGGATACCCAGAAGGCAACCCTCTGTCCTCTTCCCTATTATATTAAACTTAACCAAAGCAAGGAACGTAAGGTGAGAGACTAGATAAGAGAAATAACAAGTCCTAATTATATACAAGGTAGATTAGAGATCACCTTCAAGTTGAATTATTTATTGCCAGCTCTTTTTTTTTTCTACCCTGATATTTTTTCTGGACTGCATCTTGACATTTTTACCCAATGTGAATGTAAATATTAGCCGTGAGGCATCAATATAGCAATGCTCAAAAATGTCACTGTGGCTTTATCTGAAAAGAAAAATATAGATATAGGAGAAATAAAAACAAAATTTATATTTATTTTTTGAACCACAGTGCATCTCAGCAGGGGCTTTAGGATGAGTCTCAGGATCTTTTTCCTGTTTTTCTATTTGTTTTTTTCCCTGAGACTATCGAGGAAGTACTATAATAGATATCAATGATGAGAAGCTACTCTGGTTTAATGTATTGGCATCAGTGGAGTTTACTTTGGGTGTCGAATATAACTGAAGTGTAAAAGACCCTAGAAGAAGGGAAGAAATAAACATCTAATCCTTAAGCATATATTAGTAGAGTGTCTCTCACAATATGATGGATGATTAGACAAGCTTGATTGCTTGTCTAATATTGAAAAAAATTCCCCCCAACCATTCATATGATTTTCTTTCTTCTATGAAGTTTCTCACAGTTAAAGCATATAAAACTATAATTAAAAATACGGGAGGATATTTTGATGGACTCAAAATCCTCTATCTCAAGTTGTTTTACTGAGCATGATGAGTCATTTTTGCAAGCACTCTAGTTTCATAAACATGAGATTCATTTACTACATATTCAGTTTTGATTAAGATCCTTCTGGCTCCAAAGTTATACTATTAACATTCACATGTCATTGATGGGATACTTTCATGGAATACTGTGACAGATAGAAGAATGTCAGGATCTGGGGGAATATGGACTGTATATCTGTTTTCACTTATTTAGGGTAGGTTTTAAATATTTTAATTTGTTAAATAAATAACTTCTCAGTTCCCCTTTATATAATCATCTGAGGTTGGTTATTAAACTGGCAATTATCTGAGGTTATTCAATCCCAAGGAAAAATCAGGCATAGTCTGGTCATGTACATATTGGACAGTGGGTATGGAATAGGAAGAGAACATTGGATAAATGAGAAGAAAGGAAAAAACTTGCCTACAATAGTGGGGATGTATATACTCACTACAACTAATTTTATATTATACTTCTACTAATGTTTTGTTAATGAAGTATGTGCATATAAAGTTATTGACTTGATATAGGAATGCAGTCTACATATTCTGCTTGGAATACAAATAACTAGTGAAAAAATAGCATCTTCCATCAATTCTAGGACATTCATCAATTAGTTTCCTTAGAAAATGTAAAAAATATTACATTAAATATATGAATTATAAGGTATATCCTTATTTCAGAAATGTTAAAATGTAAGGAAAAGGCTTTTTGTAATTCAAAAAACATATTATAAATTCAATGCTTAGTATTATGCTAAATGATATGGAAATACAAGAAATATAAAATCCATTTGAGTAGATAATACATAAATAATGAATAAATTAGAAAAATAATGACTCATCTGGCTATTACACCAAAAAATAAGTTACATAGGTTATATCATTGAAACTCAGTGATTAATATAGAAAATGAAAATAATTTAAGGAGTTATTAGAGAAACAAACGATAAGAGAAGCTATTTACACTTGATAAAGTAAATCAAGAAAAACAAAACCACTGAAGTATCTTCAGTTTATCTGTTTACATATTCTTTGACTTTGAAATTTAGAGCTCTTTGACATAACTTTAAAGAAAATATTTCCTTCATCTCTCACTTATATCTGGAGGAACATTTAGTTCCTCGAAGTCACATGGTAAGTCTAATAAGACAATCTGTAAAATAATTTTGGTCTCCAAACAAAAAAAAATAAGATTTAAAGAGAATATATTGAATAATAAGAAATCATTATACTCTCTCTCTCCCCAACCCCCTTTGTGAAAACTGATTAATTTCTGATGGTTCATAAGTATATATTTACATATGTTCCCTTGGGATTAGGCCATCTGGGAAACTTGCATATGTTCTTGGGATACTGTAATTTAGCCGTAGTTTAAAGTATTTCTGTTTCTCTATAACCTACATTTTAAAGTTATAATTCCTAAACTATTTAGCATATTGCTTAATGGTTTTGAAAATACGCTTGGCAAGGCAACCAGGTGGCTGGGTGATGTTGGGAACAATAATGTTGCCAAATTAGCTCCATTTAAACTTTAAAAAGAAAAAAGGCAGTTAAATTTCAGTGTTTGTTAGAAGTCACTTTTGAATTCTAATTTAGTCCAATAGCATTAGATGAACTGTCAACCTCTGGAGATGAGGTCTGGGCTTTGGTATTTGTAGAGAGCTACCTAGATGACTCTAAAGTTCAGCCAGGATGGAGTATTACAGATCTAGCTCCATATTCTTCACTGTGTATGAGTTCTTGCTATAATATCTAGATAAATAATCTTTCATTCTTTTGTTGTTGTAGTATTTTTTTTTCAGTTAGCTTTATTGATGTGAAATTTATATATAATAAAGGTTACCAATTTTAAGTATATTATTTGATAAGTTTTGACAAATGACTACAGTTATGTATCCATCACCAAAATCATGTTACAGGCTATTTTTATAATCCCAAAAAGTTGCCTCATGCTCCTTTACAAGTTCTCTACAATCTCTCCTGCCTCCAGAATCACTGGTCTACTTTCCATAGAACTGACCAGTGAAACCACCTGATCCAGTTTTCTTTGTAGGAAGATTGTTAACTATAAATTGAAATAATTTAGATATAGAGCTATTAAATTCTATCTTCTAAAATAAACTTTGGTAGTTTGTGTCTTTCGAGGAATTTGTTCATTTCATCTAAGATTTTGAATTCGTGGACACAAGATTTTAAAAATATTTCCTTATTACTCTTTTCATGTTTTTATAATTTTTAGTGAATAGTTCATCCCTCTTTTATTCCTGACATGAGCAATTTCTTTCTCTCTCTCTCTCTCTCCCTCTTTCTCTTCTCTGTCCATCTCTCTCTCTTCTCCTAATAATTCTGATTAGAAGTTTAGAAATTTTCTTTATCTCTTCAAAGACTCATCTTTTGGTTTCACTGATTTTTTATATACTTTTCAGTTTTTTACTTCACTTTTTTTCTAATCTGCTTACTCTGGGTTTAATTTACTCTCTTCATTCTAACTTAGGTGGAAATTTATTGCATTCATTTTGATCTCTCTTCTTTTATAAGAATTTAAAGCTATAAATTTTTTTCTAAGCACTGTTTTAGCTACATCCCACACATTTTGATGCTGCATTTTGATTTTCATTCAGTTAAAAAGTCTTTGTTCATTTCTCTTGTGATTTCTTCTTTGATCTACAGGTTATTTGGAAGTGTGTTTCATGTATTTGAGGTGTTTTTAAAGTATTTTCTATTATTGATTTCTAGTTTAATTACATTATGGCTCAAAAATATAATAATGACTTTAACTATGACTTCAAAACTTTTAAATTTATTAAGTCTCACTTATCAACCCAGAATATGTTCCATGTTGGTGACTGTTTCATTTATACTTAAAAAGAATATAGATCCTTTTGTCATCAAAATGAATAGAAATCTTTACAAAAATATTGGCAAATCAAATCCAGCAATATATAAAAAGGATAACGTATCATGGGAAAATGAGGTTGATCTCAGGAATGCAAAGTTGGTTTAACATTCAAAAATCAATTGATACATCATATTGGTTTACAGTGTTGGTAAACTTGTGTACATTTTTAAAAATAGCAACATACAAATTTTATTTAACAAAAGTAACAGGTAAAGTCAAATAGGCACTTATATTAAGGGAAAAACTTACTAGAAAAAATTTTATCTCAAACATCTTACAGTAACCTACTTGCAACTGTAATTAACTGAGCTCTATTGTGTGAAGAATACAGGTCTTCTATATTCTTAAATGATTTTTTACCTACCCGTTCTTTCAATTACTGAGAGAGGAGTATTGAAATTTTTAATCTTATTTGTACATTTTTCCTTTTTTCTTTTCTGTTCTATGAGTTTTGGTTCATGTGATTTGAAGCCCTGATAGGAGGTACATGCACAATCAGTATTACTATGTTCTCTTGATGAGTTGACACCTTTGTCATTGTGAAATGTCTTTATTTCTGTTATATTTCCTTTTCTGAAATTTAATTTGTGTAATATCAATATAGTCACTCCTACTTTTCTTTGATTAGTGTTTGTATTGCATGTCTTTTCTATCCTCTAAGATTGATTCTACACCTTTCAGTTGATTACTTATAAAAATCTAATATTTTAGTTGTTGCTTTAGGGTTTACAATATACAACTTTAACTTATCATAATCTATATTAAAATAATGTTATATCACTTCATATATAGTGTAAGACCCTTACGACAATATACTTTAAATTCCTCCTCCCATCATTTCTGTTTTTGTTGTCATATATTTACTTCTATGTATGTTTTAAATTATGAAATACATGATTATTCTTTTTACTTTAAACAATCAATTATCTATTAAGGAGATACATATATGAAAAAGTCTCTTATGTTTATACATATATTTACCATTCCTCTGTGTAGGTCCATCTTGTATCATTTTCCTTCTGCCCAAAGAAGTTCTTTTAACATTTTTTTTTTGTAATGCACATTTGGTTCTAACAAATTATCTCAGATTTTGTCACTTTTGAAAGATATTTTCTGTGATATAAAATTCTCAGATGACAGGTTTTTTTCTTCAGTACTCCAGAGATGTTGCTCCATTATCTCTAAGTTTAATTAGTTCTGGACAAGACATCTGTTGTCATTCCTGACTTTGTTCCTCTGTACATAAATTGTCTTTTTTTTTATGTTTGAATTTAAGACTTTCTCTTTAGCACTGATGTTCAGCAATTTGATTATGATGCAACTTAGTGTGGTTTTCTATATATTTCTTCTGCTAGGTTTACTGTCTTTTTGATTTTTCTGTTTACTCTTTTCAAGACATTGGAAAACTTTCAGCCATTTTTACTTCACACATTTTTTACCTCTATATTCCCCCTTCGCTTTTTTGTGACTCTAATTATTTGTGCATTTGACTATTTAATACAGTCTTAGAAGTCATTTTTTTTTAATTCACTTTTTTTTTTCTCTCTGTGCTTTATGTTGCATAGTTTCTATTGTTATGTTTTCACTTCACTGATCCTGTTTTGGGAAGTGTCTAATCTGCTGTATTTATCCCATCAAGTATATTTTGTTTTTAAATTTCAGATCCTGTATTTTTTATCTCTGTAATTTTCATTTTTTTAATCTTCCATTTCTCTTTTCATCAAATTTATTCTTTGTTGGAAAAACCTGAAGAACACTCTAAATCATGAGACCTAATAAAACTTATAGAATCTCTAAATATATACATTTGTTCATCAAATAGTTCTAAAAATTAGAAAGTTCCTCCTATTATGAGTTAGTCACATGAAAACTCTTTAATGGTTTGAAGATAATTATCATGGCTGATCAAAGCTTTCTTGCCTTCAGGATGAAAGGTTATCCTTTTCTTATGTGTCCCTTTTCCCAGACTCTTCATCCTTTTTTTCTATGCACTCCTCTGGGTATCCCTCCAAGTTATTGACAATCAACTTAAAGTGAAGCCTCAACATTGAATGCAATGCTGCTGTTATCTTTTGTATATCCAAGTAGAGTAGGATTATCTTCTATATTCAGACTCTATTACAAGTAAATGTAATTTAGGGTTTTATAACACTTTTTTTTTTCCAATTTCATCATATGAATCACACTGCACTTGAATTAATTAAAACCCTTTACCCTTTTTCACACCTGTAGCTATTTAGTAATTTCTCTTCTATCCTGTACTTATGCTTTTGAAGTTTATTTACACTTATTAAATTTCATCTTCTCTAATAGACCTTATCATTTCTATTTCTGTTGAAACCAATTTGATCACCAGGTACTTCAGCTAAGGCTGGTTTCTATTTGTGATCCCTGGAACATCAAATACCACTAACAGCTTAGCAAATTGACATGATCTCAGTATCTATTATTTTGTAAAATTCCTGAGATCAGAGACTATACGCTAGTGCTCTTTATTTTTTTAATAAATCCCCAGTGCCTATGAATGTGCCAGACACATAGTATGTGCTTGATACATGCTGTTTGTTTACAAACCTTGAAAGTTGAGTCATCAGTGCAGGGGAAAATATTCAGAGCAGATAAATTTATTTCTTTGTGTCTGTTTGCTTATCTTGGGCTGCAATTCCCTCATATCAATGTTAATTTTGCCCTTTCTTATCTGATTTGCATTTCTTCTGACAGAAAAGACAGAAGCAAAATAAGAGTTGAAACATTTTACTTTCTTTCTGTCATTCAGACTTTTTCATGCCATTCATCTGAATCGATGAAACAATGTTTTACTTTGCCTTTTTACCCCAAGTACAACTTTCAAAATTCTTTTTTGGTTGTCATGAGCAATATCTACAAGATTCAATTCATGTCAGTATTTTGCCTTCCTTATAATTCTGGTTGATTAAAGATGGCGGTAAATTCTTTGTTAGTTTCAAAACATGGGATCTCTTTCTCAAGCCCCTTGAAACTGGGCTAGATTTGTGACTGCTTGGATTATAGGGTCCCCATGACAATGATAGACTACAAAACTGAAGATGTCTGGGGTCCCTGGAAATCTTGTGGGGCAGATTTATATGCCCTCAAGCCTTAGGACTTTTAACTTAGAGTGAAACAAACTTTATTTTGTTAAAGCCACTGTTATTTTGAGTCTCTGTTACATGGAGCTGAACCTAATCTAATGGATAGAACCTCTTTGTTAATCTACATTTGATCCAGAGCAGTAATTTCTAGGTAAGTTTCTTAATTTTGAATGCTATCATTGTTCTTTTATTTACATTTGTCATTTGAGCATTGAAGAGGAAGTAGAGGGATGCAGAGTTGACTTAGACAACGACCTGGCAGATACGCCTCCGGAACACAGGACTTGACGTCTACTGTAAGAGTTCTAAGTGTTTCCTAATTTTCTTATGATAGAATTATGATTTTCATGTCCATTTTCTTTTAACCTTTCTCTGGAAATCATTAGATCTTATGTAGAGCACTAGACTCAACAGCACGAGAACTCAATGTTACATTTTCCTCTATTTCTTATGTGTTAGCCTTGTTTCTCTGATATAGTAAGTAATAAGAAGGAGAACATATCTGATACTTTCTGTAGGATTCATAGTATTGAGAACCCTGCAAAGCACATAATGAAACTGAATTATGTTCAAATGTCTGATCTAGAGTCATTGGAAATATTATCATCGAGTTGACTTATATATTTTCTTTTACATCTCTTTACAATGCTCAAATATTTTCATTTATGACCTGTTCGTTATTTGTAAGAATCTTTTTCAAAGGGCATCATATATTTATTATGCATTTAAATATTTTTCTATGATACCTATGATCATTTTTCCCTCTAGAATTGTGAACATTATAAATGGCTATATACAAAAAGTCATTATAATGTGTTGATTAGAAATTATATTTCCTTGAGAGAGGAATTACATTTTTCTAAGAATTTTTAAAAATCTCGTAGAAAGTCATATACTTTTAAAGCACTAAGCAACATTAGTAATCATCTATTCTAGAATAGAGACCAATGAATGGAAACTCAGTACATTTTCCTCCAGCAAAATAAAATACATTCTTAAGAATACATGGAAATCATGTCCTAACCAAAATTATGCATCATTAATAAAAATTTATGTATGTAATTTTGAATTCACTCCAAATCTTAAAGAAAACCTCAATAAAATAAAAAAAATTGAAAAATGGGATCATAAGTGCTTTGGGTTGCTTCTGGCAAATATTAAATAATTAGATCTTGGCTCATAGTTAATATGTTAAAATGTACTGCAGTAATGTTAATATTATGGCAAAAACAAGGTTAGATCATTTTCTCATTTATTATTCATTATTTTTAAAAAATTGGCCTCACATCAAAAATGGATAATATACTAGAAGATATTGTGAAATGGTATATAGTCATTTTACATATATAAAACCTGTTTGAAATCAGGTGAAATAAAACCTGGTATACAAATTTAAGCTTATTAGATATGAATAATAACTGTCAAGTTAGTAGAAATATAAAAAGTAAAAAAAAGTTGAAGTTCTGATCACCTTTTCCCTTTTACATTGAAATATTTCCTTTAATGAACACTGCCTTAGAAATTATTAAATTGTAGGTTGGGAAAACATTTAAGCAAGAGATTACACTTGAGGGCTCTAAGGTTAAAAAATTAAGTAACTCTTTCCTTTTCATTTTTTTTTCCTGAGGCTACAGGGAATTTTGACTCAATTTCTCTTTGTGCCTCTACTTAATTTATCCTTTTATCTCCTGTTTCCCCATCATCATCTCCTGAATTGTCCCCCCACCCCTGCCCCGCCCGCTCCAAATGCATAAACTCTGTCTGTCCTGACTGCTCCAAGAAAGGGTCGTTCTGATTTTTGTTATCTGCCAGGAATGGTGCTTGTGCCTGACTTAAGAACCTCTGTTGTGATGCCAGACACAGTAAGTTCTTTAAATAAATAAAAGTTTAACATTCAGTTTCTACCTCTTGTATTCTGTTTTGTCCTTCACTGGTATCTCTCCTAATCATATTTCCTCCTCTAAGAATTTAGGTCTTCCTACCTTATAGACCCTCTTTCTGTCCAAACAAGGACAGGTATCAAGTTACCTACATCTTGACAATCATTCACAACAATGGTCCCATAGTTCTGCATATTAAATCTTTTATCTGTGGAATAAAAATTTTTGGTCTTTGTTAAAAAATTTCTGCTTCCTCGGAAAATGCTGAGGTGTCTTTCCGAGCCAACCAATCCAGCAAGTTGGAACATTTTAGAGGGACTGAGAAGCCAAGTAGAAAGAACCAATCAGCTCCTAGTCTTTTCCTTTCCTTGATTCATTCTTATTGCTTTTACCCTATGTTCAGTTCTGACTTCCAGGTACCCATAGTACCAAGCTCAGCCTCACTGAACCTCTTGGCTTTCACTGTGCCACTTCTGGTCAGTTGCTCACCACAATCTCCCCATTTCTCATTTGAGATCACCTTTTATTTATTGCACTGTCCTGTCTGGAACACTTAGCATAATGTCCTCTAATCCCCAACTCTCCTGTAGGGCTTAAGCATAGAAGCTTACAGAATCTGTTAGATTGAGGATAAGAAGAAAAGCAGGCCTGAAGAAAGGGAAGCATAGGGCGCTGTATCTGATTGTGTGTCAATATTGGTGACCTGGTGAAATGATAAAAGGATGATGGTCATTGATAATGATTGATGATGATTATGATCATTATACTGAAAAGGAGCATAATACTGGAGCCGTCTCTTAATAAGGCAGGGTAACTGACGACATGAAGTAAAAAACAGAAAACTAAAGAAAACACCATGGTGGTATAAGAATACAACAAAAACTCAGCTATCTGGAAACGTTAAGGATTAATAATAACAGCTATTTAGTGAGCAATTAACAATGTGGCAGATATTTTGCTTTCAGGATAGAGTAGTAAAGTTAATTATGTCTGTCTATAGTAGCTTCTCTCCTGTTAATGTGCTAGGAATCTTAATAACAATAATAATTGTTGAATTTACTGAACTTATATTATGGCATTGAATGAAGTATTGTACATTATCTTATTTAATCATAGCACTACAATACCCATCCACCAGTAAAGCAGATACTATTGTCATTCCCTTCTTGCAAATGAGAAAACTGAGACTTAGAGATGTTTAATAAATTATCTGACATTCTATAGCTAATAAATAGTAGGTGAGCGCTTGAACCCAAGATCCGTTTGATTGCAAAGCCCATTCCACGCTGCTTCCAGCTGCCACGAGGTAATATGTAAAACGGCAGGCTCCAGGTGAATTATGCCAGGGGGTGGTTAAAGAACAGGAGTTACTTGATGGAAATGGTGGAGGCGAAAATGAGATATGTGATTAGAAACATTCGTCTAAGACCAGGTACTGCAATTAAGACAAATCTTAATTCTAAACTTCCTGACAATGAAGTAAAATGGAAATCATTTTTTTTTTTTTTGATGAGGAGCTCTCTTTTAACTGACACAAGCTCACAAAGCACATTAAAAATTTTATTTGAACATATTTTCTGTGAGCCTGCACCATGCATATTTTGTGGAACAACTGAAATAAAAATAGTAAGACCAAGTTCCCTGCTTTGAAGGGATGTATAATTAAGGAAAAGATAATTATGTAAACAAACAATATGAACATAGTGTGATAAGGCAAGCTCTGATGTTTTGGGAACATGGAATGGGAGGTTGTAGGCTATCTTGGAGGAGTGAGGAAGGTTTTTAGAAACATGTAATTCCTGAGTTGAATTAGGAATGAAGAGTTGGATATTCCGGACAAAGAATGGAGAAAAAGAATTGGGGAGATCACTTTATATATTATATAAATGTCTAACTGTAGTGCTGGTACCTGGAACTAATGTAAAATAATACTGAATGTCAACTCTAATTGAAAAATTAAAATTAAAAAAAAAAAATTTAAATCCTCCCAAAATCAAATAAAATGAGTGATAAGAAAGAAAGAAAGAAAGAAAGAAAGAAAGGAAGGAAGGAAGGAAGGAAGGAAGGAAGGAAGGAAGGAAGGAAGGAAGGAAAAAAAAAGAATGGAGAGGACATTCCGAGCAGAAAAGCCCATCTGAAAAGATCTGAATATGACACTGTGGCTTATTATAGAACATGGCAAAAGAATTATATAAGATGAAGATAAGGAGGTCGATAGGAAGCATAAAGGGCTTTTTATGTAATCAAAAAAGTTTAAGTCTTACTCTAAAGACAAACACTGAAGGAGCCATTGGAAGGTCACAAGGAAGTGAATAATCACGTTTTTGCTTTACAAAGCTGATTTTGGAAATAGTGTGGAAATGGATTAGAAAGAATGAAGCCATAAAAATCCAGTTAGAAGCCTTTTGCAGGAATCTGGGTAAGAAGTGATGAGCCTTAACTCAGGAGACAGAAGTAGATAGAGAAAAGTATGGATGTGAGAGATCGCAAAGAAGCAAAACTTAGAGACCCAACTGGTTGTGGAGGTCAAAGTGTGGAAAGCATTGAGGATAGTTGTGTTGGATAATTGGAGATGCTGTTCACTGAATCAAAAGGAGCATTGAATCCCGGAGAATGGGAGTATTAACAATGAGTTCAATTTGCACATGTTGGGCTCAAGTTGCGTATGCACAACCAGGTAAAGCTGTGCCATCGGCTCAGGAGAGAGACCTGGCCCAAAGATATGCATTCGAGAGTCATCAACATGCAGGTGGTAGTTGAAGCCATATAAGTGATTCCTGGTGAATTCAAACTGTTCTTTGTGTAAGCAATGTTGAACCAAATGATGGGCAATATTTCCGAAAATGGTTTCACAGATGATATAAAACCATTAGTTTCACTTGTATTCCTAAAACTGCCTTCAAGAAAAGGTGACAGCAGAACATTAAGTCACAGTTGTGTAAAGTTATTTCTCCTAGGAGTAAAAATAATATCATTCGAATATGTAGTTTTCTAGTCATTTAAAAGCATTTTAAAATACCTGGCTGCCCATTAGAATCACCACAGGTCCTTCTGAAAAATTCCAAGATTTTCTAATTCCGTTAGCCTAGGTGAGACACCCACGTTTATTTATTTATATTTATATATATTATATATATATATGTATATGTATATGTGTGTGTGTGTGTGTGTGTATATATATATATATATATATATATATATATATATATAACCGTAACGTAACTTACCATGTCGCTAGAAATAAACAATTGGCATGATGTCCCTATATAATTCCTCCTAAATATCAGTTGTCTTAGCCGGGTTTTGGACAAGAGCTCTCAAGCACATAATTCAAGACTAGGTGAGTCATACACTTTAGATTCTAAGCATCTTGTTAGCAAAGATGATATTTTTGCATAAAAATTAAACTTCTGCCATAGTTTTTGCTTAGCCAGATGGAAAGAGTCCCTCTTCTGCATAGAAGCTCTGGAGTGCAGAGAGGAGGACCAAGATGTTTCTTCAGAAGCAGCTTTAGATGTATTCAAATTCTCGTATGGGGGAATTGATGCTTTGGTTGTGCCACAAAAAGCAAGTGAAAGAAGATTTCGACAGGAATGTTTTGAAGGCAAATTCCCATATACGCTATTCCTAGATTATCTGTGAAATTAATTAAACATTTTTAAATATATTAAGCACTAATACTATACTAATTTAAATTTAATCTTTGATGATTCAGAAGACACATTAGAATCAGAATGTCACCAGGTCGGTATTATGAACATCAGCGTTAACACTGAAAACTGCATGAGAGTGTGGGTTAAAGATATGTTAACGAAGTTCGCTATATAAAATGCCACTTAAACTTTCGCTTCTGGCCATAAGGCACTAGCTTCTAGGAGATAATTCTTCCACCAAGAACAAATAGAAAAGCTGGATGAAAATTCTTTTAAAAATTGATTTGAGAGTCCCTAGAAAGTTACCAAGGCAGCCAGGACTTAGGGTTCGAGATCATGAAGAAAAAAATATTCAAGACGAATTCAACATTTTACATCGTTTTTCCCTTCAGGAATTTGCTAACTCATGAGTGGCATTGGTAGAGAAAATAAAAAGATACATAGAAGCGGCTGCTAAGGGACAGAGAATATGAGTAGATTTCAGCAGCTTTATACTAGCAAGGGGAAAGAAGCCCTGGAAAGTATCTAGGCTTTTGATTCACCCAGAAAGAGTATGACCTATGACTATGGCAAAACTAGAAATAGACCAGGCCTTACGAAGAATAAAATCTCACCTCAATTAGCTTTGTCCCTGATTGGATTAAGGTGATTGTTTACTGCCCTGATTGGATTAAGGTGATTGTTTACTGCTCTGTCTATGGGAAGCCACAAAGAAATTCACTACAGATGTAAACAACATCACCCAGGTTTGCAATGTCAATACAAAACAAATACAAAGAAAACTACACTTAAACACATCACAGTAAAGTTGCTGAAAATCAAAAATAGAGATAATATTAAAAATACTGGAGAGAAAAAAGACCCATTGCCTTGAAAAGTGCAACATATAAGGCTTACTATTAACTTTCCAATAGGAAAAATGAAACCCAGAAGACAATATAAAGTTATCAGTAAAGTGAAGAACAAAAGTAACTACTAATCAGAATTTCTTAAACTATAGGGGAGTGCAGTGGAAGAAAGAATGTTTTCTTTTTTAATAAATGGTGCTAGTCCAACTGAATGCCTACATTGAAAAAAGTAAATTTTGACCCCTTCCTCATACCATGCATAAAAATCTAAATATGAAAGGGAAATGTTTTCATGACTTTTGAGGACACAAATATTTTTAAAACAGGATACAAAATGCACCTATCATAAAAGAAAATATTGATTTACTAAATTAAAAATTAAGAACTTCTGTTTATCAAAATCCACAATTAAGAAAGTAAAAAGGTAAGTCACAAAATGGGTGAAGATATTTGCAATAAATATAGTTAAAAGGAGCTCATCCAAATAATATGAAGAATTCTTTCAAATCAATAAGCATTACTCAGTAGAAAATGAGCAAATGATTTGATTTTTTACTTCACAATAGTAGATATCCAATGATCAATACTCATATGAAATGGTTCTCTGCTTCATTAGTCATCGTCAGGGAAATACAAAATAAAGTCTCAATAGCATATCAACAACTGCTAACTAAAATATCTAAAATGAAGGAACGGGAGGAGCATGGAACACTTTACCCAGCTGGTGAGGGTATAAACTACTTGGTAGCATAGAAGACACTGTGGGTGCTCCCCCCGAACCCCTACCCATCTTCTCTGCATTCACCACTCCCATGCACACTAACCTGAGAGTTTTCAACAGCAAACATACGTAACTCTGTGTCTGAGGATTTCCTCTGGGTATCATAACACGTTTGATCCATACATGGAGCAGGCCGAAGACCTGGACAGTTAATATCCCCTGAGAGACAACCTCAGTAAGTGACTGATGAAAGCTAATAAATAAATATCCCTACCCATGGCCTCTGATTTGCATAAATGTTGACCCCTGAGGTTTATCCTACATTGCCTCCCAGAGTTTCACAGTGGGTTGATCCCCACTTATCCTCAGCAGGAATCTGCTTAAACACCTCTAGAATGATTTCAAATTCACTTCTGCCAGGAGGTCAAGAGTTTCACTGATTTTGGACCAATTTCTGACGCAAATATTTTGGTTTTGTTTTCCTGTGCTGTAGAGATTCTATTAATCCAGACCCCACATTTACATGTGGTACAGGCCTGGGGTTTTCATTTCTTGTGGACAACTTATATACTTCCTCAACTAAAACTTTGCACAAACAACAGGTTTCTTTTTGTTCTTCTGTTCTAGTGGACACAGTTTTTTAGAGCCCATCTTATAAATAAGGTAGTGTTTCAGGCTAAGGACTCGATGCATGGACTCCATTTCCAGCTTCACACAGGCCCAAGCTCACATCTTCTGTACCTAACTCCTAGACTTTAGAGACCGTGTCTGATCTGAAACTCATTTGGGCAGTGGTATTCACTTTTGATTACCACTTTGGCTTTGATTTCTCTCTTTGTTTTTGCCACATAGAGATTTTACTTTTTTTTTCAAGCTCAGCCATTACGGTAGATGCTGTTGGCCCCTATCTTTTTAGCACTAGCTCTACAGAAGACTACCCATTACCCTCAGCTCCAACTATGCCCAAGAGCTTTATATTGGCTGATGAGCACACTCAGCTTGCAGGTAGGGCAAACTAGAAATAACAGAAAATCAATGCCCCCCTCCCCCACCCCAGTGAAGCTCTCAATCAGAGACAGACCGAGGATTCGGTAGATAAATAGCCTTTTTTTCACCCCTCCGTTGATATAACTCATATATGTTCTTTTCAGCTCTGGTTGCTCACATTTCCACTACCAGTGCTGTCTGGGATTACTGCCTAAATAAACTATTAGCATTCAAATCTTTATCTTGGGAACTGATTCTGGGGCACAGGCATCACCAATTAAAGTTAATTATATGTATAATCTGTAACTCAGCATTCCTCTCCTGAATATACATACAAGGAAAATGCATACAAGTATATGCCAAATAACATGTGCAATAATATCTATAGATGTGTATTCATAGGGCTCCCACCTGAAAACAACTATCCATCAACCATAAGATGAATAAATAGATGGCGGTATGTTCACAAAAATGGAATAGTACACATCAAAGCGAATGAATGAATTTCACAAAACATAACAATGGATGAATCTTGGAAACATAACATTGAGCTTCAGAAGCCAGACACACGAATAGACAGACTGGTGGTTACCAGAGGGTAGGGAAGAGAGGGGCGCGGGGGAGGTAGATGGGGTAAAGGGAGTTGAACATGTGGTGACAGAAAGAAATCTAACTATAGGAGGCTAACACACAGTGTAAACATATATATATATACCTTACTGTTAAAGTGTACAGCTGAAACTTAACCAATGCCACCATAACAATAAATTTAAAAAGAAAGAAGCCGGACACGAGAATATACATCCTGTTTAATTCATTGAATTCTTACATCACAGTGTTGGTGCTGTATTGTTAATTGGAGGCAATAACATACAACCCAGAGTATAAACTATAGAATAAATTAAAAATGAAATACGATACTTTGAAAAAATGAGAAATAGTTAATTTGGGTTTTCATCTCCTTAAACATAATCTAAATTGTTAGGTTATCGTGTATGTGAGGATATTTATTATTTTACAGTATGAGGCTTAAAAATTCACACTATTGCCTTATTCATTGATGTACATTATAATGCTAATATCTTAGTAGCTTTTTTCCCCTCAGCAGCTGATTAATTACATGCATACAATGAAATCCGTGCTATGTATGTGACTCTCATTTTAACTGATGCAATTAAAAATAACATGGCACAGATTTTTCAAGTTTAACAAGCAGAAATTAATAAACGGATGGTTCACAGTTTAAGTCATCAACATATCAAAAAGCAACCAGGGCAATTTTAGGTAACTTTTGGTTGAGATAATTGGTTTGCTGCTCCAAACTGAATCCTTTGAGGTCAACAATTTCTTCAGTAACTATATTAACATATTTTAATACCTGTTGAAACTAGAGACTCACTGATATGCTTAGTAAATGGAATTGCTACTTACAGTTATTAACATATTCAATCTTTATCCTAGCTGTAAGAATCTGAATCCATTATTAAAATCCCATTGCAGTAACAGAATCTCTGTGAGTGTCTAAGATCACATTGCTAGAGAGCAAGGAGAAAAATATAACCCCACGGTTGGAGAGAGCCTTTTCCTTTCAGTCCAGGCTCCTACGTAGACTTCCTGAGAGGCAGTCCAGTGTGGGATCTGAAATCACATTGCATGGCTTTGAATTCTAGCTCCATTATTTAGTAATAAGGTAGGCTTGGATTAGTTACTAACATCCCTATGCCTTAGTTTCCCCATCTGTAAACTAAAAACAGTACATGTTATTGAGAGATTTAAATAAATGTGATGATTTTTGAACTGTACCTGACATAAAGTTAGGTACCTTTATTTATTCAACTAATACTTGTCGAGCATATACTATGCACTAAGGAATATCTAGGTATTTGGATATATTAGCAAATAATGAAATTTTTTTATATTCTAGCCAAGAAGCCAAACAATGAACATAATAAATAAGTCATGTATATAGTATGGTAGAAGATAATGGAAAATGTGGGAAAAGGCACATGCAGAGTAGGTAAGGGAGATTGGGAGTGCCAGCAGGGCCCAGGCAGTGTGCAGCCAATGTGTGGTCAGGGGAGTCTACTGAGAAGGTAAAATTTGAGCAAAGGCTTAAAGGATGTGAGGGGATTTAGCTAGTGGATCTCTGGGAGCAGAGAGCTTCAGGAAGAGGAAACAGCTGGACCAAATATGCTTGTTGTATTCAAAGAGCAGTGAGGAGGCCAGTGTGATGGCCATGGCTCTTTTCAAAGTTTTACGACTTGCCAAGATTGCCAAAGATAAAAGTCATGAATCGTTTGCCCAGTCAAGGTCTAGTTAGATCTAGCTTATGTGAGTGTACATCCCGGGGCAGGATCTGCACCATCACTTAGGAATGAAGGCAGTGGTGGCAGGTGTTGGTGGAACTTCTCTCTCCTCAGGAGCATTTCCATACTGGTGTGAGTAGGCCAGTCACCTTCCCAGTAGCTAGCAATAATTCAAGGAGGAATTTCCTCTAGTCCCTTCCATACCTCTCCAAGCCATTTTCTTAAACCATGTTGGGGTGTGGCTAGGAAATCCACTTGAATAGAGGAGGGTTATGTGTGAGAAAAGGGAAGGAAATTCTTTGTTCTGTCGCCTCTCTGTGTGTTCCAAATCCCTGCCCCATCTTTCTAAAGCATATTTCTAGCATACCTACAGTGTGCATGGGTTGTGTGTGTGTGAGTGTAACTTGGTGTGTCCCCATGTGAGTTTTAAGCAGTGCCCGCTGTTGGAACTGTGATATCTTTGGACAGTTATAAGTGAAATATATTAGCGGTGGTTTCAGCAAATTACAGAAATAAGTTAGCCAGAGAGTTCACAGGACACTCCAGAGGGCATAGAAACATTTAATTGCCTCCCCTTGCCTATGCCTGGCGTTTGGAAAATAACCTCAGCTGCTTTTCGAATGAGCGTCATGCCTTACTTCATGATTCTCCAGGTAACTGGCCAGTTTCCACTGCCAAATTGATTTTGTTCTCAGTTTTCTGTGCCTATTAAGCAGAACATAGTGACTCACTGTCTCTCAAATTCTTTGAGGTTCATAACCTAGATAGATTCTTCAGCTCAAATCAATATGATTCCACTCCCCGTCTCTCCATGTCATGGCTACATTGTCTTTTTGTGCCTTGGGGGCCACACGTCTGGAAAATTGTAATCTTCCTCTCAGAACCCCCTTGCCTACGTTTTGCCCTCCTTCAGGAAGTTGTGGAGAGTTTGCCAAATGCACATGAACACAAGCACCAAAACATTTCTGTTGTTCCAGCCATTTACAAATAATTTATCAGCCTACAAATTATTTAAAAGCAATATAGCCAGAGTTTTCAGAACCGCCAGTCATGTTTTAGTACTTGCTGCTATGACAGTCTTTGGGCATATTTTTCCACACCTCTAGGTATGTCATTGGCTTTTTTTATTACTATTATTATTATTATCTCTTATATCAAATTTATGTTTGCCCACCCTACATTTTGTGGAAAATATAATCTTTTCTTTCTTTCCTCTGGCTTTCCTGTTCCAGCCGGTGGAATCCCATTGAAGAAGCTTTGCTTTTGTAGTTCCCTCATCTTTTCTTGGCTGCCCCACCAACTCCACTCCCAACAGTCACTGAGCATCCCCTGTGTGCCAGGCATTCTCCCTTCCGGTCCTCAGAATGACATATTGTTACCAATGAGGAAACTGAAGTGTGAAGCAGGCAAATTATCGGCTCAGGACTACTTAGCTACCAGCTCAAAGAGCTAGAATTTGAACCAAGATTTTCTGCTCCATAACTCCATTTTATTCCTTGCCTTGTCTTCCACCAGATGGCTCCTTATTCTCAGAACATCTATCATATATCCATCGGCTATCTCTACTTGCTTTGTCTAAATCTATAGACTTGATTCTTTCAGAGGTTACTCCCACTCATCCCAAACCATATTTGTGAGTGGAATAAAGGAAAGGAGTGTTTACATAGCCTTACAGATGCAACATCAACCAACTCCCCTCTAGTAAAAATTCTAGTATATCCTGGCATGACTATGCAGATAGTGTTTATGAGACAGAGCACTTAGCCCAGTCATATCTCAGAGATAGGATCCTCCCCTGCACATTAGAGCAGGATTAGCTTGGCTCTCTTTGGAATGCAGGAGACAGATAAGTCTTCCTTCATTTCCTAAGCCAAGGTGTTAGGACTTTAACAGTGATGAAGGATAAGAGCAAGGAAGGGTGGCATTTATATCGTTGGAGGTTGACGGAAATATCTTTAAACGAAGGAAACCTAGGGATCCAGAAATCTAATTTCTCACCTTCTACAACAAGCTGCCAAAGCATTTGCCCTTTTAAAATTACTAAGATTTTAGTGAGAGCTGGTCTGCGTGGAGTATATGTGTGTATGTATGCATGTGAGTGTGTGAAGGAAAGTGTGTGTGTGCATGCCTGTTGTCTATTGTGGTAGCTCTCTCCGCAAGAGAGTAAAATTTGTGCAAATTCAGAGCAGATCTGCAGTGCCTATATCTCTACTCATGTTCTTCATTTTCTGTGGACCCAGAAGATTGAGACCTTTGTTTTATAGTACCCTTCCTTCCTCCATGCTTTGGCTAACCTTACCTCTTACTTGATCAATGCACCATCCTTTCTCTCTCTAACACCTTCATTTTCTCCCTCTTTCTCGTATATATATCTTTCCTAACTTGACAATGCATTTATGTTTCTATTGCTCTCTGTTACCACCACATTCTCTCTCATTATATTCATAGCCAAACTTAGAAAGAAAGCTGTATACAACTCACCATGTGTCTCTTCTTCCTCCACCCAGATCAACTGAAATTGTTCTCTTAAAGATTATCATAACCTCCTACTCATCCACCTCATGGTTTCTGCTCGTTTTTCCTGGGCTATCTACAGCTTTCATTAGCTTAACGACGCTCTTGCCTTGCTTTGAGAGTCTCTTCCTACTCGCCTTCTAACACTCTCCTTCCCCATCTCAGATCCATCTGTCTTTCTTTTGCATTGTCCGACACTCTGTCTCTGTGTGAATATCTCTCCAAGGGACTCATTTCTTCTTGAGAACTCAAATAGGATTGCTTTGCAGATGGCTTTGAAATTCATATGTCTAGGAATCTCCTTTCTCGATGTCAGCCCTGCGTGTATAACTATTAAATATGTCACTTAGATGTCCCACAATCACCCTAAAATCAAAATGTCAGAACAGAGACACCATCATTTTCTCCAGAGTTAGTCCTTCCTGATACCCTCATATTTGGTAATAGTGCCATATCCTGTAAGTCACGATAGCATAAAACCCAGTCCTCTGGTGTTTTTCCTTATTCTGCAGATGATTTACATGTCTTTGTGTGTGTGTGTGTGTGTGTGTGTGTGTGTGTGACATCTTTTCTATGAAAATTTTTCTGTCTCTTCTCACTCATGTCCCCTAGTTCTTCCTTGATCTCTTGCTAATCTGCTTTTCTTTTTAGCGCTAAATTCTCTGTACTCGATATAATGCCTACCACCCACTTTCTTTGCACGTTGCTACCAGACCAATCTTCCTGAAAGACTTCCTCTCATCTCCTCAAAACCCTTTTCTGGCTCCTCATTGCTGACATAACAGAGCCTACCCCTCTTAGCCTTACATCCAGAGTGTTCCTACTAATGCGAGACTCCTTCCCCCACCCTTCCAGACTTATCTTCTATTTCTTTCCCACATAAATCTATACACCTGAAGTTTCTCTGGTCTTCACTTTCCAAAACTACCTTGCCCCCTCCTGGTCTATCTTCTTTTCTTCTTGGGATGCCTACTCTTTAACCTCATCCTTTTCTTTAGAAATACTACCACCCCCTTTTATCCTACTACCTAAGGAAACATTTCACAATTCCCCAAGCAAGCAGCCTCAGCTCTCATGACTCTCCTGGGGTTCTTGATAGCTCTGTCTCTTATGTCATTACACATATGCTTCCATTTCTCCCTATATAAATCTGTAGCTCCACATTGGCTGTTTCTAAAAGTGTTTTTCTTTTCAGCTACACTGTAAGATCATGTTTACATTCTCTATGAAACTTAAGATAGACTCTTTCACTTATTTATTGAACAAGACCAGTTTCCTCTATGTGAGCGTGTGTGTGTGTGTGTGTGTGTGTGTGTGTGTGTGTGTGTGTGAAAGCAAGGGGAAAGGTTGCACAAGACCATTGAGATGTAGAAAGAAAATATTAGATCTCTAACTTGTATTTATTTTTTCCACATTTATTTAAATTTTTAATTTTGTGAATGTTTTATAGTTAAATAATATTTGAATACAGTATTTATATAGTCGACATTTATATGCAATATGCATTATAAAAATGTACCTGAGGGTTATTTTAGCTTAGATTCACTAGAAATAGACCGAGGTGAAGAGTTGCATTTAGAAGTTTCAGAGAGCCCTTGGGAGATACACCTGCTAAGGAAGGAGGAGGCAGGATGGGTCAGGTGACCTGCAATGTGTTTGTAGCCGAGGCCTCAGTAAATGCTGCTGTAAAGACCCTTCAGAGTTTTCCTGGATTAAGGTAGGGGGCTGGGCCTTCCTACTTCCACACTGGCCAGTAGCTGAGGGCAATTACCATGACGGATGCAGCTGTGACAATCAGCAACCCAAATTTCCATCAGCGAGGGATTATGTGCATTGGCCCTGAAGAAGGCATCTAAGTAGAGCACCACAGTGTCCACGACGATGGCACATTCTCAAATTTTTTATTCTTTCCTTTTCTCTCTCTCTCTTAACTGATGGGAGTGTTAACAAAAAATTCTTTGGAGACTCCTGGATCAGAAAAATGACTAAGGAAAAGCAGAGGAAGTAAACTAACATTGTTTAAGGCCTCTCTGCTTTAGGCACTTTACCAAGTGCTTCTGCTCCATTGTAAAGCACAAATGGCAAAGAATAAAAAGTGAGTAACATCCTTCATGCATGTTTCATGCTTCCAGGAAAGTGAACTATGCATTGAATTTAGTTTCCTAAAGATTGGGCTATATGATTCACATGGGAACAACTCAAGAATGAATAGTATTTAAAGAAAGACCATCCCCATGTCCATCAATGGCCACCTTTCAATTTGTGAGAATATGATTCCAGCCAATTATATTCCCTTTAATGTTCAATAAAGGTGTCATTCAACAAAGCTAGTTATTTCTGCTATGGGAGATAGGAGACAGTTATTGAGCTGAAAATGTTTTTCCTTAGAGTTTGCTTTGAACAATTATGGGATCCTTTCTCACTGATGAATAACATCTTACTTTATCTCATATCTTCGATCTCTTCTAAACTCTGAGATTGAGAACATTCACCTCCTAATCCTTTCCTCTCAGGTCTTTTAAATTTACATGACCCGTCAATCCCTTTTCCAGTCCATATTTGGAGGAGACAGTGCAGCATCGTCATGAAAGTGAAGACTCTCGAGTGGGACAGTTTCAGGATTGTTTGTCCAGCTGTATATCCTGGGGCAAGTGACTGCTCTCTTTTAGCACCAGTTTCCTAATCTGTAAAAAGAAGAGAAGATTAATACCTATCTCACGGGTCGCGCTTTATTACTAAAGAGCTGCTGTGCCGGGGTTGTGGTAAAAATTCAAGAAGAAAAAGCAAGGAAAATTTTAAACCTAGTGTCTGGAACATGCAAATTAAATATAAGTTATCTTTAATTTTCCAGTTTTTTCCTTTTGTTTATCTCATGCTTCGTTATGTTTCCCTCTTCACTCCCCGGGGAGATTGTAGCATTGTGAAACCTCAGAGTAGAAGGGATATAACGGGTAATCGAGTGGTCCTGTCCATCCCCATCTTTAATTGCCTTTCAGCATCATTTATGCTTTGCTCTTTGATACTCCCTCCCAAGTTCATTTTTAATAGCTTCCTCTTCCCCATTTTCAGTTTGAGCATCAGAGTGCACTAGGGGGACATATCTGTTTCTTGATGCTCAGAGGACGCCCAAAAGCTAGACCACTACGCGGTGCCCAGTTCTGGGCCCGGCCTCCTGAGAGAGGCCGGCCTGCTGGCTCAGCGGCCTGGTGCCCTGACAGTGTTTATTCGGAATGAAGCAATTCGTGATCCCTGCAAACATGTTTTCTAAAGCAACAGCAGCACAGGCTCAGGCCAGCCAAAAGAGAGCTGTTTTACCCAAATGCAAAGAGAAAGGGTTAGTGGGGAGACCCCATGAGCCAATAACTTGATGTTGCCTTGTGACCCTAAAGCTATCGCGGTAAAATTATTCAGCCTTTTAAAAGTCCTGATTATTGATTCCTCGTCTTAGTTGCTGACGGCTGCCGAACTCCTTGCTCTGCAAATACACCATTGGTTCCCTCTCCACGTTCAACTTTATGCTTTCATTTCTTTGCTTCTAGTGCATGCGTGCGTGCGTGTGTGCGTGCGCGTGTGTGAAATGAATAGGCCAAATCTCCCCTCACGTTGTCCTCAGACCAAGTTTCCAAGGAATGTTAATTCCTGCCAAAATCCCATAGTGCTTGCGCGCGCACGCGCGTACAAACACACACACACACACACACACACACACACACACACACACACAGAACGATATCCAAATCATACCTTTCTCCAAAGGCAAAAATGCTTTTGTGTCTACTTGCTCCAGGGGCCCCTCCCATCTGCCTATGTCTGTATTCTATGCCCCACTTGACCTGCTTCTCTTGTTGCTTCATCTTTGGAGAGCTGCTGTTAGAGCCCATTCCAGGAGGACCTGGGGTCTTTCCAAGGACAGATTCTTTCCAAGGTCTTTCAAAGCCCAGGTCCCAGGAGGCTACGGGGGGTGTCCCTTTTGAGCCTCGCTGAATGACCAGCAGCCCAGTGACACTGGCAAGATCTCCTATCCCCTTGGTACATGTAGCAGAATCTCTGTCAGTTTCATTTTGGTGCTGGGCAGGTGGTAGAAAAATTCCAGCGTGAGCAGCTATTAGCCAGTTCTCTCTGACCTCTTCTGATCCTAACTGACTCCAGAACACTATGCCCAGAGAAGCAAGGTGCAGAAATAGCATATGCATTTGCCACCCTCCCAGAGAAGATTTTCAGGTGCTTTGAACAAGGTAACGATCATTCGTATCCATTTTTTTTTTCTTTACAGGCTAGCTTTCTCATACTTGCATTCCTGTGTAGCAAGGACACCTTTTTCATTTGTGTTCATTTTAGTGGTAATTAGAACTATAATAACATACAATTTTATAGCACACTTCATCCAGGAATCTCATTGCACTTTATAAACAGTAATTGGAGAGGGACTGCTGTGTATTTATTTAATAATACAGTTGTATCTTCTGTTTTAACAAAATGTTCGGTTCTCTAATGTTTATTGTCAATATAATTTCCTTCACATAATACAAATTAATGAGGAGAGAAAAAGCAAATTTGTTTCTCATTAGTTACTAATTTAGGTATTTCCAAGCTGATTAATCAGAGTCCTTCTAGCTTATCTTCACTGGCTCCCATGCACTCAACTTATCAACCATTTTTCTTCCTAAGAATATCATTTGCAGTTAAGTATTTGTTTTGATTCCTTAACTTATAATAATTTTCCATTTGCTAATACATCTACATTTTCCACAGTTCTCTTTTCTCTTCCACTTCTCCCACAAAACCCACGTGCACGTGATACAAATACATACATGCCCTTTCTTTCTCATTTCTCCAGCAATTCTCTTTTCCTTTTCTCCTAGACTCTCAATATTATGTCTCTTTCTTTCTTTTCTTTGTTTGTTTCTTCCTTCCTTTGTTTTCTTTCTTCTTTCTTTCTTTCTTTCTTTCTTTCTTTCTTTCTTTCTTTCTTTCTAGCTTTGAATTTAACTCAGTGGCCTCAAGGGTGATATTTTTCAATTTGGAGTTATCTTCCAAATACACACACAGACAGATGATAGCTTACTGCTGCTGGGGAGATTATTAACTGCTCATACTGCTTTATCATAGAATTTTTTTTGCGTGTGTGTCTGACAATTGCTTGTAAAATTTATATTTTTCCTCTAGTTCTCCAACAATGTTTCTGTCATCATCACACATCTTCTCCTTTATTGGGCCCACAGGCAAAACCCAATTCTTAATTGTGAAATAAACAATTCTCCAACAGGAAGATCCCTCTCTTCTTTCACAGGCGCTTCCTAGCAAGGCTGTCTTCATGAGTATGTGACCAGTGAAGTCGTACAGGGACCCATGCTCGGCTTAATGCTTTCATGTCATGATCTTAAAATTCTTAATAACTTTTTAACAAAGGGACTTCCATGTTCATTTTGTATCAGTCACCACAATTATATAGTCAGTACTGCTTCCTCAGTAGTACTTGCTTCTTCCTTCTATTTACTAGGACCCCACATAAAGTCAAAGGGGTCAAACTGGCCCCTTAGTGTGTATTATTATCATAGAAGAGGACATAATAGGTTCTCTCACCAGTAGAAACTTTCCACCATCCCATTCACTTCCGCTGAGAGAGTCTCCTCTGAGTCTCCTAGATCCCTTGGTGAATTTACTGCAATATATTCTTTTCCCCAGCCTTAGACCTCAACTTTTTCCTTCCTTAGATTGCTCAACTGAACTTGTCTCATCTCCTTCCATCTTTAGGTCACTCATCCTTATCAGGTGATTGAGGTGACACAATTCAGTGATTCAATGGCTGGGTGACTGATTTTGTATCTAAGAACCCCTGGATCTGAAGTCTGAGCTCAAATATACAGCACAGCCTGAAAAAGATAGTGACTAAAATGCTGTCTAGCAGCAGCAACCACCAAGAGGTGGGCCGAAGGGAAAAGAAGGAAACAAACACTCTGATAGAAAGGGATTAAAAGATGATCAAAGACTGCACAGAGATCAAAAATAACTGGGTATAAATAAGAGGCATATGTTCCTCATTTATGAAGATATATACAAACGAGTATGCAAAACTGAGTGAAAGAAGACAAAGAAGGTCTCCCCATGAGTATCAAACCGATTGAAACATCAGCTATTACTTTAAGGAGCCATCGTGAAGGAAAAGTCGAGGCGCTACTGGACAACAAACCTGACAAACACTGGACCATGTCTTTCTGTTTTAAACATGCAAATACACACATACACACACATACACATACAAAAACAACAACACTCATGACAACATTATTCTATTCTACCAATTTATTCCATTAGCTACTCTTAGAGACTGGAGTCTTTTTTTTTTTTTTTTTTTTTAAGAGACTGCCATTTATCACAGTATCTAGTACTCGGTGTGTGTTTTCAAAATATTAGTTCTTTCTTTTTAGTACCAATGGGTTCTGCGCCGACAATGCAGACATTCAATGCAGATTCAATAAGATTTAAAGAGTAATGACCATGGGACATACTGCTTGAACGCAAATTCCCGTTTCACTGTTGTCATCTCTGTAGCCTCAGACACGTGTCTATAAACTTCTTTATTCCTCAGTTGCTTTATCTACAGACAGGTGTTGTGAGGAAGGGATAGGTTAATATACTTAGAGCACTTGGAGTGCCTGGTACTAAGCACTCAATAAATGTCAGCTATTTCATCGTCGTTGACTTTCCTCTCTGTCTTGCGAGAAAACAGAGCTGGACTTTGCAAAGTGTGTAGCGAGGCCCTGCTTTTTAGAGTTTCCTGCTCTAGGCAAGGATTGTAATTTTCCCAGGTTTCTACAGCATCCTCACCTCTTATGGCAGGAGCCAGGCTTGATTTGAACATATAGCTCAGTGCCTTCTTCTCTTCCTTTCACCTTCCAGGCAAAGGTGATATATCCCATGCTTATTCCCTGAAGAGATTTATCCGGAAGACTGTTTCTGACCATTCATATACAGAGCTGACTACAGAACTATGACTACTGTGTGGATAATGTCATTTCCAGATATTGATAAAGCTGGTACAGTGGTGGATAAGACAGCTGAGATGAGGATGATATATCCAATGCATGAGTAAGAACAAAACATATTACACTTAAGGAAAATTTCTTTGGGAAATCAGTGGGATCAAGTGGTGGAAATACTAATATAACTGATAGGACAACGGCTCCTGAAGAAAGGTAGTTGCCTTTCTCTGTACATTTCTACAGCCCTTAAAAAGCAATAAAATCAAACCAATTATACAACAAAGTATTTAGAACATATTATTTAGCTTAACCTGCTAACACAATGATGGACCTTGGCATTTTCCATTGCTTATAGTTTCTTTGTGGAAAGAATTCACTCCATTAGGTTACAGCTGTCCTTGATACTAAAATAACATTCAATCTCTCCTCTTTTTTTCAGATGCAAACCAGGGACATTTGTGACTTGCTTTCATAAGTGTCTAAAGCACTTAAATTTTTAATTGATTATTTTTTTAAAAAAACAACTGAGCTTGCCATTGGAGAATTCTTTGAATTTTCAAACAAAGCCCAATGCCACAGAAACTCTGCAGAGTCCCAGAAAAAAAGCAACATTATATCCCAAAGAAAGCATTTGATTTCAGAAGTAGCCGTTATAACATTCAACAATATCCTTCACTGCCCCCAGTAGATGCACATAAGTGGACTCTTGCCAGATGAGATTGTCATGTTCTGAGACCTTCCAGTTCTCTCTCCACACAAGTATCAGGTGCTCAGACTACATTTACTGACCAGACTCAGAGAACTCGCAAAGAAGTTAAATTATCAGAAGGAGAAGAAAACCTCTGTGTTCCAAGCTGGTTTTCTTAACCCCTTCTGTCTGAAGGAGCTATGTGAGAACATGTGGGAAATTATGACAGCAGAATCAACTAAGTCACCTTTGCCCCTAGACACTGTGCATTGTCAACAGTTGAATTGACAATTGCTTAATCTGAACATTTTGAATGCTTTTCACTAGTAAAAAGAACGATAATGATAATAGGTTAGAAGAATTGCTTCCTATCCTAACATTTTTTCAGATCACAGCTGCGGACTCTTTCATTACTTTTGGTGCAACAGCCCATGAGCAGGAAAGGACAACAGAGATGTAACATGCATAAAGAATGTATTTAACCCAAATGCACTAATGGAATACATATTAGATATGGTAATATTAAACTATTTGCATTAAATCTCCCTTGTTGCTGGCAATCATGCTGTGACAAGTGTCATCTTCAGCAAGAAGATAACCTTAAACATTCAATTTTGGCATAAACATCTTTTACCAGCAATGAGAAATCCCAGGAAAATAAGAGCTTCTACATAGACCTCCCTTGTATTCACGGACCTAAGGTAAGGTGATGACAAAGCCTGACTAATTAACAAGGTGTTTTAAGCTAATACCCAGGAGTGCCTATCCTTCTGATTTCCATTGGTAAAATTTTTCTTTTTTCTCTGCTTGTGTTAAAATTTGAAGCTAGTAAGACTTTTGGTTGGCTTTAGGAGTTTTTTTGGGGGGGGAGGAGGAGCAGAATTTTCCTCAATCTAACTTAAGGATAGGACATTTAGTCTTAGTTTATTCAGAATGTGTAATAGAATGTTTGTGTAGAGTTTATGTTTAATCTATTCTATTAGTATTTCACTGGTGTTCAAAGATTGAAAGGGTTTGATCTCCCTTTCTGTAAAGAAGATGGTAATGGAGCCCTCTGAGGTTTAGCTAGCAGAGTATTTTTTCATTCTCTCTTGAGGTTTTCAAGGTAACGAAAAATTTCCAGAATGTGTTTTCAAGGGGATTTAGTCAGGACCAAGGAAAACAGTTGGAGGCAACTCACTGAATCCAAACAAGTCTAAATGGAAAAAAAAAAAAGGAAAAGAAAGAAAGATGCCAAGATGCAAAGCCAAATGTATCAGGAACCAAGAAGATTCAATAAGAGAAAAGATGTGAAGTAAAAGAAGGTAAGTGAGCCAAGTGAATTCTCTGATTTAGGATTCTGATCCTCATTCTGGCCTTTTTAGGATACCTATGGCCCCTGAATTGGATGCTTTGAAAGGGGCCAATTTCAAGTAAATGACATGATTGTCTTCCATATATGGACTTTGTTATTTTTGTAGAGGATCCAGACATCTCAGAGTGCACTGCATTTGGAAGTAGTTTTCACCCCATGGAAAGTCTAGAGTAAAATAACATGGGTCCTCAAAGACAGAAATGGTACACAATTTCTATGATGGGCGTATAATTCATCAGTAGATACCTGATCTTTAAATCATTCTCTTGAAGTTTAAATTTGACCTATCTTCCTAACTTCCTCCATTCACTGGGTGGGAGAATAATGTGCTAACACAAAGGATGAAGTTAAAGCAGAAAGATGTGAGGTGAAGATAAACATCTTCACTGTCATTAGGAAAGGAGGGGATGATTTTTACGGAGAAAGAAGGCTTTGGGAGATTCATGAGGTTTGGGAAACAGGTTAGAAGATAGTTTGGTGGAAAATACTGCTTAGCATATTTGAGAATGATAGATATTTATCAAAATACTTAGGAGAAAGGATGGAGATATGGGAGAGGGGAGGGGAGCAAGATAAGATCCAAGGGAATAAACCTAAGTCTAGAGTCCACAAAAGAGCAAGTCGATGATATTTTTAGGACTACCTGTCAAAAGGCCACCTTTGCCTTTCCTAAGTATTGATTGGATCCTTGGGCCTTGGTTTGCATAGCATTAGACTGAAACATGAGTTTTTCAAACTGGTGAGGCAACTTATTATCCATGAGCACTTAGGTAAGTTTCTTAAACTATTTTAATATACAGAGTTACCTAGTGTAAGCAGGCCTACTACCCGGCTAATTTTTCTTGAAAGTTATTAGGTGGATCACTTGAGAAAGCATATGAAAGTAATCTAAAAATCAAAAGTGGACTTTCAACAACCATGGAAAACTAAGAAGACAAGGGTGCAAATTCAAGTCCTAGAAATGTATTTCTCTATCAATTATTTAGTATATAGCTTAGCTCACTAATGAAAAGGAAATACTAAGTGGCAGAAATTAAGAGAGAAACCAAAACCAGAGCAATAAATATGATACCACTTGCCCAAGTAAGTTTCAGATCAGGCATGTCCCTGGAGTCCAGAGGTTGGGGACCAGAGACAATTGGATCTGTGTGAGGTTGGAGTGCTGAAAAAGAACTCTATGCATAAAACTTGGGGTCTTAAAGAGCTTCTCTATTTATCTAAAGAGATCTAGAAAAACCTTTCTTACCAGCTCAGAGAAACAGAAGTAAAGCTTATTATTTGTTCAAGGCCTTGAGGGGCAAGGGGAAGTGTCGCTCATGAGAAATTTAAAGCCACATCTGGATTGTGCCAAAGGTAGGTGTAGAGGCTGAATTTATTCTACTAGGTTGGTACAGAAAACTTAAACCATGAAATTGGCATTAGAAGCCGATTCGGGGCTATTGAATGATTCGAAGTCCCTAATAAAAACACATTTGAAAGTACTCAAAAGTGTTTTATTCCCTCCCCTGCACCCCCGCCCCCCACATACATATAGAGCAATCAGGGTCTCCAGGGAAAAAGAGGCTTTGCAGAGGATGAGTTCATAAATTAAAAAATTACAAACCACACGAGGAAATGAATCACCATGAAGGAGAGTCAAGACATAAAAACAAAGGAAAACTAGCTATACGAGTTTTGAACATAACAGATGTGAGACTACATAGATTTTGAAAGAATTAAATAGAACTTTTGGAAATAAAAACAATAGATTAAAATTTTTTAATGTTAAAAAATGTATTTGTATACTGAGAGGTTACATATTAAAAACAGATGTTTTTATTTTATATAATAATGATAAATATTATGAGAATAAGGGATTTTATGTAATATATGCTAATGTCCACTATGAAGATCTATATTAAGTTCTGAAGATATCAAAACCAATTAAGATGCAATTTCTGACCTTGTAGAACTCATATCTAGGGCAGACCACAATAGTACACACACACGCAAAGCAATAAAATGTTATAGATGAACAGAGAACAATGTTTACATAAGAAAAGCACAGTGATATGGTAGTTAGAAACCTGGGGTCAGACTTCCTGGTTTAAATATTGGGTCCGCAATTTATTGGTAATGTGACCTGTTGCAAGTTGCTTAATCTCTCTATAGCTCCGTTTCTTCAATTGTAAAATAGGAAAGAATAATACAAAATCTTCAGAGGAGTATTGTGATAATTCAATGAAATTATGTACATCAACACTTGGCACAGTTTCTAGTATGTTTTAAGCACTTAATAAACATTAGCCCTTGTTGTAATTACTATTCTTTTTAAGATAGAGACGATTTTTAAAGAGAAGAAAGCAAACAGCAAAGTAATAAATATTACAGTATTTATTCAGTCAACAAATGCCTGAGACACTGTGTAAAGAAGTAGGGTTATTGTAATGAATAAGATAGACTCAGTTACTTCCCTCAAGAAACGTATATTCTAAAGGGGAAGACAAATATTAAAGGGAAGCAGAGAAAATGCATTGTCTTAATTAGCATCACCTGAGAACCTTCTAGAAATGCCTTTCTCAGACTCTATTCAGATCTGCTCAGTTGAAAACTCTGGATGGGGCCCAGCAATCTGTGTCTTAACAAATAATCCAGATGAATCGGATATAAGCTGAAGTTTGAGAATCACTGCACTAGGCTTTTATTTCTTTAAGTTTAATGGAGAGAGCTTTTCGTTGTAGTTGTAAACACCCCAACAACACCTGGAACGGAGCTATTGCAAATTACTTAGCTCCAGGTACTATTAGTATAGTATGCCTTCAGTTTTTAATGAGTTTTTCAGAGGACTAATTTAGGTTTAAAAAACCTTGTGGTTTTTAAAATTAAATCTTGGTAAAATCTTAAGAAAGAAATAAATAGTTAATTATAGTCCATGTGATTCTGTGGATTGTGTCACTGTCCAGCCACTTTATGCTACTTAAAGTACCCAAGTGGTCAATCATAAAGTACCTTCTAAAGAAGATAGATTCGGTTAATTGCTGGGCTTTTAATTTTGTGATCGAGCATATAATTTGGGACAATACTACTGTGGCCTTCCTTTTTGACCCTCCTCCTGAATGATATTCAACCTTTATCTTAAATCTATGTTGAAGACATATTTAATGAAAATATATTCCAAGGGATGTCAAATAATTAGCCTGCCCAGGGCTACTGCAGGTCCAGGTCAGGCCCGAGCAAATGGACAGTTTTATTTTACAGTTTGTTGAGATACAGATAGGTGATATGTTCTTGGTCTGCCTCTGGGACACCCCACCTCAAAGGAAAGTCAAGCTGCTGACCGCGCTCGGAGTCAACACAGCATCTAGAGGTAATTTTCATGCCCTAAATTTGTTTGTGAGGTAGTCGTTTAGCATTTGGAGGAAGTTTTCCTGTGGATATCTTGTTATCTACGGTCATTAGGTAACCAGGTCAACCTGTACTGTACTTGTAGAATAGCATTAATAGTGCTGCTTTTAACTAGGCATAATCACTATTTATAAAGAACAAAGAGGAATGCATTTGACATACCTCTCCCTTAATGGTACTGTCTCTAAAAAGCAACATGTTACTCAGCATTGGGCTGGGGGAAGGGTGGAGAAAGAGAAGAGGAGATTCATTCCTTCAATAAGGGTGTAGCGTTTTTTTAAACTTCTACATATCTATAGCGGAAGAAAATAGTTGATATCAAATATAAGAAGGCTTCTCTTGGTGTTCTGCACTGGAGACTAAAGGCATTTTGATGGGTGGGCATAAGCGGAGGGATGGTTTGGATTCCAGGTCATTTTAAAACCAAGAAGTAGCGGTGGGACTGGCTGTTTGGCAGCATTTGAATATGGTCCTAGAGTAAATTCCCAAGTGGAGACATTGACATTTTCTTTAAATAAAGAACAAGGACATGATTGGAAAATCTTTTGTGTGTGTGGCCAAAATATTGAAACTAATATGGGACCCCTAATATTCTAATGTAAATTCAATAAGCATGCCTGGAGTTTGTTTTAGAATGAAACCACGATAAAAATGGTCCTGATGGTCTATGGCCATGCTACCCTGAACAAGCCTGATCCCATCTGATCTTGGAAGCTAAGCAGGTCAGGCCTGGTTAGTACTTGGATGGGAGACCACCTATAAAGATCAGGTGCTATAGGCCTAAAAAAAAGGGGCGGGGGGAATTGTAAGCTGACAAGGTCCTTGCAATCTGTGAGGTCGACCAAGGGTTGCCTTGCCTAAAAAACAAAAATGGTCCTGATGACATTTTGCCATGAGTGGTAGAGAGTCCATAGGTCCAAGGTCATCCTTGGTATTTGCCCAAGGTTAGATCACCTTGGGGGAAACAAGGGCAGGAGTTGATTGGTTGTCCAAAAGCCAAGAAACACCCATGACATAGGCGGAAGTTATCAAGGTAGAAGGCACCTCAACTGATTTTCAGTTTAGGAAAATGGTTATTTTGGGAACAGATGTCAAAGATAATAAGAAAAGATGAGAATGATTAGTTTCTAGGGTTCAAAGGCTAACCTATTGCCCCTTATACATAGTTTCTTATGAACTCTCAAAACGATACAAATGGAGAAAACTAGAAGTAAAGAGAGGTTAAGTAACTTACCAAATGTCAGGAAGTGGTAAACTGGAGTTTGAACAGAGGCACTCTGATTCCAGGTGCTTTACTCTTTCTTTTTTAAAGTTAATTTAATTTTTTTTCAATTACAGTTGATATACAATATTATATTAGTTTCAGGTGTACAAAATAGTGATTAGACATTTATATAACTTACAAAGTGATCACCCCAGTAAATCTAGTACCCATCTGACACCATACATAGTTATTACAATATTATTGATGATATTCCCTATGCTGTATTTCACATCCCTGTGACTGTTTTTATAACTTACAATTTGTATCTCTTAATCCCTTTCCACTTCACCCATCCCCCAACCCCTTCCATCTGGTTACCATCAAAATGCACTCTGTATCTATAAATTTCTGTTTTGTTAGTTCATTTTTTAAGGATTCCACACATAAGCGAAATCATATGGTATTTGCCTTTGTCTGATTGATTTCACTTAGCTTAATGCCCTCTGGTCCATCCACATTGCTGCAAAAGGCAAGATTTCAATCTTTTTTATGCTTGAGTAATAATAGTCTATTATATTGATGTGCCACAACTTCTTTATCCATTTGTCTATTGATAGACACTTACAAAACCTCTATTCTTAATCAGCTAAATGTCCATAAACTCAATTGTCTGTTAGTCAGTCTCTGAATGTATGTACAAAAAGACATACCAGCTTTTTGCCGTCTAACCTATCAAAGTTGGAGGAAGCTCTGTATTCTAAACTTTGCACTTAACTTCGGTTATTCTGCAATTTCAGATAAGCATTCAGTGAGATTGAGGGGCTTTTTGTTTTATTTTGGAAGTATTCCATTGGACTATTTCTCTTCCCACTAGTCTCCACTCACTTTCCCTACCTCTCTATCCCTTTATCATTTAAGGAGGATATTACAGTGGCTAGAAGATTTTAATTCCAAGATCTACTATGTATTTGTACATGACCTTAAAGCAGAGGAATTCTCAGGTGATTCTGGTATCTACATCTGTAAATAGCAGTATCTATATTTGTAAATGGCAGGTAATGGCTATTGCCTAATGGGTTTTTTAAAAAGCAATTTGTTTGTAAATGTCTTCTGGCTTCTTGGATCAAATAATTAAGTCAATTAAAACAGATATGAAATACAACACCAGTTATTATTAGGAAATAGAAGAATGTGTCTATAATAAGAACCATGGAGATCAAAGGGCAAATGCATTCAATTGAGTGAAACTAATAAATCATTGGAAAACACTTTTCACGTGGAAGAAAATGACAAATATTTGAATGACAGCATATTACTACCTTTAAGAGAATAGAGAACTTCTCATATTGTAGCTCATTAAAATCATCTTTCAACCATTTTTATTGAGAAACAATAACTTACTACAATGTTTATTTAGAAACTGAAGTTCCTGGTGAAGAATAAGCACTTATTTCATTGATGGAATTCTGGAAGTTTAAAAGGCTTTAGGCTGAGGCTTTGAAAACAGCCTACTAGCATCTTCACAAATGAGATCAAGATGTGCCCAGGAGAATTACCACAAGAGCTGATGGTCTGAAGGGTAAGGTGACAATAGATCAGAACTACATAGTAGACATACATTATTTAAAACATAAGTTTTATATAGTTTCATACATTATAGGCTCTCTTCCCTAAGTACCAGAATCATATGGCTTTTAAATGTGACTCATGACACCCTAACAATTGATGAAGAAAAATCCTCATTTTATATTCAGGCAGATTAAAAGAAACCAAGACTTCTGGCTACCCTGTGGTTGTTCAAAGCTTTCCAACTACCTCCAAATACTTTATGCTCTCAAATTCTATATCTTATGTAATTGCTAGCTTCCTTAAGTCAGAGTTAAGTTAGCAGCCAAATGTGTTAGATATAGGTTACAGGTGTGTTAAATGATTTCTTTCTTCAGTACTTAGAGTGTCTGGATGGGGTCTGGGGGCAGTAGTTTCTAGTTATGAGCAGCTTCAGAAGTTTAGTATAGTATTATTTTCTATGTGTGCTGTAACATTTTTTTAAAAGTTGGGAAAGAATTGTCCTGAGTATTGTAGTGAGATACTCTTATTATGAGGTCAGCTAATACTGATTTAGGATACATTTAGTACAGTACTCAGCACGTAGGAAGTGAAATGGAAGTGTTTTTTTTAAAAAAAATACATGTAGCTGAAGCTATTATTTTAAAACATTTACACTAAGGTATAAATGACTGATAAGTTCCATATGTTGTTAATTAAACTCATTTCTCTTTGGAGAAATCACAGCTTCTCTTTCCCTGCCTTGCAGACTAATCCCATGTGCTGTGAAATGCACAGAATCAATACTGTTTCTTAGCAGGAGGTCTCCTGTCACCCACACCTCTCTATGCTAACACCTTGCCACGTGACTTCTTATCTCATGAGACTTGGTAATAAATAGTCATTTTTGGAAGGAGAAGTGAATGTTGGCAAGAACCTAATGAATATTCCGAACCAAAGAATTATATACCGGCAACTGCAGAGGACCACTTATGTACTAAGAATCATCGCAGAACCATATAAACTCCAAGGTGCTTTGAGTTGTCCTCCCAGCATAGGCCATAGATTTACACAAGTGTTTGTTGCCTGACTAACATATTAATCAATGAATAATCAAATTCTAATTGATTCGTACCAACTCTCATTAAGGGACAGAATAAAATAATTTCATCTTTGTACAGTGCTTTAGCCTAGCTAAAAAGTCAAGGATAATGTAGCAATTAAGCAATTATACCAGAACATCATAGCACGATATTTGAGAGGCGGGAAACATACAATCCTGTTTTGAAAGGCAAATTTTTCAACCTATAGTTCCAAAACTTATGCCTCAAATTAGATCTCAAATCAATAATGAAATAATGATATAAGTTACATGGAGAAGTTTCAAGTATACTCCTAAACCCTCTGGGAATCATCCTTGCCCCCATTTTTAGCACCTTCAGGTTTTTTGCATATATATGATCTTTGGGAAAAAAGTAATATTTATTGCAAAGAGTTTCCCTTTATATATGAATTCTGTGCACAGAGATTGACTGCTACTGGGTTACCCAGGAGGCTCTGGGAAGAGCTAGGTGGCACTGAATTTGATCATAGAAGACAGAATCATATTTTAAAAAGAATTCTCCATGCAATTCAGCTATACAGCAGAGGTCAGCCACTTTTCTTCTCAGTGTTGGCCGCAAATATCACACTTCCCTTCAGGCTGTCAGTGCTCCTGGAAGAAGGTAAGAGAAGGTGGAATAGAACAAAGGCACCGAGCCCTGTTGGAGGTTCGTGGGAAGACACAGTCCATCTGACGTTACTTGCACTGCTATCTCATTTTCTAAACCCTCACAAATAAAACCTTACATCAATAAGCAATTTATAGACTTATGATGTGGCCACAGAAGTGATCTCATTTAACTACAAATCTAGCCCATTGGCCCTCCTAAGCAGCCCAGAGAAGGATCATTAGTTAGAGCCTCATATATGGAGGGAGAGGAAGCGGGGGCAGGGGGAGGGGGGATGACGAAACACAGCCGAGATCGAACTCAGCTACAAGTCTGGCCTTGAACTGGGCCTGGCTACCTTTCCACTGCAGCACAGCAGCTTTACTGAGTCTCTGCAGTTTTAGAGAGCCACTGCACGAGAAGGTGGACCAATGCTGTAGGCCATTCTGGGGAGTCTTGGGAGAGAATACAGAATACCATGCAGGCCGAGGAGTTTAGTCTTCTCGGCACCACTGAACATGGATGAAATCATTGCAGAATGGACGTAAAGTCTCCTCTGGCTTGCTTCTGCTTTGCTTACAATCTTCTCCTTATTATTCAGAAGCTAATCATGCAGTCTACTGAGTGTCTCTGCTCTCAGGCCTTGTGGTACTTGCTCTCTCGCTATTTGCCTGCCTGTTGTTCCTATCAAAAGACAGAGGTCAGTGAGAGAAGGCATCCAATTTTAATCAGCCTCCTCTCCCACTCGTTAGCATCAATGGAAAAATCTTTACTGAATGTTTCATATTTGCCTATCAAGGATTTGGACATCTGGGGGTTATTTATGGATTTCATTACTCACTTTATTCCATTCACTACTACTGTGAATAGATGAGGTTTGCCTATATCCATAACACTGTTTCAAATTTGCAGAGGGGTCCTATGCTTTGAAGAACTGAACATGTTAGTTCACCATATCTATCCATGGCAAACAATTCCAGGTTACAGAATACAGAATAATGCAAGAAACGCTAGTGTAGGATTAGAAGGTAGGATGGGTGGAAAGTTTTAAACTATAGGAATGTCTCACTTTGAACCATAGAGCTATTTCTGAAAATTTTTTATAAATTGGACTTATGAACATTTAGCTATATTTGAAATTCACCAGAGGAGCTGACAACTGAAGGCACATCCTTCTATGAGCTCTTTTGCAGGTGCAAAGTATTTTTACAAGGAAATAATTCCTTCGCCATTTGTCTTTTTTATGAATTTGAATTTGAATATCAAGTTGTCTTAAATCACCTGTAGAGCTAAGTCTGCCAAGATGCTTTTCATTGACTACCTGGAAGATTAACCGACTTATTCTCTCATGGGAAGATTAGAAGCTATCTGGTTGATTTCATTTTCAAAGTTAAGAACTGTTTATTATAAATTGGACATAAGGTTTTTAATGAGCCACACCTGATTAGAGTTCTACGAGTTTTTAATGCTCACTCTCTGTTTATAGGAGAAAAGCAAATGGATTAGTTCACATAGCCAGGTTTAGAAGTTTCCGCTTTATATAAAACTAAATCTATTGGTTATTATGTTCATGTATATTTGGGTAAGAAAGAGCTATTTGTTTTTATTTCAAGTTTCTAAATCTAGTATTTTTGCAAATATTTTAATCATTTGCCTACAGAATTTTCATTTAGAACCAAAAAGCTGGAATAAGCTCATTTTCACGTATAAATTTTATAGTCTTTTTTGCTTTTTATACCTCATCCTTGCTCTTTTTTCCCTAAACAAAAGCTAGTGTTTTTAGCTCCCATTTTCCGGATGATGGCTCTCTCTTTGCTGTCATTTGTGCAGATGGCTTCAGAGTTCCAGCACAAACATATAGTGCCATGAAAAATAAGCCAAAGGAATTTTAAGTGTTTAAAGCATAGTAAAGCCGATTTCGCTTACAGTTTTACTTTCTCTTGGCCCACTGCCTGACATCCATTAGGTATACTCTGAATGTTCTAGCCCTGGACACAAAGGAAAGAGCTTGCTTTTAGACTGGTTTGTACTATTTACTGTCAGAGATGATAGCAATGAGAATAATAGCACTAAGCCTTTTTGCCAAGTCCCTTGGTTCATGACTGTTCCCTGGCTTTGGTTTTTATTCTCATCTTTGCATCTAAGACGAGAAGTCATATCTGGGTTACATGTATAATCCTTTTTGGAAGACGAGCTGGAAGAGCTTTTCATTGTCCTTCAATCTTAAGAAGGCTAGGTATGTGCCTTTTAGAAAAGGAGAGCCATAAAAGCTGATTCTATTGGTAGGCGCTGCATTTAACCACAGAATTGTTTGTTTCTAGCATCAAACTACCAAGAGTAGTCTGTTAATATGCACAGAAAGCCTTAAAAAGCTCCTGTTCTACTGCAAATATCTCCTGAGGTCACCTTGTTAAAGAATTTACTTTCATAATCAGTTTTCTAAGAATCAATATTTCTTTTCCTATTTCCCTCTGCTTGGACATAATGTGATTAGAACAAAAAGCTTTCATTCGTTGGGACTATCAGAATTGTTGCTAAAGCAAAGACTGCCAACAGTCCTCCCTCACGTGTCAACTCCACATTTCTCCTTCCACTTGGACATCACAACGGTTATGAGAGCTGGGGACCCAACCAAGCAGGCCTGAAATGGGGATGCTAGGGAAAACAAATGTGTCCCCATCTTCTTGGAAGGGTCTCTAGAAAGGGCAACCTGTGCCAAAGTCTTCGATGAGCCACACTTGCTGTAATAGCCACATGCACGATCTCACTCATCTCTCTCTGGAGGCTGTCCCCAGGGGACAGTTGGCATTTTGCAGTAAGTGTGACCTATTCTGAAAAATCCAATGGAATATTTGGAGTTATCTAAATTTGGTGAATAATGCTAAACATGTAGGAGTTTTCCCTGTGTTAGGAAATGGAGGGCATTTGCTAAGGCTTTTCATCTTTAATTCCTCAATCAGTGAGAAAGGATTAATCCCTGAAAATATTTGCATTGGATGACCGAGTAAGACAAATTGCTCATAGCCATCCAGGTTAGAAAGATTGGGATTTAACAAGACAATCAATCAGAGGCTGAACTGAACAGCTAAGGGGTTTCTGTCCCTCTCTAGAATAATTGGATATTTGAATGAGGCACAAAGCAGAAAAATTGTTAGGTTTGTAAGTGCAGGTAATAAAAGCTATAAAAAAATGTATGGCAAACACCTCCCCCACCCTTAAACAGAAACAATATTTTTTTGAATAGATTTTGTGGATGTATGTATGGTGAAATTTTTTTAAAAAAAACTGTGAAATATGCAATTAATTTGGGAAAAAATTAATGTCAGAATATTTTAAAGCTTTATTCACTTACAGTATAACTCAAAGATACTTTCAGTTATTGCCTTACCTTTAAGACTCAAATTCCTATTTGAAAAACAATCTGTGTTATTCAATATGTATGAAATAATTACACTTGGGTCAGGTGTAGGGTTGGGTTGATTTGGACAGTTTTTAAAGAATCTCCTCCTTAGTCCTTATCTCTCTTCCCTGAAGAATTTCTATATCTGTTCAGGCAAACCAGGCAGTAGGAGCAGCAATAATCTATTTACAAAGGGGGCAAGAGAGCAGAGGACTGAAGCCCCAAGGGCTGATGTTCAATACTGTCCTTGTCATCTTGAGATCGGAGGGTTTGCCCCAGACCAGGTGAACAATGACCAGGAACACTGTGTGACTGATTACTGCTCTGTTTTGGGGGCTAATTGATGTCCCTCAGTACATAGTGAATAATGTTCTTTCTAGCGGTGACAGTAATGTCATCAAGAGGGAAAATAAGTGGCTAGCTAATGAGGAAACAGGATATAGAGCCCCCACCACCAGCCCTGTGTGCTCTACTGGACCAAGCAGGAATACTTTTCCGTATGTGTACAATGCTTTGTAAAAATCTCTTTGAATTAGCAGAACTAGGAAAAATGCATCCAAACTTTGTTTTCTTTTTTTTTTTGTTTTTTTTGGTTTTTTTGAGTTTTTAGGGTCCTGAGGAAGGATGAAGTAAGTACAGGCAGGAATAAGGCCCAGTACTTAAGCACCATCCCTCACTCCCCTCCCTCCCTCCTCTCTCTCTCCGATCTTCACTTCTTTTTTCTTTCTTTTTTCTTTCTTTCTTCTTTCTTTCTTTTTTCTTTCTTTTCTTCTTTTTTATGCACATAAATTTGTAGCCAAAAAGCTGGGAGAACAGTAAATACTTAACAACAGATGAATGGTTAAACAAATTGTACTGTATCTATACAATGGAAACCTAGTTTAAAAATGAATTAACTAATACCGGCAACATGAGTACATCTCCAAATCATGCTGAATAAAAGCCAGATATTAAAAAAAAAAAAAAAAGAGTAAATACTGTGTGATCACATTTATGTGAAGCTGTAGGAAAGACTTCCATTATTTCACATTGAAGAAAAAAATTATCCATTTTATTTCAATAGTTACATGTTCCCCTATCTAAGCCTTTTATAATTTAGTTCAGGGAACAATGCTGTGTTTGAATTTTCATTAGCCACAGAAAGTAGATCTGTGATAAATGCATAGTTGGAAAGCTCTCGTTGTAAGAGTTATTTTTTTCAAAAGGATCTTGTGTAAATCAACATCAAAGAATCGTTTTAATGAGATTGGAACAGAGTAAGTGCTGATACAGCTATGAATGAGCTTTACTGGTAATTCAAACTTGGTTGTTGATTAATAATATTTGCATTTCTGGCAGAAACCTCTTTGGTATCTGATAGGACTTTAGACCTCAACTCTCTTCCTCTCTCCATAAACTTTGATCTTTTTGACTAATATAAATCTGCTCAGGCTTCTGCAAATCATAAACGAGGTGCACCAAGAACAATGAATCTCCTTAATATCTATGGCCTTCAGTGATCTGAGTCCTGGCCCTCATTCTCATCACTCTCTCATAGGTACCACGTCCCAGCCACGTGAGACTTTGTGCCATTCTCTGTACATATCACACTCTCTTCAATCTCTCACCTATCTCCCCCTCCCCACCATTATTTTTCCTCCTGTAACATCTATTTTTCTCCTTTCCTTTTTCCTGGCTGGCTCCTATTTGGTCTTCAATACTCAGCTCAGGTATCCCCTCTTCTTCCTAAATCAGTTACCTTGTGCCTTTCCTGGTTTCCTATGGCCTTCTCTATTTTAGCATACATTGCACTGCGATGATCTGTTTAAGTATTCACCTTCTTTCATTAGATCTTAAGTAATTTGATTACTTATGGTGGATGCTCAATAAATTTTCCTTGAATTGAACAGAATAAATGCACAGTACAGTTTGCTGAATAGAAATTGGTTGTGGCTATTAACTCAGAAATGCAGTGGCTAAGAACAAATCTGAACTCTGCCACTTACTAGTCATGTGACTTTGGGCACCTTACTGTCCATCAAAAGGCAATAATAATACTTTGCAGTCTGGTTGAGAGATTTAAATGAGATAGCACATCTCAGAATAAATGAAATAAATGTTAATCATTATTATCAGTGCCAAGAGAAGGTAGGTTCTCAGTAAATACTTGCTAAATTGTATTTTACAATTTTAACAATTTACATCTCATTGACTAGTATTGTTTCCCGTGTGCCTTGTTCTATATGTAAGTTAAAAATAAAAAGCAATGTTTTTAAATTAAAAAAAAAATTAAAATTAAAACTTTGCTGTAGGAAGTGGCCAAAGAGCTGGAGAAACTACTATACATGGATTCAGAAATATATTTGTAGCACCTAGCTCTGGGGATAAAATAAATCAAAGTTCTCCTCAGCCACTGTTTTAGCTACCCATGGTAAATGATTCATACTAGGTAAGTAATAAAGAACACAAATTTAATTTGTTCTGACATCCAAAATGCATTTGATAAAGTTTGCAAATTGCTGTCCTCTGGAGAATGAAGAAAGGAAAATGCAAGTGCCTGATTGGAGCCATGCACCTCATCACACCCCACGCTCCCTTGCAATGTGATGTGTTGGAAACATTCAGCGTTTAGAGCCAAAGGACCTGCATGTGGGCTCCAGAGATTCAACTTACTGCTAACAGCCTACGTAAACTTGGGAAAGATATTGACCTCTTGATTCTACATATGCAGAAATGTACTACAAAACACTAGAACTTTTGGGCATTATTTTTACTAAGCATTCTGATAAGTTCTTAATCTTTGCACTTCCTAGCATATGGCAAGTTTCCAACAAATACTTGTGGGATATATGGCATTAAATGAATAATGAATGAATGACCGGAGTCACTGTGGTTTAATAAGAATATGGGCTTCAGAATCAAGAAGGCCTGAATTCTAACCATAACTATGTGGCTCACTGAGCTTTTGTCCCATCTGTAATATGAAGTTAATAAATATATACATCATACAGTTGCTCGAGGATTAAATAATATACATATATGTACATTGCCAATATGAAGTGCCGGTATAATGCCTGCTACTCAATAGGCACCACAAACTGTATCTTCTTTGTTCCTAATTATTAGCTAGAGGGTTGGTATAGACATTAACTGAATAATTAAGAAAAAATGAATGATCTGAACATGAATTAATTCTAATATTTTACATTGGTATAGTCCTCCGCAGTTTTCAAGGCTCTTCAAAACATTTTATATCATCTGATGCTACTGATACTTTCAGAGCTGGCATTTTTACTGATAAGAAAAAGAGGTTATGGCTTGTCCAAGGCCAAACATCTAGAAAGTGACTAATCCAGAACTATATGCTGGACCTAATCATTTCTTCTCCAGCATTCTTTCCAGTACAAGAGCAGCCTCTGTAAGTCAAAGCTGGGTATCATTAATATTTGTAATGATTCTGATGTTAACCAAAAAGATTGTGTATTAGATAAGGAACATTAGAACATTTTTAAGTGGATCATACTTACCCAAAAATATTAGGAATTCTATTACTATTATTATTATTATTATTAAGTGCTACATTAGTCATCTATTTCCCAGTGTTAAGAGAAAAAATTTTAATTTACTCTACAAGTATTTGAGCACCCATGTTCAAAGCAATAAACAATTACTGTAATTAATACTGGGAAGCCCAGAATCTCATTTTAAATTATCCCATTTGTCATTCCTTCCTACCATTTTCCTTTGGGTATGTCATAGGGAACTATGTATCCTACAATCCTATATATTCATTATTTAACCTTACCCAGAAACTTCTGAAGTGGTTAAGACAGTAAGTAGTAGTCAAATGACCTGTACTTCTGAGATGTTCAGAGACATGCACATTCCACATTTCATTACCCCCTAAGCTAATCAAATATGTACACTCTAAATTTTCCTTACCAGCATTCCAGGAATGGAGAGTTTAGAAACAATGATGATATGTATTGTTTACTTCCTGTATTCCAGTAGAGCCAAGAACTCCACATTATCACTTCCAGTCCGGGTGAAATTCTGACCACAGGTTAGTCTAGAAGTGAGAGTATAGTTTTTCCAGTTTGAACCATCTATGGAGACTGTGGAGTCTCTTGCATTAGTTAATTGGTTTTTTGTTTCTACATCACTCTAAATATATATTTCATTATAGATGACAACAAGTATTATTGATTGGAGATCAGTTTTTGAGTTTCAAGATGCTATGTGAAGATACTGAAATGAGTATCTTATTCCCATCTAGCCCCAGTATAAAATTTAAGAACTAAGAACACATTGTTTGCTTTTTATTAGAGACATTCAGCTTATGCAATTAACCACAGTGTTTACTAAAAGAGGCAGAATGATGAATGTTAATTAGTTATTTAAAAATCTATTTTTAAATATTTGTTAATTTATTATTTTAAAATTTAAAGCTTTCTTTCAGAATGATTGGAAACATACTTTATAATTGTGATTTTTTTACTTCATTATAAAATTTTAAAACATTTTTCTCTTATTGTTCAAATAAAAGTTGTGTGTTTTTAGAAGCTATGTTTAATTTGCTGTAAAATCATTAAACTCTTTAATGAAATAATACTTTAAAAAGGCATAGCAGGTTTTCCCTTTATTATGTAAATGCTATCTTTTTACATATTTTTTCTATGTTAAAAGAGAATATATTAATCCAATCAAATAAAGTTGTCAGTCCTTTTTAGGAACTGATAATCAATTGTTTAACAATCTTTTAGAACTTAAGTCCTGAATGTTTTAACATCAGACTGTGAAATAAGGCAGAATTCAAAGGTATTTAATGTTCTTCATGATCATCTAGAATTTTTATTTGATTCCAGGTAACTTTGGACAATAGACATGATGGGAATTCTTTTTTGGTAATTAACAACTTATAACAAATGATTTTGTAAATAACAATTTAATTACATAATTGAAATAAATAAAATATAGTGTGGGCTTAATACATTGTAAATATTACGGAAGTACTACTTTGCTATAGTAATTTAATGACTGAAGCTACATTGAATAACAATCTTACTAGTACTTGTGTACAAAGTATTATACAGATTACTAATGAAGATATTGCAGCGGTTGCAAGGATGTTACCAGCTCAACGAACATCTAACAATACAATATTCTTCTAAGAGGAAAAGTAATAATGTTAGATTTACAGACAATGAAGAATTATGTTTTCCACTTGAAACATTGGAAGTAAGAATCCAGATAGTCCAGTTTCTTGATTTATATTATTACAAGAAAAGGCTTCCTTTCTTGAAGACTTCAAACCCCAGCAGGCCTAGCATACTAAGTTTATGTGAAGATAGCTTTAAGAATGCCACAGCCATGTAAAGAAACTCTTCTAGCTGAAAATTACTGATTTATAGGCCACCGCTTAAACATCTGACTTTTTTTTAAAACCTATTTACATACATTCAGCCCAAATCAGTAGGTAAAATGTTTTGTATATATTACAATAGACATTGTTAACATTTCATCAGAAGGCCAGTGCAAGACAATTGTTAATAGCCATTGCCCAGCATTTAGGAGATTTTAACATATCATACAAATATACAGTTAGATTGTGAGAAATCTAATTTTGTGCATGATATTGGTGGTCTCTTTTACAGATGTGGAATGGCAAAGGTTAATCAACAGGCCAATAACTAGGATAATACTCATCCAGGCCCTGATTCGTATCTGGCAGTTGGCCTTATTTCCTGCAGTGAGTTTAGGAGGCCCAAATTCCTCCACACTTAATGCCAGATAGACTTGACTCAAAGTGATGGAGAGACTTGGGAATCATCTCAAATGTAGACATATGTCTGTAGCTTCTCCCAGATCCATGTGTCTTTTACGTATATTTCATATGTAATGGAAGATTAGAGGTTCTTGGAAACTGCCCTCCTTGTCAAAATAAAACTGTTGGTCTAGGACTGACAGGTTTATAATTACTCTGAAGAAATTTAGCAGGTTGGAAATTTGGCCCTTTCCAAAGACAGATGCGATGGTGAAATGAATAGTCAGGGCAAATATATTGCCCTCAGAATAAAGTAGATAATTTTGGAGTGAAACTTCATAAAATTTATTGAAATCTAAGTTACATTTAAATTAATGGTCTAATTAAGGGACTAACTAATGAATCATACTAATAAGTGGTAACTAATGAGTATATTCATGGGGAGAACATTTGAGTAAAGGGTTAAGAAATGTTAAACGTGTCAAAGTGAATCAAACTAATTTAAACATTGTAAAATGAAGGTAGTGTAACATATACATAATATTTCACAGATATTTCTTAGAATATCAATAAGCACCAAGTCTAGTGCTATCAGCCCCATGGTCCCTTAATTTATTATATATGATTTAGATCCTGAAAGTACAATACACTATAAAATCTACATTGCATATGCACAAATACAGTTTCAAATATAAATCCTGGAGTTTTTCTACCAGTAACTAGAACTTCATCTTCACCAGGTCTTCGTAGGTGTAAGAAGAAAGTTAGTACTGCCTGGTGAGCTCTGGGACATGTGGATTAATAGTGAAAATAATGTGGGACAAGAGTGGCCTTTCTTAAATGGAAACTAGGCTGTGGTGAGTTGTTGTTGTTGTTATTGTTGTTGTTTTAAATAAATAATCTCTTCTCCTTTTTCTAAAGAGATCTTGTTAATCCTCTAGCACCCTGAACCCTCATCTGCATACCACAGCAAGGTAAAGTAAGGGATCCAGCAGGTGGATTCCAGCTGTATAGACAAACGATTAAAAGTATCCCAGCTTGGTCCACAGGCTACATTCAGCCTTAGAGCATACACTGCAAGAAGACCCCAATAGGCTGTGTAGGTATTTAATGCCTAAAAATTACCAGAAAAAAACACTAGCTCTCCACTTCATTTCATATAATGCAGGCCTCTGGATCCTGCAGGACCCATGTTAGATCTGCATAAGGAGAAGATTATAAGTTAAGTTTGTTAGAGCCAGATGGTTTCTTAAGCCACAACAATGCTTACTAGGAAAGGGCCTAATTCAGAGCGCCCATGGCACCATTAAAGAGTAAGAAAGAGACTAGGGTGTAAGAGGAAAGAAAGCCATGCTCATCGTCATGCTTTAGGAGACCTTAATAACCAGGAACAGAGGTAAGGTCTATTCCTTAGCCCAAACCTATCCAGACAAAGCCGGTGATGGGTTGTCCCAAGGGCATCTGAGGGAAGCACAGAGGCAGCCATACATCATCCAGGCTTCAATCATGAGTGTGTCAGCTCCTCACTGCCCTTTTCTGTCTGATAGGCCTCCTTAGCCACATAGGCCAGATCTGGTTATCTTACTTCAGCAAGCAGTGTATACTGCTCCTTAAACTAGGATCACACCGCCTACAAATATAACTGAAAAATGTTACCACTGAAGGTTTTTTAGAATCACTTTCCTATAAGGACTTATAGCTCCATGGACTCGATTGATATTAGGTGCTCAGAAACCAAAACACTCTCATTTTCTGACATTCACACTGTAAATACAGACCTTCACTTAAATGTTCATTACTGATTTTTCCTTGCTAAACATTGGTCTTGTGGAATACCTAAAGGTCGATTTCATAATACTTGTCCCGATCTTTTAAAGGTGGAGGGTGGGGAGGGGTTCTGAATGTTTATGGTCAGTATTTTTATCAACAAGATTCTGGATGAACTCAATTTCAGAAACTGAATTCATGTACAAGAGTGCAGCAAGTGGTACAGTTTACACTTGGTCACAGTTTTCTCACTTTATGACATTACTGTAACAGTTACAGAATAGAAATACACACATACACACATTTATATTCACACTCACAGTATAATTTTACTGATTCAGACAATATTTCTTTTCAATTAAGAAAAAATGAAGACTGTTGTTTGGCCACCCAGGCATGAAATCTACTTAAACCTGGAATATAGAAATACAATACTCTTCAAGTAAACAGCAATTGCACAGTGATAACAATATACATTAAGATTGACACATGCTGTCTTAAGAGGTCCAGTAATAGCTGAAGACTAAAGAAAGTCAGAGATGTCAGTCAAAAAAGTCGATATGCCTTCTCTCTTTAATTCTAATTGCAATCCATCATCCAAGAGAACAGCTATAGTCCAGAAGATAATAAACGTCCTCATATGAAAATGCAGAGCTAATAAATTTTTAAGTGTCAATGAATTCTGCTCAATACTTTGGATAGTCTTCAAGTTCTTCTTGTTGTATTAACAGAAAAATAAACCTTTATCATTATTTCCAATGTCAAATTTAAATAGAGATGTTTGAAAAAATATTAAGGTTTCTAAAGTTGTATCATGGGCAATGCTTTTTAAAAAAGTGGTCTCATTGGCATATGTCCACTGCTTATGTTCACTGTTTTCATAAAATTCTACTTTTCAGTTTTACTGAACTAGACGAATATAAACAACACATAGTAAGCACTGATACACATTTTACGGGACACAATACATTCTACAAAACAGCTCTACATTAGTACTGTAACTGATGTAAAAATGGACATCTCTGATACTGATGGATAAACACATTTCACATTATAATGAAAGTTGTGGTTACAAAGGCATTACTCACTTGATGGCATTTTTCTATTGGTACTTAGACTTAAAGTTATGTAGCCAAAGGTTTCCCTCCTATTTCATTGAGACTTTGAAGGACTTTCCAGTCACTTAAGCAACAAGCTTTCTTCACTGTAAACCCCTGGAGAACTGAGTTTGAGAACCTACACTATCAAAGTGTTAGAGAACAGATAACTGATCATGGTGACAATCACCTTTTCAGTGCATATGGTAAACTTAAAAAATATAACCGATGAGACAACAGACTTCTAGATTTTCAGCTTAAAAAAAAAAAAAAAATGAACTTCTTTTCCTGTGCTGCTAGGGAGGTGTCAGGCTCACACAGCCTCGGCAGACGTGTCTGTGGACACAGACATGGTCACCTTGGCGATCTTGACCGTGCTCTTGATGCAGCTCTCTGCAGCCCTGTGAACACTGGCTGCATTGTTTGCATGTTTGTGCAGGCAGTCCGAATCCCCCATGCTGTTATCAAGAGGCTGCGCGGTGCCTTCACATGAGGGGAACATACTCCGGAAAGCATGTCTCAGGTCCTTGCTCCTCAAAGCGTAGATGATGGGGTTCACGGTGGAATTTAGGAGGCAGAGCATACTGCAGAATGCAAACACCGTCTTAATGAGCTTGTTCATCTTCCCAAAGACGTCATACACCATGATTGCTAGCAGAGGGCCCCAGCAGATGATTAAAACCACAAGGATCAGAACCAGGGTCTTGGCCAGCCTAATGTCCATGCGGGCTTGGTCCGGCCGAGTCACCTGTACCTTGCCGTCCTCTGACGTGTGGATGATGATGCTCTTCTGGGTGCCGCGCTGAATCATGCGGACCGCGTGGCTGTGAGCCTTCCAGAGAATGTACATGTAGGCGTACACAATAAACAGCAGCAGCACACTGGTGACCCCAATCCAGAACATCAGGTAGGTTTCGTCAATGAGTGGGAAAATGTCTGAGCAAACAGATTGCAGCTTCTTGCAGTTCCAGCCCAGGAGAGGCAGCACAGCAATCACGATCGCTATGGTCCACATCAGGCAAAATGCTACCACAGCCTTGGGCCTAGTGACGATTCTCTTATAGGCCAGGGGCCTGTGAATTGATATGTATCTGTCGATGGCTGTGAGGAACAGGCTGCCCACCGAGGCTGTGAAGGAGGCCGTGACACCACCCAGTTTGAACAGAAACACATTGGGGCTATCTTTACGGTGGAACACATGGAAGTCGACGAAGCTGTAGACAAAAATGACACTCCCCAGGAGGTCTGCCACTGCCAGGCTGCCGATAAAGTGGTAAGAAGGCCTGCAGCGGAGGCTGCGGGAGTGGAGGATAACACACAGCACCAGCAGATTCTCCAGGACCGTGAAGGTGCCCAGTGTGAGGGACAGCACGGCGATGGCCAGTTGCTGGCTGGGGTTCAGAATCATGAAGCACTCCATGTCCATGAAGTTCTCCCCACATTGAATGTTCTCCCCATTTTCCTTGTAGGATGAAAGAGACTTGTTGTAAAATTCAGTCATGTTCACCTGGTCTGCTGGGACCAGCTGGGGGTTGTCTCCTGCAGTCATCTTTTCTTGGAAAGGACTTCCCCTAAAGGAAGTCAGAGGAAATTTCTGTGGGAAGTACCCTAATTTGGATGCCATGTCGCCTTTGATATCTTCGTACTGAATGTCATTTGAGCCCACGTACAGGAGGTCTGTGGTGATGGTGCGGAAGGTGGTATCTGCAAGGCCATCTAGGATCGACTTCATAACCTCCGTCTTCGATTAGGCCAAACTCAAAATGACTTAGAAAGAGACCCGCAGCAGGGAATCCTAACGGAGGGAAAACAAATAAGCTGAATGGTGAGAAAACAAGAAGAATTTAAAAAATAATAATACAATGTAATAAGTACCATCATGTTATTTCATTCCTGTCCCTTGTCATATTTAGTCAACAAAATGAGTTAGTTGCTTAGTTAAAGAAAAGACACTCAAAAGTTTGTGATGTGGCACATACCAGAAACACATCTCTTTCTTTATTTGAGCTCTTCCCATATGTCACTGTGTGAATCTTGTATGGACCTCTAAGGCCCATTAGATAAGTGAAGAATGTGTCTCGGGTGTAGCGTGCATTTCACAGTCATGTCAGGAAGTGTTTACCACCTGGCTTCTCTTGTCATACACGTGCTGGTGGGGGACGAGGGGAAGCAACAACATGTCACACAATCTCTGTTCTTGAAGACATTATCACCTTGTCACACAGGTAAGACTGAACTTGCAAGACAACCAAAGAACGAGACAGTGTGGAGTCAGGGACTGAGTGCGGACTCTGTGTTGACTGTATAGAGGGTTGGAAGAAACTGCAGAGAACCAGAAGAAGCATGTGGCCATGGCAGGAAAATCCAGCTTCCAGTCCTGGCTCCATCAGGCAAATTTCCTCACCAAAAGGAAACATTTGGACTGAGGCATGGCTGAGATGAACTTCTAAAATGTCTACACCAACCGAGAAAAATGTCATGTCATGAAGGACAAACTTGCACTAAGGCTCATGGGAAGACCAAGATCTTTATCACTAGAAAGGACTGATGACAGACAGTACTTCTTGGTAGTGTCCCCCATCAGTGGTGTGGTGACACAAGCATGCTGGAAGACAGGAGACGGACCTCATCATCCATGTGGCTGGCACTGGAAATAAGGAGGACTGAGAGGAGAGGCCAAATTGTAAGAGCTCTTCGATGATAAGCTAAGCAATTTGGTTTTGTTTCAAAATCAACAGCCAGAAAATTTTACTGTTTATAAATGTTTGTTTATAATGTGGCTATTGAGGTCTTTAGCTTATAAAAAATATTAGAAGTGCTGAGTGATATCTATAATAATGAAAATAATCATATCATTATTTAATACAATAAATAAATAATTAATAAAACCAATATTTTATTTACTGTCTTTTTGTTGCTTCTAAAATATTATACTGTACAGGGAGGAAAAAAGATAGTCATTATCTTGGAACAAATTTAAACATGCTAAATGTAAAGATCCTACCTATCTGAATTAATAATTAATTTATTCATCCATTCAGCAACTTATGGAGCACCCACTATGTTCCAGGCACTGTACTAGGCACCAGGGACACAACTGTATCAAGAAAGAGGTCCTGACCACATGAAGTACAGTGTAGCATAGACAGGCAGCTGGCCCTATAATTATGAGAAAGTGTGGTGACAGCTACAATTGAGGACATATAGGATGCTGTGACAGCAGCCAGTCTATGGGGTTAAAGGTGGCTTCCCCAGGATGTTTATGCCAAGAGTATGTAGAATTAGTGTTAATGGAGACAGGGCATCTTATCATTTAATCCTGAGTTAATATCTTTATTACTATAACTAGAACAGGGTTTCTGTTTTGGCTATTTTTTTATGTTTTTTATGTTTCTATGTTGTCTATTTTTCTTATATGATTCACCAGTTGACAATATGATAGCAGATGAGAAACAGAGCTGAACTCCCTTAGAAATAGTCACATAAACCTAATAGGTGACAGTTGAATTTTATTAACTGGGATATTAAAGCAGTAATTTAATAATATTTACTAGCCTTAAAATTCGAGGAGAGAAAGGTAATTAATTCAAAGATATTTGACCCGAAAACCAAAGCTCAAGGTCAACATTTACTAGCAGCTACCTAGAGCCAGTCCAACACATCTTCTCTCAGGTAACTAACTCTCCCTTCACATTTCCCAATTGAAACTAATTTATTTGAAATTTATATTATTTATATTCTTACATTCAAAGTATTCAAAATCCAAAAGGTACAAAAGGTACGGCGGAGTCAATCTCTCCCATTCTGATGTCCCAGCCAACTAGCTTTCCTGCTCAGAGGCAAAAAGTTTCTTATTATGCCTTCCAGAAGTGTTCCATGCATATTTAAGTAAATACATATAAATTCATTCCTCCTTTACTTTCTTTTTAAACACAGTGTTCTGCACCTTGCTTTTCCATTTAAAAGAGAATTCCACATTAGTCCACAAAGCCTCCCTCCATTTGGCAACTAGCTGCCTTAAGTAGCCTTCAGATGAATGTGACCAGCCTCCTTCTGATGGAGGTTTAGGTTGTTTATCATCTCCTGCTGTTACCAATAATGCTGCAGTGAATTACCTTCAGTCATTACATTTTTCACATTTCTCATGGTATTGTGAATAATCTATTTGTCCAAGCTCGTACCTTGGACTTACCCCAGAAGCCCTCCTCCTTCTTGGCCTCTATAATCAGATAGACAACTAAGTCTTACCGATTTTCCCTTTTTAAGCACTTAATGGAGAGCTTATGATGTGCATGTGGCATTCTGAGCCTCTTATATACATATATATCAAACTGTTTATTTTCATGTTGGTCATGTGAGGTGCTGCTATTAGCTCCATGTTACAGACAAAAGTCACAAAGAAGGTAAGTGATTTGCCATTCGCGCAGCTAGTAGGTAGCAGAGCCAGAATGAATACAGATGTTCTAGTTCTAGAGCAGTGTTGGCCAATGAAAATGTAATTCAAACCACGTGTGCAATTTTGGTTCCCAGTCTCTAGGTAAAAAGAAAGATGTAAAAAGGGAAATTAATTTTAATAATATATTTTATTTAACCCAATGTTTCCAAAATATCATCATTTCAACATGTGGAACTAACCACATTTTAAGTGCTTAACAGGCACATGTGGCAAGTGGCGGCCATACTGGACACTGCAGGTCTGGAGCTGCTTTTAACCTATATGATACACCATCTCTTTAACCTAAGACAGGGATGCTCCTATCTCCCTTCTTTTCTCCACTGATTCCAACCAGTCAAAGCACTAGCAATGCAGGAAACACTGAATTAGAAATTAGCAGATTAAGACTAGCATCAGACCCGTGTTAGTCTTTCAAAATCTCAGTATTTCATCTGTAAAATGGGAAGGCAGAGGAAGAGGAGGAAGAAGATCCCTAAATCATAGAATTATTCTGAAAATTAAATATTTAAAAAATCGCTTAACATAGTGCCTGGCACAAAATTGACCTCTTAATAAATATTAAGTATTATCATTTCTTGGTACTACAGCTCTTTGTCACATATTATCAATTAGTATTAAGATAATTCATTGCCTTAATTAGATTAAAGGCTTATTTGATTTTTATTTCTGTCTCAGCACTTAAAGCATGATGCAAATAGAAGATATAAACATGGTTGAGAGAGGAGGAATGCCTATTGGTATCTTGCAGGCATTTGAGAGACTGCATATATTCTATCATTAAATTGTCATGACAACTCTATCAGGTGCTTATTTATAATTCCCATTTCACAGACAAGGAAATAGAGGCCATTAGATGTAAATTGTCTAGAATATGAAAAGTTTGTAGCTGAACTGATGTCTCTCAGACTTCAGAGTTTCTGTCTTTGGACTTTATGTACTGTTTTAAGTATTAACAATAACTAGGATAGAGCCATTTTGTATCATATATTCAAATTTTCTGGCTTCTTACAAATACAAATTGAGGCATTGTATCAATACACAGTAATTAAGACTACCTCCTACTAAATCACTATTTCCTATCCCAGGCCCTCAAGGTGGATCTGCCTACTGGCATACCCTCGAGGACTTAAATTTTAGTATTTGGAAGAGCTGTGACGTGAAAAGAAAAAAAAAAAAAAGGGACCACAGACTTTATTTCCATAGTGCAAAACTCATGTGCCTATGATTTACTCTACATTAAGATCACCACATATGCGATCATAATTTCTCATCTTAATGCAATCAAGCACTTTCATTAAAACAAACTAGCTTGTTAAAATCTGAGCCAGAGCATGATGTGGTTATGAGATATAAAGTAATTTCTGTCCAGTATAAGCCAACTTTAATTAAAGAATACAGTTAAAAAATATACATGGATTTTGTGCAGTTCAAGGGTCTCAGTAATGTCCAAGTATCACTGTGCACAGGCTATTTTAAGTTAATGGGATTATGGCAGGAAAATTGTTCTCTGCATTTCAGTAATTCTTGCCTTTATTTCTACATTTGGATTATTACAGTAATTTCCACCTGCTTATTTTTTTGCATTGAGAGTTTTCTCTGAGTTCATTAGTAATATAGTTTGAGCTTTGGGGAATCCAGCTACCATTAATTTTGTTTTTGTTTGCTATTGGGAAAATCATAATTGGAAATTTCTAGCAAGATGCATAGATACACCTATTAAAGAAGCAGTTGGTTTTTATTACAGTTATAGTAAAAGAATGATTGAATGACATTTAAGGGGATTTTCCTAGAATTCTGCTTTCATATAACCAACATATTCTAATAATTTAGGCTATAAATTATGCCTTCTTACTAACAATAAAAATATTTTAATGTGTTGCATATCTGTTCTTTTTGTTCATCTCTCTATATGCATATCTGCCTCTCTGTCTACCACCCCCAAACTTACACATCAACTAGCAAGCTATGATATCATCAAAGAAATCTTATGGATATGGCACCAACATGGAGTTTTTTAAATCTACCCAGAGTCTACATATTTGTTTCTATAACAATTAAGGGTATAAAACATCTGTATTCTGATTATGGTGAGCATTGAGAAAGTCCTCAAAACAAGACTTTGAATAGCAGCTTTTCTATATCAGGATAATTTAATAGCAGGTTATTTTAGTCTTCATTGCCCAGCTGGAGACCTTCTTTGTTTTAGAGAGACATTTCAATAATTTAGATATTTATCACTGTTCGATCTGGAATAAAAATCCTTGTAGTTCTTGCCTGTGCGGTATCTCTGGGGGAATAGACAGTAGGCAGAATTTGCTTCCTGCAGGTTGCCCTGTCCAGGAACGCAGAAAACCCCTTGCAAGCGTCAGTCACAGACTGTATCAGCCGACCGGGCAGGCTCCTCCTCTAATATCCTAAGTTTATAAATGCTTTAAGAAGAAATGTCGAGCTCATAGCTTCCAAATTGATAGGAGTTTAGAGTAGCAAATGCAGGAGCCCCAGGCCCTGCCTTAACCTTGTTTTTTCCCTACTTTCTTTATTGGTTTGGTGTTGTTCTGCTTGGCTCACCTCATAGAAGTGGTTTGTGAATGGTTCAAAAAAAAGGACAGTGCCAGTGTCTGTATTGTTTATTATTTTCCTTTCATTTCTGAGAACATGTCTGGTTTCTCCTAATTTGATCAAGAAAAATAACTTGCTAATGTATTTCTCTAAACTTAGTAGGGAACATATTAGTTGACTCTTATAATTGTATTATGTCTAAGTCATGTCCTCATACACATGACAGACCTCATGGGCTAACAGCATAACTCGATCAATAATACTTCAGCTACAGTTGAGTGGACAATTGAGTCTTTTCTAACTCTTACCTAGTCATTAGAGCTTTGGAATTATTAAAGTAGTTTGGTAATTTTTTGCATTATCTTCTATAGCAAAGAGAAATAAAGAATCGACTTTATTATCCTGATAATTCAGGCAAAAATACATAATCCTTCTTCCTTGTATTAATGTCAGCTCCTTTTCTCACATTTAAAAGAAAATTCCATTATGCTAGTAATGCTTGGTTGGTTCCCAAAGCTATAGCTTTTCATTTATTTTGTAAAATAGAATAGAAGTTATTAAATGCACTATTTTCTCTCATTTATTCTTACTAACAAAATGAATATTAGTTTTTCATAAAAATATATCAATTAATATGCACTAAACAAACATTAAGATACATATGAGGCTAGATTTCTTTTCAAATTCAACTTGAAATATGCTTACTTATTTAAAATTTAAAGTCTTGCTAAAACTTAAAGAATATCAGGATTCAAGAAATGATGCCTTTAAACTACAACTAGCACTCACTAGCTAGCGATGATGCCATTGTAAAGAGCCTATCACAAAGGCAAATTAGTGATACAGATGAAATGAATCGCTGATCTTTACAAGCAAATCCATTTACCATTTAGTTTTGTTCTGTTGTTTTGTTTTTTTCAGATAGAGTGATACCTTTTCTACATAATCTGTAAAGAAAGCAATCAAGCACAATTGAAGCAACCTTCCCTTGAAACAGAACATGCCAAGTTTTCAACTTAGTAGAAGCCTGGTTATATATAAACTACTCCATAAGATTGTCTTTATCTTGCATATGAGGTTTGGTCCTTAAAAAGCAAAAGGAATATATTATTCTGATCCATAATATATGTAAAACTCATTAAATAGGTTATTTTTATGTTCATTACAAAGGACGGCAATAGTTTCAGTGTGTCACATGTTGACCAATGGTCAAGCATACTTTTCCATTTCTTTGTTCATTCTTCAGTAAAAGGTATTTTCTCTTTGAATTTAACTAAAAACAAAGTCTTGATTCTCCAGTTAAAATCTCAAAGAATTTGGGTGTTTGAAATGTACAACAGAGAAAATTCTAATTTCCAAGTATTTCAATAGGAAACATTTGAATTTTTATGTACCAGGCATTGTTCTAGGCGCATATATTATTTTTGTTAAATGTTTACATGAAATAGATGCTATAACAATCTCCATTCTACATATGAGAAAATCAAGAGGTAAAACGCTTTGTCTAAGGTCTCCAACAAGAGTGGAGACGGCTGAAACCTCAATCAGGTCTGCGTAACTCGAAGTCCATGCTCTTAACTTTGAGGTCCAGGAGCCATTTAATAAGATACTTGTCTTTCCACTTCTAAGAAAGGGGGGAGAGTTGATTCGGGGATAAAGAGGTAGCAAATAATGCATGATAATTTTACACAGTGAACAACTAAAGTCTGTTAACAACAAAAAGGATGCTCATGGTACTTACAAATCATACTTGCTCCATGTCTTTAGGGACAAAGTATGACAACTAACTATAAACTGTAAATCCTAATCCTGGTTTAGCGCCTTATTTGTAGTGACTTTTGGCAAATAATAAACAAAATCAAACTCATTATAGAGACTATTTTTTTTATCAGGTAGTGTTTTTTTTTTTTTTTCTCATTAGTCAATTATAAGGACTGTGGATGGTAATGACAGTTTCCACAACACCAGTGAGGAATGAAGAGGGCATCTTTTCTAGCTGAGAATGAGACACGACTGTTGTTAGTAAATAAAAGCTTTACACATTCATTCTCTATATAAAGAAATTCAAACTCACTTGAAATTACTCTACTTCCCACCTTGAGCAGTGTGATTTCTTTAGACCCAGAGGGAAGAAGACGGTGGCTAGTTCCTAAGATCTTGGCTAGAATCAAGACAGAAGAAATTCTGTAAATCAAAGTGGGCTCCAACGAGAAAGTGCTCTTGATTACTCTTGGTGCCCAAATGTCACAGAGCTGTGTGACTACAGAAATGTGGCTGCTGGATATAAAGTTATAGACCCTCAGATGTTTCACTTAACACATTTTTATTGTGTGTGTACCCTGTGCCTAGCACTGTAGACATTATATATCCCTGTACCGCACCTGTGTAATGGCTATGGGTCAAGGAAGAAGGAGAATGATTCCCCATTCTACCTCACCCCATCAAATAAAGCCTATCCATCTGCCCTTCCCCTTCCACAGATGACAGATTAGAATTGGATATGAATACATGTAATAGGCACATGATATTTCATCATCAGAGACTACTGGTTGTATAAATCCCTCCTATATATGCTGGGAGGTTTTCTCCCTGGAGAAATGAAGGGCACTGCTGAGTCATCCTGTAGCAATATTTCTTGTTTCTAAACCCTTCAGATTATGAACACCTTTACTGTAGGGACCTATCTTATATGGTCTTGTATGTCCACTGTCTGGCACAGGGTAGGTATTCAAAACCTGTTTTCTTAATGAATGTTGGTGTGCCTGGGCAACATGGTAGATCTATCTTAGCAGAATGGCATTTAACTGTGGATAGTTTTCCTTGGCATAAAGTCAGTTGATTATTAGAGAATTAAACCTGAGTCTTGGTCTCATACAAAATTTCATCTGGAAAAAAACTACACAAATGTAAAAGTTACATAAACAGCATCAACAATTATGTATCCCAGGATCTTTTAGCTCAGTATCAAATAGTAGTTATACTGACAGCAAATGAAGATTATGGGCAAAGATCTGACATTTACTTTTTATTATCATCCTTGTTTATTTAGCCCAGGTGTATATTATGAACTGCAATGTTTAGCCACATAACAGTGATATATAAAGAGATCTTTGTGATATGCACAACCCTGAACGAATCCTAGTTATACACTGATGATAGACCTTTAAAGACGATGTACGAAATAACGATAATAATGGACTTTTTTCTTCCCTCAAATACATGCTATTATGCATTGATCTTTCCCAAATGAGTTTCTCCATGTGCAAGTGCCTTTTCAAAACTTGTCAAGAAAAGTTATGTGAAAATTCAGCCACTAGATGGAGTGGCTTTTATAAGCCTTTAGGAAGTAACTTGTTTTTCTATTCAGGACATGGTCCTTGCTTTGGTTGAGCAACTTCTCCTCCTGCTACAACACTTTATGTATTTTACAACTAAATTAATTAAAACATAAATAAGAAAATATATTATGAAGCGTTAAAATGAGTTATTACTATTGCCTACAAAAACTAAATTTCAAATTGCTTTTCTGGAGCATAAGGACGTTGAGAAAATTTAATACATTAATAAAAATTAATTGTGAATATTTGGCCTTCCGCCTCAGGAAAGTAATTAAGAATGAGTAAAGGAAAGCAATCCTACTGAAAACGAATGATATGTTTATGCCAAGAGATGCTAAAAGTAAGAAGGGAATGTCTCAGGAGCCCAAAATCAATTCTAATAACAAACTGTAACAAACTCAACCGATTTCCATTTCATGAAACATTTGCCTTTCCAATTTTCAAAAATGAAATTAGCAACACAGGTCATAACTCTGTAATGAAAAATAATGTAAAATTATTTTCTATTATTACAAGGGCCAAAATGGAATATTTCACAAGAAGTGAATATTTGTTCAAATACTCATACAAACTGAGGATAACAGTAGCTTTCTAAACAATTCAATTTTCTTCCTATCATTTTCTCCCTGAAATAATTTTTGAAAGTTTTTACTATTGTGTAAATCCAGGGATCTGTTCAGACATGATTTTAAAAGCTAAGTACTTATGTATCATCTACTTTAGTCGAAATGTTAAATAAAAAAATTTCAGTGTGTACTAACAATGCAAGATATAAACAGAGAAATATGCTTTCAAGATGCAAGTAATTATGTACAAACAGAACTTGAAGAACTAGGTTTCAGTAAAGATGAAAAATATGCTTTGGAAATGTAGTTATGATTAAGAAGAAAGTATGCAAATTGGATGCAAGTACAGAATTTTTATGCCATTGAAACCATGAGGTAGTTCTATTGTACTCATTCAAGGTCAAAACCTTCCTAGGGTTTGTGTGATGCAATTATGCAATTTTGTACAGAGCTGAGTTACTGAAAATATGCAGAAAAAATGACATGAAGGTAAAGAATTAGGAAAGATAGGCGAGAACAAGCTAAGAAATTCCAGTGTACATCTTAAAGAACAATTTGAGAAGTCCCACAGTGGTTCGTAAGTGCATGCAGAGTTATTTTATAGTCAGTGTCTCTCAAAGGGTGGTCTCCAGCAGCTTCAGCATCACTTGAAAACTTAAGAGAAATGCAAATTCTCAGGTTCCACCTCAGTCCTACAGAAACAGAAACTCTAAGGCTGTCCATCTGTGTTTTACCAAGGCCTTCAGAAGATTCTAATACATTGTAGTTTAAGAATCATTGTTAAATATTATGGAGACCTATGAAAAAGACTAACTGGGAGGGAGTGGGAGTGGGGAATAGAATTAACCTTTAAGAAGAATTGAGGTTAGATAGAAAGACTATTCTATGAGTATAGGTTTTTAGATCATTAAAATGGATTGCAAAGGGAGCTTGCTCATGATAAATTAGTCTCTCACAGAAGATCTTTTAAAACTAAGCCATTTCTATTTGATTGGAACAGAATAATGTAGTCTAGCCTGGAAATAAGCATAAGGAATGAAGAACCCCTCAAGGTTTTTCAGCCTATAATTCAGGACTTCTCTGCACTTTTTCAGAAAACTTATTGTTATATATTTTGTCCAGCAAAGAATAGTGGCTTCAAAACATAATAAGTAAGTGTCCTAATCCTATTGACAAAGTCTATGTAAAGTTTCATAGGACTGACCATTAGCCATTTCTTTCAACACCATTGTGAGGGAACTCGTGGTTATTGAGCATAAAAGAACAAGAAAAAAGTAAAAGTAGTTAACATTCCAGTTTTTTAAAAATGGAAATGGTTTTTGTTTCTGTTCTTCCTTTCCCAAAATCATAAAATAATGTATCATAGGAGATGAACCAAGAAAACAAGAAACTAAAATGGAAATTTTGCAGTAGGCCCAGGTAATGCAGATCCACTGCAAATTACCCCACAGAATTACCCTGGTAATTATGCAATTTACACTGCTTATAGATGGCAAATATCTTTCAAAACTACCTAAAAGTTACAAATATATGGAAATTTATGCCAAAGCACTAAATTATGTGAAATTATGTGACTTTAAGCAGATTGTTCCCTCTCTAATTATTTCATTAATAAAAATGGATCATAGATTACTCTTAATTAGTTTCCTCAGCTGAAGACTAAAATCATTCCAAGATTTCTCTCTTTTTTTTTTTAAATTTGTAAGAACTTAGATGTAATTTCCAAAGGTAGCTATACATTTTCCAAAGTCATATTCCCACATATACAAATAATTCTTTGGATAATCTTTTGCTTATTTTGGTTATGTGTTAAGTTGTTTAGTTTTCCTTTTTCTCCCCATGCGTATTACTTGATCACCACAACTTATAGAAAAGCTATAGAAAACACAAATTCTGGTTGCAATGCATTAAAATGAGTTAAAATTCTGGTTCAATTAACAACCCACACCAGAATAATACCAAATACACAGATCGTGGTGGCATTAAATTAAATCTTTCTTGTAAAGAATAAATCAAGTTGATTTATTTTTAAAAATAGCTCAGTTAAAAAGCAAGCAAGAGTGACAAAGTCATACTACCCATGATGTTGGTTCACTTGCTATATTTAAAAAACATCATTTTTAGCCTCTCGGCCAACAGAATCAATGTTATAAAATATTCTAGTACTAATGTCTATATGTGAAAGCAAAAACTTGTGTTTTTTTAAAAGCATAAAAGAATTTATCACCAATTTAAATGTGAAACTCCTTATAACTTAATTTATAGAACTCATATTGATTCCAATTATCTCTCTAAATATAAAATCTAAAAACACAATTGAAGAAATGAAGGAAAGAGGGGAACTCTTCCATTTAAACATAAACTTGACAAACATTATTTCTTAATTGTATTTTACTTTAATTATATTTAAATATACTATGACATACACAGTCTGTGAAAGCATTTGCCAGGATACTCAACTACCACAACAGATTGCCTGGCACATCTTCGAAAAATGCCTCTGCTTTTCTTTAAAAAGCAATAGCATGGAATTTGCTAGTAGGAATAAAAAAATAGATATTACACTGTCAAATTTCGGAAACTATACTGCCCTTTACCTCTAAGTGTTAAAATATAATTTAAAATGCTATTCAGCATTGATAATGGTGGTATGAAATCAAGCCAAAGATATCAAACTTCTATTCAATGAATCTAAACTCTAAACAATTAAATTAGAGTGGAAATTTAAGACATTAGATAATAAAATTTTGGACTCAGGGAAAAATGATTCGCTGTCTGTGTTAGGGAAAAATGGAAATTATATCCCTGTTGCATTAAAAAAATGCAAAATCTACTTAGGAATCTTATTCAAAAATACAGACTATAATACAATAGCACAATGGGTTAAAAAAAGAGTTAGCTACAAAATATTGATTCCCACATAATCAGTCCCAATTCACATACTCAAAAAACAAAAGAAAACAAAACAAACATAGCAAAACTTTCAAAGCTTTCCTAAAGTGCAGGTGCAAAAATTTCACCAGCTAAGTCTAAAATAGAATTCATAGTATTCTGAAACAACTACTATGACTCTGCCAAGCCCACTTGCTCAGGTTTGGTAAGTAAACAATTCTTTCCTCAAAAATCTACATGAACACAACTGTGAACCTCAAGAATTCCGTGGTCACTAGGTTATGCAATTAACCTGTCCAAATGAAACTTAAATTAGAGTTTATACATTAATAATCTAATGGAAAATATCAAAGAAAACTAGATCAAGAATATGATTGTTAATTGCAGCTATCCTAGAAAAACTATTATAATAAAATATAGTACTTTATTTTCTATGGGGTACCTTATACAGTGCAGAAATATGACTCAGGAAAACTTTTGGTAAATATCTTATATTATGAACTCGAGGTAATCACACTGATTACTTTCTGTAATAATTTTGACCTATTATTACTGATAAATCCAAAACATACCTATTATCCATGCAGGGCTATTTGAGATAGAAATTCACCTAACATCAAACTACTTGCATAGTACCAAGAGAGGTACTGGAAAACCACTAAACAACACTCCCTTCCTATCCCTCAAAAATTTCCTATAGCTGTAACTTACTCGCGATAGTATTATAATGTGTTATAATACTATAACAAATATTACCATGTCAATATGCATTTTGTGATATAGTAATAACTTTGTACATTTTCTTCCAGCTTTCCTTCAATTTTCTTCCCCAAAATAACAAACAATTAGCAAGATTGTATTAAACCCATCAGTTAGTGTTTATGATAAACCTATAACCAAATGTGGTTATGCCCATTCTGGCATCTTTGCAAGATTCTTAGAACACATGGGACTGGAACAGAGTTCCACTGGATAGTGGAAAATAAGAACAGCCTTGTTTTGATTCAATATAGGTACTTCCTTTTGCCTTGAGTCTTCAGTGTCCAACTACGCAACCATCCTAAGTTTGGACATTTCCCCAAATCTATAGTATTTATTTAAAATTTGAATTGTGCATTCAAATATATAAAGACAATGTGCCTATGTGTTTGAACATGATATACATCTATGAAAAACTTTATTCATACCTATACATTCAGTCATCTAAAATTATGTAGTATATAATTTGACTATATATACACATTATATACATATTCTGGATGACAGCTATTGTTTATTTTAGTCCAGAAAATATCTGAGAGAAATATGAGTTGATCTATAATATGTAATGAAGTTAATCTGATCTAATTAAATGGTTATCAAAACATTTAATAGCAATTCAGTGGCAAAGTGTTGAATCTACCCACACCTCAGAAACAACATTCATGCAGTTATAATATAAAGTTAACATTATTTCAGAACAGGATTAGGAAAGAGTTGGAAATTCAGGGGTGAAAAATATCTAGTTAAAGTACATTAATTGGTTTTGATCTCCTCTTATTCTTTGACTTCTTTACCAGTCAAGAAAAAAAAAAAAATCAGCAGAGCTTGTGGTCCCTCAAAATATAGATATGCAAACAATAAACCTGGCCTTAACACAGTTTTTCAAACAATATTGGGTCCAGGTTGTTTCAGAGTCAAAAGCAGAATGATAAATAATTTAAACCCAAATGCTGGATTCATTCTAACTAATTTGTCGGTTCAATTAGAAAATGATGAGTACAGAAATAGAAGAGACAGACTTACACTGTGGAGACACGGCATCCCTTTTTGCAAGAATGAAAGCTCTCATCTGTGTTCTTCATGCAACTGAGCTAACATAATTACTCCCTAGAACAACAGGCAGCAACCTAAAGTACCAGCTCCATCTTACTGACCAAATTCAAGATGCTATAACCAAATCTTGTTTTACTCATCATGTGTTGTTAGGGATTTCCGAATTTATGAATTTTTTTTTTCAGCATTCCTGGAGAGCTAATGATGGGAAATAATACCCTTCTTTATTAGGTTAACTGTTTTGGGGGGCAAGAAACATTTGGTAAGTGTGGTGAACTATAAACTATTATTATAAGTTCCATTTCATAACGGTTTATTCTTATACAGCAAAGTATTCCGATTCTAATTCCAAACACTAATATGCAAGACAACCAAGGAGCCTGTCTAAATTTCCTGGTGGTTAATGTTAATCCTGAGTCAAAGCAAAGAAGAATGTCACACAATTGTTTTGAAAGACTTTTTCAGGCTTTGCTTTAGTAATTAATAAGCTGACACTGCATACTAAACACTTATCACCGCTAATCAATGGAGCTGCTTCTTTCTTGAGAAAATAGGTAAACCAATTCAAGGAGTTTTCTTTTGGAATATACCACAAATATAGTGGTCCTTCTGGAGAATTTCATTCCTAGCAGCTTCATCTTGGTAACATTTAACAATTTCACTATTTTAACATTTTGAAATGCCAAAAAGAACATACTGATCCTGCAGCTAGGCTTATTAGAGGAGAACAATCTCACAGGCAAGACAGGGAGGCACACAGTCCACTGGGAAAAGGGTAACAGAAAAAGACAGAAAACAGTGGATAGCAAACAAAGCCAAGCACTACTCCAACGTGAGATCGAATTTTCACCAGAATGGAAAACTTCACACACTAAATTAAATGCTATCACCTATGGTTTATTGAAGGGACTAGGCATAACAGTCTTTATAGATAGATAGATAGATATAGATAGATAGATAGATAGATAGATAGATAGATAGATAGATAGATAGATAGTACATATACTGATGCTTTCTGTTAAAACTAAGGAGAGGTGTATGGTTATTTAATTTGCCTGCCTAACAACGAGTATGCAAGCATAGTCATTTTATTTTTGAAAGGTCAGAACTAAGCATCTCCCCGCTGTGGCATCATTTTACCCCCCATGGAGACTTAGGACACAATGAGACCTCTCCCCATCAGACAGTTGATACATACCTCAGCCAAGACTGCTCCTGGTCTAGAGTGGAGACATCTTTGGAACAGAAAGAGTCCTTTTACAGTAAGTTCTTTTGATAACCTAAAATGGATTAGTTTTTAAAAACCATGTTCATCCTCAAGCTTCTTGCCCTACTATGGTAACTGTTGTTGTGGCTACAAATAACTGCCTGCAGTATAAAACGTTTAAAATTCTGGAGGTGCATGGATACTGTTCGTGTATGGATATAATCAGAAAATAATTTGTCTCACTTGAGAAACTATACTTGGCCTTTTATTTTGATAAAATTGCTCTAAACTGAGTTACGGGGGGGGGGGAGGGGAAAGGAGTAACAGGGAAAAAAGGGACTGAGAAAAATCAATCAGTACATCTTCCCTTGCAAACTGTCAGTATAGTGGGATTAGGAAAGCAACACTTTAAATCAGATAAAGTCCTAGGGGAACCTTAAAGGTTGGTTGCTCTGAGCTTCTCAATATTCTGCAAAATAGATTGATGGCAGTGGTCACCCCACTGATACTCAATGTCCACTCAGTTTCCGCAAAGAAATTGCATTTCCCCATTATTCAAAAGATATTAACTTGGTAATAAAAATGAGAAGTTATGGGACCCATAGAGATATCTTTCACCACCTTTGAAACCAGTAAATCTGCTCTAATCTCTTATTGGATTAAATGCCCAAGGACGCTTAATATGTAAAGAAATCAACAACAAAGGCAAGAGTAGCACTTATTCAAAAAAAGAAAAAAAAAGACAAAATGATTACTAGCCAACTACATCTTTTCCTGGTCTATTAAATTTAAAATTAAAATTAGAAACATGCGTGTGGCTTTTAAACTGTCAAATGACCAAATGACAGTTTCTTATGTCTATCACAGCAAACACATTTGCATTCAGGAAGTGATCCATTTGTGACTGTGAGCCTCAGCAATAAATATCTTTTAAAAACACATCGACTTTTTTTTTTTTCTCAGCTAATGTCTAGTCCTGAGTTAAATGGTTCCATCAACATACAAATGCAGATATTAGTTACATACTCATTTATTTTCCTCAAAGTAAAGTGGTTCCTGTAGCTATATTTTTCTATATCAAGTTTATTTCTTGACATACATTTCTTTACATGACATTAAATATTTTACTTTAGACAGTTTCAAGGTTTGTTGCAGAGATCCATGTATTTCTCTGGGAAGACTTAATTGCTGATAAGGTTTATAGCTATTAAGCACCAATTCGAGCGCCTGTTTTTCAAACATGCAGTTACACATTGTCCACAAACAGACATCGGTGCATACAGAGAGCCAGGTGCACACATATTTAGTGACTAGTAAATGTAGAAACCTCCAGAAGTAGCACAGACCACAGTTAACAGGCTGGGGCTACACAGCTAAGTAAACATCAACGCATGATTCGCTCACACGGAATAAGAACTCCACGATGGACATTTGAGGACCACACTGGTCAGTACCCGAGGGGGCGGGAGATGGAAAAAGTATTTCCAAACGCAAGTCGGCCAGGTCTTACCCTTCGCATCCCCTGGTCCTCGGGGGAGAAGCTCCCTTAGCACCTCTCGCCAAGCGCAGGGGCTGCTTCTCTGCTAGAACGAAACGTCCCCCTTGACTCCACGGATAGCTCTGCAGGGAGCCGTGGCGCCCCGCCCGGGCCAGGGAAGGCACTGGCGCCGCGGGAGCCTAGAAGAGGCGGAGGCGGAAAAGAAGTGGAGAAAGAAGGGGTGGCCGCAGGAGTAGCGGGAGGGAGGCGGCGCCGGTGCTGGAATCCCGGCGAGACGGGGAGGGGTGGAGCGGGGTGTGCCTCCGTCCGTCGGTCAGTATGTCAGTCGGTCCGCGCTACTCGCGCGCGGGTGTCCCTTCCCTGCAGCGCCCGCCCGCGACAAGGACTGGGACTAGCGCCCCCTCCGCTCCCGCCGCCCGCGAGCCTCGCCCCTTCCCAGGCTCTTCAGTGGGTGCTCTCGCTTGCCCCGCCTGGCCCGGCGTGGGGCCGCGCGTCTCCGCCGGCCGGGGCACCCGCTGCGTCTCCCAGCTCGCGCGGTCCCTGCCTCTGCCTGCGCTCGCGCTCTGTCTCTGGCTCCCTCTCGCTCCGGTCCCATTTATGAAGCGCGGTCCCATCACGTGTTAATGAGCCTTTGTCCTGCCCTGGCAGCAGCGGCGGCACAGACCCCGCCGAGGGAACTGGGCGGGGAGGGACCTGCGCGCCGCGCCGCGCGGCGCCCGAGGCTTCAAACTTTGCGGGCGCTGGGGACCCGCCTCGGCGCAGGCCCCGGGGCCAGAGGGGACGAGTTACTCCGGCTCGCGTCATCTACTTCTCTTCCTCATCTTCCTCCTCCGCTGCTGCGGTCCCGGCACCCCCACCCTCACCCTCCGCAACAGCCATGACCTGTCTCTCCTCGCGGATACCCTCACACCCTGGACAAGCCAAGTGGAGGCTCGTGCCTGCGCCGCCCCCGACCTCGAGGCCATTAATCACGCGCACACTGGCTGCACGCATCACCGACACCTTGCGCGGGGGTCACATCTGGGGCAGCGGGGCTGAGCCGAAGGGGAAAGGGGAACGCGAGGAGAGAGGCAGAGGAGGCCCGAGCCTGGGGGTGCGGCCTCGAGTCCCATACCCCTTCCCGGGGCCGCCCTCGCGGCGGGTAGCATTGAGTCAGGCCCGGACGAAACCTTGGGACTGCGTCGCGCCGCCCTCGAGCGGTTTGCTACCTGGCGGCGGCTGCGGAGCCACCTGTCCTCCACCCTCGGGGCACCGCCTGGCTTCGCGCCGGGTGCCTTCTCCAGGCACGGTCCCCGCCCGCCGCGGACCACTGGGACGCGCCCCACCCGCCCGGCCCCGGCTGCAAACAGTTGGGCTCCGTAGGCGGCTGGCTCTGCGCCTCCCTGCCTGGCGCGCCCCCTCCCAGCCGCCCTGGGGCCCCGCTCCTCGCACCTTCTCGCTGGAGGAGGACGACCCCCTCCAGGGCCTGGAGGGGGGCGCGCGGGGCTCCGGGGCAGCCGCCGTGGGCGCCTGGGGATCCGCGGTGCGCCCGGCGGCCGCGGCAGGAATTAGGGGACATGCTCGTTAATTGGTTCCACTATCAGCCGCCGTCTGCCTCCCGTGTGCACGGATCAAACCTTAATTGGTCTTTACATTTATCACAGTGAATTGCGAACCTACAAACAAGCCCCAGACGCTGCTTCAGCAGAAAACGCGCCCCCCCGGGCCCAGCAAGGTTGTGGCGGCAGCGGTCGTGGTTATTTAGACATCTTTATTCCCTCCTGAGTTGGCTTGAGAGAGGGCTACATGGTTTCCACCTGATGGAGCCACGTCACTTTGGCCCCTAGAGCCCGCGGAAGGCATTTCGTTCGGTTCCCAGCTCTCCTCTCCGTTGCCACCTTGGCGTTCGTTTTATGACACCTCGCCAGGGAACCGGCAAATTCTGCCCCGGTCCTCATTCCGCACCCCCTTCGGTACCGACCTCCACTCCCCTCTCTCCTAAGCCCAGAGCTCAACAGCAATTGTAACAGATCTGGTCCCCATATTTGAATTACGTGCTGAGGATCCAGAAAAACGAACCTCTCAAGGAAGGGTGGAAATTGATGGGGAGAAAGCCCATGGTTGGTGGGTACGGAGCTCCGGAGGAGGGAAGGCTGTGAGTGCCTTTTGGAGACATTAGACCAAATCATAGAAAGGCTTCTTGCAGAGCGCTACTTCCGTCTTTGAAAGTCCTCCTAGACTGCTTTCGGTTAGAAAAAGTAATTCCCATTTTCCCATCAGAGAAATGGCTATTGGAGATAGAGTCCACAGCTGAAATCGTTATTTATACCAGGTGGGCAGATGGAGTAGGTTATAAATAAAGGTCTGATGGACCCTCAGCAGATGAAAGAATAATAGATAGGTAGGTGGGTAAAAGTGGAATGAATGAAGCCTCCAGCAGGTTCTTCTCACATCGAAAGAAGCCATATTCAGCTTACGTCTCCACTGTGGAGACAGCTTTATTTGTTTTTTTGTTTTTTTGGGTTTTTTTTTGTTTTTGTTTTTTCTTTTTTCTTTTAGGCATCATGATTGTTAGACTTTACCTTTACCTCACCCCCTTGGCAGGAGGAACTGTTCACAAAGTTTTGCCCTTCTTGTTACCTTACAGACTCTAATTTCCCAAGTGATCTGGTAACTCGACAAGAAATAACTTCAAAGTCTTGCCACTTCCTAGTAGCACAAGTTCAAATGATTACTAGTAACCTAAAAAATGGATGTAGGCAGCTCTTCTGGCTGTGATGAAGACATCTTTTAGGCAACTGGGAAGCTGGCCTCCTGGAGGACTTTTTGGCAACAGGATTTCACAAGGATTATGCCACCCTTCCCTGTAGCCAGGTGATCTGTGCTCTTGGGGTGGCTGGTGTGTTTAGTCTCCCTCAGATACACAACACTGACACATTCTGAGGGTGCACCTTAAAAGGCATTCTCCCACTCTTTAACTTATCCGGTGGTGGTTAACATCAAAACTAAAGGTGGGAACCATTTATGACCTTGGAAGGAACTCCACAGAAATCTATCTCAACTCAGCCACACCGACTTTTGCTTTGTCATACAGAGGAGCAATCTAATTACCTTAAGCTTCTCTAAGTCACCCCAAATCTCTTTTGATGGATGGTGGATTTCTTCACTGATTTCTATAAATTCCAAGCAAAATTCTAAGACAGTATCCAGGAAGGCACATACAACCAAATGGTTTAAAGACTATTTGTTGAGTGACTGCTCGAAGTAAACTGTGGACAGAGTCAGTCACTGAGAATTTAATCGAGGAGTGACTATAGTATCTGTGACTATTTAGCCTGTTATTCTGTTGTTCAGAGTTGGGGTAAAGCTGGAGCCTGGAAGCTAGTGAATTGTATTACATTTCCATTTAGAACTCAAGGATAATGCTCTTTAATGGAGTCCAAATTTGACTTGTGACCTGGCATTTTATCACCACAAGTGAATGCTTTGTTGAAACCAAGGGAGTGATTATGGGAAAAAGCTATTCTTGTGGATATGCTTGAAAGTCTTTAAAATTTAAAGTCTGTTCTGGGTTTATCAGGGTGTTAGAAGGCCAGTCAATGAACTCCTATGCTTTTCCTTCAGAGCTGGAAGAGGGGCAGGCAGTAGACAGAGTGAAAGCAATATGCTCTTTAATGCCTCAGAGTTTACGTTTTGCAAGGATCACCTTTATATAGGAGGAAATGATTTCGTTTCCACATGCGGTTGGCCTTCCGGTGTACTGCTGAGAGAGGAAGCAAGAATGACAAATGCAAGCTGTCAACATCCCTATTAGGAACATTATGTTGAAGGCACACATACATTTAACAAAAGACATTGAATGGCCCTTGGTCGCCACAAACTTAAGTTGAATTTGAACCTGTGACCTTCTGGGAAAAGACCGTGGCGGCCCCTTAATGGGCTTCACTAGTCCCTGAACTGCTACATGTGAGGCTGTCTGGGTTTTTTGGTTCTTTATTCTTTTAAAATTAGAACAGGGCTATGATGAGCCAATTTACTGCTCTTCTGTATAATTTAGGTTATTCACTCAGTGAAACATAGAGGATGAGAGCATAGCTAAGGCTGCATATTCCAACTTGAAAAGAAAGATCTCTGTTCCTGCCAAAGTGTTAACAATTATACTGGACATAGACGTTAGAGAAGTATGTCCTGCCTCCTTGAGATAACTGTTGGTCAGAAAGCAGCTGTGCTTTAAGCTTTCTTTTTTTACTTGTTATAGTTGATCATGCCTCTTTCCCACTCCCCACAGGAGTGGTCTGTTGGGAATAATGAGTAATGACTTTCTGATTTGGGAACTAGTAAAGCAAAAACATCACTATCTTTTAGAGTTTTGGGAGTCCTTTTTGATTTTGGCTCTCATGATTTATTTGGTATTTTAGGTGTGATGCTCACACTACAGGGCTGAACGCTCGTTGATTAAAGACATTTTCAAATGATATTATGACTACATGATTTCATTTTAATTCAGAGCATTGCTGTAGAGTTTTGACAGCTGTTATCGACTCTCCTTTAAAGCATTAAAATATTTTGTTTTTCAGTGGCTCTGCATTGCTAGATAGGAATTTGCTTCCCAGTCTAAAGGGCAAGTATCAGTAAGCCCACAGAGGAGGCTAGGGCTCTGTTATCCTGAGCTTGAGATCTAAAATGCTTGCTCATGAGATAAGATCCTCTACCAGTGATGCAAACAACCAAAAGAACCTCTTGCACCACTTCTGTACGTTTCTCAAGAGCTATAAGGTAGTGATGGGAAATAACATTCTTTTTTGCTCCACCATCAGAAATCAAACATCATGAAATCTATTTTAGGTGGAGAAGCTGGTTTCCAGGGTAGGGAAAGAATAGGTGAGGAAGGAGGGATGATGGGCTTCTTTGACCCAAGGGGACACTGCATTACGTTAGACACAAAGAAAACCACTGCTGCTTCTCAGTGATCTTTCCATACAACTAAACACATGCTCATTAGGGCTTTTCCTTCACCTTCTCACCTTCTTTCATTAAACCCCAGTCCTTAACATCCCAGCTGAGCAGCAGCAAGGAAGGCTGAGAAATGACAGGAGGGCATTTTTCCTTTGTTCGTATGTTTTGTTTCTCATCACCAAGCAGAAGACTGGTAATGAGGAGATGGATCATCCTTTCATTTCGAACTATATGAAGAGTGTGTTCTCACAGATAATAAACAAGCACACAGTGCAAATAAGGAGAATGAAGAAACAGGTTAAGAAAGCTTTTGTTCCCTCTTGATTAAACTCTTGCAAAATAGTCATCAGAACTCTATAATTAAAAAGACTACAAAATTATATGTCTAAATATTTCATTAAAAAAATAATGCAAGCAGTAGCAGTATTATAATGTCAAAATATGGCAAAAATAGAAAAATAACACTAAATGATGTGTACTTCTTAAGTAGTCATTTAGCTGGCCTCCTGAGTAAACTCTCTTCCTAGTGTTCTTCATGGTTTTTTGAACTTCAGGTAGGAACTTAAAAGGAAAAAGAAATTACCATCTATATTGGCTTATGAGGATGAAATGAAATGATAAACACAAAACTCCCAGCCTGGTGCCTGGAACTTAGGCTCTCAATTAACGATAGTTGTTTTTATTCTCCTACCACTACTGCTACACTGTAGCTGCATCTGTATTAAATGTCTGCAGAGGACCACAGTATGGCTGGACACTCTTTAATTCTCAAACCAGAGAGTGGGCAGCTGATTCATAAATAAAGTGCTCACATTTTGAGGGTTTCTCAGGGCTCAGCTGTGACTTCTTTGCTGTCACTTCCATTCTAAACAGATGCTTTACACAGTGGTCTGAATGTACTGATACCTCGAGAAGTCTCCATTATCTACTTCCTGCAATTCACTAGCTTTTCCTTGAAGTACAGCTGCCAGTTAAAATGAAAATTGGCAGAAGCCAATGGCATATATGATTAGTCTGTGGGTTCATTGTCTTGTCTGCTGTATCTAAAACATGTTAAAGAAACGGATGCAGCTCAGACTTTATTGTTTCATCAGTATTGAAGAATTGAAAGTATCATATTGTTTTCTAATTTTTATTTAAAAAAACTATTGATTTAGACAGGATGTAAGTAAGATTTGGGAGCAAAACATCCGGGGATACAGATTTAATCCCCAAATATGGCACCTATGACCCAGGCAATCACTTAGTATTTCTGGACCTCACTTTCCTGTCCTCTGAGATGGGGATAACACTAATCTGTCTAACTTCTTTTACACAGTCTTTAAAGATTTCTAATAAGATGATAGAAGTAGAAACACATTGGAAAAAGCTTCAGGAAAATTTCGATGTAATACCGTATTACAATTAATAATTTATCTGATGTAATTGTCCACTGTTTTCTTGGTCATATTAAATTACAAAGACTATTTTAATTATTCTACTCAGATTCAAGAGAAAGCAATAAACAAATTATGAATCTGAGAGCTTTGAAGGCATTGATTTTGTATCTAAGGCTCAGAGAAGAGGATGTAGTGCTAATAACCAAGTTGAAGACTTTTAAGCAAGAATACTGGATGTATGTAATGGACGATCACATATATTGAAAGGAATTTTAGTTTGTGGCATGATGATATGTCTCCCGAAGCTGATAAATCATTTGATCCACTTGTGGTTATCGCTACTGCATGCTACAAATTGTTGCCCACTAGGGGTTACTTTTTCAACTCAAGGGAACAGTTTTCTTACACATAAAAATCAGGCAAATGTGTGATTTATTATTCCTTTAAAAATATCATTTTCCTCAAAACTCGTTGCTGAGTGTTAAGGGTGTATAACTCATATTCTTCCTACAGTAGGTATTGAGTAAAACAAGGGTAACTTCACTGCTTTGTATTGTGTGGTTTGTAGGCATCAGATGAACAACTTAAGGGGATAAATTCCATGCAAGAAGTTAATTTAGAAGCTGTTAAAAATTTGCCAGATATGATCTCATGTATGAACTCAGCACAGGAGTCTAGAAAAAGAAATCATGACAATTTTGTAGTGTCAAAGTTATTAAAGAACATATGGGGGGAAATGAACCATCAGTAAATGTCATTTTAAAAAGAAATTTCAGTTCTGCAGTTTTCTATCATGATCTGTTGAGGAGAATCCTAATGTCAGGGCCACATCTCCCATATTCTGAAATATTCTCTCCTCTGTCACCTTCTAGAGGAAGACTTTCTTTCCTCTTTGCTAATTCTTTCTCCCTTTAATAGATATTTTGTTAATAAGGAGCTTATTGAATAGGCAGCTGGGAGATATAGGAAAGGAAAAAATAAACTGAAGGAAAAAAAGCAGGAGAAAAGTAGAAAATAGGAAAGATTTCTCAAGAATATTTATATCTTTGAGAGTCTCTTAAATACTAAAATGAGAAACTTGATATGAAATATGAAATTTATGATTTGACACTTTGCCTAATATGAAGCAGTAATAGTACTCAGTTTTCACAGCAGCCCCAAGGGTCTGACTTTGGAGAATTCCTAGCATCTTCTGCTAGGCATCCCCTAACTAATTCATTTCTGCTCTTAAAGACCTTAGAGAAGCAAAGTGGTCTAGGAATAACTTTGAAAGTTAGAGCACACTGAGACAAAGTATGGACATTTAATTTTATTTGATTAAGAAATGATTCAAAGATAATATAATGTCAAGACAACATCCTTTACTGACATCACAATAATACATTGGGACTAATGTGCTCAACTGATTAGGTCAGTGAAGTAAACCATGGGTTCAATACTCAAGTTGACCATTTCATTCTCAGCCTTTATTATCATTTTTGAGTAAAAATAGCATTTAAAAACTACTGTTTTAATAAAAGTGAAATATGCTCATTATAATGAAAAACTATGTGATAGAAAGTAAAAAATCAAAAACCTCACTTCACTCCCCATTTTCCCACTCTTTCCCTGTAATCTTTTCACACATTGTTTGTATAATTGGTTGAGTGAATTAAATGACAAATTCCTAGAAATGGAAGTTCAAAATGTAAATTTTGTGTATCTCAAATGTTGAAAGAAAATGCCAATTGCCTACTGAGCCCTTTAAACTAACATGATTAACCCATATTAAACACATTTCTGGAGTGAAGTGAAAACCGTCTGGCCCCATCTCTAAAACAGCATTGGACTAACTCAAAGATGGCAGATCAGTATTTACCCTGGGAGCTTAGGCAAATTATAGAAGGGGTAGCCTATTGTCACCATGATTGAGAGGGCTGGGACCTTAGATATGCTGCAATGCATAGGGCGGTCTCACACAATTAAAAATTGTCCTGTGTCTCATACAACTTACAAATGTTTTGGTGGGCATTTATTATTCTGAGCCAAGAGCCTAACTACATTCTACATGTAAATCCATCCAAAAGTGTTTTTTTTTGTTTTTTCTTTTTTATGTTTTTAATAAACCTTGGATTTTCCAGGAATACAACCACCATGTAAATTGAGAGTTAACTACTCTGGAAAATTGCATCACGGTGGCATTTAAGTCCTAAACCAACATGTCTTTATTGGTCTCTATTTATAACTAGTGCATTCACAGTGATTCTATGTATAATCTGACTACGCCACCACTATGCTCAAGCTTATACGTAATGTTATATACGGATATTATATAAATACTTTTCTTTGGTTCCTTTTATATTTTATTTAGGGCATGATGTTAATTTTTAAAAAAAGGACTGTGTGAAAAAATGTGTGTAGTAAATTGTATGTAAATTATATTATGTACGAATTTAATTTCACTTTAGTTATGGTTATACAGTAGTCACCCCTTATCCATGGTTTCACTTTCTACGGTTTCAATTACCTGCAGTCGACTACTGTCTGAAAATATTAAATGAAAAATTCCAGAAATAAACAATTCATTAGTTTAAATTGCATGCTATTCTGAGTAGCATGATGAAATCTGGAGAGGCCTATTCCACACCGCCCAGGACGTGAATCATCCAGCGTATCCACTTTCTAAAGGCTCCCTGCCCTGGCCTATTAGTGACTCAGTATCCATCTTAGTTATCGGATCAATTTTTATGGTATCCCAGTATTTGTGCTCAAGAAACCCTTAAGTAGCCTAACTCTGGGTCATAATATCTATGTCATTCACCTCACTTCACCTCATCATTCTGGGTCATCTCACATCATCTCAAGAAGCGTGAGTATAGTACCAAAAGCTATTTTGAGAGAGAGAGAGAGAGAGAGAGAGAGAGAGAGAGAGAGAGAGAGAGAGAGAGACCACGTTTACATAACTGTTATTATTGTACAGACATACCTCATTTTATTGTGTTTTGCTTTATTGTACTTCACAGTTGCTGCATTTTTCTTTTCTTTTTTTTTTTTTTTTTACAGATTTGACGGTAAGACCTTCCACCAGCAAAAAGATTTCAACTCAGTTCCTTGTGATTCTCACTTTATTACAGTAGTCTGGAATGAAATCTAAGTATCTCCCAGTTGTGCCTCTATATTGTTATAATTGTTCTAATTTTTTATTAATTATTATTCTTAATCTCTTCCTTGACTAATTTATAAATTAAACTTTATCATAGATTTGTATGTACAAGAAAAAAAGTCTATGTAGTGTTCGGTACTATGTGAGATTTCAGTCTGTGGGTCTGAGATCCAGCTGTGGGTCTTAGAATATATTCCCCTTAGATAAAGGGGAAACTACTGTACTATGCAATATTTGTTATAAAAAGAGGCACTTGTGTCTGACAGGGAATAAACCCACTGTTCTAGGGGATGTTCATGTTCCCTAATTCAAATGGGACGTGATGACTCATGTGGCTTTTGGTTCTCAGACTTCTCTCTCTGCTCACTCAGGCTCTGGGATCCTTCTTCATCCTCCAGGCCCCAGATCCCATGGGGACAATTCTGCCCAGTGCTCTCCAAAAGGACAGGAAATTTGTAGAAGGAAGAGCCCCCTGTTCCTAGGAGAAACAGATCAGTCAACCTAGTGACCAAGAAACACAGAGAAGAGGTCTAAAAACATGAAGATACTCACTGACTGACCTGAGGCCTACCACATATTTAGGCAATGGGTATCACTGGTCACCCAGGGTTAAGAGCCTGTGTGGATCAGTGAAAATTCTCACCCCTGCTAGAAATAGGTCAGAAGTAAAATCTTCATAAATAAGCAGAGAACATTGTTATTGTTGTTTCTATTGTTTTTGATTGGAAATAGTGCCATAGATATTTTTTCTCATTACAAAGTAATAAATACTTATTGTAAATATTTAGAGTATAGACAAATATGAATAATAAAATTAAAAGTAACTTATAATCACATTACCCAGAAATGATCTTTAATATTTTGTGTGTATTTGTCTAAACTGGTTACTCTATCCATATACATAATTATATATGTGTATTTTACAAGTGTGGGTAATATTATACAATCTGATTTCACCTCAAAGAAAATACGTCGCCTAAAAATATACCCTGGATATTTATATAATTATATATGTTAATGCTACTAATTTACTATGCTACTTTGTTACCTTTTTTTATGGTTACTTAAAGTCCATCTTAATCTTATCATACTTCTAAAAATATTAAACCATCTTTTTCTTCTTATTTCTTTTAGCACATTTTCTAATGTAGAGAAAATGCCTTCTTATTTGTTATACTCCACTAGAACATAAGTTCTTATATGAGAGCAGGAGACTTGTAACCTCAAAGACTAAAGTAAAAGCTTTCTAGGTAGGTGCACAATAAAAGTAAATGAATTAAAATGTATATCTAGTCTCCCAAATATAAGATATTACATATCTTATATAGGAACATAAGGAAATATTTTTTCCATTATCTCACATAAGAAAAACTTTTTGTCGTTATGAACAAGTTCATATTATATGTGAATGTCAAGATTCCATCTGATAAAGTTAAAAAACCATGAATGTGGAAGAAGACTGGATATTCAGGGTGGCAGCACCTTGATGGAGATTCTGTGGGCTGTAGTCTGAACCTTGGCTCGGCATAATGAGAACCACCATCATGTCATTGGGTCCTTAATTGGCCTAGGTCCTCTACATGCTGTCTTATGGTAACCAGACTCACAAGAGACTGATATATACAAGCTTAAATGACAATAAATGGTGAGAACTGCATACTTGTGAGTCTTTTGCACTCTCTCAGTGCAAAGGGCATTAAATTACTATCAGAAGGTTGTTAGGAGGCATGAGAGCAGAGAAAGGAAAGCTGATGATTTTACCAGAAGGTATCATGCAGCTAAGGTAGCCAACAACACCCATCTTCATCATAAGAACCTACTGATGGAATGGAGTAGCTCTGTCAGCTGCTCAGGGCACCTCTCTCCTGGACCACTGTCAGAGAATCAGTTCTTGTTTGGGGCTCATGCAGCTTCCCCACTTCTTAGTAACAGAAAAAGAATATCTATGATGTAGGTAAATTATGAAACATTAAGAAAATAAATATGAACATAACTACTCAATTTAAGAGCCAGTAAATTTCTATTACTTTTTAAAATATATATTCATACTCCTTTCTTTTTCCATATGCCATCTTCCCATCAGAGTAACTGATCTGAAATTTATATTATTGTGCCTGCTTTCTTTCTAAATAAGCTTTATCACATATTTACCATCTAAAGTGCTTTTTCCAATGTTTATAAAAAGATATTGTACTGTAGATTGCCTATTTTACCCAGTATTATGTAGACAAGATTTATCTAGCTTTTTTTCAAAAGCTAATGTTTATTTTTACTTCTGAATGTTATATCTTTGTGTGAATATACCACAGTTAATATAACTATTTTCTTTCGAAGGATGCTTGTTGCTATAAACATTCTTGTGCATGTCTCCAGATAAGAGACAAGAGTTCCTCATAGATAAATGTACATAAGAACATAAATGCTGGGTTATAGTGTATGGGTACATTCAACTCACATTTGAAATGCAAAATTATTTTCCAAAAATGCCTGTACACTTTACTCGCCTATGTTTAACGTAGAATACTTCTGCTTGCTTCACATCACCATCAAAATTTGGTCTTGTCAGACTCCTTTTTCTTAATTTAGTAGATATAAATTTGTATTTCATTTTGATATTAATGTGACTTTTCTTGATTACCATTGAGGTTGAACAGCTTTCGTATTTATTTACATTTCTATTCCTACTTCTGTGAAATTCCTCTTCATGTCTTTTGTTCATATTTATCATTTATATAAGATATAGCTTGTTTGTTTTTTTCCTTATTGAATTGTAATGAGAAAGGAATTCATTCTAGATAATAATATGTTATTGGTTACACATGTTACAAGTATCTTCTCCCATTTTGTGGCTTGGCTTTTTCCTTTCTTTATAGTCTTTCGATAAATGACATTTTAATTTTATCCTTCTTCTACAGGAATTTTTTGGCTATCCTTTATTCTTCATTTTTTAATATAATTTTAGAATCAGTCAATTTTCTCTGAAATATACCTTCTTGACATATTGAAGGAATTATATAGAATCCATAGATGAGGAATAATTAACATCTTTATTATACTGAATCCTCCTCTCTATCAACATATTCATAGTTCTATTCAAGTCTTCTTTAATATATTTCAGTATTTAGTAAAGGTCACCATTAAGCCTTATACTTCCTGGATGTTTTATACATTATATTGCCATGATAAATGTCTCTTTAAAAACAAACAAACAAACAAACAAAAATATTTTTTGTGTACTTATAGCAATGCAATTAATTTTACATATTGATTGCATATTCGGTCACTTTGCTAAGCCCTTTTATTTAGTCTAGTAATTTGTCTGTAGCTTTCTTTGGATTTTCTAGGTAGGCAGTCATACCAGCAAGCAAGATAGATTTGTTTTTTTGTTTCCAGTCATTCTGCTTTTATTTCTTTTTCCTGTTACTATACCATCTAGGATTTCCAATTCAGTGTTAAATAGAAATGTTGAAAATGGGCATACTTGCTTGTTCCTGATTTTACAGCGACTGTTTCTCACTCATCACCATTAATAATGATATTCACTATATTTTTGGTAGATACCATTTATCGTGTTAAAATTTATCAAATGCTTTTACTCTATCAAATGAGAGGAATTGATAATTTTCATTTAAATATTTTCTTGTTAAACTACCCTTGCATTTTTGACTCAACATGGTCACCATGTATTTTTTTATGCACTGTTGAGTTTATTTGCTAATATTTTCTTAAAATTTTGCAACTATGTTTATAACTAAGATTGTCCTATAGTTTTCCTTCCATATACCACCTTCGTCTTGCTTTAGTAATTAAGATTTACTACCTTTATAGGTAGTAAAATTTCCTCTTTTTCTAGTCTCTGAAAGGCTTTACATAAGATTGAAATAGTCTCATTTTTTGAAAGTTTCTTAAACTGCCTGAAAAACCATCTGGGCATGGTGTTCCCTGTGTAGGAAGATTTTAAACTACTGATTCAATTTCTTTAATGGTTACAGACATTTCTGGCTTTCTTATTTCTTGAGTTGGTTAAGTTATATTCTTATAAGAACTTGTTAATAACATAGTTTCCATATGTTCTTTATTTTTTTAATCTGTAGTGTATTTGTATTAAGTCTGCTCATTACTTCATTGTTAATTTATGCTCTATTTCTTTTTCTCTTGATCATTCCTACAAGAAGTTTGATTTGAGAGGTAGTCAAAGGCCAGTAATTTTTAGAAATTCTACAAAGGATGTCAATGTGTTGAATCATTGACATGTGCTTTGTTGCAGTTACTTGTTAGCCACAAAATTTTTAAATGGTCAACCAAATTATTATTATACAACATGCCTATGCTATGAACACAACAGCCTGTTAGATTTTTGTTTGTTCTTTTTCTCTTTGTTTTTTTTCTTCTTTCTTCTTCCTTCTATTTCTCTTTCATCATTTTTTTGGTGCAAAGGTAATCTTTATTATTGGGTAAAATCATTTTGGGATTTTTTAATTGCCAAAGAAATTCTGACAGAAGAAGTTCTGGGGTAAAAATGAAAAAACAAAGTCTTCCTTGCTCTATACCCAATATCAAGTTCTAGAAACAATAATTATTTGTTGTCTCCTGTCTGAAGACATTTTATACATATACATGTATAATCTCACTTCTCATACAATCTTTGGCATATTATGTATGTGACTCTTCACTACATTTTTTATTTAATAATAGATCATAGGGATTTTTCCTTATTAGTAATCATAGTCTTATTTTATTTTTATGTCTATACAATTTTTCTTTTGGTTACCATTTGCATGGAATATCTTCTTCCCTTCACTTTCATTCTATATGTGTTCTTAAATCTAAAATGAGTCTGTTTTAGGCAGGATATACTTGGATTTTATTTTTTTTAATCCTTTCAGCCACTCCATGTCTTTTGACTGGGGATTTTAATCCATTTGCATTTAAAGTAATTATTGACAGGAAAGGATTTACTATTGCCCTTTTGTCATTTTCTGTTTGTCTTATAGTTCTTTTGTCCTCTTTTTCTCTCTTGCTGTTTTCTTTTGTATTCCATTGATTTTTTTTTATATTGATATACTTTGATTCCTCTCTTGTTTTTTTTTTTTTTGTGTGTGTGTGTGTGTAGCTTCTATACATATGTTCTCTATGGTTATTATGGGGCTTACATAAAATATCATCATTATAACAGTCTATTTTTAAATGATAATAACTTCAGTTACATACAAAAACTCTACACTTTTACTTCTCCCCCCACATTTTGTTATCAATGTCACAATTTACAAATATTTATATTGGATAGCCATTAACATACCTATTAGTTATAGTTATTTTTAATACTTTTTAATATAAGATATACGAAAGTATCTCTATGTTAAATTATATATAAGCACATAATTTAAAAATAAGTATCTTTAATGCCTTTTATGCTAGAAATAAAGAGGATGTATTGCTTTAATTTATACAGTAATAACTACATTAATGTAGTATTCAATATTTGTCTCTATATTTACTTTTACCAGTGAATTTTATAACTTTTTATGCAATTTGTTGCTTTTTAGGATCCTTTCTTTTCAACCTGAAGAAATCCCTTTAACATTTCTTGTAAGACAAGTCTAGTGATGATGAACTCCCTTAGCTTTTGTTTGTCTGGGGGAAATCTTTATCTCTTCATTTCTGAAGGATAGTTTTTCCAAGTATAGTGTTTAAGTTGTCAGTTTTTTCTTTCAGCACTTTGAATATATCATCTCACTGTCTCCTGGTCTTCAAAGTTTCTACTGAAAAAATATGAAAGTCTTATGGAACTTTGTATGTGACAATTCTTTTTTTCTTGCTGCCTTCAAAATTCTCTCTTTGTCTTTGACTTTTGACAATTTGATTATAATGTATCTTGGTGTGGGTTTCTTTGAATTCATCTTTTTTCATTTTTCTTTAGATTTCTTAGATCTGGTTGTCCATTTCTTTTCCCAAATTTAGAAAGTATTAAGTCATTATATTTTTGAATAAGCTCTCTGCCTTTTTCCTCTCAATTTTTCTTCTGAGGTACCCATAACACATGAATTGGTCTGCTCGATATTTTCTCACCATCCCTTAGGCTTTCTTCATGTTTTTTCTTTCTTTTCTTTTCCCCCCTCTGACTGTATAATTTCAAATAACCTGTCTTCAAGTTCACTAATCCTTTCTTCTGCTTGTTTTTGTCGGATGTTCAACCCCTTTATTGAATTTTTCAGTTCAGTTATATTCTTCAGCTTCAGCATTTGTTTGTTTGTTTTAAAATTCTTTCTCTAATTATTTAAATTCTTACTTTGTTCATACATTGTATTCCTGAACTTGTTGAGCACTTTTATGATGGCTCTTTGTAATTCTATGCCAGGTAATTCCTATATCTTTATTTCATAGGTTCAGTTTCTGGAGTTTAATCTTGTTCCTTTGTTTGGATCATATTTCCTTATTTCTTCCTTTTTCTTAACTTTTTGTGCTGGTATCTGTGTATACATTAGGGGAAAAAAAAAACACACCAACTTTCCCGTGCCTTATGGACTGGCTTCTTATAAGAGAAGACCTTTACCAATCAGTCCAGTCAGATCTTCTGTGGCTTCTCAAACCTCCATGGTAGTCCAAACCACCATCTCTGTTATTAGTGGCTTCCAAGTGTTTAGAGGATGCCAGGTTTTGTCAGTACTGAGAAGGGCAAGGTAGAAGCTAGCCCCTCAGCAGCACCCAGGAAATTTGGGATATAAATATTTGGTCCAATTCTTTCCCTCCTCTGAGAGCTGGAGTTTTCCTCTCAATCATATGATACGGTGTTAAGGGTAGGGATTATGGTGAGAGGATGTCTTCAATTTTTCTACCTGTTTCAATGTGACTGGTTACACATTCACATGGGGGTATAGAAGACTCTCAGTTAGTTTCTGGATTTCTCATAAAAGGAATTGATCCATTTATCACTATTGAGTTGGTATGTTCATAAGAGAGTCCAGGGCTTTCTAGTCTGCCATCTTGCTAATGTCAATCCCTGCTTACTCTGAATTTTTGATTTATAAAAATCACAGTTATTTTATTAAGTGCATTTAAGTTTCAAATTTCTATACTTTTTTGGTGAATTAAATTGATTCTAATCGAAAACAGACTCACAAATATAGAGGACAATCTGGTGACAGCCAGAGGGAAGAGGAATGGAGGGGAGGAGTGGGGGAGTCGCTGGGAGAAAGTGGTGAAGGGTTAAAGAAGTACAAATTAGTAGTTGACAGATGGTCATGAGGATGGAGAGTATTGCATGGGGAATACAGTCAACAACAATGTAATGGCTAGGTGGAGAACCAGAGGGAAGGTAGAGTAATCAGGGGGATGGTTTCGTAAACTATATAAATGTCAAACCTATATAAATGTACTGTATACTTGAAATTAATTTAAAAATCTTTAAAAAAAGAAACTAAGTGAAAAAAACTGATTCTATTAGCATTACATAGTGACCTTATTTTAAGTAATTCTTATCATTTAACACTTTTTCCTCCCTGGATATGTTATAATTACCTCAGTTTTCTTTTGGTAGCATTTTGCTGGGATATCTTTTTCTATCCTTATATGACCTTATGTTTCTTATAAGTAGCATGTAACTTTTATTTTAAATGTTTGGTCTGAAAATATGTATCTTTTAACTGGTAAGTTGTTGCCCATCTGCAATAATTGCAATACCTGGTATGTTTGGACTTGTTTCTAACATCTTACTTTGTGTTATATATTTGCCTCTTTCTATGATCCTTCTCCTTTTATTTTTATTGTTTTCCCTCCCTTCTTTCAATGTAAGGACTGCCTACAAAATGCCTTGTGACATTTAGTATAATGTACTCTCTGTGAACAGGAATATTAGAAAAGGGGCTTATATTGTGTATTTTGCTCCATTGACTGGTGATTAAGGAGACCTTTAATAAGGCTTAACTTTTTACCAATTGACACAACTCTGTACCAAGGCACATGCATAGCATCAGATATTAGCTCTTAGTTGCCACCTTGATGTCAACTGTGTGCAGGTGACAAACTTCACAATCATAAGCAGCAGATTATTTTTCAGATATTTTGCATATCCCTTTAACATCTATTCTTAAATCAACAAAGTTTAAAATAATTAATGTCTTACTATTACCTTGACAGATACACTTTAACTCTACTCCCTCTGAATTTATATGCAATGTTAAATCAATTTTATATGATTTTCAACCCAAAGATTAGACAGCATTATTATTAGTATTATCATTTTATACAGACAATATTAATTTATATTTACCAATATATTTCTCAATTTCTTTGTCTATTATTTATTTTTGTATCTCAGACCTTTCTGGTAGCATTTTCCTTTGCTCTGAAATATATCTTCATTTAGACTTAAACTGAGCCTGAGTTCAAACCCTGGAGCTTTTATTTACTAGCTAGGTGAACTTGGCTCTTAACTTCTCATAAAATGTAGATAGTGATAGTGCCTACCAAATAGGATTATTTTAATTATCAATTAGTTAAGAAATACAAGAAACCTGGCATATAGTGAATACTATAATAAGTGTTAGGTATTGTTTAGAATTTTTAAAGTTCTTTTACTGAAAGGCTGCTCGTGAGAGCTTTCTCAGTTTTTGTCTGGAAATATATTTACTTCACTTTTATTTTTGAAAGCTAGCTTTCTTGAAAGATAATTTAGTTGAGTACACAATTCAATTTGAAGGTAAATTACACTGTCACTGGCTTCCATTATTGCTGTTGTGAAGTGTGCTTTGTCTAGTTGTCACTCTCTTTTAAGTGATTTATCTGATTTAGCTCTTCTTTTAGGTTACTTTTAAGACTATTTTTCTTTGATATTTCTATTAGTCAGGTTTTTCAGAGAAACAGAAGCAACAGGATATATAAATATACTCTCAGGTAATTATACAAGCTCAAAAGGTCCATGATCTGCCATCTGCTAGCTGGAGAACCAGAAAAGTTAGTGGTGTAATTTAGTGTGAGTCACAAGGCATGAGAACCAGGGGTAGAGTATAGTAATGGTTCAAATTTGAAGACCTAAGAACCAAGAGCACCAAATGTCTGAGGGCAGCAGAAAATAGATGCCTCAGCTCAAGGAGAGTGCTTTTCCCTTTCTCCACTTTTTTGATCTATTTCGGACTTCAACAGAATGGATGCTGCCCAAACACATTGGGGAGGGCCATCTACTCTACTCAGTTCACACATTCAAATAATAATCTCTTCAGGAAATATCTTCACAAACACACTTAGAAATAATGTTTTACCAGTTATCTGGGCATCTTTTTACCCAGACACATAAAATTATAACCACCACAATGTTTTATACTTTCACTACTACAATGCTTCTAGGTATGGATTTAGTTAGTTTCTTAGTTATTCTGTTAAATCATAGCTTCTATTTTTATGAGTTTATGTCTTTCATCAAATCTGGAAGTTTCTCCAACATTATCATGTCAAGTATTGCTTGTCTGCTATTACCTCCATTTTTTCTTTCTCTCTTTGGAATCCTAATTAGATACAAGTTGGACCTTCTTATGCTATTTCCAGATCTCTTACCTTCCCTTTTCTATTTTTAAGCTTCTTGTTTCTCTGTGCTGCATTCTGGGTATATATTTTGTATGTGTGTGTGTGTATATATATATATATATATATATATATATATATATAATGTCATTTGTGTGTGTATTTTCATTCGACCTATGCTATGTAACTGGTACTCTTTGTAGTTTCAGGTATGGAAGGAGAGTGCGAGGCAAGAGATATATGGTTTAATATACAATATGCTAACCACAGCCCAGACTCCTGTATATTCAGAATGAACTTAACTATTGTGTTAAATTACATAATTAAAATATTATTCAGTTGTATTTTAAGTATTTTTCAGTCTCTCATTGTCCTAAGATGAATTATCCTGTTTATTGACTTTTATTTTATATAATAGGAAAATATTTTCTTCAAAATGTTGACTATTCCCACAAGACCCTGAAATTAAAAAAAAAAAAAAAAGAAAGAAAGAAAATCCGCAATCATTACTAAAATGTCAGCTTCATCCACCAGGATTCAAGTTCTATGAGTGCAGGGTTCTGTATGTTTTGTTCATCATAGGCATCTAGAATAGCACCTAACAGGTTCTCAATAACATTTATTGAATTAGTGAATTAATAATTCTATAAAGAATCACTTCTTTTTTTGAGATTATAGAGAAATTATACAGAGATGTTACTCTTATTTCACCATAAAACTATGCTTAAATTTTAAAGATCAGAAACCTTTTCATACAACTTTGTTTAACTCTAATCTACTATTCTACTCTAATAGTCATGAAGAACCAGTGTGCTGGATCACTATTACACAGGAATATTTTACAAAATTATGTATGTTTTTCATAAATGAGGATAATCTAGAAATCACGAAATCCTTCTTATGGCATTTCGCCCTTGTCACTGGTTTTATTTTATTTTATTTTTTTCAGTCAGTATTTCTATTGCAAATCAAAACTGTTACTCTTGTTTCTCTTTTAAAGCCATGTGGAGAAATGGGTGTCACTTCTGCTTGATGACATTGATGAGATGCTATTGCAGTGTTTTGGGAATTTGGTCCATCAGTTTTGTCACCTGAGTTTTGTCACTAGAGTGTGTTGGGCAATTTTCCTTCATCCTATGCTATACCTAGGACTTTTTGCTGTTTTAGGTTTGGAAGGAGACTGTAAGTATCAGCAAGCTGAGGACTCGACAATGTTCCTGGCCTGTATGCTTTCTCAAAGAGACATTTTTGAAAGTCGGGTTCTCTATCCTTATGGTAGGTTACATATCACAAAGAATATCACTTACCAATCAAAAAGGCCCATATAATGTACTGTATACTTGAAACTAATTTAAATAAATAATTTTTTAAAAGTCCCATATAAGAGTATTGATTGATCCTAAAAGAAACAGAAAATAACAGGCACTACTCCTGTATTTCTTCATTTATTTATCTACTCTGGTTGGTGTGCACTGAAAATTATGTATTCTTTAAACCTTTTACTCAGTTACTATCTTGAAATAACCATCATTTTAGGAACTGAGGTAGACGCAACAATAAGTAAGATGGGGTCCCTTGTCTCGAAGATTTTATAGTGTGTCAGAGGAGACAGAAGCTTACATGTAAGAGAAGTCCTTGAATTGGGTATAGAGTGCTATGGAAACACTGAAGAAAAGATAACTAATTGTTCCTGAAGTGAGAATTGGAATAATGGGAGAAGATTAGGAAAGACCTCACAGGAATATGATTTGTCCTTGGCCTTGAAGAGTAAAAGGCAGTTCAACAGACATTTTCATCACAGAAAACTCCATGTATATTCTTTGTTTGATGCCCTTTTGGAAGAGAGTACCTGCTTGATCTTCTTAGGTAGACTGTGCTGGTGTTCAATTATTACGAAAGTCAAGGACTTTAGTGCTTTCTCAAGTTCTGGTTTTTATTTACACTCACTTCTTTTTGTTCAGCCAGAAATCAGTGCAGCCAGAAATCATTTGGGTTTTTTCTCTCATTTTAAGTCTTTTGTATTCTTTACCCTTTGAAAAAGCTGCCTTATTTACTTCAAAAAAGGAAACAAAAGTACATTTTAACCACAAAGTGCTACACAAATCTTGGTTGTAGTTATTATGATTTCAGGTACTTTATTGATTTTTCAGATAAGAAAACAGAGATTTTGCTTAAATGACATACCAAAGTCATATGGCTAGAATGGTGGAAATTGGACTTTGGTATACTCTCACAAATCAGTTTGCTCTTTTTTTGACACCATCCGTGCCTCCCAAGGCCTATTTGCAAGTCGGATGACTCATCTCCATATTTGTTCTTTTCAAGTAAAGAGAGAAGGAATATTGATTCAGGACTTAGAAAACAATGATATTTTAATAAAAAATTACACTTTGGGACTTAACAACATTAAATTAATCTTTTCTTTAAACCCACAATTTTGTCAAGTTGACAGTGTGTTAAAATAATAAATATTTAAAAGTTTATTTTTTAATATGGAAATTTCAATAAAAACTTTAAAAACACTTGAACTTTGAGCTCATTCATTTATTTATCCATCCATCAAAACTTCTTTTAAATCAGATATTGTGCTAGAAATAAAGAGGAATAAAACAGTTTCTGACAGCAACTCAGGCTCCAGGTATTTTCTGATTTTCTCTCTACTGGATTCTGCTGATATCTTCTGAAACTTTTTTTCTTTACTTTTAAAATCGAGACCCTGAAGCTCCTCTGAAAGAAGGATTCGGACAAAAACTCACACCAATCTCTGATAGAATCTAACTCAAGTTTTACTTAATTGTAGGCAAAAACTGGAAAACATGGAGAGTACCCTCTGAATAATGAGTTAACAGAGAAATATCACATTGCCTACAAATATATTTTCAAAAAAGAAAAGAAGGGGGTAATCTAGTTCAGAGAACTGCCATCTTTAGTAAACTGGTTTGAAAAATATCTAGTTTGTCTTCTTTTTAAGATGCAAGTGAAAATTAAATTTATATAATTCAAATAAACAATTATGAAAATCTCAAGCAATGAAGGATTGCTCAAATTTGAAGAACATGACTGCCAAATTTAAAAGAGATGGTAGCAGCCAATAAAAGGGAAATATTGCAGAAAACCAATTAGTGAAGTAGAAAAAAATTTTCGAAACTCTCCCAGAACAGAAAAAATGGATATGAGATTAAAGTGATGAGGGAAATAATAAAAAATATGTGAAAAGGATCATGGAAATCCAAACAAGGAATATAGAATTCCCAAAGGAGAGAATTGAATATATGAGCCAGAAACAAAGATCAAAGAGTTAATGGAAGCAAATTGGCTTACCCAAAGAAACTCAGTCTAAACATCTAAGCATCAAAAGTATGAAAAGTACTCTTCGGTAAATGCCATAGCAAGAAATAATCAACAACCCTTAACTATTTTCAGTTATTAAGAATATGTAAAAATCCTAGACATTTTCAACATCACTCTCTTTCCCAGACATACACAAAACAAAACCAAAAACCACCCATCAACTGTGTCAGTTATGATCCCTGCAGGAAATAAGAACCACTTCTGATGGTTCATTGAAGAGAATTTATTAAAAGCACTACTTACAGAGGGGGTTATAGGTACAAACAAAAAAGATGAGGCACTGAGAAATTGGCAACAGTGGGGAAATGTCCATACCTTTTGGGCTGAAGGAGTGAGGGGAGAAAGTGGAGTGGGCAGAGTTAAATGAGCTGAAATCCTGGAGAAAGGGACTTGTGTGTGTGTGTGTTGTAAAATTGCAAAAGGACACAGCTATCAGAGATGCTGCACTGAGCAGGGGGGATGGAAAAAAAAAGGTAACTGTGACCTTTCTCTGCCCTCTTGCCCTCCGGTCTGCTATTATTACCTCCTATTGGCTGAACTCAACCAGGAGCCAGCCAGCAGGAGTGCCAACAGAGGCAAAACACATCCATCAGTCTTCTAGTAGTCAGGGAAAAGTAGAGAAACATGAAAATATATCTGGAGGGTAGATGGGGATGTGGATAAGTTGGATAATTGGTATATCCAGTAAAGGTCAAGCAACTAGTTCAATTGAGAAGTATCCAGTTAGCTTTGGGGAGAAAAAAAAGACTAGTACATGGATCCTGTATCCAATTATTTTGTTGTTCATGTATGAATAAAGTGAAAGAATAGTCAAGCCAAAGCATGGGCTTAGGGAAACTTCTGGGGGATTCCATGAGTATAAGAGAGACTCAGTCTCTACTTTTAGCAAGCTTGGAGTCATAAGACCAATTCACAATAAACAGAGCCATGTGTCAGGAAGAAAAACTACTCTGCCTACTTAGGTCAGACTGGTCAGGGGCCTAAACATTAACTGACAATAGAAAAATTAACAGGAGAAGAGATTATGATGCATGCATGAGTACCCTATATAGATAGTAGCTCCCAGAACAGCTTAATAAAGGCTGGGGTTAGGGAGGAGGAATTAAAGGCTTCAAAGGATGGAAGGTTCTACTGAGGCTAGTCTACTCAAAAATTTTTTTTTGGCGGGGAGGGGGGTGGGGGGCGAAGAGTGCGGAGGAGGCAGTTAGGAGGCGGGTAGCGGGCGGCGGGGCGGGGGGCGGCGGCGATGTTCTGGTGCCCAAGACCAGTCAGTGGCTCCCTGCCTGGAAACCTCCCTGGAGGGAGAGAATGTGGCAGCTGACTCTCATCAAGATCTCTTCTTGTCAGATATGGGAAGTTCAGATAAGAATTCTTTGCATACCTTCTATAGCTCAGATGTTTTCACTTTGAAGTTATCTCAGTACTTGTTGGGTGGGTTGTTGGTCTCTTTGCTTAGCTATAGAAGCACAGACACAGGAAACTAGAGAAACATTTTAGAGGAGAACCTAGCCCAGGATGATCAGGGAGACTCCTGACGCTGGTTGAGACTCCAGGTCTTAGTTAAGATTGAAGGATGAGTCGGTGTTAATAAGGCAGAGCTGCTCAGAAGAAATCTAAGCCAAGGATCAGGTGTATATTTGATCAGGTTGGCATTCATTGTGTATTGAGCAACCATACTTAATGCGTGTTAACTCTTTAATACAAGAGTTAACTAAAATAGCCTAATTTAAAGTCCTAAGAACATTTTTACTTTCTTAATCCACGCGGGCTGCTATAACATAATACCAGAAACTAGGTGGCTTATGAACAACAAATATTTATTTCTCATAGTTCTGGAAGCTGGGAAGTCCAAGATCAAGGGGTTAGCAGATTTGGTGTCTGGTTAGAGCCCACTCCTAGATGGCTATCTTCTTTGCTGTAACCTCACATAGCAGAAGGGGTGAGCTAGCTTTCTGGGGTCTCTTTCTATAAAGATACTAATCCCAATCATGAGGACTATAGCAGGAATTGATGTCAAATACATGCAAGAAGCATATACTGATCACCCATTAAGGAGCTGGCACTGGTGACACGAAAACACATAAAACACATTCGATTCCATGTTTTTGAGCAGTTGCAAAAGGGAGCAGGTAAACACAGACTTAGAGCAGCTTCCTCTCCCCCAAGCTATATTGAGAAAAAATGGACATACATCACTGTATAAGTTTAAGGTATACAGCATGATGGTTTTATTTACATATATTGTGAAATGATTATCACAATAGGTATAGTTAACATCCATTATCTCAGATAGATATAATTAAAAATAATAATTTCTCTTCGTGGTGAGAACTCTTAGGGTCTACTCTCTTAACAACTTTCTTATGTATTACACAGCAGTGTTAGCTATAGTCCTGTTGTATATTACATCCCTAGTACTTATCTTATAACTGGAAAGTTGTATGTTTTGACCATCTTTCTTTCACCTGCCTCTAGTAACCACAAATCCGATCTATTTTTCTAGGAGTTTTTTAAAATTATATTCCATATACAAATGAGATCATACAGCATTTGTCTTTCTTTGTCTGATTTATTTCACTTAGCATAAGTCCTTCAAGTTTTATCTATGCTATTGTGAATGGTAGGATGTTCTCATTTTTTTTATGGCCGAATAATATTCCACTGTGTGTGCACACGCACGCACGTGCGCATGTGTATACCACATCTTTATCTATTCATCCATTGATGGACACTTAGCTCGCTTCCAAGTTTTGGCTATTGTAAATAATGTAGAGCATCTTTTGATGAGAGCTGTGTGTTCAAAGCCCCATTGGAGAGTGTGAATGCTGGTAGGCACCCCCATCTTCTCAGAGGTTTGATTTGGTGTGCTGTGCTAGTCCCCCAGATGGCCTTGTCTTCAGAACTTTAGTGTTTTGTTTAGAGGCACTCTAAATAAAATGTCACTAGTAAATATCATGTTCATATCATCATTGTCAATGAGAATCGTGTACTGAAAGACATGTTAGCAAGATGGGGATACTAACTCTATTGTCTCCATTTTTTCATCTCTTTGTCCTGCTAAGATTCATCACACTAAGAGAAATAGTGCAGCTAACACTATTAAACTTCCCAGAATTTTGAAAAAAGTTATTCAGAGAATGTTTCGTCAACAATCTTTTTTTCTTACTGTTTATTCAAATGAAGAAGACTTTGGGACTTCTTCAAATAATCCTGCATAAAAGCATATCTGTATTGGTGTGTACTTTAGTAGACATTATTCCTGACAATTCTTTAAGCACAAAGAAAATAATCATAAAAATGTACTTGGTAATAAACTATATAAAGTCTGAAATTCAGATCAGTAATTAATTAGAACTGTTCAAAATTACTTCACCTCTGGAAAAACAAGACTTCTGCTATATTTATAATTAAATTTATAATTAAGTACTCTATACAGGTCATGTATAAAAGCATGTTTATACAATGTAATTTTATATTATTTCTCAATAAAAATAAGAAAATGACAAAGGGCTTTGATATTTAATATACAAAACTTTAACTCTCACATACTATCTTTTTGTGGGAAAACATAAACTTGTGAGATAATAAATATACTGATTTGGGTTATTTTTAAGTTATGAAAATAGCGTGATTGGTAGTTCCAAAAAATAGAGTGATCTCTAATGAAATAAATGCATGAAGGGAGTCATTAAGACATACTTTATCTTCTTTATCTAGGCTCGTGATAAAATGTTCCCTACTGGTAAAAAAAAAAGTGAAGAGTCGAGCTCTCTATCAAGGGACTAATGATTATTATATTCAAATGTACACAGAGTGGTCTTGAGTGCTTTAAAATTTGTGAGAAAAGACCGTGAAATTGTCATTATCATGTCATTACTGTGTGCACCCCATAGGAGCAATTGTAAAGGTGGGGTTGGGGGTGGTGCACTGAACCTCTAAGTGCCAGGGACTTCTTCTTGCAGAGTTGAGCCGGTGAGAACAGCCTGGCGGCATCCCTGAGGATTCCAGGATTTACAGATGTCAAATAAGGAAGCAAGAGCAAGGAACGCATTTTATAAGGTCACTTTAGAGAGAAAGATATAGACTAAGGACAGAGGCCTATGGACACTGGCTGAGTGAGTGAGGACAAGACTGAAAAGTCTTTATTTTGGAAGCCAAACTGGATCAATCTAGGGCTAGTGACAATCTGGGATGGACATTATTCCTCCAGAAGCAGAAAGGGGATCAAAAGCAATAAATTGTCCTGGACAGGGAAGTAAAAATGGAATGAAACAGAATAGAGATCCCATAACCCTCTGAAATTGTGTGTAAAAATGTATGTCTCTGCATTTTTTCCTAGGGAGATCAGATCCTCAGCAGCCATCAGATTCTCAAGAGATCAATGGTCCCCTCCTTCCTATACTAAAAAAAAAAAAAAAAAAAAAAAAAAAAGCCACTGACCTAGAAATGAAACTTTACATTTAGGGAGTTCTTATCATCTGCAAGTGAAATGTCAGCAGTGACCACCTGAAAGCAGTTGTTATTTTAGATTTGTGCCAAGAGAATTAATTAACCCAAGATTATATCTGTGCTTTTTTTTCACCCCTCAACTGTGTTATTTATTCCTGAATTTCTTCACACTCTGGTGAAATTTAATTGTGCACTTGAGATGAATCTGTGTTAAACTAGTGGTTAGGATGGAATGAAAGCAAGTCATCTGGGAAGAAATGAAAATCCAGAACTCAAAGATTAGATTTTTAAATTCTACCTATACCTTTCTCCTCCTCTCTCTGCCTCCAGTCCCCCAGGCCAGGTATGTACCAGCAAAAGCCAGCTTTTTCCTGCCGAACAGTACCACCCATATTTCTTTAGTCTTTACTTGTGAGATACACACACACACACACACACACACACACACACACATACATACACATATCTCCCTCTGTCCACATCCTATCTAATGTGGAGTGACAAAACCTGGGTGCCACACACAAGCACGATGTCATTTTCAGTGTGGAATTGCTGTCCATGCCAGGTTGGATTTGCTAGGCAGCTGGAAAACTTGCTCTTTGTGCAAGTTTTGATCCATTGCAAGGCTAAGCTGCTTTCTCAGGAGGCAGGTAGCATCAGAGGCCACATAGAAATGGAAATGGTGGGCACTGAACTTTGTGACTGGGCTCCTTTTAGATCAGTTAAGGATTTATTCACCATCTAGCTGTAGGGAAAATTTGTACATGTTCACAATAATTATGAGTTAAATGCCAAAATATAGGCACGCATTGCTGGCAGTCCTTTTAATGATAGGATGAAAAGCTTTCAGAGATGAGAAGGTAATGGTGGGGAGCAGAGACTGTGACAAAAATAGAGACTTCATAATTTGTCTCTCCTCCGCACTCCTGAATTAGAATGTATGGGAAATTGACTCTGGGGTAAAGCTATTTCTGCTGTTCTCTGCTCTCGTCCATTTGAAAATGGATGAAAATGTCTCGTACAGATGAAAATGCTGAAAAACTATGAACCAAAAAATCTTAATGTACCATGATATAACAGAATAAATGAACAGGGATGTCTAAAAAATATTTACTTGATACAAATATGATATAACCAGGAAATTTGATAAGGTTGTAAATTAATCAACCCATTATTCTGGAAACAAAACTAGTTAGACTAAAAACGCAGTGCATAATGTAGAAAAGAAGTCTTTCCCCCTCTCTCTGGAAATGCTGTTATTCAAAATAGGTTTTAAAAATTTTAAAGATGAAAATTGATACCAGAATTTTATATACACATATCTTTTATGTGTTAACACTTTTGATGAAAAATACTTAATGTACTCCTTGAATTTTATATTTCTTACAAAAGATATTGAATGAAATATATTTATTCTCAGTGGCATTGCACTTTTCCAGAATCATTTTGTAGTGTATGCACTCCCTCTAGATATTTTATATTTTTACAAAATATAATGGCATATTATTTTTGTCTTCAAGATGATTTTAAAATAATTTTATGTTATGGGCGGTTCTCTTCATAAATTCATTTGATTTTGATTATGCCTTCCAACTAAATAGTTTGTTTAAAGGAAGAACCTTGTATCAGAAGGACAATTGTTCAAGTGGAACTCTTCTCATATGTTATCTCCTACTATTGTAGTTTGAAATTTGGAAGTCTTTAATAATGTTACTCCAAAAGTATATATGTTCAAACAGCCTGTTCTAAAAATCAGATAGCTTGAGTAAAATAGATAAAAAGCATTTACCATATTTGTTTATATTCTTAAAATAAATATATTTTGTATACTAACTCTGTCTACTGAAAAGGTCTAGAAACAGTGTCTAATCCAATAGCAATGAGCATCCCTAGTACCCAGATTGTGGTTTCTAATAACCATTTCCCACTAAAATAAACCAAGGCTTGTTGGCGAAATGGCCAATTTCCGATCAAGGTAAGATGAGCCTGGCATATCAGATTGAAAGGAAGGAGATTATTAAAGTCTATTGGAGTCATCAAAAAAAGTTCACAAGCCGACATGAAGAGGCTACTACCTACTCATGCAAAATGGGATCACCGAAGTATCAAATATATTAAATGCTCAAAATAAAACATATCGAGTATATTTAAACTCAAGTTCATAATGACACTTGGGAAAAACTCATTGGGAAAACAGCTCATTGGTCAAGACCAGGGAATCAATTCATTATTTTTGAAAACTGGTAAATAAAGGGAAGGAGTCAAGCATTTATTCTGGCTTTCCTTTGTAAACTATACCACAAGATAACCAAATGTTTGAAGAAGGTAGGTTTCCTTTTACAAAATTGCAAGCAATGATTGTAGAAGTAATAATAGAATATCATCATTTTGCAATCCCTAGTGAAATAATAGATCTAGGCTATGATTATCACGAACTGCTATCAACACAAAAGAGGCAACCAGACATTGTGTGCCTCCTGATGGAAGCACATACCACCAATCGTAAAGCCAAAAACTGAACCTGTGTCCAGTCAGCCTCTACATACAGCTACCAAATTGTAGGAAATAGACAGGATAGAGAAATATGTTAAACTACCTCACAGGGATGCAATCGGCAAATCCAGAAGTTCTACAGGACAAACAAATCAAAGCTCTTTTCAAAAATAAATTGCAGGAGAAAAAGAAATGGAGAGGAACCTAGAAAATAAATGAGATTTGAAACACCTACCAACTGTAATGCATGGACCTTATATGAAGCTAATTTAAACAAATCATTTTAAAATTGGGGGTAAAAAGAAAAATTTGAGTACTAACAGGATATTTGATGATTGTAAGAAATTATTTTTAATTTGTTTAATTGTGTGATATGATATTACATGTTACATTTTTAAGAAGAATTATATATTTACAGATAAATTTTGCTTCAAAACAATCCAGGTGGTGAGCAGCGACTGGAGATGTGAGTAGGGCCATGAGTTGATGATCATTGAAGCTGGGTACTTATCCATGAAGATTCACTAATCTACTTTCTCTATCTTGTATATATTTGAAATTTTCCATAATTAAAAGTTTAACAAGTATTTAAAAAAATTTTTCTTAAAAATTGTTCTAATATCTTTCCCTCCTATGTATATGAAGTTAAAAAAATGACCAAGTAAGAAGATCTCGAATAAGGATGACTCAGAAATCTTACTTTTTTAAACCAGTCAACAGTGAAATCCAAGCTCTATTTCTGAAATTCTTTTTCCTCTGCCAAGACTTCTGTCTGTCATTGTCAACCCTAACAGTTAGAGAAAGTGTGCACTTTTGTACCTTTCCAAAGAGAAATAAACTCCGTTGCATTAGCAAGTCTGCTGCTGCAGCAGAAAGCATATTCTTACATTCTTGGGTTGTTTCTCAGGAGGTGCTGAGAAATGCCCATTTACTTAAAAGTATTCAGAAGGAAGTGTAAATACACAAGCTGAACTCAAAATTTCAGAATGCTATAAAGAAAATTTTGTTTATGTATTTATTTATTCATGTATCTAACCACAAACTTTCTTTAAGTACCTATCATATTAGGTAAACAAGATAAAATCTCTGTCCTCAAAGATTTCAAAGTCTTAAAAAAAAATCAATGTTTACAACTTAATATTATAAATATAACGGTGTCTGCCTTTTTCAGCATTTTGCCTCAGCACCTAGCAATATCTAGCATGTAGGGAATCCAATATTTTATAAATGGGCAAATGGATGAATGTTGTTATGGAGGAATGTGATAGAAAATAAAGTAGGACAGATAGATGAAGGTCAGATCAAGAAGGGCCAGGAATACCATGCTAGCAAAATGACCTTTATCTTGAAGACTATAGGGTTTTTTTTTTTGTTTTTGATTTTAATAATCTATTTTTTGAGAGCAGTTTCAGGTTCACAACAAAATTGAGCAGAAGGTACATGTACACAGCCTCCTCCACTATCAATGTCCTATATGAGAGTGGTACATTTATTATAATTAATGAACCTACATCATTATCAACCTAAGTCCATATTTTACACTAAGATTCACTCATGGTGTACATTCTATGGGCTTTGACAAATGTATAATGACCGATATCTACCATTACACTATCATGCAGAACAGTTTCACTGCCCTAAAAATCCTCTGTGCTCTGCCTATTTAGTCCTCCCTCCCCTAACCTCCTAGCAATCACTGATTCTTTACTGTTTCCATAATTTTGCCTTTTCAAGAATGTTGTCATTCGGTTCGAATCATATGGTATGTAGCCTTTCAGATTGGCTTCTTTTACTTAGTAATATGCATATGTTTCCTCCATGTCTTTTCATTGCTCAATAGCTTATTTCTTTTTAGCACTGAATAGTGTTCCATTATCTGGATGTATCAGTTTATTTCTTCATTCGCCTGAAAGGACACCTTGGTTTCCTCCAAGTTTTGGCAATTATGAATAAAACTGTTGTAAACATTCACGTGCAAGTTTTTTGCAGGAGATAAATTTTCAACTGACGAGTAAATATCAAGGAGGGCAATTGCTCAATCATATGGTAAGACAATGTTTATTTTTGTAGGAAACCACCAACTATCTTCCAAAGTGGCTGTGCCATTTTGCATTCCCATCACCAGTGAATAAGGGTTCTTATTTTTCTACAACCTCGTCAGCATTCAATGATGCCAGCGTTTTGAATTTTGGCCATTCTAATAGCTGTGTAGTTGTTTCTCGTTGTTTAAATTTTCAGTTTCCTGATGACATATGATGTTAAACATTTTTTCATATCCTTATTTGCCATCTGTGTATCTTCTTTGGTGATATGTTTAATCTTTTGTCAATTTTTAAAATCAGGTTGTTAGTTTTCTTATTGTTAAGTTTTAAGAGCTCTTCATATATTTTAGATTACAGTCCTTTATTAGATGTCTTTTGCAATTTTTTTTTTCCTGTCTATGGCTTGTCTTCTCATTTTTTCACATGGTCCTTAACAAAGCAGAAGTTTTAAATTTTAATAATGTCTAGCTTATAACTTATTTCTCTCATGAATTGTGCCTTTGCTATTGTATCTAAAAGTTATCTCTATACCCAAGGTCATCTGTACCTTCTCCTAGGAGTTTTACAATTATGCATTTTATATTTAGGTCTATGATCCATTTTAAGTTAATTTTTTGAAGGATGTAATATCTAAGTCTAGATTCATTATTTTCACATATAGAAGTCCAGTTTTTCCAGCACCATTTGTTTAAAAGATTTAGGAGGGATTTTTTTTCTAATTTTAGGAACAAAATGATATCTCTTAAGAAACCAGATGTGAAACTTTTAAATAGTTTTTCATTTAACGTTCAAGGACTATACTTTATATAATCAAATATGGGACCAACTTATCAATACTGAGCATTAAAGCAATTAAGTTCTCTATCCCAGGGCTTCATAAATATTTATATATTCTACAATCCTCAAACCAGAGGTGAACCTGACAGTTTTCACTTGTTATACTGGGCTGAGCATATTATCATGAATTTAAGCTGTAAAATTGAATTAATGAAAAAACACAATCATATGAGATTTTTAACTCGAAACAATAAAAATATTTTAAAAACTTAAAGAAAAACTGTGGATTCATAAATAATTATTGTTTATAATAACTATTTCAAATAATAACGTGGGATTTTAATTTTGTTTAAATAAAAATGCAAACTGTAAAAGATAATTCTTTCTAATAAAGTTATTATGATTAATAGCATAAAATTGTTGATGACACTCAAAAACTACAATAGAAGGGATAACTCCATCATACTAAAGAGAGACAAAGACAGACATTTCCATTATATATAATTCATACGGTGCCTTGTACTCAGATTGCAAAACTTGAAATTCATATTTACAGTAGTTTTAAATGCAATAGAAATAAAGCTAGTTCATAAACATGACCAAATCTTTTTTCGCTAAGATTTTGGAGCAAAAAGAAAAAGTAATATTCATTCATTCAATATTTATTAAGTCCCTATCACAACTAAATAAATAAAGAGACAGTATTATAGTAGATGCAAAGGTGCATTAGACAGAGTCCCACTTTCAAAGTGTACACATTTTTCTAGGGTGGATAAGAATATGCCAAAATGACTTATAGTTAAAATAGAAAGTGATCTGGAGATAAAAGAGGCTCAAATTAGATGCTAGAGATTTCAGGAAAAATTATTTTCAGCTAGGAATATCAGGAAATACTTCATGAAGGGGAAAATATCTGAACTCCATCATAGGAAAGGAAGACTCTACAATCTCCCACAGCCCTTTCACGCAGAGCCTGCTTGGTTCACAAATCTTAACTATATTGGTTGAGGAGCCGGGCTTGGTGTCTTGTTGCCCTCCATTCTTGCTTCTACATCATTAGTACAAATCCATCTTGTAAAAGCTCTGCTCCCCTGAGGATCACGCCATTGGATTTTCCATCCTCTCCCCGAATCTGTTGCTGTCAGCCAGCAGCTTCTGGTCGCTGTCTTTTAATCACTGCTGACCTTTGTTCCTGGAACATCGTCCTCTTCACCCTCACTCGTGTAATTCCAGAACACGTTTTGATACATCTTATAGCAAACTGAGCTCTCTTGCCTTTGCACATGCTGTTCCCTCTTCTTGGAATGCTTTTCCCCAAAACTCTTAGCATAGTTTATCCCAGCTTGGCCTTCAAGTCTCCAATTAATAATAATAATAATTAGTAGATAATATTTACTGAACATGTTCTTTGTACCAGGAATTTTATATAAATTAGTTAAAACTTCCTAATGCCATTAAGGGTAGAGGGTCGTATTATTTTTTATTTTACATATGAAAAAATGAAGGATTTAAGAAGTCAAGTAACTTATTTATGATCACACACGTAGAGAGTGGTAACTATAGAATTCGGACCCATGTTAACTAACTATAGGGCCTACATGCTTAGGTAACCTACAGTTCTGCTTTCCTGTCCTAGGTGCCTCCCCACTCTCTGCTGTTACTTCTCTACAGATACATCTTCCCAACGACACTTTAAAGATATTTTGCAATAATTTTCTCAATTTCTAATTATATATTACTTTACTTGCTTATGCCTTGCCTTTTCATTGTCTCCCTCCTCCAACTAGACTTAAGTTTCATGGGGTCATATGTCCATTTCACTTACCATCATGACTCCAGGGCCTAATATCATGCCTGGCCCATAACAAACATCAGTCACTGCTTGTTAAGTGAATGGAGAAAATTGAGGGATGAGACAAGCAGAGAAGGGCATTCAGACAGAGCCAGGAGTGAACAAAGGCCCAGCAGGAAGATCCGAAACATGCTAATGTGACAGCCTCATGCAGTTGTGACATGATAGACTTTTCCGCCCTTATGCTGGCGTTAGCGAGATAAACAGAGCTAAAGAACTGACAGATACCATGTAAAACTAAAAACTTGAAAGTATCCTTTCTTTTACAGGGCTGAGGGTCAGGTGTGAGATCACTGTCATTACCTGGGAAAATAGAGCCAGCTCACTCCACGCTGAGTTGTGGACTGAAGTGGTATCACAGTGTCATCCTTCAGCCCTACACATGGGTGGCTGTTGAGATGCAAGGGCATTTCTCAAACAAGTAAAGATCGAGCTATCAGGGCACAGATCCCCACAGTGGCAACTTCTATGAAGTAGGCAGGAAGTGTGAGATGGATAAGAGAGGCAAGATAAGTAAGCCACAATAGGACAGAATCTTATTACATTTGACCAAAAGTCATTCCAACACACTTAACACAGCAAAGGGCAGGTACCTGTAATCTTTAAAATAACTTGCAAATATCAAAACGGAACAAAGCTAAAGTGAAATTCCAAGTGTACAGAAAGGTAACATTTGCAGCATTAGTTTTATGAGGGGAAAATTCAAGGCTATAATATATCACTGGGTCATTTTAACTGCAGTGTCCAACACAGCTTTAACTCTAAATTTTAGAGTAGCAAGTGTGAAAAGGGAGTCTAAAAGTTATGTACATGTTTATGTGCTATAGCAAATTACTTATTTTTTCTGACCTTGTTTAAGAGTTATTACAGGTTTACGATGTCTTTCCCGATGGATACAAATATATAGGGCAGAATAAAAGGTGCAAGGAAGTTTGGGCTTAATACAGTAAGGAAACAGACTTGACTGTGTGATAGCAAACATTGTGGTGGGGAAGACGGCAGAATGTGACTCATACTTGATCAAACCGAAGTTCTCCAGACACATTTTGAGCCAAGCAGCAACTTCCTCTATGGAATCCAGAGTTCGGCTTGGCTGCTAACACTGTCTTCTGTGAAAATACGGTCTACTAGATCTAATATACCTTGGTTTTGAGGAAGTTTTTCTGAAGAGGAATAAGAAGGTTCAGAGTCCAGGGAAACTCATCACAGGCCTGCCAACTCACTGCTGACACCAAGCACCATGGAGGGTGGCCAGCTGCTCTTGCATGCTCTGGACTGCTGTGTGCCTGGGAGATTACATCTGGAGCACTGAAGATCCCATCTGTGTCTAACCACAGATCCATGAGGTCTTATTCCTGTAAGTATTCGTAACTCTCAGCTATAAGAGTGTGCTCAGCCCATGTGTGGCAGGTCAAAGTGCTGGGGAGCACATGCCCTTGGAAGCAACCCTCAAACAATAATGACTAGGAGTTGATGGACAAATGCATCTCCCTGAGACATTGCTGAGGTACATTTTCACCCTGCAGGACTTTGTTGCATGCACCAACAGTCTTCTCTCACTCCGTTATTGAGGTATAATTCACATACCATACAATTCACTTTTAAAGTGTACAACTCAATGGTTTTTAGATACTCACAAAATTGAGCATCAATCACCGTAATCTAATTTTAGACTATTTTTTTTGTCATCCCAAATGAACTTTATTTTTGCAAAAAACAAAAAAACAAAAAACAAAAAACCTTTTATCCTATGTGTGATGTCCTGTGTCAGGATCTGTGCCAAACCTGGACCATATGGGAGAACAAGAAAGACATATTCTAACCCTTGTGCAGCTTAAATCCCAGTGGGATGGACAGGCATAGATGTACAGAACTATAGTGACAAGAGAATTGTAGACTGTAGTAATAAATGGAACAAATGAGGAAAAGAAAACAAAGACAAAACTTTATATCATCGAGTCAATGACGGCCTCTTTGAGGAGATAACATACAAGTGAAACCTCAAAATATTGAGGAGGCATCAAGTAGATGCAGACGTGTGCAAGAATGTTCCAGACTCCAGGAACAGCAAGAGCAGACTCCCTGATGGTTGGGTGGGGAGTGGCCTGAATTGACCTTAGAGAAATAGGTAGAAGACAAATCCTATGGGGCTTTATACGCCAGTGGAAGTAGTTTGGATTTTATTCTAAATGCATCGAGATGCCACTGAAACATTTTAATCGTCAGGTGTCATGACCTAAAGTATTTGTCTAGCAACTCTGTGGAGAGTGGATATTCAGCAGACAAGAGTGGAAATAGTAAGACCAGAATGGCTATGGAAATAGAAGGGAGTAGATGGAGTCAAATACATCTCAGAAACAATAGGAGGTAAGAACATCGATGCAGAATGTAGAGTTTTCTGTGAAGGAGAACAGAGAAATGGAGTGGTTGTGTGAAATCAAGGGTGGGATGTTAGGAAGTGAAAGGTACTTGAGCACATTTGTGATTTTGGTGAGAATATTACAACTGAGAGGGCGAGACAGAGCTGGTGCCAAGCACGATTGGGTGAGAGCTGGAATGGGTGAGGTCAGGAAATGCATCTGGTCTGTGGCAGAGCTGGAATGGGATCCAATCACAGCCAAGATATCAGCATTCTCTGAGGACTCCTTCGGGATCCTTGGACCTACTCAGAGAGAGGCTGAAAAAGTAGGCTCCTTTGGACCTCATTCCTACTTTAACCAGAGCAGAATTTGCTTTACTTATTTTATATTTTAGCCTTATGCTTCAACTTTTATTTGAAGAAAGTAATCCAGGCTCATAGAATTTTGAGAGCTACAGCACTATATATACTACACGGTATACTACACTGCCAAAAAGTAATCTATTTGGCAAAAATCTCTATAACTTTCAAGATATTCAAAGTCAAACCTAGAGGAATCAGTGCTTCTCACTCTTTTTGTTATCTAGAACATACAGATTAGCCAGGGGTAGTAGAAACTGAAGTGTGTGGCACTTAAGAACTCTTAAGGGTCTATGAGACCAGATTCCGGCCAGCTGCATTTGTTGGATAGACTCAGGCTGATAAGGTTGCTTGTGCCTCTGGCCAGAAGTAAGATGGGGTAGCGCCCACATGTAGGCCATGGAATTCACTTGGGAGATTCATAGTCCTCTCCAAGAAATTTTGGACTCTCTAACAATTCCTTTTAGCAGGAGGACGCTCTTTCCAGAGACATCATTTCCAGACATTACTGAAGTGGCTTCTGCCTAAGTTCCTCTGTGTAGACAAGTATAACACATGCAAGTCATGGGGAGTAGTGAGGTCACCTTCTAGAATATCCTGGTGTTGACTGGGTGAGGGACTCTGCTCTGTCATAGCTCTGATGCTCCTTTCACCCTCATTTTCTAAAAGAACGTTGTTTTGGCACTGCAGGAATTATCAGACTATCCTGATTGTTCTTTTATTCAATTCCTTGAGGTGGTGGGACAACTTACACAAATCATCTACGCATATCCACATATATTCCAGTGTGGTAGAAATGAACAAAAAAGATATCCTCTTGCAATAGCTTATAGACAAAAAGTTTTATTAATTCTCATAAATTGCATTATTTAGCAAAGCAATTTACTCTGTGAATAAGGAGCATATCACTTGCCAAACACTGCAAGGAGCTGGCATAAGAAAAAAGAATATGATTCTGACTGTCTTCTGGATGAGACAAATAATTATGGTTGTGTCTAATGCATGCTGTTATGGAATTAATTATAAAGAGTTATAGATGCAGAAGAGTGAGTAACTGTCACAGAAACTCAGTGATGGCTTCATAGAAAGGGGTTGACTGATCAGAGCCACGAAAGATGAATAGGAATTTCTCAGGTAGAAAGTGGCAGAAGGGTTTCCTGGATTTACGAGGAAGTGTACAAAGCCATGGAAACTTTAAAGAAGTTGATATGTCTGAGGTATAACTACTTCAGGATGCCCTGGGGGTAGAGTAGGCCCAGAGACACGTGTCATGAGACTGGGAAGGGGTTTGGGTCTAGGTCATTGCTTTCTATGATGGGGGTACCACTGAAGATTTCTAAGCAAAGGGAGAAGCATGATCAGGGTAACATTTTGGTAATATCCCCATAGCAGAACAGGCATAAAGTGAAGCTGGGAGATCGTAAAGAAAATTGTCATAGTATCCTGGTGGTGCTAGGTATGGCAGTGCCAGGGCAACTGGAGAAGAGAAGATAGAGTTTAAGACTCATAGGAGTTAGAGGTGAAAGATCTGAAGAAGACTGGATATGAAGGGTGAAGGAAGAATTAATATTTACCAGTTCACAAAGTCATTAACTAAGAAAGATAATGAGGGAAGAGGAGCTGGTTGAAAGGCAGAAAGGAAGAAGCTTGGAATTTAATAATTATGTGTGGAAACACAAGTGCTCTATTAATACCTATATAGAGATCTTATCAGGATATTTACATTTACCTCGATAGTCCTTTTGGCTATCATTAACTTTGAGTTCTTTTTCTAGTAATGAAGGTAGATTTGCATTACCCTTCTACACTCACTTGTCCTCTTTTGTAACCACATCTGTGTAAAATCTGTAACTAAGATAAGTGTTGTAATAAATAAAGGGGAAAAAAAATCACCCATTAGGGGTAGAACCCCAGCCTTGATGGCTTTAGCAGTATCCTATCACCAGGAGTTAATCTACTGTGGATAATATCACAAACAATGCATTTCTATTGCCACTGGATTTAGAAAAGAAATACTCATTCTGTTATTTCCACATCAAAGCTTGTAAGAAGTAAGCTGTAAGTGGGTTTCACACCATTTAAGAAGCTCCTGACATTTTCGAAGTTCCCCAGGGGTTTACAATGAGAGTCTATCTAGGAATACTGATCTCTAGGAAATGAGAGGAAAATTCCTTGCAAATTTTTGTCTAAGTGAAATAACAAAAGGAGTGCTTGATATTCAAACTACTCACAAGAATTGCTTTTTTAAAAAAAAAAAAGAAAGAAAGAAAGAAGGAAAATAATAGTGGCTGCAGATTGAAACTTGCTTTTTGCTTTTGCTTTTTTGGCAATGTGCATGCTGAGTGGGAATTTGATGAAGATTTGAGCATAATGAGCAGAAAATTGTTAGTGATCTATCTGTTATATACATTAACTTGGTGCCTAAGTGAAAAAGAAGGTGGTGAAATTATCCTTTGAATTCAAAACCATGCTAATCATCAATCTAGATAATTTTTCAGTGGTATGTTTTGTTTGCTTAATTATTCAAACTGGCCATCCAGTAACTTCAAATCAATTATGTATCACACAATCCCTTGCTTTGTTCTTGTTGAGCGAACAAGTATTTTATCTTTCCTTTTAAACAATGGTGTGTCTTTGATATGCTAACTTAACACTTATCTGTCGGGAGAAAAGTCCATGAGTGTGTCTGTGCTGTTCATCACTGTATGTCTAGCACTTAGCATAATGCCTGGAGCATGGTGGAGTCTCAGTAAACTTTTGCCGAATGAATGAATGGTACCTCAACTGTTCCAAATATTACCATCAACAAGAGATATTCATTTACTGATTTTCTTCACATATTGTCTTAATAAAGTGGCCATATATTGTAGAGTAGAAACCAGGACACATGAGAATAAAAGGAATGCTGTTAATAACTACACCGCATAAACCAGCATAAACCAGGACCGTCTCAGGCAAATTGGGACATATGGCCACCCAATCACCCTATACACAGGGGATTATGAAACCACAAAGGACCAGAGAACATATTCCTTGACCATATTTCATGTCTTGTCTATTTTCTTGATACCTTATTTGGCTTGATATAATTGATCTGACCTTTTGAGCTGATTACTGAATGTTCCCTAAAGTCAATAGTTTTTTTCCTTCCAGTTTGAATTAGCATTAAAGTGGCAGATAAAAAGCTATTTGAGGAGAGGTAAAGAGTCTTTGGGGAGCACTATTCTAACCCCCATGTCTAGCTGTGATTGATGCATAGTTGGCTCAATAAATGCTTGCTTAAAAAATAAGTTCTGGTTTCGAAATGATAGAATGTAGAATTACTAAATACTACTTCCACATAAAATCCATACAAATGATTACAAACACATATTTAAGTATATATTATCATAATAAAAATTGAGGAAAACCGTTACTTGACAAAAACTAATGAAAGTTTGAGAAATGGACAGCATGTGGTTTAGGCAAATTGAAAAATCACGTCTCAGAACATGTATAGAAGTAGCACCAAAAGAACTCCATTGTCGGAGGGGGTTAGAGATAAGGGACAGAAAGGAGAACAGAGGCAATTAGCAAAGGTATCAGAAGAGCAGCAGCCAGACAGATTTACCCCTACACACACACATATATATACATACCAGACATATTAATCTCTACCCAGTAGCAGTAGGAGCTTAGGATAGAGTGACAAGACAGTTCTCCAGGTGTGCTCCATGCCTTGGAGGAATCGGGAGTGTCTACCTCACCAAGTGCCATGGCTCCTTCATCCATCACTCTTACTGGAAACAGAGCGAACCTCAGCAGCAACTTTCTCTCCTCCACTGAGTTATACAAGAGAGGTAACAGAAAACCTAATAGAGAAGTTCAGCTACCAAATCAAACTCATATGAAAGATAAAAATGTTGTTCTCAAGTTTGAGGAACACCAACATCATAAAAGGGTGACTTTTCTAAAAAAATTGGAAACTAAACAAATGAAAGAATTTATACTGGTGGAAGTAGTGTAGGACTAGAAGAACATAAGCTTTTTTTATATCATTGAGGAGGTAAGGAAAAATATCTCATTCAAAGAGTAGGATGACTGATTATGAAAAAAAAGAGTTGATAATGTGGAAATTAAATAAATAAACCTTTTGAAAGCAAAGAAACTCAAAAATGGGCCAAATAGCAGAATAAACACAATTAAAGAGCAAATTAGTGATGTGAAAAACTGCACCGAAAAATTATCCCAGAATGTAGCACGAATGGAAAAAGTAGAAGAACAGCATGAAATAAAAGTTAAGAAACAAACAGACATGAAAACCAAGGTTGGAAATCAACATCAATACATTAAGGCTCCAAATCAAGAGAATATGGAGAATGCAGAGGAAACAATATTTGGTGACATAAAAGCGAGATAAAAATCTAAACCTGAAGAAAGTGTTCAGTCCTAAAATTGAAAAAGCCTGTCAAGAAACACACAACAGTAACAATGGTGACAAAACTCAATTCTGGACATTTTATAGTAAAGTCAAGCCTAAATGGAAAATCCTAAAAGCTAAGAGGCTAAGAGGGAGAGAGAGGAGAGAGAGAGAGAGAGAGAGAGAGAGAGAGAGAGAGAGAGAGAGAGAGAGAGAGAGAGAAATAGAATCATATTAATACCATACTCAGCAGCAACAGCATTGGATACAACAGAGAATTGGAGCATCATCTTCAGAAAGTTGAGAGGAAATAGCTTTGAGTCTTAATTTTATACACAATGAAATGGTCACTCAAATGTGGGGGTAGAGTAAAACAGTTTTAGATATACAAGTCCTCAGAAAGCTTATTACTCAAAGATCTCATAAGAATTACTAGAGAATATACCCCAGGAAAAGGAAAAGGAATTTCAGGAAGAAGCAGTCGAATGCATTAACTGTAATTTAAAATTGATAATAAAAATGATATTAGTTTCTAGGGAAGTAGTGTTTGACTTTTTCATTGTAAACATGAAATTAGATACAATTAGAATATTTAATTTGCTTTAATTATACAATATGCCACAAGTCCATAAATGTACATACCGAGGAAAATTAGAGGCTTGGAACCCTCCGATAAGCCAGACCATGGCCCTTAGAGGAAGCCCCACTTGTCCTGATGCAAAAGGAGGGGGACACAAGAGGCCAGAGGCCAGAACAGAAGCAAGATCTAAATTCCCTCCAAAGAAGTTATGAAAGCCAGTGTACCACAGAACCCCTGACACAAAGCCACCTCTAACCTTTAATGTGGCTTCCTGAAGATTGTACTTCCAATTTCTGTCAACAACTAGTTCTTTCTCTATGCCATTTCCAAGGACTTTTCAAAGGTTAACAGGATTTTTATAGAGAGAAAATTTGATAAATCAAATAAAATTGAGTATTAGCAGAATATTGAGATCCCAGAAATGCTCTAATTTGTACAATAATTCTTTAACTTCTCTCTTTCCAAGACAAGACATAAGAAGTTCTGAGTGATATATATTTGTTTCCTTTTGATATGCCTCCCCACTATCCAGGAGGCAGATAAACTCAAGGAGAGAATTCTTCTTTTGGCAGCTCAGTGTAAAAGTGGCAAGTCTGTTAAAAGAGCTCACTTGTACTTACTACCTAAGTCAAGAGACTGTCATTTCCCTTTTGTTAATGTCTTACTTGGCATTGAGCCGTTGGTGGACATGGATTGTCAAGACCATCAGCTCACCTACATCTTCCTGAAAGCATTGACCCACATCTTCACTCGTTCTTACAGCAGGAGCTGCTCTGATCCTGCCTATCCGACCCCAGTGATTAACCTAGGAACTCATACTTTGTGGGCCAAAATTCTTCTCCAGAACTTTCTGTTCACTCCTAAAATTGAGAGAGATAGGGCCCTTTCTCTCTGGAAATCTGTGAGGATGTGAACTTGGTCATGAGCATACTGCTAGTACATGAACCAAGAACATTTTCAGACAGAGAGAATGAAGCCAGAGAGCCAGGGCTAAGGGGAAGAGGGATGGAGTTCTGGTGGAATAGGTCCTTGGCTCCTGTGACACTAGTTATATCCCAACCCTTCCTGGATCCTGAACCAGTAAATTCACCCTTTTGCCTAGCTGGTTCAAAATAACATTCTATCATTCGCAACAAGAAGACTCCTGTCCAGTTTAGTGCCTTCCCCAGAACAGGTGCACAATAAAGGTCAATGGACCCAGAGGAGCAGGCCAAGAATTAATTCAGCATGAGATCTGGCTCCGGAAGAAGAAGGTGAGTGGGCCAGGTCAGAATATCCTTATGGGGACAGAGCATGTGTTTGGAGGCAGGGGTACACCATGTGGGCACAATTTTTCCAATAGGAGAAAAATAACCAAGCACCTGGTGGCAGCTCTTGCCAACAGAGCACAGCAGAGGTGACAATAGTTCCAGTAGGAAAAGGCCCTTTATCTAGAAATTGCAATAATATTATGGAAATTCTGTTTTGAGTACTGTAGGATTTGAAATGGCTTGATCTTTCTGTGGCCTAATACTTGATTTGCATTGCTTTCCTTTTCTATTAATAATGTTCTTTTGTTACTTTGTGCCAACATACTCGCATGTGAGTTTATGTGTATAATCCCAGAGGAGAAGGAGAGAATTGATGTGTCAGTCTGTTGGGCTTCTAATGAAGAGATATCCTCAATGTTCTGGGTAATGGACCAAGCCAAGAAGAGTGTAACCACACAAAAGGTAATATCACTTGAGGGTAGCAGAACCTCTGACCAAGGGTCATTTTTAAACTTTAGTGTCACCTTTCTTGGAGTTATAGTTTTTATTTGTGACAACAACTAATACTTCCTTTATGCCAGTTTCAAGGATTCTTTGACTTATCATATATTTCTAGTGCATTTTGTTTTGTCCTCCATTTCTTCATTTACTTTTACTAGGTAATCAGCTTTGATCTAACCCAGGAGCATGGTATAGAAACAATTATTTAACAGGATGTTAGAATGGGACTCATCCTATCTCAGTTTTGATGAAGTGCCAATAGAAAGCCAGAGTGAGTATGAGACAAACATTAATCTGCTAAATTCACAAAAGAAATAATAGAGAACTACTTCTAGGACTCATAAACCCCCTTTCCCCAAAGATATCAGAGATATAAATAGAGAACGTACTTGAAAAGAGGAGAAAGTTTGGTGGCAAGATTTTTTTTGAGAGGGCTGTTGCCAGATAGGGGTGGGTTTTGGCTGTATCACCACAAGCTTCATGAGGGAGGTTTTTATTAGATGAGTTGGAGAACTTTGAAATGTATTGGAAGTTAGCAAACACAAAGTCTAATGCTAGAGAAAGTTAAAGTGTCTCTGTGTCAACAAGGCTAGAGGTGGCTGTATTGGGAGATGCCAGAACTTCCAAAGTTTACTGGGCCAACAGATAGGTAAGTGTTTCTTGTGAGTCATATATGAGTCACATGGGAAGTTGAATCTCTGTGGAGTCATCTGACATTCTATCCTAAAGTGCTACTCTGAGAGGTGGAAAGTTCCTAGTGACAAGAATTTAGAGGTGAATTCAAAAGTCTTAGGGGATGTAAGAGAAGTTACAAGCACCCACATTCACCCACATCGTGAAAAATGCCATCAGAGGAGTCAACCATGGAACATCTGAAGAGACCATGAAAACATCTCTTGTGAGAAAAAGTTGGCTATTCTCACCAGCTAGGTCCAGAGAACGTGAATCCAGCTTACAACAGTATCAATGTGAATAAGAACTCTTCTGTTCACCTACCACTCATCTCCTTCCATCCTCCCCCTTCTCCACATAGAGGGTTTGAGAATTGGCTAGAAAGTGGAGGTGAGGGAAGGAGAAACCCAAAGTGGAAAAATGGAGAAAACCCCCTTCTGCCCCTTTTCCCCAATGCAGGCTTCCAAACTGAAGCAACTCCAGACAAAAGAAGGAGAAAAGATCCTAATTTTAATGCTAAATAAAGTTTAGTGATTTGAATAATATCTCAGGAAGAATGTTTTAATTATTGAATTAAGATTGTTTTGGGGACTTCAAGTGACTGTAGGATTGTCTGTTACTTAAGAGTAAGTACAAAAAAGCCAGGGTTCCTGCGCAAGTTTTCATCCTCAGGCAAGCTAAAATTAACTCCGCTCAATGATTTTAAAAAATAAAGTTGTGTTTTGAATGTATCATCACTTAGGTTTGTTTAACATAGTGGTTGAAGCAATAAGTATAAAATTAAACAAATGTAATAATGTCTGAAATATGTCAGCAATCTTGTCACAATAAGTGTGAAGAGGTTACTTTAATTATTCTCAGAACTAGTCAGGCGTTCTTTCAACTGCTGTATTTATTCTGGGGCTTTATAACTTAAATCATAGTTTACTTTTAGAAGCATGATGAAAGGAAAGAAAATTAAGGCCAGGAGGAAAAGTCAGAGAAATTGGTTTATTTAATAGGAAGAAATGAAACTTCTAATGCCACTGATTTTTAAAACAACTTTTGTCACAGAGAGTTAGAAGCATCAAAGGGATGCACTCATATGTCACAGATACACCCTGATTAAATTCCTAACATAGTGCACTAAATGATCCAAAGACCTCCAGGTATGGCGATAGGGAGGGGAAAAATTATAGAAGCATCATGTATCGAAAGATCATAAATTGACGGCCTGTTATTCTTAGGTCTTCAACATCTATTAGTTGACATTTATTAAGCTACTATTATTTGCCAAGCTCTGAAGATAGAGAGACAGAAAGGTACAAAGTGACCAAAGAGTCAGAAAGGAATAAAAGTGGATTCAAGCAGGATGAGAGCCCCCATGGGCACTGGAATAGCAGTACAGGAAAGCTATCCTAATCTACCTCTGTTTAACCGAACCCAGCTAAATTTATAGACCCTTTTATTCCCTCCACAAAACACACTGACGGAGACCTTAAACACTCTAAAATGCTTTCAGCTACTATCTAGTATGCCTGTTCATTTCTACTCTCATCTGTTGAGTTTTGTTGTTGTGACTGTTGACCAAAAGACAGTTGTTGTGGTTATTTTCCAAATTTATTTATGCCAATCATACTTATTATTGTAATAAAGTAATTTAAAAAGAAATATATGACACAATGAAATTGTGAATATGGAAACAAGCACATTTATTGCTTTTGAAAAAATTAAATTGAATGCTTTGAAAAGATAAAAACTAGTCATTTAAAAAATCACTGTATAAAAATCCAGATTTAGTTAATAGTTCTTGAAAGTTTGTGATTGATGGCAGAATGTGCTCGCCATTCTCTCACCTTTTCTACCCAAAATGCTGGGTAAACTAGCCAATTTTATAGCTCTATTCAATGTCAAAACAGAATAAACATTGGCAGAGAACATACTATAATTTTCTCACATAGAAGACCACTGTCAATTGCAAAGCCATAGTCTTGGCCACCAGCTAGGAAAAGTAATAACCTCCAGAATTTCTATTATTTGTGTGCCAGTAGGGCCATATGACCACTGCAGGGCAAGTCTTTCAGCATCACCCACCACATACTTCATGTCAGTTCATTCATTCATTCAATTAGTATTGATTGAGCTCCCATAGAGAGGCTGGCAGAGAAACAATGCCTCTTATTGAACAAGCAGGGGAGAAAATTTTGACTCACCTGACTCTATCAGTATACTTCCAAGGAGGAATCCTGAAATAGGCTATAGCTTGTGGTGGCTTCTCTCTTCTGATAAAGATCATTTTGCTGGAAGGGTTACTTACTTGCTCAGGACTGGCTTCTGTGGTTTACCATTCAATTATTTGTCTTCGGTCTGGCCTGTTCCTTGTGGAAGGATAGGCTTCACTTCAGCACATGGAATGCTAATTACACATGGGCTTACAGATCTCTGGGAGTGGTCTCCAGCTGGCAGGTAGTACAGACCCAAGAAGCCCAGCCCAAGTAGTAGCAAGGTACATTGATGATTCTGAGTATGTAGGGAGACAGTGGGTTCTTATACATAAAGCAAACTTTATCATAGATTTCTATAGCATTATCAATTTCTAGTAATATGCTTATATTCAACAAAATTCAAAGAATTAAATGTTAACTTTCCATGATACTTAATGTTTATGAAGTGATGAAAAATTCTGATAAATATCTATGATGGAGGTTCTAAGATTACTGACTTTTCAAGTAACTGTTTCTATTTCTAAGATGACTTAGAGACCACATCTCAGAAGGGTGTTTTGAAGACTAATGTCTTAGTTGCATAGCACTTATTACTTCTTTAAGGAAGAAATTAAGTAAATGAAAGATAAATTGATATAAGAATTTGTAAATATTCTTGATAGATATGGGAATTTAAAAATAATTCCCCCTTGTGTACCATAAATTCCTAATTATGTGAAATGCAATGTCTTAAACGGGCATTGAGAATACATCCTATTTATCTCACATCACGTGGCTATGAGTTTTTATTTTGAGCAAACATGATTAGGATAGACAAAATTAGAATGGATGGTCTCTGCATGTTGTTTCAAGTTAGATATTAGAGAAGAGTAAATTGAATTGTCCTAATGTTTCTTACTATTAATATTAATTTAAAATTCTCTTAGTGTTCTTCCTAAATTTGGTAAATGCCAATCCGTTTGGAATAAACTTTATTTGTAAGAACACTGAATTCTGACCAAATACATATTTGGCGATGGGAGGGAGGAAAGAGTATGGCTATCCAGATACTAGATATTCCTAGTGATCCACAATCCACACTGGCCCAGTCACCTGCTTATTAACTAACTTATTCTATGCAAAATGTTGCTTAAGGAAGAGAAATAAGGGAGTTGAGGAATTCTTCTAGCTCATTCATGATTAAATACCTCCAAAAGAGAGATCAAGAGGAAAAGCATGCAAGTATGAGCATGGAGAATTAGGCTGCTTTTTGTGCTCATGGGGCTTCACAGCTCTCCTTGCTTTTACCCTTTCTCTTGCGTAGCATCAAGATTACCGTGGAAATGCAAGAGTTTGTATAGTCCTCCCTAGCTCCTCTTCTAGGTTCTTCCTTCCTCTGGGGTGAACTCAGAGGCCCTTGCAGTGGTATAGAGGCTGTGAAGGGGCCCTGGAGGGCATGTCTGTGCCCTTGAATGGAGCATAGCATTCCAAGGGGATCACGTGCACCGGCAATACACACACAGAGGACACGGACAGTTAATAAGGAAAATTCTAGCTAGGCAGAATTTGGTTATGGGTAGCTTATTTTTAATGTGCTGTGGCAGTCAGCAGTAGTTGCAAGTGAGAAGAAATAATGTAGAAAGCTGCCATATGGGAGAACGTGATAGATGCCAGGGACAGTGGTATGTGTGTTACATACACGATGAGTTTCGTATTATTTTTATGGCCACAAGGAAACTGAAGGCCAGAGAGTCTACATAAGGCTGTGAGACTAAGAAAAGGAAAATCCTCAGAAAGGACAGGACTATCCAAATTCAAAATCTACCCTAATAACCTCTACTAGAGTTTATAACTAAATGAGAGAAACTCTAAAAGCAACATTCATTCTTGAAAAGATTTTTCTCATCTAGAGCCATGAAGGTGTTTATTAGGTTGAAACATATGAAAGTGACAATATTCAACTGCTTAGACTCCAAAAATGGCAATTTCATATGGTTCAATCATATCTATTTATAACTTCTGCAGAAGATATTCACAGATGGGGGACACACTGCAGAACATGTTCGTATTGAGGAACTCCCCACATTTCCTATGACTCACAGATTTTAATTGTGTAAAATAAAAAGGAAAATAACCAGAGTAATAGAAATTCACTTAATAAAGTTTGTATAATTAAGGTAGAAAGTTTCTGTGCATTAAACCATTCAGAGGTAAAAACTGGGAACTCTCTTTGTAATGAATACATCAGTTCTGATAAAAGCTGACACTTTGACATAGAGAAGCCCAGAATACCAAAGCAGGACAATAAAATAAGATGATCTAAACCAGACCTAAGGAGAGAGATGCTTTTCTGACTGTTATTAGTTAGAGTTATTTATAATTTGCTATGCATTTGTTTATCACTAACTTAACTATTTAGTACCCTAAATACAGTTCTTTCATTATACACATCTAGCTAATTTCGGCTAATACTTTGTTCCAAAGTAAAAGAGCCCTTTTAGGTGCTATGGTTGTCATTCATGCTGTTGGCCAAAGATGTCCAGTTTTTCTCTCAGACACAAGAAAATAGCAATGGCATTTCTAAGGCCCCTGTGGCTGGGTGAGCTCTGTAATTAGTTCCAGCCAGTGAGTCGTGAGCAGGAGTAACATATGTCACTTCTGGGCTAAGCATTGAATTGCTGGTATGAGACATTCCAGAGCTCTCTTTTTTCCTGGCAAGGAGCTTGACAACATTTGATATAAGAGCTGCTTTCTTGGCTGTGAGGAGGAGGTTTGGAGTATAGCTCCTTGGCTATCTGTGATGGATATATACAGAGGAGAGAAATAAACTTTATTGTAACAAGTCCTATGATTTTGGGGTTGCTTATTATGGAAGCACATCTTAGCCTTTTCTGATTGATATAGGTGTTCTGAATGGCTCAAGTACACTTTTGATCCCCATTCTGAAAATTAGGGTTGGGTCTATTTGGTTCAAATACTCCCACTGGTTCTGATAGACAAATCATGCACCTGACTTACTAAATGGCACCTAAAAAGAGCGTATTTCATTGTGAGGGTAGCTGTTTTTCTACCCCAAAGTAAAATTCTTCATGTGCAATGACCAGTTCCTCAAAAAAGTATGCAATGATTAAAGCAAAGCCTTCACAAAGGTAGGAAGAGTAGATGGCTTTATAAGAAATAAAATTTGAGAGAAAACAGAAGCTCTATCTTGAAGGCACCAGCACCCCTCTCACATCTATCACGGAGTCAGATTGCCTCCATTCATACTTCTTATTTAACGTGCAGCATCATTACCAGAAAAGTCATAACAAAGATGATTCCTAGAAAGGTTGAAAATTCAACATAACCATTAGCATATTAGCAAGAATTGTTTATTAACTAGAAATCCACACAGCATAGAGGGAATAGAATGTCTTATATATAAATCTTAGGACAAAAGAGAGCCACCAAAGGTCCAAAACACCAGGGGACCACCCAAATCAACTGTGAACAATAACACGGAAGAGTCAGGGAGCAGGAAAAACTGATTTTGCCAACTTCATGATTTCATCCTGGAGAAGAGCCAGTTTTAACACTGTTCTAAATGAGGTTTTTCTTGAGAAAGAATTCCCACAATTGGAGATGTATACCAGTAATATGAGAGGGAAAAGAGTTTTTTCTATTAAGAACTCTGAGTCTCTGTAAATAAATTTATTCCTTTTTAGTCTACAAGGTAAAATTTGCCTATTTATCGATTGCTGCCAAATCTGTAGCATTTATTCCAATTTATAGAAAATTTCTGTTCAAATGTGTAGCTTTAGGCTTGCCTATGAAGCTTCCTCACATTTCAGCAAAAGAGTGAGTCTCGTCATAACGCCTTGACATCTGAAAGATTTAAAGTACTATTATAGATCAGACCAGGGCTGGCAATCATGTGGTGAATTGCAGCATAATATCAATAATAATAATAATAATAATAAGTATGAAGGCAGCATTCATTGCAAGAAGAAATATGGGATAAAACATAACAATATATTTTGATGACAAGAAGAATAGGAGAGAGAGACTCCCTCTGGCCTCCCTATCCTCACCATATCTGCTAGCAGGGATCTCGAAAGAGCTGGCCATTGCAATAAGCTTTTGTAACACCCAGACACTAATGCAAAATCCCTGCTTAAGAATGCTGACCTTCACAGCACCAAATCAGGGCACGGCAACCAGAAATTTTCCTTCACTCTTGCATGGAGGAGTCACATTTTTAAAGCCTGTCATCCTGCATAGAGAACTACCATTTAACTGTCATTAATATGGCTTTTAGAATTTAAATTGAATGTAAAATACTTCTTAGCAGCAGATAATTGTAATTTATAATTTGTTTCCTCCTTTGAGTGTTCCAGTACAAGATTCTGAGCCTTTGCACTGGCTTTGATTGTGAGTTCTCAATTTTGAGGGATAGGTCAAGAAATAAGGTCTTATAAATAAACAAAGTTTAAACAAATAAAAGTTTAACAAAAGCTGACTCTTTTGACCTAAATCACATAGAATTTTTAAAAATGTATTGCATCTTTTTGAAACTGCCTGTAGTGTATCACCACAGACTGGATGGCTTAGATGACAAAATTTATTTTCTCACAGTGTTGGAGGCTAGAAGTCCAAGAGCAAGGTATCGGCAGGTTTAGTTTCTTCTGAGGACTCTCTCTGTCTTGGACTTGCTGATGGGCCCCTTCTCTGCTGTGTTTTCACATCTTTTTTCTATGCATCCATACTCCTGGTGTCTCTCTGTACATCCGAATCTCCTCTTTTCATGAGGATGGGCGTCGACTTGCAATAAGGCCCAAACTTACTGTCTCATTTTAACTTAATCATCTCTTTAAAGGTCCATTCCCAAATACAGTCACATTCTGAGGTATTGATTGGGGTTAGAGCCTTAACATATGAATTTTGAGAAAACACAATTCAGCCTATAACATAAATGGAATATAATGTGGCCTTTTCTTGATCACTCAAAATCTGAGTTTTGAACATTTATGTATGTTTCTGTGCCATCAACATCCCTAGAGAGAGTGAAGGGGTTATGGAATTCTTTTTTTACCTGAATCCTTTCGTTGCCTGAAAACCCTAGACTTTTGCTGTCTAATATAGCAATCACTAGCCACATGTGGTTATTTGCATTTAAGTTAATATACTTAAATAAAATTTAAAATTTAATTATTCATTTGCGGCAGCCATAATTCAAGTGTTCAGTAGCCACCTGTGGCTAGTGCCACCATATTTAGTAGTGTAAATATTGACCATTTCCATGATCACAGAATTCTACTAGACTGCACTGTGAGGCTGTTGCTGCTGCCCCACCGACAGAAATTCACCTCTCCTGACCTTGTGATAACTTCAAGAGAGCATGACGCAGCTTGAGTCTTCAAGAACTGCACTGTTTTAGCTGCTGTTTCTTTCTCTTTTTCTTTCTCACATTCATCTCAGTTCCTCGCTGCTTCTGGTCACTGCCTTTGCTGTTCATCACAATTTCTTCCAGTTCTACTCTCTTGACTTTTAATTTCCTGCTTTTTTTCCCCCTCCTCAACTATCTTCTGCTATCCTTTTCTTTGTTAGAATGGTGAATTTTGCTCTGAAAGTTTTTGTCAAACAGTGAGAAATCTCCTTTCTTCTAATCAGTAAATGCCATTAATCTCCATGTCTTTGGCCACTCTTAATATTTTTATTGGTGTTTCATTCGAATACATCTTAGTGTAAGTGAGCTTTATGCCTGGTTAGTGGATAAGATAGAGCCATATAGTCTATCTAGAAAGCATAGCAATTGCTGGGAGTTTGTTTTCTGTTATCCCGCCAGTATCATCTCTTGGAAGATGAGTTATCTTAACTGTTAAGGACTTTGAATTCAGGTTGCCTGAGTTCAAATTGTGATATCATCACCTATTAGCTATTTGGCCTTGCCCAAGCTTTTTAACTTCGGTTTCTTCATCTGTGAATTGTAAGTTTTACAACTTCATATTTTCCTGCTGCCTTGACATCCCCACAAATAAGCTATGAGGACCCACCCAGGTGACCAGGTACGCCAGCATAAGGCTGGCCCCTGCCATAAGTCCCCCTTCTTAACCTATGACATTCAAATACACCTGTGAGGTTCCTCTTATGCCTTCTTCTCATCTACTCTACCCCAATCCCTCAGTAATGGCACTTGCCCATGGGTTCTCACTTTCTCAGCTTCCCAGCTACTTTGTTGAGCCTGCTCCCTGGGTGCTCTCACCATGTGACCCCTTCATGGTGTGCAGTGACTCTGTCTCTCTAGGACCTGTGAATACAATAAACTGTTTTCCTGCTCCTCTCCTATGTCTCCTCTTGTGACTCCTCCTGACTGACCAACTATTATGTGAAAAAAATACAAAACAATCTGTAAGATGGAGTTTAAGAACAGTACTCACCTTGTAAAGTTGTTAGTATTAAATACATATATCTAAAGAAATGATGTCTGAAATGATAGCTCAATAGATGGGAGCAGTTATTATTTCTCAGGAAAAGTTTAGCTCTTTACAAGATGACCATGGGCCTTGTCTGCTAGACTACTTATAGTGATACTGGGCAAAGAAACACTTAGTTGCCATATACTATTGTACGTCTATTTCATGTTCAAGTTTTTGCTAGGGAATCTCTCCATTCAATCAATTTATCATCCTCCTAGGAAGATAACAAGACTTATGTAGGGAAAACAGAAATTAGTATAAGACTGGGTATAATCAGATGCTAAATTGTATTGGACAGAAAACATATTCCATAAGCTTTTGGAAAGAGACAACTGACTTCTGGCTTCTGATTCCACATGAAAGGAGCTTCAAAGTTGTCACTCCATTCTAACAACAAATTAAAAGTGAAGCAGACTTAAATATCAACAACTTTCTAAGATCTGTAAGAAAGGAGAGGACAGAGGGCAAATCATTGCCCCCAAGATTGGAGAACCCAACACGTGAATATAGGAGAATAATAACTCATCAAAACAGAGACATGCAAGTGAAACCACCCTAGGAACCAGTGCTAGTGTAGGAAAACCTGAATTATAATTGATGAATTGCTGGAAGCTCAATGTAGACAAGTCTAAGAGTAAAACAACTCTAGGAGGACCCAGATGTGGCGGGGGAGCACAATATCATGAGATTTACCTTAAGGAGCTCAATCAGATTCCCACAGAAATATCCAAGAAAAATCCCTTGTTGCTTTTGGCAGGGGGAGTGGCCATTTTGAAATATGCCAGAGCACTCCATTCTTAATAACAAGGCCTGCCCTCAGAGGAAACTAATTAACCAGAGCCTAATCTGCTGAGATATTATCAGAACCTAACTGTCCTGAGGAAGGGAAATACCCAACTCTAACCCGCTCTGAACAATCTCTCCTACCTAATGGGGAAAAAATAGTGAGAAGCACTTGTGAAGTTCACAATCTAGAGGCATAGGCTTGTTAAAAGACTAAGACTTAATCATAGGACTCACCAACACCTCACCACCAAATTACTAAAGGCCTATTTAAAGCAGTTTCTTTTACCCAGTACACTGTGACCAGCTATCAAGATAAAAAAAAAAAAATCACAGAATATACAAAAAGGTGAAGAGACAAAGCAAACGTCAGAAATAGGCATGGCAGGAATATTGGAATTATCAGACTGGGAATTTAAAACAACTATAAGTAATATGCTAAGGGCCCTAATGGATAAAGTAGAAAACATGTCAGAAAAGATAGGTGATGTAATAAGAAGGATAGAAATCCTAAGAAAGAACTAAAAAGAGATGCTAAAGATAAAAAACACTATAATAAAAATCAAGAATGCCTTTGATAGACTTACTAGTAGAAAGGACATGTCTGAGAAAAGAATCTCTGAGCCTGAGGATATCTTCAAAGAAAATTCCAAAACTGAAAAAGCAAAGAGAACAAAGATTGAAAAACAGAAAGCTGTGACATATATGTAATGGGAATACCAAAAGGAGAAGAAAGAGAAAGAAATAGAAGAAATATCTGAAGCAATAATGACTGAGAATTTTCCCCAAATTAATGTCAGACACCAAACTGCCAATCCAGGAAGCTCAGAGAACACCAAGTCAGATCAATGTCCCTGCCAAGTAAACTCAAAAGCTACACTTGGACATATTGTTTTTAAATTACGTATATATTTTTAAAAGTTTTTTAAAAAGTCTTTTAAAAAGTAAGATGGAAAAACACCTTACCTATAGAGGAATAAAAATAAAAAAGTCTGACTTCTCCTTAGAAACCATGCAAGCAAGAAGAGAGTGGAATGAAAAATCTAAAGTGCTAAGAGAAAAAAAAAATAACTAGAATTCTGTACCCTGTGAAATTATCCTTCAAAAATGAGGGAGAAATAAAGATTTTTCTCATACAAACAAAAATTACCAGTAGACCTACCTTGCAAGAAATGTCAAAAGTTTTTGAGAGAGAAGGAAAATAATATAGGACCGAAACTCAGATCTACATTAAGAAAGAGAATCAAAGAAGGAATAAATGAAGATAAAATAAAACCTTTTGTTTTTCTTATTCTTAATTAATTCAACATACCAGTTTGTTCAAAATAACAATACCAAAATGTATTCAATTTATGTATCCTTATGTTTATATCTTACATATACATGTATATGCTTATATATGCTTCTGTGTAATTGAAATCATGACAGCAATGATACAAAAAATTAGAGAGAAGAATTAGTATTATAATGTTAATATAAGATACTCACACTAAATAATAATAATAATAATAATAATAATAATAATAATAATAAGATGATGATGATGATGATGGTGTTTTGTGTGACCTGAATTCATCAACGAAGTTTTTAAAAGTTCTAGTGAAGAGTTTTCTCCTGAAGAAGAAAGTGGGGAGAAATCAGATACATGTGAAAAAGGTGTTGAGCTAAGGTAGAGAGACAGGAGTGAATGTGGAGGAATGCCTTTGGTGGAAAGGAAGCTCTAGCTTGAGTAGTCAGGATAGATGAGGGGAAATGAGATTGGGAAGACTGGCAGGTTTGGAGTTAAAATCCATGTGAAGATTATAGCGGGACATTTTAGCTCTCTCAATATGTTTCTGAGTAATCTTTAGAATTTCTTATGATATATACTATAATGTACTTATGATTGTTTGATTTATTCAGCTCACTTTCAATGACTACCTCCAAGTTAGAGCCTTACAAATTCTCATCTCCCTTCAGATTACTAGGAATGGTTCCGTCTTAGCATCAACTATATACTTCAGCAAAATTCACCTTGTGAAATATGTCATGAACAAAATATTAAAGTACAACGAACCTCCAATGAACCAGACAAACAGGAAATAACCCCTGCACAGAGGAAGGCTTAATTTTTCATAATTGTTCTAGGTGAGTGTACATAAGAGGGATTCAAACAATCAGATTATTTCAAGTCTACATTTATTTTGTACCCACTATATATTTAAGAAGTATACCTGGTATTTTGAAGTATGTACTAGAAATATAAGAAATATCTTTACCTTACAAAGGGGAAAGCACACTTATATAAAAGAAAATAACAAAAATATGGAACAGTTTATGTTTAAATGACAAAATGAATAGTATAGTATTAAATGATATAAAAACTTATTAATAGGAGAAATCAATGGAGTAAGGAATAGTTATAAGTATTGTCCTAAGAACTGCTGAGATTTGAGCATACCTTTAAAATGTGTAGCATTTGATTAGATGAAAAGAAAAAAACAACGCTTTTTTGGTAGAAAAAAAACACTAAGGCTGTCCTGGATTGTGTGAAAATAGAGGGCAGGGTCACATTGACAAATCCCAGAAGAAAAGGTTTTTGGATAGAAAGTCGAAGGAGGGCCTTCAATGCCAGATTAATATTTCTTTCTCTGACATACAAATCATCAAGTATTTACCTCAGGTGCCTAACCATGACTCCCTGATAAAATTATAGACACATTCCAAATGATTCGAAGTGCCAGACATAATGCAGAATATAATCCTAGGTATTTCAGCTTTTAAACAAGTGCCCCTTCTCAAAATTAGTGTTCTGAGCTGGAGATTTGTACCTCCTAGAATATCTTCCCAAGTGGCACTTCATATACCAGTTAGTTTTATCCAATTTTGCTTTATGGATCAACATTTCTTTCAAATTATTGTCTCTTCCAGTTTTACTTTTCTAGTTTTACTTATCCAACTGTCTTTTCACCATATGTCTCCCCTAACCTCTAGAAATATCCAAGGACATTTTTAACTCCAAACTAAAGAAATTCTTTACTTTTATTCATTTATTCAGCAAACATTTATTGAACACCTACTATGTTCTGAGAAACTAGTTTAAGGGATAGATCAGAGAACAAAATTGACAAAACCCTCAGAGAGCTTTCATTTACATAAGTAGAGAAAGAAAATAAAAGTAAACCATGGGTGATACTCATTATTATCCCATTTCACAGGTTAAAAGAGAAAACACAGTCAGAGTGAGGGGTGAGCCCCTCAAAGTTATATAGTTATTGAGTTGTAAGATAAAACACAAACCTTTCTGTATTCAGTCATAGCTATACTTATTGTGAAATAATTGACTACTAAACTGTAGAACTACAACTCTTCAGTTGGCTTTTGACATCTGAGATACACATCTTTTGTTCCACTAATTCTACATATTCTCTGTGTCTTGGTTTGGAATGACTGGAGCTAATGCGTGCCAAAGGTTGGATGGGAAGCAGCATGAGGAAATCTAGGGTTAGTCTATTAGTGATCCTTATCCATCTGGAAATGAACATATTGAGAACAGGTGGTATTTTGATCTCTGATCATGAACTCATTGCCCACTTAGCTCTACACTGTCAGTTTCTGGCTTATCAGCACTGAAGACAGCTGCTCTCAATCCAGGTTTTTTCAAAAGATTCTATAGTAAAATATTGCACAGTTTCTTCTGTTCCTCTGCATTTTAAGTATAATATAACTATTATAATAATTATTTAACCATTAGTGTATAACTTATCATCCAGAACATTTATTACCTCTATATGCTCAATTTGGGAACACAAAAAAAAAAATGCATAAGAATAGCATTTGAATTTAACATTTTAAGCAGACCATAGTGTGTATGGGTATTTGTTCAATAGTAAAATTTACACATGCTACAGGACATTATGCTATATTTTTATTAGTGCACTATTACTTTTACTGACCATGGTTGCCCTAAATGAATTATCAAATATTAAAGTTCAAACAAATATTTGGATATAGAAATCAGATGCCAAAGAAATTCCAAGATAGAAGTATACTCATAAATATGAATATTCTCATTATCATCTTACTGGCTGACAGTATTACAATTTAGGTAACTTCTCTACAGTGATATTATCAAATAATGTCACTTAAAAAGGGAGTCCAGTCTCCCAGAATAGAAAAAGCTGTTTATGAAGAAATGCATAAAATAAATGCAAGATAACATGTTTTCTTCATTTCGAATTGGTGTGAAGGGGCATCCTTCATTATTTATGAGTGGAGAAGTAGATTTTTATATTGGCATTTCGATGAATGATAAGAATTAGTGGAGAGAAAGCTTGTGAATGCCAAACAGGAATGTCATTTATTTCCGGAAGGAATACTTTTCTGAGTAATCCATGCTATGATCTGACCTTTGTGATTGGCTGTGGTATGAAGAATTGACATTTGTAGCTTTTAGAGTTGGTTACCTAAATGAAGGTACATGTGCATATAAATCTTTGCTAAAAATAAGATAAATTAGCTAGTTAGTACTAAAGAAAGAAGAGAAAGAAAGGGAAGGGAAGGGAAGAAAGAGAAAAGGAAGGAAGGAAGGAAGGAAGGAAGGAAGGAAGGAAGGAAGGAAGGAAGGAAGGAAGGAAGGAAGGAAGGAAAGAAGGGATCTCACCTTGCATTTTGGAGAAACCTTAGTAGCAAAATGAATGAAATCAATTTCTAATTTCCGCAGTGCCACCTAATTTAATGTGCGTTATATGTACAAAAAGATGATTTTAAGTACCAACATATACCAGGCACTTGCAGGACAGTGTAAAAGTTGTATATGACCTGAATTTTTGGGAGGGCCCTGAAATCCCTTTTTCTTTCATGTACTGGTTGCTTTGCTAGAATAGACAACTGACCATTTCCAAGGCTGGTAATGCCCTAGAGCATGATCAGCCTCTCAGAGAGGGTCTCCAACTATCCTATAACCTAGAGGGGCAATCTGACCATGAGTCAGCTGTGGGATGAGCACTGTAGTGTCACGACTGTGCCTATGCACTTCAGTCTTCCTGCAATTAGTGCCAGTGAGGTCTTGTGGCAATGGCTGAGAATAGAAATTAAAGAGGAGCCAACTTTCAAGTAGTTTAAAGTTCAGAAATGTTATCCACTGATCCGTGGCACAGCTTTAGTGGCAGGAAGTTGGGAGAATATAGACTGGAAAACTCATTTAGAAAGAGCAAATGTCTTTGGCTTAGTTTAGAAATGTAACACTATTTCCTCCTAGCTATGGCCCTTTGAGAAGACACTTAAACTTTCTGAGGCCTCAGTTTCTTCACCTGTAGTCTGGGGGTGGTTATACCTAGCTCAATACATCACCATGAGATCTACATAAAACTTTATGTGATAGCACTATGTAAATTCTAGATCATCTACAAGTATTATGAGAGGTATTATATGCCCGAGACACAAGTAAAAAGAGCCAAGGTACAAAAAGGACAATATTTTTGCATTTTTTGTTCCATCATAAAATGCAATGCAAACCCAAGGCTTATAATTTTTACTATGGGTTCTATACGATATGCACTATAAGTACAGAGTTTGAAAATATCAGGACCAAATCTCCATTACAAACTTGTGTTAATGCATATGCTAGAGAAAAAGTAATGGAATAATGTAATACTCTGCTGAATTCATTTTGCCTAGCTATCTTAGACTGAGTAAATGTTTCTAGAAATTTGTATATGTGTGAATGTGTGGTGTGTGTACAATGTCTGTGTGTAAAAGTGTGTGGTATGTGTAAATATGTGTTTCTGCCATGTAATATATGTGTTTCTGTGGTTGTGATATGTGTTTTTGTGATCTGTATGGTATGTGTGCCTTGTAAGTGTGGCATGGGGTATGTATGTATGTGTATCTGTGTATGTGTGTGGGGAGGTCTGCACACTACCCACATATAGACCTCCCACACACATACTAAGAAACACATACATATTGTCATGTCTGTATATGAGGCTCTGGAGCTGATATTTTAATTGAAAAATGTTTTCCAAGAACAAAATTTCCACAGGTCCTCATTTTTAATTCTGGTGTCACAACTTGAATTCTGCTCATTTCCCACGTATTTGGGCCTAAAATTGCCTTGGCCCAACAACAGTAAATAGTCAATCTCTAAATTAAACATGAAGATCTGACCTTTCTTCTCCCATTCCATAAAAGACACATAAGGGTTAAATGGTAAGATTGTAGGACTGAAAGATTTTCCATTGCCAAGAAGCAATGTTGATTTTGTGCACACTTACTTATTTTTCCAGATTTTTTTTTCTATAAAATATCTTAAACTTTTATCACCTTCAAACTATAGATTTAAAATCCTTAATTAATTCATGCAAGATGAAAGATAATCAAGAGAATTTAGCAGACATTTGTTTAAAATATGTATTTTTCAAATTTCTACTAAGTAAACATTAAAATGATGTACAGCTCTAACTCTTTTAATGGATCATTACTTTTTATTCTTATTCCTTGATTTATTTCCTGGAATAAATAACCATTGATTGATAATCTTTCAGCATAAAGTAGTAAAATGATATACTTAACATTTCCAACTTTAAAGAAAAATATTGAAGTTTGTTTTTAAAGATAATGATTGCCCTTTTTATTTCAAAAGTTGTAGTTATGCCATTCTAATCTCAAGTGGTATGGTATCCTATTCAGCTTTCATGGAACAATAAGCACCAAATTGAGATAGAAAGCACATGCACAGATTTTAGTTTTATTAGAGTTTTTAAAGGGCATTATAGAAAACATTCAATGAAAAAATATATTTAGACTGTGCATCTGTTTGAAACATTAGGCAAACTAAATGTAGCCATTTTGCTGAGTTAGCCATTGCATAGACTGGTAGTTTTACCTTTACCGTATTTCAGTGTCTAAGATCAGACATTCTTTGGTAACATTATACCAGTGACTGATATAATATTTCCAAAATCCCTACAGTCTCAAGCAAGGTCAGAAAATGTCCCTCAGAATAGGCCAGTGAAAATATTCCTAGCCTAAGAGTTTCTTTCAGTTATTGCAATACACATACACAATAATTCGTATTCATTAGGAAATCAGATGTTTCCTATGTGGAGTTGTTGGGAGAAAAGGCCAAAAGATGATATCCCTCCATTCAGATACATTGCCAATTTTCGGCTTCTTGTGTGTGTGAGTGTACACATGTACATACACACACATGCGTACATGTGTGTTGTATTATTTCATCCTTATTCTTTACTCTGTTTCTATTACTACTGTCCAAGAGTATATTAAGGTTCTAACCCATTTTCCAAAGCAAAAATGTTTTCATAAACAAATCGATAACCTTTTTAAAACTCAATAAGTGTGTTTTTGTTCCCTTATGTAAACTGATTAAAGGGTTAGAACAACACAAAAGGGCTTGATGACCTATGGGGTGAACACCAAAGCTAACATTCTGGCTGGCGAATGGCAACAGCATTAGCAAACTCCATCAACAAGACCAAGTAGGCATAGACAAAGAACATAAGCCATTTAAATAAAAACTTAAGTTTATATTTTCTTCACGACAGGCAGTGTAGGAGGTATGTCTTCTCACTTTCCTGTCTCCCATCACTGCTCCTGAATTTTTCTCTAAAAATAAAAATATAATGATAAATACCAATAGAACTGTTCGAAAGGTGGTAAATAGAGGCGGTCGCAAATGCCAAGGCACAAATGTAGTGATTCGTCCTGCGGTAAACTGCTGATGACACTGTTTGCTGAACATATTTTGCTCAAACCTCCCTCTACCTGTCCAAATTTTATAATATGCATTCCTATAGAGAAATGCTTCTCTGATATTTTTAATGACTGGGGATCACTATAATGTTTTAGAGATTATAATGTGATTATTGGTTGACTGTTAAGAGCAACCAATGCTTCCTCTCTCTACCCTCTTACAGTTTCCCCTAAATCATATATACAAAGTTTATTCTTTAGCTAAAGAACACACATACCTCTTGGGCTCACAGCTGGACTGTATTTCTCAGCCTCCCTTATAGCTATATAAGGTTATGTGACTAGATTCCAGCCAAACAAAAGTGGGGAAAAGTGATGCACACTGCTACCAGGCATGACCCATAAACACCGTCAGCATGAACCTTTACTCTTTCTCTCTTTTTCTCCATCTGCTAACTGTATGTTGATCCTGAGTCATCTAGGAATCCACGTATTTACAATGATAGAGCATTCGTCAACTTGAGTCTCTGAATGACAGTATGGAGTGGAGACTCTTTTCTATGACAGATTGTACTTCATAGTAGCAAGAAGTAATTGTCTATTGTGTTAAGCTATTGAGATATCAAGATTCACTGTTACAGCAGATAATATTACCTTAATCTATACAATAGGCCACACTCAAATGAAGCTAATGAATGGTTCACCTAGTACTTGGTATGCAGAAGATGCTTAATAAATTAAAGGTATTATTATTTATTATTATATATTGAAAATACTATTTTACCTATCTTGCCTGTATAAGCCTAAGATTATAACATATTAGTAGTAATAGAATGCAGCTACATGGGGTTCTGTTTTGCTGTCATCCATGGAGGTTTCAGAATCCATTATTCCTGTCGAAAAATAAGTACAAATGGACATAATCAAGTGTAATATCCAGCCCCTTCACAGTGCACTTCATATAGTAAGATTTTAATAATTGCTTTTTTATTGCACTGTTGAAAATGCTAATAAATGCCTCCATTGTTCCTCTCACTCCCCTACCATTGGTTGTGATCTGGTAACTTCTGCAACAGACCATAGAGAGGCCAGAATGGCTATGGTACCATGGGAAGGCTAGGAGCTTATTTGAAAGCAAGGGCTTCAGTTATGTAAAAATAACTTTATATTAGTAGCAGAAAACAGTTTTTATGGTTGACATTTAATCATATTTAAGTATAAGGCCTTGACATAAAAAATAGTACATAAAGAAATAACTGAGAAAAATGTCAAAATTTGTAGTTTATTTTCACCTGAGCATGATATTTTGTCCAAAAACTGAAATACCTTTTTGAGGTTTGATTGTGTTCAATCTCTAACCTAAATTCACATGCAGTGAACATTCAATGTTAAAATTTCCATTACTTTCAATCTATTACATTAGAAACACAATATAGAGTAGCCATTCTTGTCTCAAAATACCATCACTGCATGTTCAAACAGTGGTACAGTAGTCCACCTTTATCTGTGGGAGATATGTTACAAGACCCCCAGTGGATGCTGAAACCTAGTATTGAACCCTGTATAAAACAAGTGTTTTCCTATGCATACATACACTTTAGCGCTTCTCTTTGGCTTATTCAAATTGCCAGTGTCACTATTCTCATGCTGTGGCGCCATTATTAAGTAACATAGTTGTTACTTGAACACAAGCACTGTGATACTGAGGTCATCTATCTGATAGCCAAGATGGCTACTAACTGCCTAATAGGAGGATAGCAGATACATGTGGATATGTTGGGCAAAAGGATGGTTTACATCTGGGCAGAACAAAGATTTCAACACACCACTCAGAATAGTGTGCAATTTAAGACTTATGAATTGTGCATTTCTGGAATTTTTCATTTAATATTTTTGGACCACAGTTGACCACAGGTTATTGAAATCACAGAAAGCAAAACTATGGATGAGGTGGACTACTGTATTAGAAAATAGCCTTTTGAACAGACATTTTAAATGCAATGACCTGCTAGATGAGAAGATTATTTTGGACAAGCCAAGATTTTTCACTTAAAATAACGAAGCAATTCACTAATAGACTCCACAATTTGACCACAAGAGGCCATTATTTATCATTTCTTGACATGATCAATTCTCCAAAAGTAAATACTATATTATTGTTCGAATTTGTTAAAATAAACATGTAAAATAAACATGTATTTTTTTTGTAGTATAAACTTTGTATTGACATGTAACACACATACAGAGAAGTGCACAAATCAAAAATATGCATCTCAATGAATTTTGCAAAGCTAATTCACCAGGGTAACTCTTACTCAGATTGACATATAGGGTATTATCATCATCTCAGAAGCTTGTATCTCCTTCTAATCACTAATCCCTTTGCCTCAAGGATAACAACTACCCTGACCTTCAACACTACTACTGCTTTTGTTTCTTTTTGAGCTTCGTGTAAATGGTATCGCATAGTAGCTTAATTATATATTGAGTTTTCCAAAGCAGTTGTACTGAATTATACTCCTGTTAGCTGTGTATGAGAGTTCCAGTTGCTCCCATCCTCACCAAGACTTGAGTGTTTATGTATTACTTTTATAATATAATAATAATAAAATTATTCTTATATAATAATATAAAATCTCTGTTCAAATTTCCCAAATTTATCCAAAAAATTTCTTTGATTGTTGGTTTATTTAAACTAGGATTTACTCAAGGACCACAGATTCCATTTGATTGTTATGTTTCTGAAGTTCCTTAATCTGAGTCTGTGCCCTAAACTCCTCCTTTTAAATGATATTGATTTGTTGAATAAATAAGGCCATTGGTCCTGTAGGATATCCCACTTTCTGGATGTCTCCTCATAGTCATTTAACTTGTTCTTTTATCCTATGTATTTCTCATAAACTGGAAGTTAGGTCAAGAACACGTCATGGACGGACAGTGACCTTCACGTTGCATTACCCTAGGACATAGACACCATCTGGTATCTCACCATTAGCAATGCTAAGAGTGATCACTGAGTTAAGATGGTGACCTCTAGGTCTTTTTATTGTAAAATTACATATTTATCCTTTCACTCTTCAATTAATCTGCAGGATGACTCCAACTATTTTTATAGTAACAAAAGAAAATTATCTTAAAAAATATTAAAATATAAGGTGTGCTCTGCCAAAAATATCAGGAAAATGTTAACTGTATCTTATATTTCACCAACTTCCATCTCTTTGACCTTTCCTTTTCTTCTTCCTCAAGACATTCTGTGCTCCCTCCTTACTTCCTATGTATATAATGATACCAGAAGATGAAACTGGATTGAAAAGGCATATGGGAAGAATTCTGGGTCTAACTCTTATATACAACCTACACAGGTTGGAAGAAGAATATGAACATTGTTTGCACTTATTACCTGTGCAGTGGCCTTCATTCTCAAGATGTTTCGCAAACACTGACTGTTAGAGTAATCACTTTCTCCACCTGTGACAATGTTCTTTAAAAGCAATTTATTTTACAAATGTGGAATAAGTCGTTAGCTATTAAAAACAGTTATTATCATTAGTCCCACAAGAATAATACCATCTGATGAGAACAATAATAATACAAGACATAATAACATAAAGAGGGTTGGTTATTTTGTTTTATAGTGTTTCAATAGTTTGGAAGAAGCCATAATAAGGAGGTAAGACTCCAATTCTGCTAATATGCATGAGCTACACAATTATTTAGTGAACATTTATCTCTTCAATGCACTGTGTCAATTCCTGATGTTGTTATATTGCCCCTTGAGGCATATTACTGGGTCTCAAGGGTGGAAAAATGCTAGAAGAATATTGAGCCCAGAATATGAAAGATGGACATTCACCATGTGCTGAGCAGCCTGGAAATTATTTTTTAATATTAATTTATTACATGATTGTTGAGCCAAAAGGACATCATATTCATTATGTAAATGTTCAGTCATGGACACTGTGCCCCAATACTTATAAACTCCAAGCTGAATATTGAATGGCATGCATCCCAAACAAAACATACTCAAATAGACAAGTGCTTTGTCATGAAAAAGCAAGACTATTCAGTGAGTAGTACATTATGTCCTACAAATGAGAGAGTGCTTTTTCTTGAACAATATTAAAGGCTCAAGCCAGAAAAATTGGGCCCTGGAAGAAGAAACAAATAAAGTAGTGAGAAAAAAAGAGCATTTCATTGCTACACATTAGTTCACATTTTGTCCTGCCTCTATTTCAACAAATGTGCTAAAGTTGCAGAGCAATTCTAAGCGCAGAGGGCTGGTGGTTATACTTGGAAAGTCTTTCAAGGGTTTAACAATGAATTTTCCTCTTTGTAATGTTATGCATGACAGTAGGTGACTTGTATAATTCATTGGTTTATCTGCTCACCTTAACATTTTCAAAAATAAATTCGTGACTTAGTGATGCATTTTTTGTGCAGGCTTGAGTTACAGTTGACCTGACAACCTTTTATATTTAGTAGCTCACAGAGAAAGAGATTTTTTCTATTATATGAGTCTTCCTGTGGCTCTGAGGGAGTCCCTGTCACATAGAATTGCCTTCATTGCTTCAAAAACCTGTACATTCTTTAAATGACCAATGCGAGGACTTTTTACCCCTATTTCCCATCCCGGAGGCTTATCTTTCTTTTCAGATCTAAGCACAGTGTTTAGCATGGAACAGATGTCCATGAAACGGCTGTTGAATGAATACATGAGAAAATGAATTGTATCATGTCAATAAGGGTGTGTTCTGGGCAAGTCTTAAAGCTTAGATGATGAAACTGTAAACAAGCTGGCCAACTCAATCATTTCCTGAGCAGTTGAAACTATTTAATTCTTCTCATGATGGATTTCAGAGGTAATAGAAGCAGGGTGTATATGTAGAGTGGCTTAAGGGAGCTGTCTCTATAATTATGTTCTTTTTCTCTTATAAGGAACTGAACACTTGTGAATCTCATATGTGCAATATATATTTTCAGAAATTATGGAGCACTATATGACCTAGCAAGAAAGAGCAGGCATGAGAATTTTTATTGGTAGAGGAGTTGATTAGCCGTATGACTTTTCTTTGTATTTCCTGGGGAGGAGAGTCCTACCCCTGAAATATAGTCCTGCACACCTGCTGCTTTGTCCCTTGAAGGCAACTGACATTTTTTAGTCTGAAGCCCATGTCCTACCTCCTGAAAAACACTCTCTCCTGTAGCTTTCAGCTAGATCTCTCCAGGACTAGTTGCCTCTTTAGGGTTTTACAAAGAGTCATTCTAATCATCTGCCATAGTTCAGCTCAGTCTTCTAGGTCCTGGCTAGTTCTTATTTTTCTAGATTGTGAATTGACCAAGATAGAAGATAATTGGGATGTAATTTTACCTGCCACCCAGCATCCCAGTCACTGGCTATACCTCCTGACCATGTTCACTGGATTCTGGCATCCACTAATGGGCTTGTCATCCCTTGGTCAGCGAGCCTCCAGGGGCTCCATAGTAAAAAATGTGCTTATCTCTTCAGACTCATTTGGATCCTACCAGTCACTTGGCGCAGAAAGAGGGTTAGATTATGTGTGTTAGGTCTGTCCTTCAAATCTTGTGTGTGATTATAATGAAACCACCACTTTCTGGAGACTAGCCTTCCAAATGCAGTCAGGAAAAGAGGAGAGAATGTAAATAAAGAGGTTCTGAACACTCAGGAATAAATGACAAATTCAAGAACCAGAGGCCTAAATATTATTAAAACACTGCATAGTAAAAGAGAAATCTTCTGACTAGTGGCCAATAACTCTGAAACTTTTGATATGAGCATAGCAGTAAGAAATAGATAGGAGAGAAGCAGTCAAGGGGGAAAAATGGGAATAAACCGATGGAAATGATTGGTAAAGGTGGTCGTGCCATTGGTAGAAGTAGTGATGGGGACAGTGAGAAAGGGCCTTCTGAACATTGAGAGAAAGAAGGCTAGTGGGCAAAGAGAGAGTGTTGGGGACACTCAGACCACAACTTGAAATTCTTTGAAGAGAGGGCCAGGACAATCTGTTAATCACATGAAAAAAAAAAAAAAAAACTGAAAATATATATCTACTTCACAACATACAGAAAATAAATTTCACATGGATCAAAACTTATATGAAAAGACAAAACTTTAAAGCTTTTAAAAGAAAATATAGGATGAAATTTTTATTACTTCAACGCAAGAAAAGAGATCTTAAATAAATTCTAAGAAGTGTACAATTCCTACAGGAAAAGACTGATAAGTTTGGCCCCATTAAAACGAAGAATTCCTGTTCCTTAAAAGACACCAAAAGAGGAATGAAAAGATAAGCCACCAACTGGAAGAAGGTATTTATAACACATACAAAGATGTTATTCACATTGAACGAGTACAGCATAAGCATCACCAATTAAAATGAATGTCAACAATAAGTACTGTTACAATAGCATTAGTAAATTTCAGCTTGCTATGACTACATATCATGGAGGATTAGTATCCAGAATATATCAAGAATATATATGTATTACACAATCAAATACCAAAGTGAGCAAATGACCTAAACAGGCATCTCTCAGAAAAGCACAAAACACTGAAATAATATATGAAATCAATCTCAATAGTAATCATGAAAATGTAAATAATAACCTACAATAAAATTCCATTTTTTACCCACCAGACTGGCAAAAAAAAAAAAAGTTTAAAAGTTTAGTCAATTAGCTAAATGTGGAGTAATAGTAACTTCCTTTTGTGTTGATAGAAATGTAAACTAGTACAGTCCCTTTGGAAAATAACTTGGCGTTATCTAGAACATTTGAACATGCATAGCATTTCTACTCTTAAGTATAAACCCTGGAAAAATTCTAGCCCCTGTGTACCACGGTACATGTACAAAACTGTCCTTTAAAGCACTGATTGTAACAACAACAACAACAAAAAAAATGAAACAATTCAAATGCCCACTGATATTAAAATGGATAAATAAACCATGATATTATAATTTATACAGTGGAAGCTCTACATACAACAGTGAAAATGAATAAGCTATAGCTGCATAAATGAATCTCAACAACATATTGAATACAAAATAAGTCATAGAAGAATATATACATTTGTTCCATTTACATATTGTTGAAAGGAAGAAAAACCAAATAACTGTTTAAGGATATGTGCAAAAACAACAACGACAAAAAATTAGGTTAAGAAGCACAATTTTGGATCGTGCCTAACTCTGGGAACAGCAGGGTAGGAAAGGGAATAATGAGATGTGGGAGGGGCCCCCAAAGAATCCATAAATTGAGTGGGGAGACAGGGTGTTTTATTGATGTTATTAGAACATATATATGTGATATTATTCAAATATACACATGTATGTACTTTAGAGTGTTCACAGTTAGAATTGCTCACAATTTAAAAAGTAAAAACATAAAATTAAAAATTAAAATTAAAGGGTGGGTGCAGAAATGTAGATGTAGTATAAAATGTTAATCATTAAGTAAGTGGATCAGCATAAAAATATGAACAATAATATGTACTCACAAACTTCAGAATACTAACTACTTCTGAGAAGGGGGACCAGGAAGCTAATAAGATAGAGATAGGCACAAAATAGACTGCCTGTACCTGTAAGGTTTTATTTCTTTAATGAACTCTGAGGAAACATGGGAAAATGTTGATTTTGAAATATAGAAGTATGACTAGATTAATGCTTGCTGCGTTATATTTTGCACTTTTCTTTATATTATAGTAACAATAAATAGATCCATTAAATAAAGTATCGATTTTTTTTTTTTAATTTAACAGTTCAGTCTCAATGTTTAGAAGACTCACCTATCTAGAATGACTTGATCAAGAGATCAGGAAGCCTGGTAGGGAGGTAGAGGATAGTTCTACAGGAAATCAATTAATTTAAAAATGTAATATATACTTCATTAGCCCATAATTAGCATCCCGAGTTTAAATAAAATTGCAGTTGGTTGAATTTCAGAATTTTGTTTTACACATATTCTCTTAATTTAAATAAACAAGTAAGTGTGAACATTATTTTAAGAACCTGATGTACATTACTAGGTAAAATAATCCCCTTTGGCTGTAGTTTGACTTAAAACTAATCTTTTTATTAAATTTTTATACATTTTGATAATAATTTAAGACAAAATTTATGAAATTTTATTTAAATTATTTCTTCTATATTTTAAATGAGGAAAATAATTTTGTTTTGTGTATTGAGTGATTTTATTATTTAATAAATACTATTAAATAATTATTTTTTAAAGGTTAGAATTTCTCAGTTTAAATTTAACATTCTCAATTTAAATTTAACATTTATAATTATATATAAAAGTTTAACACATTTGTTCACAACTAACCTAATTATATTTAACTTAATTTAAATTTCTGGTCTTGAATGTTTCATTTCTTTTATTAGATACTTAAAAGGTTGGATTATTTTCAACTACTTGGGTAAATCTATTAAAAATTTGAAATGAGTTTTTATACTTAGATAAGTTTATTTTCCAACAGATGACAATTTAAATTTTTCTGTATTCAAACATGGAGTAAGCCAGCTTGATATAAAATTCTCAAATGCAAACCGATTTGTTAAGTATGAAATTAACATTTCCTACATATCTATTAAAGTAAGCTTAAATTCTGTAAGGAAATGATTTTTGAATTATTATAAATTGAATTAAAATATGTGGACTCATGCCTAGAAACATATCCTTGTAATATTTTCTCTGACTCACTAAAAGCAGGTGAAGAAAAGTAGAGATACTTGTATTGCTTTAATACGTCTGAATTTTAATTTTGATGTAGGATGAGGAGAAAATTTGAAGTGCTCTCAAGATTTAAATAAATTTCTTTGACATTTCTCTATAATGTTAGTTTAATACTTTATAACTGATTTACAATTTTCAGTGTGCTAAAAGCATTGCATGACATGAAATACCCCCATTTTAGTTTACGTATGATTGTTTTTTTACATTTATGAGACATAGGCCATTTGCAATGCAGTGACATTGTTATATTTTATTTCTTATGCTTTTATGATGAAAAGGCAGTGATTGTTGTGTTCTCAATTTTCCATTACCAGACAGGTAATTTTATCCCTGTGTTCAAGCATTATGCCTCTTTCCAGAAGTGTTGAAAACTGTCATGTTGTATGAGCATTTCATTCTTGCTAGGTCTAGATTTCGGAAACTCCAGAATATATTTTAAGTGAAGCCATTATCAAAAGCAAAATCAGTTCTCTATAGAAACAGACTGAGATCTGCCGACAAGTGGAAGACCTACTGTATGGAAATTAAAATAGCCTCTGAAAAACTCAACAATGAAACAGCTCAAATTACACTCCCAGGCAGAAATACCACAAATGGCTCCTGGCTCACAAAGAAAATCAATCCAAGAAGCTGTGCTGATTTACATAGCTGATATGGCTGAAAAATGGTCATGGGGAGAACATAGCTTTCAAGATACAAAAAGGCTGGTGAAGAATTAGATTTGTACTAGGGGATGCATAATGGAGAAAGAACTCTTCAGAGTGAGTGCCATACAAAAGGGATGTGGCTCTGGACCTAGTGCAAGGGCGGCTCTGCCGGTGTCCCAGCCTGAGAGCTGCTTCAAGAAACCTCTGGGGAAAATGAAGCTTTAAGAGGGATTCATTAAGTTCCATAATGGGCACCCAGAGGTGATCATAAACTTGCAAAGGAAGTCTGTCACTTAGTGCTGTCTTATTACAGTCTCTACACTAGGTGTTATGTAATTTTCCACTCCTCTAACAGATTGAAAAAAGTGCACTTTGATGTACCTTTTATTAATTTCACTGGCTTTTAAATTGTCTGAACTGTGGAGACCCACTATAATGTATCAGCCAGTTCATTACAGTTCTTGTCTATTCACAGTTTCTGAAGAATGAATGAAATAGGCTAGAAATTGAAATATGCATAATTGTTAAATTACCCATGAGGGCAATTTACCTGCATCGGTAAATGTACAGAGATATATAAGCAATGTGCTTTGGATTCCAAGGAAATGTGAAGCTGTGTAGATCACCTATATTTTCTAAAGGCAACACTTTCATCTCTATATTTCTAGCAATCCTAAACAGCATATAGTGGTATTTATCACTCCTTACATCATTCCTTTTGTTTCGTTTTGTTTCCTTGTTCCTTTTCTCCTTATGAAGGTGAGAGGTAGGTAAGAGGTGATAGTAATTGGAGGTAGTGAAGACTGCCCACATTTCAACATAGCATCTCTCTCTGTCACACATACTGTCATAAATAGACCAAAAGCCACAGGTCCTAATTCGTCTTAAAATCTAGGGATGAAGTGAACACTTTCGAAATACATCCATCGACCATATCCTCATAGCATTATAAAGGTATCTCTACATTTCTGACTTGGTTTCAGGTCCTAGCCTCCATTTGCCAGCTGTATGGCCTTAGATAAATTGCTCAGTCTCTCTAAACCTTTCTTTCCTAATTTCTAAATGGTCAAGTAACCAACATCCACTGCATGGCTTCTCAACCTCAGCACCATTGACACTGGGGCCAGATAACTCTTTGTTGTGGAGAGCTGTCCTGGGCATTGTAGGTTGTATAGCAGTATACATGGCCTCCACTTACTAGAAGCATCCTCTCGGTCCCACTGTGTAACAACCAAGAACCATCTTTAGACATTACCAAATGTCTCCTTGTGTGGGGGCCATGTGGGGGGGGGGGGACAATATCACCCCTAGTTGAGAACTACTGTTCTTTTGAGTATTTTGATGAGTGCCAGACACTTTTCTAAAAGCTCTTCAGGTGTTAATTTATCTATTCTTGTCAACATAGAAATGGGTGCTGTTATTATGCGCATTTCACAGGTACAGAAACTAAAGCACAAAAAAAATAAGTCCCATCCTGGAGGTTACACAGCTTTAAGGTCTGAGCTTCAACAGCGAACAGGTATTAGGCTTCAAGTGTGTACCCTTCACTGCTATTTTCAACTACTTGGGATGATCCCAGCACCTGCCTCATTGAGCTATAGTGGATGTTCAGTGACTCGATGACTATACAGAAAACAGCTGTTAGTGTTGCCATTGTCACTATCAAGAGCACAGCTAATCCACTCTGCAAGGCAAGGTTTTATCCCATGAATCTCAGAGCCCCGACCATTGCTCCACCCCCCTCCTGTGCCTCAAGGAAAGAAAGGAGGCAGCAACCTGTTAAATGTATCCTTCCAGCTTCAGGTCAGTCTCACCATCCCATCTCAGACATTGTTCGATTCAAAGGTTCAGAGAAATCAAAAGAAACCTCATATTCAGAAACAGAGAAGGACTCAATATAGAACCAGTGGTTCCCAAGTTTAGCTGTACATGGTAATTACCTAGGAAGCTAGACAATACCAGCTGGTGCCCAGGACCTCACCCAGAGATTCTAGTTTAATTGAACTTGAGTGAGGCTTGTGCTCAAGATTTTTCAAAGCCCCCCAGGTGGTTCTAACAAGCAGCCAAAGTTTGGAACCACTGACTGAAGATATCTTTTCTATAATACTATATTAGTTTATATTATTTTAATATAGTTTACTAATTATTATATTGTACTGATTAAATTAAGGTACTGTGTGTTTTTTTTAAATGTCACCATGAGGTAAGTAACCTAAAATTTACTTGATATAAATAAACAATAATCACTTGGTAATTGAAAGTGTGCAGAAAGGAATAAATGCAGGAGAGAAAAATTAGAGCTAGATTTGCCATTTTTATGAGTGCTGCCCAGAGGGTGATCCAATTCAGATGAATAGCCCTTGTTTTCTGGATAAAGAGGCTCAGTAACAGTGCACTAGGGAAGTTCATAGAGTAAATAAAATTTTAAATGGAGTCTCTAATGTTTAAAAGTAAGGAATTGACTAAGTAAAGGTCACATTATATTATGAAATACCTTGTTTCCATCAAGGTGATTGTTCTGAATAAATATACTGATAGAAAAAGATTCACAATGTGTTATTTAATGAAAAAAAAATGAGTTACAAAATAATGTATACACAACGCCATTTTTCTTTCTAAAATAAAAATTGTTATTCATAGAAAAATATCTAGAAGGATGTATCCCCAAATGGTTAGAGTGGTAACTGCTGAATGATGGCATGGAAAGTCATTTTTTTCTCCTTTCTGAGTCTTGATATAACTTCTCTACGATACTTATGTATGACTTGTGTAACAAAAATATAATTAAATATAGAAATCCAACTCTGTTGAAAGCATTTTTTCGGTCTATAATCTTACAGATTAATGGGTTTAACTAACCCCAAACAAAAATATCATCCTAGCTGGCTTCAGGCATCTAGTGTCAGGTTAGTAAAAACAACCACTACAGTTTTTGCAGTTTTAAATTTCTGCTGCAGTCAAGATCACCCCTAACCCTCTCTTCCTCTCTGGGAATCTACTGTAAAATAGCCAGGTGGACTTCCCTGTCTCCTCACACACGTGACCATATGTATGTGGCTTTGTGTGTACTTCCATTTGGAGACCTTGCCTGAGCCACTGTCCTCCTGGCTGAACCTTTTGAGGATTCAGGCCATTTCAGCATGAGGTTGATTTTGAGCTAGAGCTGGGCTTTGCTTTCCTGTTTAAAGAAATAGTAAAAGCAACTGAAGACATGTTGCTGGAGGAATACAGACACAATCAAAAGATAGAAAGCCTGCTTTTGCAGTAACAGTCTTTTATTTTGAAAGCAAGTGCCTAATACAAACATATCATTAACACAGAGCTTTGCATGTGATAAATATTTGATGAATGAATAAATGAATTAACGAACAAACAGACATAATCTAAAGCCATCCGTGTAGAATAAAAATGAATCTTACCTAGTGTGGAACAGGACTCTCAGTGAGCCGGGCTTATCTTTTTTTGCACTTTTAGATTCAGACTTTTTCACAGATGAGTGACACAGGGCTCCTGTGGTTACAAGCAATTTACAGATTCTTTGTGCCAGGGTTCATATGATAAGCCATGTGAAAATGCCTTCCAAAAAAAAAAAAAGTGGAAAATAGGCTTTCTCTATAATATATGTGTTTGTGGGATTGTTACGTTCTTTTCAGAAGCCATTATTGTGGTCTGATGCATTAACATGCATTATTCTACAATACTGGCTTAGTCATCACATTCAGGAATTAGAAATATCTTCAGAAAATCACTTATTTCATGCAACCTAGCCCTTCCCCTACCCCTATCTCTGTGAAGAAAAACACCTAAACTCTTGTACACAAGATATCTGATTGAATCTCAAAGACCTCAGAAAAAGGAGATCTTATCATTTTTCTTAGTAACCTTTTCCAAAGTCTTGTTTATCAAAGTGTAATTATGGGATTAATTTGATCTGAAGTATCAGGGTTTGTAATCATTACGATATGTTATCATCTTATTGAAAAAACTAAAAATAATTTCCTTAATATAGTCTTTCTAATCTGAGTCAAATCTAAAATTAATCATCTAAAATTATCAAACCTAATTTAATTAAAACTAGCTGTTCGCCATCTGGTCTTATTTGTATAAATTTAAGAATCTAACATTTCATAAGAAATTTTTCTATTTAACAAATTATGTTAAGTATAATTATTATGTAATTAATCTCAGTTCAAATTGCATTTGTTGTCACTTGACAGAAAAGTAATTTATGTGATAAAAAGTGGTTGACCAACTAATTACTCTGCCAATCGGGGTCTTTTATCTGAATGTCTCATCAATTTTTTTTTTTTAAAGAAAGCATTTTATAAGAAAACATTCTTTTTGAAATATGAGACTAGCTATTGTTAGTGCAAAGTAAACACAAGAAAAAATATTTGGAATGAATCATCATTATGTTTTGTAGTGTCAAAACCTTTACCTGGATAAATCAGAAAGCGAGGGAATAAATTAATGGTGGAAACAGAACACAAATCATAAAGCCAAATGTGGTAAACCAAAAAATTTCTTAAGGAAATTAGAACTAGGTAAGAATGTATGTACTCCCAATAGCAAGCATCTTGCAGTATTCTTGATTGCCACTACTTTTAGATGCCTGTTTCCTTCTTTGTGATTGATAAACCCGCTAATAGAAAAGATGAATAGTTACTGATTATGAAAAATATACCTTTATAAATAATGCTTATTTCTATGCATTTACTTTTGAAGACTTCTGGAAAATCAGTGATGCTTTCCTAAGGAGTCTAAAGAAGACATGTTACTCACCTAAAATCTTATTATATAGGAGGGCATCTGGTCATCAAAGGAGTGGGTGAATTTCTAAATAAGAAGAAACAATTTAAAAACTTGCCTTGCTTAAATAAGGGCTGGGAAGAGAAACCAGAAAGTAAAGCAGGAAAAATTAAAATGAAACATCTAGGATTCTTGCTCTAGTTGTAACCTCGCACTAGATAAGTGGGGCCAAGAAGGGAAGAAAAGAAGAAATTGATATCTGCCCAAATCTGAGAAACATTTTGTAGGACAAAAAAAAAGACTTCTAAAGCTCAGTGAGGAGCTGAGTATACAGTGTTTTCTATTTATTCCATACTTACTCTGTGCTACAAGTTGAGACAAGTGTACTGAGCATTCAAAAGTTGTCAAGTTTCCATAGAAAAATTGGCCATATGACGAAAGGGGCTATAAAATTTTTTTTACCAACCCAATTAAAGAAAGAAACATGGTGGAGAATTTTGTAAGTTTAGCAAAAGTTTTAAGTCTTAAAGCTATACACTACATGTTAGATAATAGCCTTATATCAGTATTAAATCTCCTGAACTTGAAATTTTCATTGTGGGAAATATAAAAGAATGTCTCACTCAGGAAATATATACTGAGGTATTTAGAGGCAAATGGGACACAGTTTTTAAAATTAATTCCCAAACTGTTCAGGATAGATACATATAAAGCAAATGTGCCAAAATGTAAGCTATTAATGAATCTGCATGAAATATATATTGTACAAGTCTTGTTATTCTGTAAGTTGAAATGAATTCTTAATAAAACTTTAACAAATAAGGATGACAACCTCAAATAATTGCCTACATCTAAAAAACTAAAAATTTGTCATCAGTGTATTAAGCTAAATCACGTAGGATCTTTAGGTTCTGTGGTTAGAGCAATTGCTTTCGCCTCCTTTTCCTCCTACCCAACCTACAACCCAGCCCCACTTCATAGAATGCAGAGGGCTTCTTGACATTTCTGATAAAAACAAAATAAAACAAAACAAAACAAAACAAACACCATTAATGACCAAGGTATAAGCTATGAGAAAATTTGATACAAAGAACACAACAGCTGATGCTCTGTCCCAAATGGGAGTAGAAAATGTTCAATTTCTTTCTCTGAACACTCATCTCAGCGGTAAAACATAGATCTCCACTTTTCCACCGGCTTCCGTGAAAACCAGATGGCATCTCTCAGATAGAATACTCATGACTACAAAGGTGGCATATGGGTCAGTGCCAAGATGATCACTTACACGACATCTGCAGATGGTGGTCCACCACATCCTGAGGCAAGAATAATGAGAACAACATCCACTTCATCATCATCTGAATATCCAAACAAACAACAGGGGAAAGTTAATGAAAACAGCACTGGGGCATGTCCCAGGAGGGAGAAGGAGTCGGCTGGCTTACCTGAGATGAAATTAGAAATGCAGCAAAATATGTGCAAAATACTGAGTTTGGTCTTTAATTGAGGACCAAAGATGATGAGTCTAAAAAGAAGAGTATAGTAAAATGTAATGCACTATACAAAAGGAAGAAATTATTTCTGTCTATGAAGCTAAATAATGAAAAGAAATACGCTTCTCAAATGTTGCAGAAGTGAGTAGAGTGTCCCTAAAATTAACAATAAAAGCCTTCTACCAGGACAGATGAAATGGATTTAATGTACTTTTGGAAACTGAAATGGCAGTTTCCATAATGTATACAAGTGATGCAAACAGCAAACAGAAAATGTTATTAAATTAAGCTTGATAATTATAGATGATTATCTTTAGTTTTGAACTGCAATATGATTAACTAGATGGTTACCAGGACCATAATAAAAGATATAATTATACATTTTCCGACATGCCTGAAATTACACATCTAAATGCAGCCTTGATTTCCAGTGCTATTTATTCATACCTCCTGATTATCAATAAGCAATTAACTTTTGCTGGGAAGAAAGAATAAAGAGGTTATTGGAAGGATGGACGGATAGATGGATGGATGGATGGATGGATGGATGGATGGATGGATGGATGGAAGGACATAAGGATAAATGCTGGAGAAAGAATGAATAGAAGGATGAAAAAATGGAAGGATGAGTTCTAAAATGGGTGAATAAGAGAATAGATGGATCAAGGGTGAATGGAAGGAAAGTGGGATGGAAGGATAAATGGAAGGAAGCTAGGTCTCACTAACATCAACACAAGACAAAAAGTCTTTTAACAAGGCGCATTTCTTTGATGCAATGCAGTTCTCGAATAGTCCATTGTTTCTATAATAATTAAATTAGATTGGCCGTCAACTCATCCAAGAGGAATAGCTGTTGGTTTGGTAGAGGTACTGCTTTTATCTCAATTTCAATTGTTCTTGCTTTACTTTCAGTTACCCAAATAATTTGTCCAATACAACAATAATATATACAAACTTTGTGTAAGTTTTATACCTATATTTTAATTTCTTTAGTTAAAATTATTTATCCATTTGTTCATTTGCTGTTTTAACTTAAAAAATATTGAGTGTCTACTCTGTGTCAGGCACTGTGCCAGGCATGGATACAGTAAGCATGCAAAAGTATTCCTTGCCCTCACAGAGCTTAGCTGTGGTGGGGGTAGAGGACAGGTACTAATCAAATAATCATATAAATAAATGCTCAGTTACAAATTGTGATAAATACTAAAAAGAAAGGGCATATTAAAACTGAAAAAGGTAATAAGTTTCTAAGAAATATGATTGGGGCATTAAATTCATAATTAATCAAAATTGTGATTTTAACTAAGCTTGTCTTTAGTGAGCTGAATTTACACACCAACTGAAATGCTAAATCATGTCTGTTTCCCAAGGTGTTATGTATTACTGTGTTGTCGTCCATGATTTCATAATGGTTTGGGCATATATTGTATTCATAACCAAGAAGCCATCTTAAGTTTTTTGGTTTATGAAAATAAATATGCTGCAATCAAGTCAATATTTCTGATAATGTCTTGGAAAGATAATCCAAATTATCAAATGCTTACATTGCTTTTAATGTTTAGCCTTCTTTTTCCCTTTGAGACTGAATCTGTGTTTATTTTCTTCTGGCTTTTTCCAACTCATCTTGATAGGACTTCCTTTTCAAGGCACTTATTACACAAAATGCTCAGAGAGCCCTCTATTCTCTCCTTAGTCTTGAAGAATATTTTTGGCTGTTTTCCTCTCTTATTTGTATTATTTTCGGGTTCAAGTTACGGTTAACATTTGTTTCTATTAATGTAACTTTTTTCAAAGACGAAAGTCTTTTCATTGTCAGCCTCTCCCCGCACCAACCCAACCTCCACACATTACTTCCTACTTCAGGACTCAGTAAACAGATGGCCATTTTTTAAACCTGCCTTTTAATGACATGATGGAAAGATCAAGAATTAAGATCTGAAAACTCAGCTTAAATCTAATAGTAAATATTTATTAGTCACTTAATCTCTCTATAACTTACCTGTCAAATTAGATAATCAGTTCTTTCATAGAGCTATAGTGATAAATAAGATAGAGTATATTCAAATTCTGTAAAAAGTAATGTGCTAAGTTAAGGCATTTAAAATGTAATTACTATCTGTTTGTATTCCTGTGTACTACCTTTCCTATTTTGATCGAAGTGACTCAGCAGCCTTCAAAAGAGTAGCACAGTGCCTACCACATTATAGGCACTCAACAAGTATTCAGTTTCCTCCTCTTTCCCTGATAAAAATTTAAAGTGTCAACTTTAATGTAGAAAAAGCAGAAATTAATGGAGTTGGTTGTATTAATTCCCTTAGGACATCCCCTGGCTGCAATTTTTTTCCTCCTGGCAGGTAAGTGGATAAATATGATGTTTGACGATAGCTAAAAAGGATAGTTGCTAGCATATACAGAATTTTAGTGCAAATGTCAAGAGGGTGCCTTCTCCCCCCAGCTCAGCTCTGTACCAGAGCGCTTCACTTGGTATTGACATTACTAACACCCAGGTTATCCTTCTTTGTTCAGTGCACAAACTGCACAACCACAGATGGCAGCCCAGTAATCACGCTGGAACTTGGAAATTGGAAGCTTATACCATTTAGCCATCACTATAATATCATTCAAACTGAAAATATTGGCTCAGCTATTTCTAATCATACAGATTTTTCACAGACTCCTCTCGCCTACATCTGTTGACTTTAAACCATGAGACATATATAAGTCTACAAAGACAGGCTTGTTTATCCCATCATGGAACTATATCTTTTTGGATATTTCTTTCATCATTTTATACTATTATAGACATTAAAATGGTTCCTTATTATGAGTCAGAATTAGCTGAGAGTAACAATGTCTTTTCTGTTGGATGTTCTTTCAAAAACTGAAAATATTCCTTCTATTAAAATAGCACAAGAATTTGCATTGACAGAATATTACATGAAGACCTCTAACTTACACCCTTCCCACTGGAATTATCAACTCACATGTCTGTTTGATCTGGCTAAGGGAATGGTTTTCCTACCCTTGAAGTTCTTAAGAGGGAGCAGACATCCTAAGCCCCCTAATTACATCTTCTGCCCCCTCTTCCCCATGACCTGAAGTTTCTTGGAGCCATGAAACATTCTCTAGTAGTCATATCTCCTTATGGAAACAAAGAGCCACCACAGAGGCAGCAGGAGTGGATGGGATTTCACCATAAGGTTTACCCTTTTCAAGTATATGTTTTCAAGGACTCACCACAACCTAAGCAGGATATATAGCTTGAATAGAGAGGAGATGAGGACTCTTAGTGCAATGTGTGCTGGGTGCAGGGCACACAGATGTGAGGATATTTCAGGCAGCCATACTTCCTTCTCATCATTCCCTGGGAACGTGGAGAGAACATAGCCACTATCTGAGGCTCCATGAGTCCTTCTTCCCATGTTCCGAGGAGCAGTAGCAGAAGCACAAATGATTCCCAAGCCTCTGCAGTTCCTTCTTTAGCTATATGAAGACACTAGAAAGTGGTTAGGGTCCAGAACCAATATATAATAGGCTTTCAGTTACTTGTAGGTAGTCTTTACAGGGTGTGCTAGGGACTCAGTGCCATTTACAGCATTGTTTCTAAGGGAAAGTATGCCCTGCATTTGCAAAACTAATTTCCAAGTGTATTTTAGAGCATAGCACATGAGTAAATTAGAATTTAATTTTAAAAATAATCTCTATTCAGGGTGAAAATAAACACTTCAATACAATTATGAACTTGTTTGCTATTCCTTACACATTATGTTTGCCAAACTTGTTTTTAGATGTAAGTTTAGCTAAAAATGCTAACTTTTCGTTCTCAGCACCTTCTTTCTAGTTATTATTAGTTAATACTTGCATAGATAATTTAGGATATTTTTAGTTCGTGGTGCCCTTTGACAGATCTGAAATATTCACAATCATGTGTACTGGGCGACTGTTGTTATTCTCATTTTGTAAATGAGGAAACTGAGACTCCGTAAGTTTGACTTGCTCAAGGTTATACAAGCATTAAGTGACTGGAACTGGAACTCAACCCCAGGTCTGGTGGCTAATCCCACACAGGTTCCTTCTACAACGTCCCACTGTATTATACAAACCTTCTGATGATAAAAGAAAGAGAGAAATCATATGATGCTGTTTATCTAAAGAAAAGTCCTTGATCACTTTTTCCAACCAGAAAGCTGTTAGCAGGTTGCTTCATTAACTAGTTGGAAGCTTTCCCCTTTCCTTATAATCAACACTTGGCTCGTCCTTACACCACTTCCTTTCCTTAGCAATCAGCAGCTTGCCTTTGATGCAGAGCTTGGACAGTTTCTGAAAGCAGAAGTATATTTTCAATAATGAACTATTCAAAACAGCATTTAAACCAAACCGTAGAGTTTTAAAACAGAGTCTTAAAGCCACTTACTTCCCTTTGAGCAATATCCACATCTTTCTCTGGTTATCAGCAGGCAACGAAAATAAAAGCCTTTGCCTCTAGTGAACGTACTCAAAGGTCACCCACAGACATGAATCCCAGTGTGAAAAGCAATTGAAACAAGACAAACTGAAGTAAATGAATCAGTAGGTATACTGAGTCTTGTTAGCATGATTTTGTTTTGGTCCTGAACCGAATGCCTACTTCATGATAATCAATGTTATTCTTAAAAATGGTCAAGAAAGGAGACTGTATAAGCAATTGTATATCCTATTCCATTATTTAACAGATGTTGCCATCAACAAGCTTTCCTTTATTACATTTATTTCTCTGAAAATAAAACCATATTTCTCAGTCTTCTTATCTGTGAAGTTAACAGATTTAAAATTCAGAATCCTTCTTTTTAAAAAAACATAACATTTTTTTTTGAAAATGTAAGAGCCTTTTATTACCCTCTCTTTGTCTCCACTGACCTTTGTCTAGCACATAGCAGGCACTCAATAAATAACTGTTGATTGAATGAATTTTGATATTATTTGCTAATTTGATAAGTTTTTATTCATTTTAAGCTATCATTCCATCTTAGGAGATAGTGGAGTCAGAGAGAACAATAAGAAAGTTATAGTTACCGAAACATCAACAGAGTGGTGACAATGACGGTCAAGGAAAGCAAGAGATATTGTCAAGGCAGATGACTTAACAAATCTAAGGAGCAAAGAAGAAGGGGAAATCCAAGATAATCCACCTTCCTGAGCCTGATTGGCTGGGAAGACAGTGATGTTAACAGGAGTGTTAGGGAAGGTAAGATGAGAATCAGGTTTTGTGATGGGGAGATGATTATTTTTCAAACTCCTAAAGCTTAAGTTGCCAGTGAGACATCCAGGCAGAGAGCCCAGCAAGCCAGCGTGAGAGTGGAGCTTGGGAAAGAAGAGCAAGACAATGATTTGGGCCTATCTTCAAGGAAGTGTCCGGCATCCTGAAATTGTGTAAGATGGCCAAGTGAAAGCATGTAGAGAGAAGGGAGACAGTGACACTCATGTTGAGTGGGCAGAAGGAGGAAGGAGGGCCAGGGAAGGAGCACTCTGAGGGGGAGCAGGAGAAGCATCCACACCAAGGGCCACAGAAACTAGTGGAGATAATCATGCCCAGGAGCTGCTAGTTGGCAGAAGGCAACAGGGAAGTGAATGAGAAAAAAGCCACTGGGAAAGAAGTCCTGGTGGGCTGCAAGAGCCATCTCAAGAGATAATAGAAGCTTAAACAGAAGACAGAGAATTGAAGATGTGGAGGTAAAAGAACAGCTGGATTCTGCTCTCATATCACTCAGAACTTCAAGTAAGGAGATGAAGGCTGTCTCAGAGATGTTATCCCACAAACCTCAGTCACTTCCATCATTGTAAAAGTTTACTTCTTAAAGTTCAGCTATAACTTCTACTACTTCCTCTTTTGAAGTATTTTTAAAAGTCTCCTCTTATAATCCCTTTGAATTTCCCTCTTTTCCATTCTGTTTCCAGGTACTTGCCACATTTGCCATTTCTTTTCTATAGTGTTCTAAAGTTACTTTTTTCCTCCTCAAACTCAATAGGCCCTTATTATTTCCTCCCTTGAATATTGCAACCTCCTATTCAATTTTCTCCTGCTCCAGACTATTTCCTGTGAAAATATATCCACATCTTTGGGAATGGATTCCACTTACAACTACATTCCTAGTTAAATCTGGGCTTGGTTTGTATATTAAATTCTACTATTCTTGACCCTTCGTAGTTTAGCTCAAAAGCTCTAGAAAGTCGTAAAATTGATTATTGGCTCTTCTACTCATTGTATTTGCTTTCTAGACTTTGAAGAACTAGCATAATAAATATTTATTAGGAATAAAATTTAGGAAATACAATCTCACAAATATGTCATCAGTAAGCTTTGTGACATTTCACATTATCTGAATCCTCTGACTTTATCTCAAGGATTATTTATAGAAGAATAAGGCTGCAAAGTAATGTCATCTCAGTTTTAGTGTAATTTTTATCCATTCTTTAACAAAAGAATAAACTAGTAGACTTACTATTTGAGTGAAAAGAAAGTTAACAATTTATCATTATTGAACTTTGTAGCATAGTTTTACTTCTTTAAAGACATATACATGGACTGCGTATTACAGAACCAGAAAGATTGGGGTCAAATTCCTACAATTCAACTAGCTGGTACTTTTAACTTTCTCTTCTTTAAAACATAATATTTAAATGTTGCTTTTAAATAATAACTTGGTTTACTATGTTTGTCTTTTGTAAGCACTCATGATATTTCTTCAGTTTTCAGTAGTTTCTAGTCCAAGACATGAATAATGATAAGTCACCATAAACCACCTTGAAATACTACAAGGATGACGTAGATAGTAAATGCAGTGTGTTGATAAGCACAAAGAATGGCCAGACCATATCCGTATGAGGCAAATTCAGAAGTCTTTTGTAAATTTTATCTCTGGGGAAAATTTCACAAAAGTATTATCTTCCCACTTTAGATTGGTACTTAACAATTGTAAAAGTTGTTTTTTCCCTTGTAAATGGCTCAAAAATTATTTGTACTTTTGCATTCCTGGAGATAGAAAAAGATTTTATTTAAAAAATCCATTGTCAAATTTATTCCAGGCTAATTACGACTGCAAGAATTTCTGAAGAGTAACTTGCAGCCACAGTTATCTTTGGTTCAGAGTTTACTCTTATCATAAGCTAATGAATTTGAAATAAACCTGGCCCGAACATGTTAGACAAAGCTCCATTATTACCCAGATCTAAGCTATCATTTATTCACTGGGAGAAAAAAAAAAAAAAAAAACTTGGGAAGAAGCTTGCCAACAAACCAGATGTCACCATCAGTAGACAATTATGTTTCACAGTTTGGCACCTGGGGCCCACAGTCATCATCCAAGGAGGAGGAGAAATGAAAAGTAGAACGTTCTTGGCAGGCTACAGACTAAAAGATTCCAAATGGCTCATGGTGAAAATGGAGGCTAAAAGGGCTGCTTCTTTAATTCTCAACAAAGGAGACCCCTGGACCAAAACTTGCTCAGAACATTGTTTACTTGTTTAGAACATCATGATCCCAATAGGTACATAAGAGTTTAAAATGCTCAGATGCTCACAGGCACTAGCACTGAAGTCGATTTGTCAGTGTTTTCTGCTCCAGAAGATTTGCCATCTCATAGAGAAGACATCTTTTTTTGGTAGATTGTCAATGGAATCTAAAACGTTTCTTTCTCTGATAAATTTTAAGGAATGCAAAAAAAAAAAAAAAAGAGCTGATTTGGAGCTGATTTCAGTGACATACTGACCAAAAACATAAGGGACTGCACTGCATAAAATACCTTTTCAAATCTCTAATTAATTAAGAAGTTGGAGATTTACATGGAGAATTTCACCACGTCTTCTTGTAGATTCAGCTGAGAAAAAGAAAATGAACTTCCTCTTTGGAAATGTGTTTCAATCTAAGATAGACACTTTATGATCCTATCATGGTTCTGAATGAATACCTAGATGTCCTAATAGATCTTTTTTACTTTTATGTAATCGAAGAATTAAATAAATTAATAAATAAAAGTTGAAATAATTCCTTTTTCTTAAATTTTTGCTAAACATTTCTTTATGTGTGTGTGTGTGTGTGTGTGTGTGTGTGTGTGTGTGTTTGTATTTACCCTCATATGGAAACTGCCCATAGTCAGATAAATATGGAAAGCAGACATTAAATTTATTAGTTCCTTCTGCAAGTAAACAGAGCAAACAGAATTCTGGTCAAATGAAAACTACTTTTTCTACCTTTCTTTGCCACCAAATCCTGGATAGCACAAAATAAAGTAGAATGTAATTTAAAAATTATATTTATGTTTCATCTTCAAAACAATTCTTATTTAATTATCCAAAATATTGTTGATAATTTTGGATAATTCTTAATGTTTTGTTTAAATAGAGATAACTTGCCCACTTAATCTATGAATTCACAAATAGTTCTTTTCTACCAAAATCCCTTACCATATTTCTTAAACTATTCTACATTTTGAGCAAAGGGTAAGATTTTTCTTTGTGTGTGACATATATAGGAATAAATATCTACTTAATTAATATGTATTAATCAATATAAATATAAATAGATTACATAATTATTATAAAAAATATAATTAATTACATATTAATGTACGTCTAAAGGTTATGGTTCCAGAGTGTATCTTTCAGGCTTTCAATAATTATGTTTGTTATTTCATGATGAGGTAGCTTATTAGCTTGTTCCTGGAAATGCTATACTTTCAATGCAGTGGTTTTCAAGTGTTTTGGTTTGCAAATCTTTTTATCAAGGGTTAAAAACAAAACAATGGACCACAAGTCCCACTAATATCACCACCACCTCCTACCTCCTTTGCCATCAGCCCTCCCTACTGAAACCCTTCATGTGCATTACTAGAAAGAACATTGCCATGTGTTTAAATTATACAAACAAATTATATCATAAATAATTTCCAAGTTTGCCTGTATGTGAATAAACACTGCAATTCCCTGATGGTTATAAACTTTAATGCTATCAGCTTGTGTGGTGTTCTTGATTGATGAGAATTTGTTTTCCTAAGTGACTAGAAACAATAAGCTGAGAATCAGAAGTCCCCCGTTCTATTACAGGATTTGCACAATCAGGTTCAGAGCCTCTCTGTGCATCTAAGTTTCAATTTACGTGGAGAATTGTTACACCTGCCTTTAATTCACAGCACAGAAATAATAAACCATCCTCGGGGTCATGGAGAGCAATGACTCTTCCGTAGGCCTGTGTAAATTGAAAGAGCAATAACAACAAGCTACCAAGTAGTCCCTTGGTCTTGCTGCTGAAGCCTCACATGCCCCACAGTCCCTCTGACAACTATTTATTCTATTCCTAAAGTAACAAGAAAAAACCCTGGAGTTAATGTCCACACTCATCGCCAGCTCCAGCTGAATGATTCTTGGAATAGGTGAAAAAATACAGAAGGAACAACTGGTTTCTCTCCTCCTCAGTTCCAGCAAGAACTCTGTGGCACTCTCAAGGTCAAGGAGAGTACTGAAGTGGGTGGAGAATTTCTGCAAAACACTTCAAGGCCTGTTGAAAACTGAAAAGGAGATACTTTTATAACAGTACATTAGGTATTGTAAACTCCTCTACAAAGTTTCTTGACAGAAATGATGACTTTGATTGCTGTAACTCTGATATATAGTCAAGAAATAGTTTGGAAAGGGGTAAAATAAAATAAAACTATTATTTAGTCATTGATGTCAGCTTTCTAAAAATCTATCTATCTATCTATATCTATCTATCTATCTATCTATCTATCTATCTATCTATCTATATATATATACACACACACATTTTTTGATTTAAGAAATTTATACCCTTAGTTTCAGTCCTCCATGGTGAATTTCTTCATATAATTTATAATCCAAAATGTTATAAGAGGTTCTGCTTCCAGATAGCCCAGTATTTTTCCATAGATGAGGGGAAATCAGAAGGAAAGTTTTAAGAGCTTACATAAAATTATATGATACAGTGTTTCCTGACATTAGCAAGTTGGCTTTCACAATTTCTCAGTTTCTTACCCTGTAGAATGGAGGCAATTCATTAGTACAAATGTAAAGAAATTTTTCACAGTATAGTAGAAAGTGGTAGAAAACAAGAGGCTTGGATTCTACTTCCAGCATTATTGACGATCTGTACATCATTAATAAAGCCATATAACTTCTCCAGACCCTAGTTTATTACTTTGTAAAATAAGTGGCTTATTCATTCATTCATTTGAAAGCATTTGTTAGGTGCTCACTAGATTGAGGCACCATGCCAGCCTCGGGGAAAAAAAAGCCAAATAATATGTTTTCCTTGCCTTCAAAGAGCATGCAGCCTAGCAGGAAGTGACAGCAACACAATCAAAGACAGGAAAGAGATAGATGTTCTTATGGAAAAGTTATTGGGGAGCCAGGGAAGCCAAGGAGACACTCTGTTGCAGTAGGCATAGAGTAATTTCTAGGGTTAGGAGACTTTGCAAGCACAAGAAATAGTAAGAGAAAAGGCACAAGATATGAAACAGTGTAGCCTGCCAGGAAATCCACAGGGGTCCAGTGCGGCCAAAGAAGAAGTTAGGAGCCAGATGGCAGAGCATACTAAGGAGTTTGGGGTTCAGTGTGTGGGCATAACCTTTCAACAGGGTCAGTGGGCATGTTCTTGCCTAGCCCGCAAAGCCTTCTAGAAGAAGCTGCCTCACCCACTGCCTCTGCTGAAAGCAAATTGACAATATTATCTACCCTTCAACTACCTACTCATGACTGGTGTGGTACAGGCACTTGATTCAAGAGTGGCTTATCTTGGATCTGGATGAACTGGCTTGAAACGATGAGCTACACTGCAAGTCTACTATGGCAAAATTCAGAAACCATTATTATAAATATTTGTGGGGATAAAGAGAAATGGGAACTCTCAGGCACTACAGACCAAAATATATATTTGGTAAGCCAATCTTGGGAGTAAGTTTGAAATATTTGGCAAAATTAATTATGTACGTATGCAGCAATCCCACTCCTATGTACGTAAATCAGAAGATTAATGTAACGGATGAGTAAATGGACATATGCAAAGTTATTTCCTCTAGCATTGTTTTGGAAGCAAGGAGTTGGAGGCAACCCACATGTCTATCATCATGAGAATGGAGAACTAAAATAGGATGGGTGCATAGACTGAAAAAGGCTGCAGTAGCCATAACTAGATGTGCATACAGAAACATAAATTTTAAAAATAGCGTTGAGTGAAAAAAAAAAATACAGAAGGCAGTAATTTAGCATTATCTACATAGATTCCAAGAGGAGACATACACAAAACAACACCATCTCTCAAACATACGCCATCTAAGAACATGTATTACACATATCAGAGTCAATGCTTTTGGAAAGAATGAGGATAAGAAATAAGAGAGAAGAAATTAAAACAGTTAATTTTGCTTTGCGTAAACAAATTACAGTGCCCAAGCATTATTAACTCAGTTCCACATACTTCAGGTCAGGAAAACAAAGTAAAATATGAGTTTAAAGAGCCATATTCTCTTAAGAAACTAAGAAATAAGGCAAAAATTTGCACTTCTAATGAGTTTTGCAAAGGAATATGGCTAAGTCACATTTATGATGGGATACTGGTATAAAGATCTGCAAATTTGCAGACTCTGGCTTTTAGTCTACAGAGCCTTCTTAAATGCAGAAACACTCTCCAGCATCTGTCTCTTTGAGGTCCAAACTTTTGCAGCTTCTGTTTTTGAACTATTTTGAGTAGTTTTCTGTTCTTACTCTCAAAAGAGACAAAATCAACTTTAAATGTTCACAACATGGCCACAGTTGGGGATACCTGTCAGGACATTGCTAACAATCCAAGGAAAAAAATGATAACTAACTGAGGAGAGGGGTCAGTACTAGAGATACTGATTTGGGGAAAAACAGATTACGGAAGATTATTGAAGTCTTATAGGAAGGAGCAAAATCATGCTTATACATGTAAGAGGAGAAGAGGATTGTCTTTTAAGGACTGTGTGAAGAGAGAGAAACCAGCAAAAGAGACTAAAAAGGAGAAGAAGAGAGTGAAGAACCAGGAGGGAACACCATTATGGAAATCAAAAGAAGGAAAACAAGGAGCCGATTTCATTATATACTGCTAAGTTATCAATTCTATTGAGGTGTGGAAAGGTTCTACTGGACTTCCAATTGCAAGATCATGGTGACCTTTTCCAAAGCAGTTTTTCTGCTGTGATAGTGGCAGGAATCTAGTAAATGGGGTGCCACTCTGGCCAATGCCTAGGCTGAAGTTGGCTTACCCAACCCCCAGGGGCAAAAACCAGCCCTCTGGCTTTCCCATGATGATGCAAAGAAAAAAAAATAATTCAAAGTAAAAAGAAAGAAAGAAAGAAAGAAAGAAAGAAAGAAAGAAAGAAAGAAAGAAAGAAAGAAAGATAATATTAAATGAAATAAAACATGCTTTCAATAAATCAAGAAGTCTTAATTATTTTAAGTCTGACCAGTAGGTAAAGCATTGGAAACAATAAATATGGACTGTCCATTGTAGAATTTAGCTAGAAAAGTTGCATTTGAACTTTAAATCTCTTCCAATTCTAAGTGTTAATGATTAAAACTCATAAACTGTAGTCCATAAACACAAAAATGACCTTAAATATGTTAAAGAAATAACAATAATTTGCTTCTTTTATTCAGAATGCTTATTGTAAAAGTAATACATGCTCGTTGTAAATTTAAGCAATGCAAAAATGTATAAAGTTAAAATTAAGTTCTTACTTCCACCTCTATCCTATGCTAATTTCACTCCTCAGAGAAACCACATTTTCTAGACGTATACAAACATATATGTATATGGAACAAAATCACTATTTTTAAAATATACTATGTATAGACATGAATGATATTAAAAATGTTTTTTAAATCAGTGTGATGATGCACTGAGTAATTGGAATGGATGCCCGTGGCAAGCTGGGCAAGCTGGTGGGCCACATTTTCTTTAACCAGTCACAGGAGAGACACCAAACCCCTGACATGATGGGAAGAGCTGCACTTCAGTGTCCAGCTTAGTGGTTTCTCTGCTGGAGCTACCCTGCCATGTGAGTTGGACGTGATCCCGGCTGCATAGCCTCCAAGCTTTGGTCTTTGATTCGCCAAGATGTTTCTACGAGGTGCATAAAATACTTTCAGAAAGGCCCTTTCTATGTAAAGTAGACAGAACAGTTCGGTTTTTTGCAAGTAAGTAAGTACAAAGGAATATTAAGAAAATTAAAAGTCAGGTGCTCATGTCATTTAAATTAAGGGCTTTGAAGATGGGCAAACTTTGTGATCTGTGGCCATGTTCAAGGAAATGATCAAATTCCTGAGAGCTGTGCCTTTCTTTCCTCTTTTCTCCATAAAGAGTTAGCATGTGGCAGCTGTGGATTGCCAGGCCCTGGAGACTGATCTATGATCGAGACATTTATTTTGAAAAAAATTATTTCTCTCTTTTAGCTTTAAAATCTTTAAAAAGTACGTATTACTTTCTTTCAGATTTTTCTTTTGTAATTTAAAAAGAAAAAGCAATCAAGAAAAAAATAAGATCTTTGCATATGTCTGCTCTGAAGGAAAAATATACTCTTCATTCATTTTTTTTTCTTGATTACAACAGCAAAAGGCATTCAGAACATAGTGTTTTCAAATTACTGTTTCAAGTCCTGATTATTTTTTAAGTCTCCATGAAATACTAGTTAAAGAAAAAATGGAAAAGAAGACTTTCTAAATTTTTTTCAAAAACACTAATTATGCATTTGTTTATGTTAAGAAAATAAACTTTTAAATTTTTCATGTACTGTAATACTTTGAAAATTGCCCTATATATGATGAAAAGGGGAAGAGAGCGTTCCAAGTGTGGAAATATATTTCATATGTTCGTTGTCTTTGATTTTGATATATGCTTAACTATATTGCATTCTAGCAGCAGCTAATTTCCATATAAAGTGTAGCTACTTTCAATTTTACTATGTATTGTCTGCAGTGAAGGCTTTGATTTGTATGCCCTAGGCTAGATCAGAGCAATGCATAATTTTCTTTAAGTTCCTTCTGTCATGCACAATCGATATTTAGAGAGACATTACCCAAAAGGGGGTAAAATAAGATAAATGACATTTTAAAAAAGTTAGCAAATCAAAGAAAAATTATCAGAGAGAACCTGATGGCAATTCTCCTGAATCGTATGCATTTGGGCATAAGCCCACATGAATTTTGGTCTGTTTTGGTGATTATAACAACTATTTCAAGCCTAATAACAGGAGATTCAGCAGAGTCCTGTCAAAGCATCTGACATCATTCAGCCCTTTTGTGATGGTTATTACAAGCCAGTAAAGGTTTTCTTTGTAGAACTGAAGGGAGGCTATACACAGGACAGTGTAGATCCTGTGAGGTGTGACTTGTCCAATAGCATAAGCCCTCACCCCCAAATATTTTCTAATGGTATTCTTTCACTCAATTTGTTCCTTCAGTTCCCTTTGAAGAATTGTGCTTTTGAAGTAGATTAAGAAATTCTGTCACCTGGAGGGATAAATCAACTAGTCACACGGTATCGGCGTAAGCTATAACCTAATGACTTTTCTGATTACCATTTAATGGACAGAGCTCCAAACTGGGAATTAAGAGACCTGAGTTCTATTCCCAGCTCTGTGGCTACTCACCTCTGAGAAAATCACTTATCTTTTGGGGGCTTCAGTTTCTTCACCTTTAAAATGACAAGATGACTGAAGATCTCCTGCAGTTTGGAAATTCTGACTGTGTCTAGATTATCACCCTTGTAATTTAGCAAGTACCCTGAAGACTGGGAATCGGAGGTGTTCGATTTTGATGGACTTGGGAATGAGAGAGGAAAAACAGCAAATGAGTCATTCACAGACTGAGTGAGTTCAGAATTGTTAGGTACAAGGTACGAGCATTGAAAAATTAAAACTAGGGAAGAAAACAAACTTCCCATTTCTCTACTTCGAGTCATCATATATTTTTGAAGTAGTTTTTCCTTTTTCACAACATTATAACATTGGTATGTGATTGATCTTTCTTTAAAAAAAATCTGTTGGTCGGATTTATTAGTATCACAAAATTAAGAAAAAAACTGCGTGTTCCCATCTCAATTATTGTACATCTTACAAGATAATCATTGCTAACAGTTTGGAGTTTCTTCTTACAGACTTTTTTCATGCCTACGCAATATGTAAGGAGATTTATATATATTTTTACACACACCTCCTCCCATAACCTGTTCTTTTTCATTTAACAGCATAACAGTATGATCCTCCCCTCCTATTACAAGAAAGACTGCCGATGAGTGTCCCTGTACATATATCTCTGACACATTTTAGTAAGCTTATTCAGGGCAGAGATTCCAGAATGTGAGATGGCAGGCTAGGCACACACTCTAAAGCATGCCAGCTATTACATGCCTTAGCCTGATTTCCACAGATCTCGAGGCAAAGGCTTATGTGATAGCACTTTCTGAGGAATGTGATTCCAGGGAACAGGAATGAGAGGAAGGAGTGAAGCAGGGAGGAGGGATAACTGATACTAAGATGATTTATTGAGTTGATGGCTGAGAAATTTTTAAGAAACTACATGAAATGTATGTCAGGACCATCTATTTGGGTGGGGAGAAGGGAAGTGAGAAAGGGAGAAGCATTTATCCATCAGTTTTGCCCCTCACTGGTCAAAGATTTGCCTCATGGGATACTGACTCCCCAGCACATCTGGTTTGCACATGTATCAGCCCTTGTGCGTGTTCCTGTGGAGTCCTGAGATGTGGACCATCCCAGAAGCCCTGGGTTGGGGCAAGAGATAGGTCAACTCGCCCTAGTATAAAGCCCACCCAAGCCTACACTGAGTCCCCTGGAATAAGACATAGGTGAGGTCAAGAAAATCTGAAATTAAAAGTTTCAGATACACTAACAACCTGTCACACAAAAACGTACTGACTGAAAAGTGTCCTTCCCTTTAACAACAATGAATTCTGTCAATAATTTTTGCCAATATGATAGGTGAATATTGGTATTATTTCCTTTTATATTGTATTTCTGTATTGTTGAAGTTGCATATATTTGCATATGTTTATTAGCCTTTGTATTTTGTCTGCTTTGTGAATTGTCTGCTATATTCTTTGCCTTTTTTTTCTATTGGCTTGTGCTTCAAGGCCTTGATTTTTATAAGAAGAATACTTTCATGGAGCTTTTGTAAGTATTCACTTTTATAATCTAAAATGTGAATACGCTGCTTCCCACTTGCCCAATTTTTAGGATTTAGTGTGCACTAATGACAGTACTTAATCACATATATATTCTTTGTATTAGAAAAGTTACTGCTGTATTTTTTTCAGTATTAGAATGAGAATACATCTTATTCCACATGTAATAGCAGATATGGTTTTTATTTAAGGATGAATGCATTCTACTTTCAAGTGCTTTCCGGAACAAAGTCACAGTTGTAAGCTTGCTCTTTTCATTCTTTGTTCCTTGGGGTAATGACTGCATATCTTTTGTTGTTGTTGTTTTGGCAGAGAAATCTATTATCCTGTCATAGTCCAACTCCACTCTTATCTGCTACTTGTTAAATGGCTTCTGAAAGAATACAAGGGCTTTTCTATAACCTGCTCATGATATCACTTTCGATCTAATAATTCAGCTGCCACATATGATCTTGTCATTCAGTTTTCAACCAACCAAATGAGGTCTACTTAGTTTTCTCCTCTGTTCTAAAAGCTAGCTTTTTGTTCTCTTCTGCTATTTCCATTGTCATAATAAAGTGTTAAGTGCTTGAAGTTTTAAGTGAAGTATACATTTATTGGGGTAATATTATAAAAGATAAAAACAGGAGGAATTATCATCTTATTTTATAAATTGCATGTGTGATTGTAGGAATATTATAAGATAAACCCAACTTTCTAATTAAGGGTTAGAACGAAACACTAGAGTGAATAATTGTGTAGGTGCCATTTTTAAAAGTAAGTATATCCTAATAACACACCTGCTAGGTTAATCTTTCTTGGTAAATAGGATCTATGTATAATTCCTTTTCCTGGCATAAAGAAGTTGGTTGTGACTCAAGGGAAGATAACCCCACTTCCAACCTTAGGCGTCACTTTATTGATGTAAGGGTAAGTCTAACTTCCTTACTTGTTATTAGTTTAAAAATGAGCTTGTTTTCTAAAGCTGACTAATAGGACAAAAGAGAAGTCATGCTGAGGGACTTCTGGGAAAAATTCCTTTTTTCCCCCGAGAAACACAGGAAGGTATTTTCTCTCTTCTTTGTGTGCGGTCATGTCTGAATTTCTCTGATGTGGTTGTAGTTGGCTTGCTAGCAGTGTGAGGATAAAGTTAATACTGAGAATAGCAGAGTAGGGGCTTGGAAAACCTGGGTGTCTGGTGATATCATTAAGTCACTGAATCAATTGACTTTGAAAGCTGCCCTGCCTCTGCATTCCTGTGAGATAACACGTTTTATTTTTGCTAGAACCAGTTCGAATTGGAATTTCTGTTTCTTACAATCAGAATCTGCTCCCTTCCACTGGGTCAGAGGGATATAGGATTAGTCTGGAGAAATATCTAGATATCTTTTTTCTTTTAAGGTCCATATCACAAGACTTGCAAAAGATAGTCTTCAGACTCTTCCAAAATGAGACAAGACTCATACTCCTGTTACTTAAGGGCTGTGCTACCTTGAGCAAATCACTTTAAGTCTCTGAGCATCATTATTTTCAATTGCAACATGGATATGATAATCATGATAAATATCATTATTATTTCTAGATTGTTACATATTTTATAATTGAATATATTATATTATAACTTTGTTTATGCTATGATTATTTCTCAGTTGAACACAGGTATAATAATCATCATAAAGATTATCAATATAAGGTAATAATGTATGATAATAATAATAAAGTGACAAGTGTCACAAATGTCTTACAGATTTATTAAGAGGATCAAATAATATGTGTGAAAGAAACATATAGACCCAAAGCATTTATAACTTTTAATTATTAATATCATTAATAATAATAAAGTGTTTCTTCAATTATAGATTCCGTCAATTACAAGACACATTATCAAGAAAGAAAAATGCTGTCAATTAAATTACACCTTTACATTGTGTAACCGGCATCTTTTGATTTGACATTTTTCTTCATGTATCCCAACGGACCTGGCAATATCTCCTTCAGTTTCCCTGGTTGGCACGTAATAAATTCTTTTGTACGTATTTCAGAAAAAAAAATTCCTAACTCAGCTTCATGTACTTGTGGGTCTTCCTTCCTTAAATCCTACAAAGCTTTTTGTTGCTGCTTTACAAGTAAATGGAATTGTGGCTGTTTCCCTAACAGCGAAAATTTGCTTCATCAATATCAAATTTAAGCCCTACTGTTTTGTTTCCATCGATTCCCTTTAAACAGAAATTTTCTATTTCGATCTCAAATTATAGTATAATCTTTTAAAATACATTTAAAATTACAAACTCAACATGTGTAGTACCAACAGTATTCAACAGTATTCAAATGTGAAAACTGATATCTTAGAATTAATAAAATAGATATTTATGAAATGAATATAGGAGAGACAGAGGGGCCAAGTAACAGGGAGATATTCAAGTTTTTTCTATTGCCTACTCTTTCTTGAGAGAAGAGATTCAACTAATTGTATAAAAATTTTAAAACAAATACAAACATAAAAAAGGCAGTTTAAAGAAAAATATCATTTTTTCCCTCTATCAAATTAACAAAGGCTCTAAAAATGAAAAATATTTAATTTTATACCAAAAAAGAGAAATGGACATTTCCATGTGCCAAAAATATTAATTTTTAGGGAAAAAAATATTTGAGACCTGCATGACTTTATTTCTTTTGTACCTGGATATTTGACAGAATAATTCCTTTGACCTTAATTTCTCTGTCTAATAAAAAATACAGAAAAGTAGACATAATGAGGTGGAAAACAATATTAAAAACTAGCACAGGATTCTCGGGGAGAGAACAGTCTTTCAAAAGCTGCTCTAAGACATGCATATGAAGGAAGATGAACCTTACTTCGCCCCTGGACCTGGATGTGGGCAGGTACTGGGCTTTGAAGGACAGGAAAGTTACTCTTTGTGAGGCAAGGGGAGGAATTTTTTATTTGCTGTTGAAGGGAAGGAGCAAGTGGCAGGCAGAAGAAGAGAGGGAAGGGAGGAGCAAGAGAGAGAGAGCCAGCGAGATGGAGTGCGGCTTGGATGGATGAAACTCCAAGGTGGTGAGAACACAGCATTATAAAATGAGGACGACCTTTGTCTGTCCTGAAGTTATTTGCTTTTCCTCTCCACTTTCTCTGGGAAATGCTTGCTAAAGTCATCTAAACCCACAAATGCTTGCTTTGGGTGATTTTTGATTTTAGTTTGATTGTAGTTTTTGAAAAAGAGCATAAGCCATGGAAAGATTTTCACAGTGTGAGCCAGATGCAGGACACGGTGAAAGCCAGTAAGAGTTAAAGCCCAATTCCCCCACCCACCACCACTACACCCTTCCTCCCCTGCCCCCACCCTTGGTTAAATCTGCAGAGATTGGGGGGTGAGAGGGGTGGCTTTGCTTTCCTGCTGGCTATGTATTGGGCAGGAGGTTGATTCATTCATTCAATACATATTTATTGATGACCAGCTATTCAGGCACCGTTCTGAATAACAAGAGGGAAACAAAGGGGTGTTCATTCTTGTGAAAGAGACAGAAGATAAACAGAGACAGATAATAAATATGATTTATTGTCCTATATCACAACTGCTATGAAGAAAGATAAGGCAGGATCAGAGAGTAGAGATTGATAGGATAAGTGAACACATCCTGGCAGAAGCGAGCATTTTAGACAAGAACAGGAGGTACAAAGGCCCTGCAACACAAACCACCTGATTAAAGTGTATATGGAAAAGCCTGCAGGCAGGTGTACAGGGGTGAGAAGGAGGAGGAGCCATGCAAGAGAGGTCGGAGAGAGGCAGGGGCCAGGTCAGTGAGGGCCTTGTAGGTAGCACACAGCCTTTGGGTTTCACTCAAAGTAAAACAGAGGATTAAAGGAGAGGAGTAACAGGGTCTGATTTACTGTTTTAAAAGACCACTCTGGTATCACATGGAGAAGGGATGCAGGTGACACAGGTGGAAGCAAGAGGACCAGACAAGATGATTAAATGATGAATTAGGCATAGATTAATTGAGATGTAGGTGGTGAGAACGGATATATTTTGAAAGAGGAACTGATGAGACTTGCAGATGGATTAGATATGAGATATAAGAGAAAGAAAAGAATAAAAATGACACCGAGGTTTGTTTGCTTAGTTTTTTAAAAGAATAATTTATGGTTTTAATTATAATTGCAAAAGCGACACATGTTCACTGTAGAAAATCTAAAGAATACAGAAAAATTAAAGAGAAAATGAATCACTCATAACTCCAGCACCTAGAAACATTTCAGTGTGTAACATTAAGATATATGTGTGTGTGTGTGTGTATATATATATATATATATATATATGTATGGGTAATCCCAGTTTTCTAACTGTACATATACATGTATGTACATATATGTTCACTAACTATATGTAATTAGAAAATTAAGGTTATCTGTTTGATTATTTATTTATATCAATATGGATTCATGCATATTTATTTTATTATAAAGGTTAAAATTCAATACTATCATTATTTATTTATTGCTCAAATTTTTCCCACTTTGACTATGAGAAGTTCCTTTCAGTTAGGCCCTGTGTTCCTTAGACAAATCTTTAGGCTTCTCTTTAAAATTATTAAATATTTTATTCACATGAACTAATTAAGCATATATATTATATATGATATATGATACATATAACATAATATAATGAAAATCTTTGTACCTAAATCTTAGATCTTAACCTGAGCATTGAGTGAGGATATGGAAGGAAAAATGGGAGATGAGCAGGATGGGGAGGAAAGTCAGTTTGGTTTCAGATATGTTAAGTTTGAGTAAAAGATATGCAAGAGGAATTTGGAGCTCAGGGCAGTGGTCAAAGCTAGTGTTACGACTGAGGGGCCCACACCAACATATGGGTTTCCAAAGAAGAAGAAAAATATCTTACACATTCCCATCACTCAAAGATAAATACTCTTAATTAACATTTTGGATTAATTCCATTCTGTTCATGTTTTCACATAGCTAAGATACACTGTGTGTGCAATTTTGCATTCATTTTTTTTCTCACTTAACATTATAATAAATATTTCCAATATTTTTAGTATATATATGACATTATATTTAAACATGTTTATACACTATAACTTGTTCATAAAATTTAAAAAATTTATCCCTATATGGTTCTGGAGACTTGAATTATTGCCTGAATTATTTTCTGGAGACTTGAATTATTTTCTCTGTATTCTTCTTTGGAAATATGTAGGATGTAGAGGTTTCACCTCTGTTAGTTATCCTTCGGGGTCATTACCTTATCTTTGTTTTTTAAGATTTTTCTTCTTAATTAGCTTTTCTCTTTAGCTCATCTTCTTTTTCTTTAAGTCTTTCTAAAATGTTATGAGTAATAATTATCAGATGTAATTGGTGTGGACAAAAAGGGAGCCACATTCGAAACCCTACAAGCTCAGGGGAGGCCCAGATGGCAGGCCTTACAAACCCAGAGACCAAAGTAAGCGTCGAAGGTGGTCCAAACATAAAAGCTCCTAACTAAAAGCGAGTCATGGTGGTAGTCACATTCTAGGCCTGTAGCTTCCTTGACAAAGGTCAGCCTTTACCTTTGAAATTGTCCATTGGCTTTTTGCATCTAAGATGACATGCTTTTGAAATATTAATCTTTTCGACATCATTAAGGTCACAGCCGCTGGCACAAGAGCATGAGACCACCAAAGCCCTCATTGTCATCTCATTCCCCAAATACCATCTCTATGTGCTGTAAATGTTAATTATAAACTATCCCGTGCCCACCAATGTAAAAGAAGTATGTGTCTCTCCATTTTGCTTTTTATCTGATCCCAGAGATTGTCCCACTTTGCTTTCTCTTCTTGCCCCCTTAATCTACCACCAGTGGACTTCATGTCAGCCTCCTTTCATCTTCTCCTTTGATTCTAATGTATAAAATAAGCTGCAACACCACCATTCTCCAGAGCATTCTCTCAATTTGTTGAGATTTTGCTTCCCGGCTATTGTCATCAGTTTGTCTCAAATAAACTTATAAAAATTCTCTACAGCTTTAAACATTATTTACATCGACATTTGTAATACAAGAAAGTTATTTTCTAAGACATTCTTTACCTCATGAAGTAGGAATGCGTAGTAATTTTGATTCTACCATTGCATTATTACGTTCCTTAATATATATACCTCATTTTATCTGACATTTTTTCTGTTTAAGCAAGCATCTAGGCCTGTTAGCTTTGTACCAAATCCAGCCATCTTTTCATTTCAACTCTTCACATCTTTCTGTATTTCTCTTTTAGCCAAGTAGAAATATCTGAAAAATTTTTTTATTTCTTGTGGCAAATCATTTTCAGATATCTGTGTTCTTCTTTTCTATTTTTAGATAATACTCCCTTTTGTAGGAGCCAGGTGTTCCCCTTTCTTTGTTTCCTTCTTTTTCCTGATGTCGATAACTTATCTTTTTAAAGGGGTGGGCAGTCCCAACATAAATCTAACTTGTTGACAGACATAACCTGCGGATTATCTGTGGTGCCACTGACTGCTCTCTCAGACGCAGAACGATTGACCTCTAAGACACATGCACAGCCTCTTTCCCAATTCTGTTGATTTGCAGGCTTTGGAGGCCTGAAAATCTGCCCCGTATTGGAATTTGTCCATTAAAAGGAAGGTTCATGTGTTAAATAAGTTGAGATTGCATTTCTTTTTCTAAAAAAATCACTGAACATCTAAGTTATATCATTAATACTATAAATATATAAATATTCATAAACAGAAAATGTGACCTTATTATTTAAAAGAATAAACAAAGGCCATATTTTCTGATCTTAGTTTAATGTGTATAGTTATTAATAATAAATTTTTAAACAAATATCTCACATTCCTTTTAGGGTGTCTTATGAGATATTTTATAGGAAACTGCAAATTCTTAAGAACTTTTAGGATCTAAGGTACCATTTGTACTTTTGTTATTAAATATAACAAATTTTTAAGATGAGCAAATATTTACACAACAAATTAGTGATGAAATGTAAATGAAATTGTAAAGTAGAAGCCACGCTGCTTCTAACATTAGAGTAACAACACACCAATGGAGCCCTGAGGTGCTACGCCCTTGTTATGCAGGAAATATAACACACTCTTTTATCCTATTTACCTTTGAATAAGAGTTTTCCTTAAATTTCTTAGCGAAGCAGAATTTTAAATTGATACCAAAACCCAACTTTATACATACATTATAATTTGTGGTATGTAATTATACTATAACCATATTAATGTAGCTTCACTCATTCCCAGGTATGCATTTTTCTGTCTCTTTTTTTAAGTGCTCATTTGAATAATCTCTTCAGGTATTGTAATGGTAAGACATCTAGGCTGAGAGAAGCCTTTTTGTCTTTTCCAGTCAATATCCTAGTGTCCACACACAAATATTTAAGGCGGCTACAAGTTGCAACTTTCTGTCCATTTCAATACTTCAGAAAACTACGGTTTTTTAAAAGCAATACCAATGTGTAAGGAGCAGTTAGCAGCATAAACAAGAAAAATCAGTCATTCATCCTGATGGGGAGAGGGTGTGTGGTGGGGAAAGAACTACATAATCCTAATATGTCAGGGATAACTTTTTTCTGGAAAATCTTACATTTTGTTCTGTGGATCTTCAAACATTAATTTCAAAATATCAAAACAGCAACAACCAGATAATGACAACAACAAAATCTAAAGTCACTCATTCAGAAATGCAAACTAGAAGATAAAAATGTCACCCTGGGAAAGAATTTGCTTTATTCCAAGAGCTCCGACAGCTGAAAAACTAGATTCAATCAATAAAATACAGAAGAGTAGAAATGATATATTACTGTTTAATTAAATACCTAGTAGACAGCCCCTGATTCTCTGTGCAAATTAAGGAGAAATGAGACTGTTAGTAACAAATATATTACTTAAGGACTCTTGTAAGTAATAAATATATTATTTAAGGATTCTTGAAGATCTCTTGCCCCCTTCCCTGCCCCCCCACTTCCAACCCCGCCACCCCACCCCATGCCTCTGGCTCTACCAACTTGTTTCCTTGAATGTTCTCCATGTCAATGCTTCTGCTTAAGGTACGTAAGGCTTCGATTTAAATGCAACTATATTAGAAAAAAAAAATTTATAACCCCTTTCTTTCCTCCCATTTGTTTCCTAGAAGGGGTAACATATTCATAAGTTATCTTCCTTTAATCTTTTAGTTTATCAAGTTTGCTAGTTACTCACCTACTAAAGACCTGAAAAAAATGGAACCCCAAAGAGAAAACTTTTACGTTAAAAAAAGTTTTTATCAAATTAATGCATGATGTGGTAAAAAAAATTTTTTAAAGCACATAAAGGCTTGTAAAAAAAAAAAAAGCAGGTAAATTTTGATGAAGCACTTTGGAGAAAAAAATGTCTGGAGTAGCTGGAAGGCAAGGCGAGAAAACACCAAAAGACAATAGAGAAGGTGTAAGGAAGTCAAAATCTACCTACTTAGCTATTTTGCCTGGACATAGAAATGTACGAAAGTTCTGAGAGAGAGAAACAAAGGAAAGCTCATTTGTTCTTTTATCTATTTGATTCAGTCTTTCTAATTACACCTGTAAAGCATTGTTTCACCTCGTGTCTTACTCTCAAGTACAAGTACTAATCTGCAGCAAAAAGATCTTAAGTCGACCAGGTAGGAAAGGAGGGCACAGAAAAATGCCCATGGACACCCAGTGGAAAGAGATGGTGCTCCAATTCTTATACCAAGGCAGTGACAACGGAATCAAGGGCAACTGAGCCTCCACCCTCACCTGGCATCAATGAGGTGGAATGCAATACTTCAAGCACAGGCTGGGACTAACTGGCGCTCTTCTCCCACCATTTCCAGAGCCAAGCAGGCCCAGTGGGGAGCCGATCTGCATCAGCAAGATGGAAAGATGAGAGAGTATTCAGTACTCTGATTCCTTCCAGAAATAAGTGACACCTCATTTTTCAAGTGCTGAAAGAAAAAAATCAATCCTGAATTATATACCTAACAAAAATGTTCTTTAGGAATGAAGGAGAAATTCAAATGAAGGGTAAGTAAGAAGAAGGATAAGTAAGAATGCCAGCAGAATTACCCTTAAAGAGTGGCAAAAGGATTTTCTCTAAAGAGGAAGTAAATAACTGAAGGAGATTGGGACTTCAGAAAGAAAGAAAGAGCATTGGAATAGGTAAGATAAGGGTAAAAATAATAAATCATTCTTCTCCTCATGAGTATTAAAGATTGTGAGTTTAATGGTTGAAGTAAAAATTATATCATTTCATGTGGTGCTCGTTACATGTAGAGGAAATACTTAAGACATATATTAAAAGTGAGGAGGGTAAAGAAGCCTAAATGAAAATAATATTTCTATACTTCTCTTGAAGTGGTAAAATATGTATGACACTCAACTGTGGATATTACATGTGTATATTGTAATACATAGAGTAACTATAAGAGAAATATTTAGGAGCACTATATAAATCAAAATGTAATTCAAAAAATATTCATGTGATCCGCCAGAAGGCAAAAAAATGGAAACAGAGAGACAAGAAACAGAATGAACAAACAGAAAACAAATAATAAAATGACACACACAAGCCCTAACATAGCAATAATTATGTTAAGTGTAAATGGTTTAATACACCTACCAAAACAAAGATTGGAAGAGTAGATTAGTAAAACATAACCCAACTATATGCTATCTGTAAGAAACTCCTTCAAATCTAACAACATAGGTTTTTTGAAATAAAAACAATAGAAAAAATGTATTATGCAAATATTAATGATGAACAGGCAGGAAAGGCTGTATTAATATTAGTTAAAGTAGAAATTAGAATAAAGGAAATTAATAAGGCAAATAGTGATATAGAAGTCAAGGTACCAATAACCAAACTAAAGGAGTCCCTAAAGGGAGAAGCAAAAAAGAAAAACACAAAAGAAATAAAATAGATGATGATAAACCTCTCAGAATTAAAAAAAGATGAAGAAATTCAAATTAGAATGATTCCATAGAGTACCACACAAGATAAAGACATACCCATCACTGGAGTTATGACGAAATTTGATCATCTTACTTTAGAATAAAATTTAGTAACACCTAAAATCTTTGAGAAAGAACATATCGCTTCTAAAAAAAAAAAACCCAAAACAGATTTACAACTGAATTCTCAACAGCAGCACTCAATACAGAGCAAGATGGACTAATATTTTTAAAAAATATTAATGAGAAAGAACTTTGAACTTAGAATTAATATCCACTCTGTCTTTTAAATGCAAGGTTATATTTAAAAAGAAAAACATGCTTGATCTTATACATATGTATCAGTCTATTTCTACTTAATTGAGAGTCTTAAAAATTTTCGGATGCATTTATAATTATCCCCAAATAAATTTGAGATGGCATTTTTATTTTTGCATTATTACTGATGAACATGTGTTTAATTGTTGCCATCAGTTGAATGAAGATACCGTGTCACTGGTTATTTTGATCGCTTATGGTCCAAACTCATTCTCTTTGAACAGCAAATGTATTTCTATGAATGCAGAATTAGCAAATAATGTAAATACTAATAGTAAATACTCTGTATTGCTATTAATACTATCTAATCTGACCTCATTGGGCATTCTACAAAATTAAGTGGAAAAATAAATAAATACATGCAAGGGTAAATATCAAGCATATAAAGATTTAAAAGCAGCCATAGGAGGACCCTTTCAAACCCTCTTTGAAAAAGTACTTCACTGAGAAGAGAAGAAAATCTAAAACTATGCTACAAGAGATATAGAGACTTAAAGGGATCAAGTAAGTTAGAAAATATATTATATAAAAAAGCAAGAATCAAAACAGAAACACTAAAAATAAAATAAACAAAAAATGGAAAAGGGCATCCATAATAACCCAGACCTAGATGATGATATGTGGGAAGAGAGGTTGCTAGAGACATTAACAAAGATGATAGTAAGCTAATACACTTATCCTGCTAAGGGAAAGAGAGATTAATTAGTAATCAATACATTTAAGAAATTGATTTTTTTAATTCGCATAAATAAATCTTAGGTGGTTAGGCACATACATCAGAATGACAAAAAACAGAATGTATAATGTTAAAACTAAAGGAATAAAAGTTGATCTAAGCAATGGAAAGCTTCCAGAAAGGAGAAAAATATAGTGAATGTAAAATATGAAGTAAGGTCATAGGGATAAATCCTAATATAATTAAGATGAACACAAATGTGTTAAACTCATTCTGAAGACACAGAGAATCTCCGAATGAATTTAAAAATAAGATCCAGTAATACACTACCTATGAGACATACCTTTATAAAAAGCACATAGAAAAGTCAAAAATCAAAGAATGTGAAAAAATAGGTATATTTTTCAATAATGAAAGGTAGTATGGACAAAAACAGGCCAAATTTGAAACCTGACAAGTTCAGGGGGAGGCCCAGATGGCAGGCCTTACAAACCCAGAGACCAAAGTAAGCGTCCAAGGTGGTCCGAACATAAAAACTCCTAACTAAAAGCGGGTCATGGTGGTAGTCACGTTCTAGGCCTGTAGCTTCCTTGACAAAGGTCAGCCTTTACCTTTGAAATTGTCCATTGGCTTTTTGCATCTAAGATGACATACTTTTGAAATATTAGAAAAATCTTTTTGACATCACTCAGGTCACAGCCGCTGGCACAAGAGCATGAGACCACCAAAGCCCTCATTGTCATCTCATTCCCCAAAAACCATCTCTATGTGCTGTAAATGTTAATTATAAACTATCCTGTGCCCACCAATGTAAAAGAAGTATATGTCTCTCCATTTTGCTTTTTATCTGATCCCAGAGATTTCCCCACTTTGCTTTCTCCTCTTGCCCCTTAATCTACCACCAGTGGACTTCATGTCAGCCTCCTTTCATCTTCTCCTTTGATTCTAATGTATAAAATAAGCTGCAACACCACCATTCTCCAGAGCATTCTCTCAATTTGTTGAGACTTTGCTTCCCGGCAATTGTCATCAGTTTGGCTCAAATAAACTCAAAAAATTTTCTGTGTGTTTGGATGTTTCTTACATGGACAGCAGCAACTTTAATATGTTACAAAAGCATGCAAGACAAATATAAAGGACCTAAAAAAAATCACATTGGCAAAATAAACAATAATTATGTGAGGTAAGGAAATAGAGACAGGAAATGAAGATAACTCAGGAAGTTTGGCTCTAGAAGGGAAGATAGGTGGTAGCCGGGGGGAGAAAGGGGAGGGCATTTTTAGTATATAAGAGTAGAAGCTTCTCGAGAAGGTGATAGGGCAGAAAGTCAGAGGAGAGAGAATACCTCCACAGTAAAAGAAAAGAAAAAGGAAAAGGCAGGAAGTACAGAGGGTGAGCATACCCTCTATATATGGCGGTGGAAGAGCAGGCCTTCTGTTCTGTGGAACCTGGGTGGGCCCTCACACACCTCTCAGCCGAGCATTTAGTTTGCAGACAGATGAAATTTATGTGTCACTCCCCATATATCAAAGATGTTCAGATATGAGCTCTTGGAGTCTGAACTACTCATACATTGAACAACACAAGACAGAAAGAAAAAAGTTTTGCATTCTACATCTCAATAAACCCACAAAGCTTGCTTTTGTAATCTCTTATTTGTATATCTATTGTCCCCATAACTCTGGTCTCTCTGATATGTTTAAAGATAGAAAAGTGGAGTGTGTAAATGCAGCCTAAGTCAAGAACTATAAGCCATATAACTCAGATTTCTAATCCAGTTTTCATGTCCCAGAGATGCTTTGAAAGCTTGGTTCTACATGTGAACTAAGCCTTTGAAACTTCTGAGATTTGCCATCTCTGATGGAAATGTCTGCCTCAGGAATGTGCCTTTATTACACTGAGAATGAAAACCATTCGTTACAGTAAGTGGCCTGATGTCTTCGTGAGGGACTTTCAAATACATGAAGGAAATTGTGCCAGTGAACCACAGTTATGGTGTATCCAGGGCCAGTGCACAAAAAGAGCCAGCGACACGGAGAGCTCGGTCTGGTTTCCTTGTCTAAGAAAATAATGGAGGTTTTTTGTTTTTGGTTTTTTTCCCCCCTGAAAACAAAAAACAGTGCAACATGTTGTGCCTGGAGGAGAGAACAAAGGTTGCTATTTTTCCTTAATGACAGCACTGGGTTCTGAAATTGAGCTCAGCAGGTAGGAAGAGCATGTATAGATTTCAAAAGATATCTAAATGTTACACAGTCACTCCTCTTAAGAAGGAGCCGCACCAAACATGTTAGCAGCTTTCTTTACTTTTCAACCCCAAAACAAGACATTCTGAGAAAAAGAATCCCTGCTCTTGCTTCTCTCTATTTTGATTTACTGTCAGGAAGGAGAGGTTTAGCTATGACGGAAGCTGGGAGCTGGGAAGGGCTAACCTGGTCTTTTCTGGTGACTTCTCCCCTTTGATTTATTCTTAACCTCAGGGATGCCTTTCCTAGCTTCTCTCTTTGTTTCAATAATTGTCATTATTGTTTGCTAAATGTATCCCTGTGTGTTCTCTACTGCAATACACTGTTTCAGGATCTTAATGGATTCCTCTACTCAGGGACATTTCATAAATAAATCAAGGAGATGGAAAAGTTCTGTCTCCCAAGCTTGATGCTATTAGATGCATTTCTAAGAGACCCTAAGGAAAGAGAAATATTTTGAAGCATTGATCAAATGTCCAATGTATAACAAAAATAGGCAAATAAGTAATTTTTTAAAGGACATATGCGACAAGGCAATAGGATTTACTTAAATGAAAGATTAAACAGAAAAGAGAGAAGAGAATTTGTAAAACTAGGTACAGAGTAATTTAAGTATATGAAATTCCCAATTACTGCTGGCTATAAGAAACCGGAGGCTGGACCTCAACAGCGCATCAAGAGACTGTATAGATAAGCTGATGAACAACTAAAGATGAATATGCAATGGCATGTTATAATTGGAAATGTAAATGTGTGGCTCTAAGAGGCATAATTCCAGATGTTAGACATGTTAATGAACAAAAATTCGGAGTAAATTTAAAGATCTTAATTGGTTTTATTGAAGGATTCATAAATCAGGCAGCATCTCATCTAGTAAATAAAGGGATACTTGGGGAAGTTATACAAAGTGAAGGTTTTCATAGGCAAAAAAATGGGTAGGACAAGAAAGTTGGCAGAAGAAAAGATTGTTTCATGCAGTTTCATCTTTCTTTGGGGGAAGGGCGGCAGGGGTCTTTGCAGGCAGATGACCTCACTACAATTGAAAAGGAAATTACAGGGTCACATATCTGGGAGGGGCCTAAGGCTGCAATTAAGTCTTGATTTGCTGTCCTGAGGTAAGTGACTTCATCTTGAGCCTATCACTTCTTTTCTTAACAAATAATTAAGAAAAGATTCTTTACTTATTTATGGCTGGATCCACAGACAGATGTGTTTTGCAGGAGGAAAGAAACACATCAAGGGCTTCGCCAGAAGGCGTGACAGAGAGGAGCCGTGAATGGTAAAGGGATGAATTTCTTCATGGGTAGGAGAGTAGAGCCATCATTCTGTTGAGGATACACATCGATGGAGTTTTCCAGGTTAGGACAGATGAATCTTGCCTTGGTCAGATGAAATTAAATCATGAAAAATTCTGTTTAGATAACAGCGGGATAAATAACAATGAAGATATGCGGACAAAAAAAAACAAGTTGATGAAATAGTTACCAAAATCACCTAGGTATAAGAATTAAAATGACTGGAGATTCCTATCACAGCCTAACATCTGCATTTGTGGGACATTCTAGTGCTCACTCTACCCCTGACCCCCAAAAGAGTGGGGAGGATTTGAATGCCTAAAAGATTCTCACAATCCCTGACAATTCTGTGACCTCTGTATGCACAGAATTACTTATTCTTCCTTGTGTTGTAGTGAGAATCCCTAGTCATGTTGCGTTTCTAACCTGAAGTTTATGTTCTCAGAGTTTTGAAAGCATCTTTCTGGGCTGGCTGTCTCTGGCTGTGTGGGCATTAATTACATCCGTGAATCAAATTGGAGGGGCGATGTTTGAGACCATGCACAGTAGCAAAGTGATAAGATGAGGGATATCTGATCTCCAGTATAACTAGCATAATTTGGCTTCCTTTATGTTACTCTAGTTTCTTCTTTGTCTAAGAGCTTTCTCAGATGAAGTGGACAGATGGTATATTGGGAGACAGGCTGAAATGAAAGAGGAGAAAAAAAGTGGGTGGTACTTCAGTAGAAGGTGAAAAAGATGAGAGACAAAAGCAAACCATATTCCCAGTCTTCTAGATATCATATCGGCAGCATCTGTTTGTTTTTAAATCAATTTCCTTCTTATTTCTTCCTCATAAGAGTTTGTTGACTGCTTTCACTTTAGTGTTTAAGTGAAAAAAATTGCATGTGGGTTATCTAGTGCCTTACTGTAATGAAAAAATATTGCTTTTAATATCTCCTCCCTGTTAACTGACTGGCTTAGCTCTTAATGTGATGAAAACATTATTCAAAGAACCATTCAACTAAAAGCAGATACCATTGGAATAGGTGTCCATTGGGTAGTTCCTGCCCAATGTTGAAAATTCTCACAACATTATCACAGGCAAATGGTTTGCTAGGGCAGAGGTCCCCAACCACCAGGGCCCAGGCAGCCAGCAAGAGGTGAACAGCAGGCCAGCGAGCCAAGCTTCATCTGGATTTGCAGCTGCTCCCAGAACTAGCATCCCTGCCTCAGCTCCACCTCAGATCATCAGGCATTAGAATCTCATAGGAGCACCGGTCCTTGGTGCCAAAAAGATTGGGGATAGCCGTACTAGGGTTATTAAAGTAATATCAAGATTTAACTTAAGACCAAAAAATTACAATAATTTCTTTTCTTCTCTCTCATTACTCCAACCCAGGAAGCCGGCTGAGTGAACACTGTCATTCATAAAGCAGATGTAACATTTGAAGGAGAGAAAAGCTCCAGAGATTAGTGAAGGACAAAGGGGCAGGCTCCACACAAGGAGAGGGCTGCCAGTTCAACAAAGGGAATGCTCACTAAAGATGTCTCAAAGCTGGCCTTTGGTATCCTACTTGAACATGGTGCAATTACGGTGATTGTGATCCTGAATATGGCTTAAAGTACTATCTTTCCAATACCACCCATTAGTTGTACAATGCCAGAGAATAGAAATCTCTCCAGTAACTGATCTTGTTCACAACTGAATTATTTTTCTATAATTAGTCGACTCTCCTGTATTAGTTTCTCAGAGTTGCTGTAGCAAAATATACAAAATGGTTGGCTTAAACAATGGAAATTTATTGTTTCACAGTTCTGGCAGCTAAAAGTCTGAGATTCGGGCCTCTCTCTTGGCTTCTGATGGTATGCTGGCAGTCTTTGTCATTCCTTGGCTTATAGGTGCATCACTCCAATCTCTACTTTCACCTTCAAGTGCTGTTCTCTCTTGGTGCATGTCTCTGTGTTCAAATATTCCCTTTTGATAAGGACACCAGTCATATTGAATTAGGGCCCATCCTATTGATCTCATTGTAACTTGATTGACTCTGTAAAGACCCTAATTCCAAGTAAGGACACATTCTGAAGTACTGGGAGTAGGGACCCTAATGTATCTGTTCTGGAGAACACAATTCAACTCAAGATACCTACATTAATATGGTTATAGTATAATTACATACCACAAATTATAACGTACATATAAAGTTGGGTTTTGGTATCGATTTAAAATTCTGCTTTGCTAAGAAACTCAAGGAAAACGCTTATCCAAAGGTAAATAGGATAAAAGAGTCTATTATATTTCCTGCATAACAAGGGTGTAGCACATTCTCATGGGTGTCACAAGGCAACTGATTGCAATTTTCCCCTTAGCTCTTTACCTACCTATGTGCTCAGCCACACAAAGCCTGAAAAATACCACTGTGGAGACCACATCAAACACATCGGTGATGCAGGAGAAATGAAACTTCACAGAGCTGGAGGGATTATTTTGGGGGTCACAAATATTGATTCATTGACCACTTACCTTTGATAATAATGTGGAAGATGAGCCCCCCAACCTGATGGCTATGAGAAAGTTCTGCAGGCATGGGAGGGGGGGAGTTGGGGGAGGGGTTATACACGGGGGTTTTGGAAATCTTAGTAATAAAAGTCAGCTAGTCTTTATGATTGGAGGAAGGAGATATTTCTTGAGAAAGATGACAATTTTCCACTTCTATTATTTTTTTCATGAGTCATATGGTTATATCATGTAGGTTTTTAAAAAACAGAGAGAGAGGGAATGAAAAGTAATACTACCAAGAGAGGAAAGAATGTTTCATCTTTGGCTTTTTAAACCTGTATTGCAATGTATACATTTTGTTTTTATTATAAACACAAGGCCATTATTTCTGCCAAAAGGAAAAGAATGTTTACTATTTGTGATGTGACTAAAAGCAAATATGAAGGACCAAACTATACGCTCATTCAGTGAAAACTGATTGCTTCTCCTGATTGACACAAAGAACTTTTCCTACAATTTGTTAAAAAGTAACCTGAAATTGGTAAAATATAGAAGCCAGTTTCTCAGAATGAATAGCAGCAGGTTGAAAGTCGCCTTTGTACACTGCTCATATACCATCCATTTTTTGGTACTTAGATTCGGTAGGTACCAAAAAAAAAAAAAATACCTTTGTCTTAGCAGAAGAGCCATGCAAAGAAATAAAGGAAAAAAAAAACTATGCTGAGACAAAGATATATATATATATATATATATATATATTTGTGTACCTATTGAATGATAATATGCTTAGAAGAATACAGAAAAGATGCTCTGGACCGGGTTTTTAAACACATTCTTTCTGTTGCTTCCCTAAGGCTACCTACCCAACATCTATGTCAACCTTCAAAACAAAGGCCAAAAGATAGTTACAGAAATGTCTTTCTTTGGGGAAGAGGGAGTTGGAGTAGCTTTCTTCTCAATCACAGGGAGGAGTGATTTTAGATGGGGAGGCCTACATGATGAGCAAGTGATAATAGGAAAATCTGCACACAACAAGAGGAATTGCTTATTATTGACAAGATGAAGAGTAGCCAAAAGTGGACCCCATTGCAGGAAAGTGTTGGATAACTGGTTGATGCTTGAAAATCAGGAACCCTGAGAGCTCGGTTAAGCTCTATTATTATCATTTGTGTGACCTTGGGCAAGGCACAGCTGGTTCTGAATCTCGATGTCCTTCTCTATAATATGAGCCTTAATCAGTACCCTTAGAAGTATTGATGAGATTGGGGTGATGAAGATTTGCAGGGACACGCGCACACACACACACACACGCGCGCGCGCACACACACACACACACACACACGACAGTGGCGAGTAGGAGCAGAGACCATTTTATTGTTAGCTGGGCTAATGCCTATACGCTGTGGTAATCTAGACTGCAACATATATTGCTTAAGCTCAATTAAGCTTTATAGATTTTAATAGATCCCTCTGCTAAAAGGCCAAGTCTTATTGCCAATCAGTCCCTGGAGATCAGAACATTCAGCGTTTACACATGAAGAAGAAAAGAAAGTTAGAAAAATGGCCAGCCCTCTTCTAAAATCTGGCCACTGGGCAGGCTTGCCACCCCAAGCTGGATACAAAAGGTCAAAGAGAAAGGATTCCTCTAATGCAAGTGTCTCTTAAAACATGGCTACGCTGATCACCAGTAAGTGTGGCCCACTAAGTGTGGAACTCGGAGATGAACGAGGCAGGAGATAGAGGGGCAGGAGCTTTTCCACCTTCATCCATCTGCATACTTATCTCAAGGACTGCGGTGGTCACCAAATCCAGTAAAGTGAAATCTCTTTGTAAATTATAGAGTACTATAGAAATATCATGGGCTATAATTTTTATCGTTAGAAGGAGGACATGAGAACGATTATGCTAATGAACCACCACAATCAATCACCATAGCAGAAACGTGTCTTAAACTGTCTTTGAGCCTCTCACTTTTGGAAAAGCCAGCCTTGTCTTGTTGGTAAGCCTCTAGAAAACGATGGGTTTCCAATTAAACAAACTAGAAGTCCATCTCCTCACAGTGACACTGATACTGGTATTAATTTTAACATGTAAAACAGGGGTCTGGCTCCAGGAAGCTGCCTCTGGGTCTTGCCTTCGATGGGAGTCTAATATGATATATCAACAGGGAAATATAATGTGCAGAGAGATTAAATTATTGGTTCCTTGGGTACTTTGAGGAGCAATTCCAAATTTCTATTCAAATTTAACATTTGAATACTAAATTTCCTCTCTTATTCCCTTGGGTTTCTATTCCTTTTGTTTCAAAAAAACTTCAGGAATCAGAACCAATATAAATGCCGAGAAGCATAGAAGTGGGTATACGTATTATGTTACATTCATACAATGGGACACTGTACAGCCAGATATGAGATCATTGTGATGTAATGGAATAAGTGAAAAAAATTCTTACAATACAATAATAGGCTTTCATTCTATTTTAGTAAGACAAATCCATAGCTATATGGAAAACCCGCTAAAAGTATATACATATACATAAATGTTAACAGTAGTTACATATGACTATAAAATATTTATTTTCTTTTTTCACTCTTCTCCATGTTCCATATTTTCCATAAAGAATATATAGAATCACTCTATCATTAAAAAAATAAATATTACCTTATGAATAATAAATTTTAAAAAGACATACATCTTTTTTTTTTTTTTTTTTTTACTCATTAAAGCTTAACTTTTCTAAGCGAATCTTAGAAAATGTGGCACCTGAAAACCATCATCTTTTTCAGAGCAATTTATATGGGCCTGAAAACATCTGGTCAGTACATAAGCCCTACACCCTGTGGCCTGGTGCCTGGGTCAAGCAAGTGGCTGTGGGTATGAGGTACCTTCTGCAGAAGGCTGGAAGCAGCCCAGCCTGAAAGCCTCTAGCATGGCCCCAAGGAGAGCCAATGGGGTGCTCAAGTAAAATCCTCCCTGTTCTCTGAAGGGGTTTGGGGTATGCAACCCTGAATATGCCACTGCAGCATAAGAATTATTTTGAGCTGAAGGCAGTTGAGAAAAAACAGATACAGGGTAAGCTCTCTGTTCCCCAACTCCAACTCCCTGAAAGCAGAACACGAATTCCCTTTGAAGGCGCCCTCCCCCAACAAACTCTCCAACTAGGAAGAGGATAACAACGCTATCACCTGAGATAAGATGGCACTGAGAATCTACACAAACAAACCTTACTTACTGACTAGACCAGCAGCCGCTCCACCCTGCCAACCCCCTCCTCCCTCATCACCACCCCCACCTCTGGGCTCCTTCCCCTGAGGCTTCATGTGAATCTCGGGAGATTGGAGGATACCTAACAAAACCAGGGGCCATTAGGAAGGATGAAGGAGTAATTGATTCTGGGGGGGTGGGGAAGGGGAGGTGGTGCAACAAAAGTGTTTACCACACTCCACTCAGTCTGAACTACTTTGATTCTTGTGGTCAGTGGGAAACTAAATTTCTTGTACTCACTGGATGAGCATGCTATGCATTCAGAGCTAGGGACTCATGCTCCAAAGATAGGAGAACCCGACACGACTTTTTTCACGTGAAAAGTTATACATGTAATATATTTTTATTGTTAATGATTCACGTAACATAGAAGAGGGTATGGTAAGGTATAAAATTTCCTGTACAGGAAGCTTTCTACGTGCCCCTCCAGACCCGCTCTCTGTCCTTTTCTGCCCTGATCTCTCTGCATCTGCAGCTCTGTATAGGCTACATCGACCAGCTCCCTCACCTCTGATTTAGGGGAAGATTCAGTCAATAAGGAACCCTGGCAGGAAAATGGAAGGAGGGAGGAAAAGGAGTTGGTCAGAATATTTATTCCCCTAGTTTCTTTCCTAAGTGGTTATTGTAGACTGTCTTTTGACCACAGCTTCTCTCAAAACAGTCTTTGTCCCGTTACTCTCTACAGGGTACCAGGAACTATTCTCTGCCTTTGGCCCTTCAGACGTAGGGATTATGGCAGCCCTGATGTTTCTAATCCCAGGGAACTGCACTATCCCTGAGTGTTTCAATACGACCTGTTAATTATTAAACTCTTCTCAAGTTATTCTAATTTTAGAGCATTAAATTGAATTAATTTCCTTTTAGAAAACTGGTACTGTTCCCATTTAAATTGCTTACTCTCACTCCAGACCTTTATCCTACATCTACACAGTTATATATGTGTGTATACATGTAATATATGTATATGTATATATACACATATGAATATATGTATAATATGTATATATGTGTCTATACACATGCATAATTGTTTTATTTTTTAATAAGTTGCCATTATGTTATACATACTGTTCAGTTCCTTGCCTTTGCACTCTGTAATCTGTTAGAAGATATTTCTACATCAGTACATTCTAATTTACCTGACTCTTTTTTAGTGGCTGAATAGTATTTCTTAATATGGGCTACCATAGTGAACATTTATCTTATTTATAATTTTTAATTAGTGTAAACAATGTCACAATGTACATTCTTATACACACGTCTTTATGTGTATGTACGAGTATTTATTTAAAATTTTTTTTAATTACAGTTAATGTCAATATTATATTAGTTTCAGGTATATAGTATAGTATTTAGATATTTATACAACTTATGAATTGATCTCCTTTATAAGTTTAGTACCTGCCTGACACCATAAGTAGTTATTATAATGGTATTGGCTATATTTCCCATGCTCTACTTTACATCCCCAAGACTATTTTGTAACTTATATAAGGATTTCTTTAGGGAAAATTACTAGAAATGCAATGTTGGATCAAAGTGCATTACTTTTGAATTTTTATTGAAACTGCCAAATTGTCTTCCAGAAGGGTGTAACCAGTTTTATTCACTCTCATCAACAGAGAGAAAGGGCCAATTTTTCATACTTGCTTAAATTGACATCCATCTTGTTCAATTTAGGCATTCTAATTGGCAAAAAATATCTCATTATTGTTTTAATGTGGGTTTTCCTGATTGCTATTGTGGTTGTCGTCTTTTCATATGTTTATTGGCCATTTGGGTTTTTTCTTCTGGGAATTGCCTCTTCAGATCTTTTGTGCATTTTTTCTATTGTTTTCTTTATCTTTTCTTTTTGATATAAAGGAGCTTTAATATGTTCTGTACATCAATCTTTTGTCTGTTAAATATGTTGCAAATATTTTCTCCCAGTACTTATTTAATATTGTTTATGTTATTTTCTGGCCTATAGAAATCACTAATTCTGTAAAGCTAAATCAGTGCTATGATTTTTGCTCTTTGTAACACAGGAGTATAAGAAAAACAAATATTTAAAGAGTTATATTAAAGTCTAACACTAGTGTGCATTTTATTTTTAAAATTAGTATAATAGTAAAGTTAGTATAATAGTATAAAAATTTTTAAAGAAGTATAATCAACTATTTTTCTTTGTGTACAGTTACATGAATTTTAACACACGTGTAGATTTTTGTAACCACCACCACATTCAGGATAAAATAACATATTCATTACCCTGTGCTATTTAATTTCTGTCACTCTCCACTCACTCCAGTTCCCTGGCAATCTCTGATCTATTCTTCATATAGTTATTCATAATATTCGATTATTATTCTTTCAATATCTGTAGAATATTGTGATATCCTCTCTTTTATTCCTAATGTTGATAATCTGCTTTTCTTCTCTTTTTTCCTCTGTTATTTTTGCTAGAGGCTTATCAATTTTTTGATCTTTTCATAGAGCTAGCTTTTTGTTTCAACCATTTTTCTCTATTTCTCAATAGAACTTCCTGTTTTCTATTCATTGATGTTTATTCTTTATTAATTCCTTTTCTCTCCTTGCTCTGAGTTTGTTTCGCTCTTGTTTTTCTAGTCTATAAAGGAGAAAGCTTAGGATTATTAACTTGAAACTAGTTTTCTTTAAAATAATATGAGCATTTAATGCTAAAATTTCCCTCTTAGCTGCATCTCGCACATTTTGATATTTTTTATTTTCGTTTTGTTCAATTCAAAACATTTTCGAATATTTCTTGTCTTCTTTTCTGATCTTTGGATTATTTAGATATGTTTTATTTAATATCCAAGTATTTGGAGAGTTCCTTTTATGTTATTAGTTTCTATTGGTTTCTATTAGTTTCTATTTATGTTATTGGTTTTATTTCATATGGTCAGCAAACATACTTTGTATAATGTTGAATATATTTAATTTGTTAAGATTATGGTCTATCTTGGTGAATGTGTCCCATGAAAGGAATCCTTACTCTGCTGTTAGATGGGATGTTTTACAAATGTCAATTAAATCCAGTATTTTGATATTGTTCAACATTATTATAACTTCATTGATTTTCTGTGTCTGCTAGTTCTATTGATTCTGTGTCTACTAGTTTATAAAGGAGTATTGGAGTTTGCAAATATACTTGTGCATTTGATTGTTTCTCCTTTCAGTTCTGTTGAGTTTTTGTTTTATCCATTTTGAAGCACTGATATCAGATGCACGCATATTTAAGATTGTTGTGTCTTATTGAATTGATGATTTTTTTATTATATCATGGCCTTCTTTGCTTCTTATATATATTTTTGTCTGATATTAATATAGTCACACCTGTTTTCTTTTAATTAGTATTTGCATGATACATATTTCATTCTTCTACCATGTATTATTTAATCCACTTGTATAATTTTATTCAAAATGTGTTTTTTACACACCTATGTTAGTCTAGGTATGTCCAAAGGGTGTTTCTTATAACCAGAATATCATTGGGTCATATTTTTTTAAAAATCTATTCTGATAATCTCTAAAATTTTTTTTAATTTTTACCATTTACATTTAATGTAATTATTTGTGTCTTCTTATTGAGGTCTACCATTTTATTATTTATTTTCTTTTTGTTTCCTCAGTTTTTTATTCACCTGTTTCTTCTTTCTCACTTTCCTTTGGGTTATTTGAACATTGTAATTTATATTTTGTGCTTTTACTACATTTCTCTGAATAGTTTTTCCTAGTGGTTTCATTTAACTTTTCATGATCTATTTAGAATCAGTATGGTACCACTTCAAATGGAATGTAGAAACATTCCCACCATGTAGGTCTCTCCCTCCCTTTATGTTGTAGTTGTATCATATATTACATCTCTACTGAAAATGCCATTTTATAAAAAGGTTTAAACTACTCTTATGCACATTCACTTTTTTATCAACTTTATAACCAGTTTGTCAATATTGTAAAACATTCATCTGGGGTTTTTATTGGAATTATGATAAAATTATAAATATTTGAGAGAGAATTATCATTGCTTAATAAAGTATTTGACACATAAGAGATCCTTAGTAAATATTTGTTGAGCAAATGAGCATTACTAAAGGTTTCCATAAAAGAAGATGATATACCTTTCATATACTTATATATTTTAAGTATTAAGTATTATTTTATTTTTTAAAGTATTTAGTTTATTCTTATGGTAAAGTAATTAATCTACAAATGAGTGAGTGGCTCAAGTTGAACCAGTCACAACACTCTGACTCCCTTGGTCATAAGTAATCTGTCCAGAGATGGATATCTGACACAAGCTGTAACTAACATAACCTTTACCAAAAATTTTAAATTCAGGAACAGAGAGAAATAGTGTCGTTTACCTGAAGTGATGGATTGAGTGAAATGTGGGTAGTCATAGCACAGTCCTTTATAAGGGAGGAATTTATTCCTCCCCTGGTTTCGGTCATTCCAGAAGCCCAACTGAACTCTTGCTCTTCATGCAATTAAGAGAGTAATAAATTATCCTTTTCAGTCTAATCTTGTTCAAGTTGAGTTTCCATCACTAAAAACCAAAAATGTCTTATCTATCATAATGATTCTATCCATTATGATAACTATTCATAATGATTCAAGAAAGGTTAACTCTAAGATCTCAAATAAATATAGCTGGAAATACCACTTTCATGAATAGGTAATGATTAGTATTATTATAATTATTAATTAAGTATTGATGTATAAGTAATAGCTTTGAAAATATTTAAGAGTACTTGAAAATTATTTTCAAAAGTCATTTAAGAATTTTCTTCACAATCTTGCTAAAGTTATTTAGCCTAGTAAATGATAGTTAATGCAAATCAATTAAAGATAAACTTAAGGTGAGCCCCTGTCAAATTATTTAACATTATGAATTAATTAAATATTACAATATTAATTTTTTTCAGGTGCTAGAATAAGCTACCATAATTAGAGACCACAGATATTTTCTAAAACTATAAAGATCTTAAAACATTTCTATAGTAACAGACAAGATTGTCAGATGACTTACTAGTGATATTAATATTCTATCATTATCATTACTCAGAATAAAATGCTAAGTAAACCTCTAGCAGTTAATATTCTAGGATGACAATGAAGAGCCCAATGAATTATCTATGATGTCATATGGAAGCTCACTGGACCCCTATGCTCTCCATAGCTGGGGTTTGTTACTTTCTCCTACATTCTGCCTTTTCCTAAACCTACACTGACTCATACTCTGAAGCCAATCCTATTCTTGCTAAGTTTTAAGAGCTATTTTACATTTATTATTATTATTATTTATGCCTACAGCACCTGGTCTCCCTAGGCGGTCTCTCATCCAAGTACAAACCAGGCCCAACCTTGCTTAGCTTCTGAGATCAGACATCGGGCTTGTTCAGGGTGACATGGCCATAGACCAAGGACCGTGGCTCCACTGGGGTGCAAACCCAGGGCCTTCTGCGTGTAAAGCAGATGTGCTAACTGCTAAACTATGGACCCACATCCCCAAGAGCTATTTTAAAAGCCCCTCACCAGAAGCATAGATGTTCATGGTTAAGTCTGATTTAAGGCTACCCTTGCTCTAATCTTGTTCCTTATGACAAACTTAAGGCCTAGCTGTAATTAAGGGATCTGAAAAATTTCTGTGGGAATTTCCAGAGCCTTGACCCAAGGCACTTGTGCTAGAGCACCTTGATGCTAACTGCCCCACTGCTCTTTACCCACCACCAGACTTCTTTGCTGTTGTGCTCACCTCTCCTGCCAGGATATCCTTCTGATATCAATACCTGTGTCCTGCGCATTCATCTTCTCTCTTCTTCTGGGACCTTCTCAGATCTTTCTGTCCATCTACTCTGGCAGGAGTATCTAGAACCCAGAATCGAGCCCTCCATCCATTGCTCCCTGTGCTACCACTTCAGCCCTAGTACCCACAGACCTTGAAGACCTGTTCTTCACTGACAATATAAATCTTTTCTTGACCATTAGGCAGAATTGTCTTCACGCCTGTTCCTGTAGCACCTTCTATGATGTAACAAATACATTATAATTATATACCTAGCTGCACTTTGAAAGCAGGCACAGCATTCTATTAAATCTTACATTCCATGTACCTAAGCATACTTTTAAACCTTCATATAGCATAGTACAGATACGTCATCATTTAGATAATCAATAAATGTTCATAATACTAAAGCTGAGGTGTAATAATACTTCAAAGATTTTTTTCTAGTAAACAGGATACTACTATCCCCATTACTCAGAAAAACTGTTGATCATTTTCGTGACTGGTAATTCTCTCCCTCTGCTAAGCACCATGGTAAAAGAAACGAGACCACTCTTTCACTCCATCTAAATCTGTTTTGAATATTCCTAATGATGCCAGCGTTCTTCAGGCCACACCAGTAGAAAGTTAAAGGACAATACTGCATTTTCCCAATCTACTTCAGTGTGTGTGTCTTTGGTCTTTTGTTCTAGAGCATTCATCAATTTTAACAGTTAACTCTGGCACATGGAATATCATAGTAATAATGATAAAATAATAATACTGATACAGCAACAATAATTAAGAATTATAGGAATGTATAGTATAAAGATTAAGACCACAGAATCTAGAGTCACACCTGTCACTAAATCCTGAATCTGACCATGTAATATTGATTTAACCTCCATAAGGCTCAGCCTCATCCTCTTCTAATTGGGACATGATAAAATGAGGGAATGTATTTAAAGTGTCAGTATAGTGCCAGACCAGGCACAGAGAAAGATTTTTTTTTAGGGAGGGAAAAAAAAAAGCTATTGCTTTTGTTATTAGCTGTGGCAAGCTCTTAGAAGCAGCAACATTTCTCTTTTTTTCTTTCCTTGATATTTATTAATGTGAAACTATTTATTGAACACCTGACCATATGGGAAATGTGATGCTATAAAATGTGCAGTGTCTGCCTGGTGAAGCTTGTAATCCAAAGGAGGGCTAAGACATAGATGAAAAACTACACATAAGGACAGCAAATAGGAGGGGCCCTAACAAGCTACCAACAAAATGCTAGGAGAGTTTAGCAGACAGAGGGAGAGGGCACCCGTGTCTTGGAGAGAAGGAGCCCTGTGTGTTCCATGCAATGACAGTGGCACAAGAGGTGTCTCACACGTGCCTGTTCTTTGCCCCATACCAGGAGTGTTCTCGATTGGTAAAAAGCAGCTACTCTAAAAAAAATACCAGTCTGAGTAGCCTTAAGAATTTTTTCTGCTTCTGCTATTTATTCTATCATCGTGGTATTTAATTGTATGTTATTCTTTAAAAACCTTAAAGGGATCCTTGCAAGTCTGTCTAATAGGTACTCATCAATTCAGCCAAGCTAAAGGAGCGGTAAATGAAGTTGACAAACGATATTATCCTACTTGCTATATTTTTCTTTTCATATCCAGTAGAAGATAGTTTGAGGATCTCAAAACTCCTGACACTGTGCAGGGAGCCAAAGGGCTATAGATAATTAATGTGGACTGGTGCTGAATCCATTTCTCTTTCATCTTTAATGTGTAGTAAAAGCCACCGGAATATGAATCCAGAGGCTTCATATGTCCCTTAAAAAGCATCAGACTTAACTATCCCATCTCTATATCCTCCCTTTCCTGGTCTGTAGGTGGAAACGTGGAAGCGGACCCCTAGAGGAGAGCCAGCTTTCCACGTTACTTGCCTCAGATACGGGCAGAGCTTCTGACATGGGAGAGTGGGGAGAGAAATTCTTTCCAGAATTTATTCCTTTGGGGATGAAGAACAAGGATGACTATTTTAGCTAATACCAAAATTCTGAAATCTGTGCTGGGATTCTATAGAATCAATTTGTAGATGATCATGTGGCAAATTTGGAAGACTTAGGGCCAAATCTACACTCACATTAAAATGTCAGGGCCTCCAATTACACCATTTAACATTTATTCTAGGTTCTGCTTATCTTCCCTTTGTAGTCCTCTTTTTAAACACAAATGCTCCTGGGAAAAGCAAAACATTGCTGCAGTACCGTTATGCTTTAGCAAAAATTGGTTCGTCAATATTCTTCTAGTCATCACCATCTTGTCATCCTCATGATCACAGCCATCATTTATCAAGTGCCTATTTTATTCCAAGAATGCCATATCTGGGTCAGAAATGGTGAGTACACAAGACTTAAATGAAATTTTTAAAATCATTCAGAGTAGTTATAGGTGGAACAGACAAGTAATTACTTATAAAATTCTTGAAGCCAAATGAATTATTTATTCTCTCATCAATTTCTAAATATCTAATTCCTCAGATTACCAAAAAATAATTTATATTAGGGCTTGAAATGTATTTTGTGCTTTTGTTTAAATGTAAATGTGCTCATTGTTCTGGGAATTCAGGAATACTTCTTCCATAGTAGTCTGAATTTTTGTGTCCTCCCAAAATTCGTATGTTGAAATTCTAATGCCCAATGTGATGGTTTTAGGCATCAGGTGGAGCCTTTGAGAGGTGCTTAGGTTGTGAGGGTGGAGCCCTGATGAATAGGAGTAGTGCTATTATATAAGAGGCCCACAGAGCCCAAAAAGCTCCTAGCACTTTTTGCCCAGTGAGGATACGAGGAGAAGTTGGCAGTCTGCAACCAATGAGAGGCCCTTCGGTCAACTATGCTGACACTCTGATCTTGGTCTTTCAGGCTTCAGAACTTTGAGAAATAAATGTTTATTGTTTGTAAGCCACCTAGTCTCAGTGTTTTGTTATAGCAGCCCAAAAGGACTACGACAGGTTCTAAGCAAACAATAACATTGCACTACATGAAAGTCTCTATCAGGAGAGCAGGGGAAACTGTCTCAGTTCCCAACAAGCTTCTTGATGCCAACTGACTCACTACTCCACTAGGCAGGGAAGAGTACACAGCCTCCAGACTGGCACAACCTCTTCTCAGACTTGGTTGTTCATGTGGCACATTTCTGAATGCCTGACTGGGAGGGGCTGAGCTGGAAGGAGAGAGGAAGCAGGGCATCCACACTGTTCCAGGGAGAGCAGGTATTGTGAATGAACGACTTTTCCATTTTCTCTGTCTGTCTTTCTGTCTGTCTGCCATCTATCTATCATTTATTACCCATCTATCATCTATCTATCTTTTATCTAATCTATCTTCCTATCTATCTTTATTGTCAGGAAGGAATTTTCCTCTACTCTTCTAGGTTCCTCTGGCTGGTCTAAGAATTAAATGACATGAGGCAGATTAACAGGAGAAAATCAAGTTTCAACATGTATTCATGAGAAATTCATATAAGCATAAAAATTCCAAAGACAGTAAGGCAAAGTGAAGGAAGTAGGGATTTGGAACATCAAAGGAAAGTAAGACAATTCACGGGAAGATGAAAAGAATTAATTTTTAGTGAACAAATGTTCTCTGAGTCATCTAGAGACACTGGGTCTTAGAGAAGACTTCGATCTTGCTAGATTTCTCTCTGTTTGCCACGCCTAGTTCATATTATATTATGGTTATCTATGATGATAATTCTTCCTAGAATAGGCTTTCTATCTTAAATTTTCTTAGGCAAGTTGCAGGAAGGTCAAAGATTCTTCATAAGTCTTTTGTTTTTAAAAATAAAATAATCCTCATGCCAGAGAGACAAATTTGAGGGTGGTAAAATTTACTTCCTGACATTATTAAGAGATATTTGCTGAGGTGTAATTTTTTGCTTTTGTCACAAATCCTTGTGCAAAGATCTTAATTAGAATTATGTTTTATGTAGTTATATTTGGGCAATTCAGGTTCATTCTGGGTCTTCCACCAGCTGTTGACTCTCTTGACACTTAGGTTCCATCTAAGCAGCTTCCTCTGTGCACAAGAGATACTGCCTTTTCTGAGATAATATAATGATGCTTGAGTTATTCTGGGCCTAATAATGATTTACTTCTTGAAATCACCTGTGGCCACCAGCAAGGATTTGAAATTCAGATGCACTCAGTTGAAACTTATACACTTTCCCAGGATTAATTTAAAATTATACTCCCTTCCAGTCCACAACACACCTATCTTCCTTCCTTGATTTTCTCTTCTTTTTCTCTTTCCCAAAATACGTATCGCCATCTGACACACTACATATTTAATTTGTTTATTGGTGATTTATATTCTGTGGCCTTATCCTACTACAAATAAACTCTGAGAGTTAAGAAATTTTTGTCTTGTGTTGACCATTGTGTCTTCAGTATTGGCATAATATCTGACTCATAATAGAGATTCAGCAAAGAACTATCGAGTAAATGAATTTTTTGGTACCCATTGGTACTCTGAATACAAGATTGATGGGAATTTTTAAAACTACAAAAAGCACCGAGAAGAAAATTAAAACCATCACCCATAATACCAGCAACCAAAGATGTTGATATTGTGATGTAAATATGTCCAGTGTCTTTTTCTCAATTTCTAAAGGACAAAATAAGAATTACATTGCAAATTGACTTGTAAACTATTTGTCACATATATTTTTTTCTATTGCATGATTTTTAATGGATGCATAATAATCTATAGCATGGCCATACTACAATGTATTTAATTAATCACTGTTGACTATTGAGTTTTATTATTGGAGATTTTTTGGAAAATCCTCTCTGCTGTAATATATCTAATTCTCCTTCTCTAACAGAAGCATGTAAAATTAACAAACTGAGACAATTTCTATCATTCTTAAATAAGGTGTGCCATAGACCATTTAACTTTTCCCAGAGATAGGTTATATTGGTGCCATAAAGTAAGAGACTCTTTGCAAATCCCGTGCTTAAACATATATATTTGTTGGAAAAAAAAAAAAAAAAGTCTGCTTGTTCACTTGATTGCTTGTTTTTTATTTTATTTTTTTATAAAAGAGAGAAAACAACCTTTTCTTGGATGTTCCAAATGAGATAAGAGACTTTCCCTTAATTTCTGCCCCAGGAAAAGCAATATCCTCAATAAAGAGGATCAGATCATTCTCCCTTTTCCCCTTGCAAGAGGCTTACTGAGAACCAGCTGAGCCTCATTCAGGCTTGTCAACATTACCCCCATCAATAGACAAAGCTATCTAGCACCCAGTACCAATTCTCACCTTGGGCCTAGGAGAGGAGAAATAGGATTAAATATATGTTATTGGGTATTGTTAGACACTGTATTTTATAGGAAGTAAAAACTTTAAAGGGTGTCTATATCTGCTGGTGGCCTGATTTCTATCTTGTTTATATTTAAAACAAACAAACAAACTATGATTTTACCCAGAGAAGGAATTATCTCTAATTTTAGCAGCCTTCTAATGGGTTGTTTCTAATTTTTGACGTGTATAAATAGTGCTGCTTGATTATCTCTGTAATAAACTTTCGTGAATATCTATGATTGTTTTCACAAGGTAGATTTCTGGAAGATGTATTATTGTTAAGGCTTTGAATCACATGCTAAAGTGTGCTTAAAAAGGTTCTGCCAATATTCTTACCACCAGCAGTTGAAGAATGCCTTTTTTACTATATTCTCACCAATTTTGCCAATTACTTTTTTGAAAAAAAAAATTAAGCATATCTTTTGTTCATTTGTAAAAGTTTATAGACAGGTTTAAATTCAATTCACTGCATCATTTCTCTAAGTGTGGGTTTTATAGACCTCAGATGGTATTGTGCAGAGACTTTAGACCATGTTACAAATAGTATTCCCAGAGGAAACTATTAGAGGACTTTTTCTCTAGCCTCATGATATATCTTTAAAATGTTTTTATTCATATTTTTGTGTATCTCCAAGATAAATAAAAATCAAAATATGAAAGTAATAGTAATTTAAAAAAGAGAATCCAAACATGGCTATGCTTTTGTATGTATTCAAACCAAAATATAAAAACTTAGATTTGAGGCTAAGCATGAAGAGTTTATCTCTATGCGCAATACTATAAAGCTCTTCATTGCACTTGTGAAATAGGACTTTTATTTATAGTGAGTGTAATTTTCTTGGATAGTTTTGCAAAATACAATACGTTTTTTAAAATTTCTGCTAAAATACCTTATTATTTTTTGTTTCTTTCAGAGATTCTGAGCAGCATATGTGCATTTATTTTGGGGGGCACATCCCAAGAACTGTGAATCTTAGCTATTAAATGGGTTTGTAGATTCTTTGTGTTATCTTTAGCTCTTCGGAGCCAGTATTCACTGGGTGACTGGAGAATCTTTCTGTTCTTCATTTGCCTTTTGGGGGTCAGTGGGCAGTTCGAATAGTTATTCTCGTTGCTTTTTGGCATACACCATGTTGGCAGCATTTGTCTTTGCCTCATCAGTCCCTGCTTGAACATTTGCACATAGCCAACTTCTCCCTGTACTGTCTGTGAGATGGTCTGATCCAAGCTGGGTCAGATCTGAGGCTTGTTTAGTTTATAAGATGAAACTTCCCACATCTCAAATCATATATTTTTTGGGGTTTGAATTTTTAAAGCTTTGCTATCTTTCATTTGGTTTGGACCTTTGACGTACCATATAATTGGTGATTAAAGATATTTTTAATTTGTGTATCCACAGCTACAATTAATTTGGTTTCCAAAATTTTAACTTATTTCATTCTAATTCAGGACCTGGAAGGCCATCTCTTAAATGGCAAGCTTCTCGGATCTATCAATCTTGGTTATGTGGCTCAGAATTATAAGTGTCTATTCCCTGGTTCACAACCTCAAATTTTCGAAAAATCTCTGCAATATTGTAATTTGAAAGGTGCTATCCAACCCAAACTATTGCTTCTATTGATCTGAAATTTGAAATATGCTTATTTATTTGTTTATGACATGTTTAGGTGGTACAGCCACTATGGAACACAATTTGGAGGTTCCTCAAAAAAATTAAAAACATAACTACCTTATGATGCAGCAATCTCAGTTCTGAATATTTATCCAAAGAAATCCAAATCTCCAATTTAAAAAATGTATGCACTCCTATGTTCGCTATAGCATTATTTATAATAGCCAAAATAAACAATTAGATAAAGAAGTTTGGTACATATATACAATGGAATATTACTCAGCTATAGAAAAAATGAAATCTTACCATTTGCAATAATATGGACCTAAGTGAAATTATGCTAAGTGAAATAACTCACGCAGAGAAAAAACAAATACTATATGATCTCACTTATATGTGGAATGTAAAGAACAAAAAAAAAAAACATGGCCAAACAAAACAGAAACAGACTCATAGATACAGATAACAAATTGATGGCTATCAGATAGGAAGGGAGTTGAGGGGCTGGGTGAAAAAGGTGAAGGAATTAAAAAGTATGAAATGGTAGTTACAAAATAGGCACAGGGACGTGAACTACATCATAGGGAATATAGTCAATAATATTATAATAACTATGTCTAGTACCAGGTAAGTTCTAGACTAATGAGGGGATTACTTTATAAATTACCTAGATGCCTAACCACTATGCTATACACCTGAAACTAATATAACATATTGAATGTCAGCTATAACAAAAAAATAAAAATTTTTAAAAAGATACATTCAACAGAAATTCCTGTTAAAATGAAATCATACCTTAGAGGATAACATATTCATGTTTAATAGATTATCATGTTAATTTAGTAGAAACCAGGCCCCTGAAGGAATGTAGGGAAATATGAATATTTTGAAGAAAGAAGGAACCAGAGTACAGGAAGCAAAGGTCCAAATAGAAAGTGTCAATGAAACCCCCCAGGAAAATCTCTCATGCAGGCATTATAAGGGACGAAGTATAAGACTACTAATACCAAGGTCTACCTTTTATTAAGAATCTAGTATGTTTCAGGAAAGCTACATAATTGTTGCAGTTATTCAAATTCATACATTATGACCACTGTTGTATCATGTGTGATTACTCCCTAGTGAGAAGGGAAAGAAATGTGGCTCAGCAAACTCAGAAAGTAGCCCAGCCTTGAGGTGCTGACAAGTGCTGGAGCTTTGCTGGGGAATGGCTACCTGGCTCATTACTACTAAGTATTCTTTCCATTTTGCTATTGATGCCCCAAGTGGGAAGATAGAGGAAAGCGGGAAGGGGAGACTCCTGGAGACAAATAGTTTCCAATGTTTAGTGTCATCTCCTCCAAAGACTCCCATTCAGAGCATTTAGCACCTAAAGAAATATTTTAAAATCAGCCAAAAGCAAAAATTTAAGTCATGTGACTTTCAATGCTTGATAAATCATAAGGTTTAGTACAACCTGATATAAAGTATGATTACATGTTTTACAAATTCAATATTCTTTTTGGAGTCAGGTGGAAAAACATGGACTTCTTATTATTCTACTCCGTTACAAAAAAATACTTAAGTCAGTTTAACAGGCCATAAATAATATCAACTAGAAATATATTATAAATAAAAATAATGGCATAAAATAGAATCAGCATTGAGATTAATTTAAAATGGCACATCATTGGTCTGGTAAATTTGAGAGAGGTGAACTCTTGGCTTTCTAGCACAGGACAAAAAAGTGAAGCTTGACGATATATCAGTCCAATTGCATAAAATAAGACAAATCAATTATTTAGATAGCAATAGGCAAAAATAGGTCTGCTAGTCCCTTAAATGAAAAAAAAAAAGGTATTCTGAAGAGCACTGACATTTTCCATTAAGGTACTGTGCCTAAAATGTAACAGATGCTCAATAAGTGGCCATTATTAACATGACTATACTCTTTTTTTAAAATATTGCTTGTGGCTTCTGGTTTACAAATGGCATTTCCTCACCAGTAATAAAAATATCTACGAAGCAGAAGAAAACATAAATTTCATATCAACACTAAAAACTAAAATTGACTTCTAATCTATTGTTAGTAACAAGAGAATATACTAATTAAATATAAGCTCTATAAAGCTAAACTGAACAAAACAATCAATGCTTAATACATGTCATGTTTCCCGAAACAGAGTAAATCTGAAGGCCAAAAAAAAAAAAAAAAAAAAAAAAAAAAGTACTCTCAATTAATTGCCTCTGGCCCAGAGTTTACACCATTAACAATTAGAGTCTATGCCAACTAAAAAGGAAGAGCAGTCCACTCTCTTTGTAGAGGTCAAAATACTGCTTCCAAACCAAAATATCTGCGTGTCAAATCCTAGAAAACAATAGGTTAGACTGGTTGTGGACTGGTATGATGCATGGCACCCTATTAAGTATAGCTAAAACAAGTCAAATTCTGAAACAGGAACAGAATGAGCAAAGAATAGTGAGACAACAAGCAGCAAGGGATGTAGGCTTGAAGAGCACCAATTACTCAGGTGTCAGAAATATAGTCAACAAAAAGAGATGATAATCCTATCTCAGTCTGTCAGTGCCATGTAAGTACACCTGCTAGAATCTGAAGATGAAGCTAGAACTCCGAGAGTGAGCAGGGCCTGAAAAAGAAAATAACTGTTTATTGTCAAAGTCTGGTTCTGGATGGAATTCTTTCATGGCGGTTAAGGAGGAAAAAAATATTCAAGAATTACAGAACTAGGAGAATAAATTTTTATTTTTAAAAAAGAGAACACATCATTGAAACAAATATACTTCTAAAACTGGAAAGAAACTGGCATCCTTAATTATATACTAGAAGATACACTCTTTATGATTTAAGAGCAGAAAAGTCAAAAAAAGACCAATCATATCACTGAGAACAAAAATTAACTGGTTTTAAATGTCCTGTTTAAACATAATGAAACCCATCTGCTTAGGTGAAGGGGAAAAAAAGTAATCAATTCAATCTACTTACAAAAGATGCACCTAAAAGAAAGGAATACTGAAAAGTCAGAAATTATGTACTACAAAGACTAAAAGGGAAATAACTCGGGTGAGCATCCATCTACCCTGAGGCAAACTAATGACAAAGCAGGAATCACAAAGAGAATATCAAAGAATTCAAGATGAAGCGCTGAAGAAAGGAAAAAGAATCATTTTATGTTGATGAAAGGTAAAGTTTATAATAAAGAGATTAGATATATGAATCTGTAAACCCTATATAACATAGTATCATAAAAATTCTTGAAACTTAGATATTCAAAGAAAATGGATCCAAGAACAATTTTTGGAGTGTTAAATTAAAAAGTAAATTAGCAGTTTACATTTTTTTTTTCAAATATGGTGCAAATTTTACAAAAATTATCAGGTACTCTGCTACCAAAACCTCAATAGTTTCCAAAAAAAAAGAAAAAGGAAATTAAACTAGACACATCATCTGTCTACTGTGTATTAAGATAATAAATTAATAATAAAACTTTAAGTAACAATAAAAACAAACTTTTTATAACAACAAACACATATATGTTTTCCCCAAAATAACACTTTAAAAACTGTTGGATCAAAACAAATATAACAACAGAATATTTTTTTTAAATAACAAAAATTAAAACAATAGTTTCAATGTTAAGGAAACAGATTGAAAATAAATAGATCATTCAACTCAACATTTTAGAGGAGAATACCAAAAAACGTAAAGAAAGAACTAAAGCGAATAAGGTAAAAATAAACAACTAGGAAGTAAAGCTGATAGAGCTCTGGCAGACAAGGGAAATACAGCCAGAATGCAAGAAGTAAATAGATACCCGTGGGAATGATAGGGATTCTGTAACAACGTACACACAATTTAAAACAATAAGAGAATGTGTTATAATATTCAATGTCAATATTAGAAAATTTCAATGAAAATAGCTTGTCTTTAAAAACTAAGTCACTAAAATGGACTCAAAAAGGAGTCAAAATCAAATAGACACAACCACAGACAACATGGAACAGGTAAAAAGGTACTGGCTCTGAAGCCAGATAGAGTTTTTTCAAATGTTGAAGGAACAGCTAATGCTATATAAATTGCTCCAAAGAACAGAAAGATATAGATAGCTACATAATTTATTTTATAAAGATAAAATATGCAACCAAAAAGAAAGGCCAATTCCTTTTTGATATTTCCCAAAACTTGAAATTAATTGCTAACAAACTAAATTCAAGCGTATATTAAATCAATCAAGGGAGATTTATTCCCAGAACTCATAAATCTATTAAATAGACCCAATAAGAAAAAATAGTACCTGAAAGATAATAAATACATTCTGAAAAAAATTTTGATACAACTCATTTTTCATTTTTAAAGTAGAAAACTAGAAGTTGAAGACTTTTTTGAACATTATTAAATCATCAAAGAAGAAGCTCAACATCACATTTCAGGATAAAATATTAGAGGCAGCTTCATTGCAATCAGAAGCGAAGCAAAAATCCTTGCTATAAATATCTTTGTATAAAATTATACACTGAGTTCCTTCCAGTAAAATAAAATGTGAAACAAAATATGAAATTAAAAAAAATACTGGAAATATAGAAGATTTTAATTATCAGTTTACTGATAACATGATTATAGGTCAAAAATTAAAATCGTGTTTAAAATAAACCTTGGAATTAATGAAAGAGCTCAGTAAGTTAGTAAGAATAGGGAAAAATGTATATTTTAATATCATTGGCTTTCTCATATGCTGATAATCTCCAGTCGGAAAATGGAATGGAAAAATACCAATTCATTATCACCACACTAAATTCATGATCTTCATTTTAAGCTGTGTCCTCCCATATTCCTGAGGAAGCCTATCACAGTTTTTTTGTCCACTTCTTCTCCCATCATGGTCATCCACCCTCCTATTTCTCCTCCATCTTAGCATTTCTTCTACTGTACCATTAACTTCTCTTTACTTCTATTTTTATTCTATTACCATTTAGATATGATAAAATCTCTCCCATATTTTCACACTCCTCGCTCTTTCTTTTCCAGTTCCATTCCTTTCCCCTACATAGTCTTTTCTTCTTTTAAATAAATCTAGAAAAGTTATTTACATTTATCACTATGAATGTCAATTCAATAGGCAAATTTGATCATGTAACTTGTTCCCTTACAACTTCTTCCTGGAATGCCCTTGAATTACCCAAAACTTTCACCTAGTTAACACCTATGCATTCATCAGCTCTTAGATCAAATTATATTTCCTCATATCATCGAGACTTGAACATATGGAGAGATAATATGTTCGAAGATCCAAAACCTAAATACTAAGCAAAGGGAATTTTTTCTAAGATAATTTGTAAATATAACACAATTCCAATCAAAATCCCAATAAAAGGTAGCATTGACACTAAAACTTGACAATAGTAGCACAAAATAATAAACTGATTTAACTTATTAATAAGGTTGCTAAAATTCTTTATAAAGTTATAGGAAATAAAATCCTCTCCTTTAATAAAATAATACATTATGTCCTAGTAGGATTTAGGAACAGAAAAACTATTTCAACATTGAGAACTGAATAATAGTAAATTTATCTCGCCAATCGAATAAAGGAGAAATATGTATGTGTCGATCACTGTTTAAGAGACATTTGATAAAATTTATGATTTATTCATAATGAAATCTTAACCTAAAGACATCATATATAATATCAAAATATAAAAACCAAGACAATAATGACTACCGCCTCATCTATCATCAAAGAACAAACAATACAACAAGGCCGAAAGAAAATGAAAGACATAAATACTGGAGAAGAGGAGGTATAATCTCTATTATACGAAATGATAGGGTTGTCTCCCTGTAAGAACAAGGAGAGTCAACTGAATTAATTCTTATAAACAGAGTAGAACCAATATCTTTATAATACACCATTAAATTCAGTTAAAAGAGTTAAAAGATTCATTTTTAGTAAAATCAAATATATAACTTATCTAATAATAAGCTCATCAAGTAATGTGCTAAAGCTACATATTTTTTAAAATTACAAACAATTTTTCTGTAGGACATAATAGAAGATTTGAATTACTGCAGAGATCGATCATATACTGGAAAGCTTTAATATTAAAATATTAACTTTTTTCCAAACAAAATCTCACACAGAATGAATCTGACAAGAGCAAAACATGTTTCTAAAGTTACCTAAGATAAAAATTTACTAAAGAGAATAAAAATTTTTGAAAATAAAAATAAGAAATGAGCTTTCCCCTGTAAGAATTTAAATTACAGAATAAAAAATAAATGGAACTGGCAGAGAGGTGGATAAAGAAAATTGAAAAATTATTATGACTATTTATAAAATTTTAATATATAATAAATTTCATACTTCAAAGCCATTCGGAAATGATAGATTATTTAATAAATAGTATTGAAGTATCTAGCTACTCATTTAGAAAAAAAGGTCTTTTCTATACCACAAATCAAAAAAACTTCATAGATTTAAATGTTTAAAAAAAAGTATTATATGAATATATACACAAAATTGTGGCATAGAAATTTTCTAAGCAAAGTAAGAACTTTATAAAAGAAAATATTAAAATGTAAATATCTAAAGATTAAGTGTCCGTACATTGAGAAAATAAAAACAAACATAAGGTAAAGGAATCAGCAAAAAAGAAATATTTGGAATATTTATTAGAAAAAAGAGTATTATCCTATTGAAAGAGAAATAACTTACAAATCAATAAAAAGATGAATGATTCTATAAGAAATGAAGAAAATATAAATTGGCAGAATATACAAATATCCAAAGTATTAAACATCACTAACAATGAAAGATCTTAACTAAAATAGCGTTGACATAACTTCCATTCATATTTAAATGGAAGACTTTCATAAATTATAATAATCAATTGTGATGAAGATTTGGTAAGACAAGCATTTGATTACAAAATTCTAGTAATTTGGTAATTTGACATCGCTCCTCTTAAAATTAGTTTTTACATATATATCATAAAAGTTTTAACAACTTTTAAGGAAATAATTAAAAATGTGGAAAGGTTTATATTTTATTTGTGTATATTATTACAGTATTATTTTTATTATCGAAATTATTAGCAATCATGACCAGTTATAATGGAATGATTAAATACATGGGATGTTTCATCATGTATCCATGAAGCATCACATTTTTTGAGAAACGTGTTGTAATACACTCATGATTCAATTAAAATAGGTTTAGTTCAAATAGCAGAATCTGATTCTATTAATAGCCACATATTGGAAGGAACTAGGCTTCCTTGCAGAACCAAAATAAAAGCTGAACAAGGAAGTTTCAAGAAGGATTCAAGCAAGGAATGCCCTGAGAACCTCAAGAAGAAGAGCTCTCAAATCTTCTTGTAAAAGTACAACTATCAGATCTGTTTACTCCAACCACCTTCCATCTCTGAATGTCTCCATTCAGTTCTCATGAGAGATCTGATTGATTCAACTTTGGTTAGTTTTCACTCTACCCGACTCAGTCAGACAAAGGTTTAAGGTTAGTAGCATGAACATTGCCCTGTAAAAAAAAAAAAAAAAAAAAAAAAGAGCCACTCTAATATGTGTCTACTACAATCCATGTCATTTTTCAGAACAGAGTCTAAAATTACATTGGCTTGGTTTTATGCAAGTGTATATGTAAGAATATTATAGGAATATTTGGAAGAAGATATTTCATAATGGTAGCATTGGTGTCTATGAGTGGCAAGTTTATGTGTGACTTTTATTTTCTTCATACTTCATGCATGTATGGTAAAATTATTTATGCAAAAAAATGAATTTGGCTACAATACAATTAGCAGCTGACCACACTCTTCAGCCAAATCCCCATTTTGCTAAAATTTTTACATTCTGGGAGCTGGGAAGTAATAAGAAAATTGAAGAAGAGAACCTGCTAAGGAAATGATGGACAGTCCCATCTTGAGAAATAGAAAGCTTGAAGTCCGTGTTCTATTATCCTCAGTATCCTCAAAACTGGATTTCTCCAGATTGGATTGACAAAGTGGGCCCCAGCTCATTAGAAGTTTCCTGGAAGTCCCAGTCAGTGACAGAACCCAGAATCATCTTCATCAATATTTCTGGAAGAGTGGGCATGTACCACCAGATGGCGTAAAACCACATCTGGGACCAAAAGGGATTTGGAGAGCCTGGTTTGACTTCCAGATGAAATAATGAATTTACATAATGTTGAACAATCTCTCTGATAACATCACAAAAAGAAGGCAACTAGACATTTTCTATCTCCCAATGACAGCAAACCCGTATCTGCTTAAGCCTCTAGATATGACCTTCACTTTAAATATACACTGGGGACAGTGGAACACGTAAAATGGCACCATGAAAGCAATCAGCAAAATCCGAAATATAGGAAATTCTACTTTTAAAAAATAAATTTCAAAGGTAAAGTAAAAAAGGAGAAGTTATAGATTAAAAGAGAGTTAAAGGAGTTAGTAATCAAATGCCATCTGGATTATGACATGAATAAACCAACAGTAAAAATATTAAATGAAAAAACTGACATTTTTAAATACTGACTAATGCATGATATTTAAAATTATTGTTTAAATGTTAATATCTGATAATAGTTGTGTTTATAGTTTTAAGTGTGTCTTATATTTTAAAGGTAAACACTAAATTTTTGTTGATAAAATTGTGTGATGTCTGAAATGTGCTTGAAAACAATTCAGTGGGGCTTGCAAGTATAGATAAAACAAGATTGGCCATGAGTCAATAAGAGTTAAAGTTGGATAAAGAGTATGTGGTGGTTCACTATGCCATTCTCTCTATTTTTCCTATGTTTAAGAGTTTCTGTAATAAAAAGCTAAAAAAGAAACTACAAAGTTTCCATCCTATTTTCTTATTTGCCCATTTCCCAATTCTCCCTGGGTAACATCAGAGTTTTTATGCAATATATTATTTTGATAATTAGGAAAACATTAAAAAATATATTTTAAAATACAGGTTTCTTGAGAAGTATCTGACTTTCAACCTATCAGTTGACAGTTTTTTGAGTTCATTCCATAAGACTGATGCTCATTTCCTTTCTGAGTTTCATGGACACAGCACCAGATCATTGGAACCAGGGTAAGTGCTTGAAAATAATGACAGCAGAATCATTCCTGGTGACTGTTTCCATGGGGATGGAAATGAATCAGTGGCAGAAAACTCTTAAATTTCAGCCCGAGGGTCACAGAAGGCCATTCCATTTTCAAAGGGTTGTGGCTGCTTACAGCTTTTATGTTTGGAGGTGGGGGGGAGGGAGTGGGAGGGATGAAAAATATCAAACATAAATTTATTTCATTGAAGAACATTACCTGATTGTGCATATGAAAACTCAGCCATTATTCAGGGAGATTTGACAAGCTTTCTGCCCATACACAGTCCAGGTTGTGAGTGGCTCCTGAACACCATCATCTTCAGTTTGACTGTGATTGTTATGAAATCCTGCCATTCCATAGCATTTTAGAGTGAAAGGTAGGTTTATGGGGGTCTTGAAGAGTACTGGTTTACAACTTTGAGTAGCATCGAGGGGGCTTCCTGTGGGGTAACTGGAATGCAGTGAATGTAAAGTTGAAAACTGGGATTAATTCAAATTAATCTTTGACAAGAAGCAATATACAAAGAGTTTGAAGAAGGACAGCACTGTCATATCTTAAATGGAAATAAGTTTTGAGAGAAGCTATTTAAGGATATTTCGAATAATTTAAATAATTACGCTCAATCCAAATGCTGTTTATACATCTGTCTTCTTATTGTTTAATAATACTAGATTGCAGTTGCAGAACAATACATGGTCTCTTCTTTATGCACATCCAGCAGCATGAATCTTGGCAATATATCATCTTGGAAAATTGTTTTTTTGGGTGATAAATTGCCAGGTTAAGAGAATTATATTCCTGCTATCATGCATTAATTATCAGAGCATTTTACAAAATACGTTTTTATATGATACAAGGGTATTGTTGTGACAAGAATTGCTATATTATTTTAACAAGCAACTTAAGAAAGTCAAAGTGTTGTAGTTTTAGATTTATACTCCACAATATTATAGAGGCAATGTAGCTAATGACATTAATAGCATCTTTTTTTAAAAGCCGTGTAATGAACACTCACTTTTATAAGTGAAACACAAGCATAGGAATAAGATGAAGGCAGTTTTAGGTAATTTATTAAAATAAATAAAGGAAAAATGAATGTTGTGTAGGACCAGATTATAGTAAAATTAATTTCACTTTCTTGGGTGTGGAGAGGAAGAGAAAGAAAGAGTAGAGACAAGGGGACAGACAAAGACACCACTGTTGTATTGCTGCATTGAAGAAAAACCACAAACTCCTCATCTCTTGGCTATCGTTGGAAGCAGTTAGTAATCAAGTTTTTCAGTGACCATTTGCATAGGTAAACTTCAGAACCTCCTTTGAGGCATGAGATATTTAAAACTAATTAACAATTATTAATACTGAAAAATTCTCCAGGCTTTAAAAAATATTTCCTCATAGAAATGTGGTGAAGACGCGTTTGAGAAGAGCATCCTGTTTTCTCTAAGTGAGAGACAGAAGACAAAGCAACGAACGAGGCAGCTAATAACTAACATGAAACAAGCTCACAAAACAAAACTAACCACTGACGTATTCTAGACAGAGGGACTCGTAGGAGCGTTAACATGGCACTGGCATCATGAAGCAAAGGAATGTTTGAAATGGCATAAACTCTCAGCAGTGTTCCTTAGATTATCGTGTCATGTCTCCTTTTTTTTTTTTTTTTTTTTTTACAGTTCCATGTTTCTCATTTAGAAAAAGCTATGGAAAAATGTATAAAAGCAACGCTGTATCTTACCTTTTGTTTATTCGTCCTGAGACTTACTAATAATGTTGTGTTTTTACAACCACCAGCCAAATGGGGTTCAAACTGTTAAAAGCACAAAAATTCAAAATGGACTGATTTTTAAGCTTTTCAGGTGCATATTTACACGTTTATTGTTCTTGCTTATTTTTCTGGTTGTCTTTAATACTTTAAAAATTTTCAAACTAAGAATTAATTTAAGTAGGATTTGAGTTATCCCCCACTAGGAAATAGTAATTTTTTTTTATCCTTGTCATGTATGAAAGAAAAACACTGAAAACCTCGAGTGTCAGTACATTTATGCTCCAACAGGCCCTGTCTGTATAAACCTCTGCAACAACCTTTTTTCGCAAGCATAATTCCCCATCTATACAAGGCCTGACACTAGGCTAGATTGTTTGGGGCACTTGATAAATATTTTGACGATCTGCTAAAGAAACTAAGTCTGAGGAATTACATATCAATTAAAATCAACTGCTTGGTAAGTGGCAGACTTCAGATTCAGAACTCGGGTTTCGGATTCCAAAGTCATCTTTGCACTCTAGAGCTCTTTCTTTTAAAATCAAAACACGTGCTGAGTTTTGGACTAAATGAAGTCCATTTAAAAACAATGCAGTCCCCTGATCAATTGTTTTTGAAGGTGCTATATCAGAAAGGAAGCAAGTTGTTTTTATGTAAAACTTGGCTTTAAAATTCAGCAATCTTAACCCCCACCCCCACCGACCTCAGAAAATAAATCAATCACCTACCAACCAGGAAACAAGATCAGAGTACTTTGTATGAAAATTGTTTAGTGGCATTTTATAGGCGTATGCTTGGGAATATGCCTTGAAATTAGAAGATGGACTATGATAATGGAAATGGCTTGCAAACCTTCTCCAGATCATAAAATGCAAGTTTATGCCAGAATAACTTATGGGCTGATGACCTTCCTGCAGTGAACTAAATTCAGAAGGATATTTCAGGGCCTTATTCCTAAGGAGAAGACTGTGTAGTTAGGCATTTATCCATTTTTTAAATCTTTCATTCAATAAATATTTGTCAAGTGCATTTTCAGTAACATTTCCTCATCTGTAAAGTGGAGGAAAAATAGAACCTACCTAGTAGAGTTGTCAGAATTAAATGAGAGTGTGTGCAGAGGGCTTAGAAAAACACCTGCCATACCTTTGAGTAACTCCTCAAAAATATTAGCTGTGACTATTAGGTTCTTACAATGTCCTCAGCACCGTGCTGGGTGCTAACAGTTTTAAAACGAACTTGACATTAATCATTTCCTCAGGAAACTCACAGTTGACAAGAGAAGATATATAAATTAAAGTTGTGCAAATAAGACAGTAGATGGTTCTATAGGATGCAGAGAGAGTGAAATGAGTGTATTTGGGGATCAAAATAAGTTCCATGCAGGAGGTAATAATCCGAATCTTAGAAGGTGAGTATATATTCTATAGGCAGTGATGGGGGAATGCATTCCAGACAGAGGGACTTAGAAGAGCAAGAACATGCTTAGAGGCATAGAAAGCCTGGTCTGGAGAAATAGCTTATTTATCAGTATAGTGAAGAGAGGTGCTTGTCGGTGAGAGGGAAAAAACGAGTTCACAGATAGACCAATTGATAAAAGATTTTGTCCTATCAACAAAGAGAAACCACTAAAGCACCTTCAACAGGAGGGTATTATAAACAGATGGGTGCTTTAGAAAACTCATAGGTAAAAGCATGGAAAATAGAGTGAGGTGGGGCAGAGAGAAGGGTATGAGACTGGAGGTGGGGAGAATAGTCAGAAGATTATTGAAACAGGCCAGGCAAGAAATTTAAAAAGCTTGAAGTAAGAGCAGTGATGTTGGGCTTGGAGAGGATGACGGATGCAAGAGACATTAAAAACACAGGATAGAAAAGAAGTTGGGATCAATTGGATGGGGTGGCAGTGAAAGTAAAGGTTGAGTACCAATATTTCTGACTTAAGTGCTTCAAAGTATGTTCAGCAAAGTGGGGAATGGAAAGAGGAGCCTGAACAAACAGGCTAATAAAAATAACCAAGGACATAGAGGTTGAAGCAAGAAAGAGTAGAGTCACCAAAAATCAAAGGGAATCTAGACTCTCAAGAAGGTCATCAGTATTAAAGACCATTAAAAGTACAAGAAACTTTAAAGAAGTCTATCGGATATGAATCTTAAGGGTTTGTTGTTGCTGTTATTTCAGTTTTTACTAGGGTGGTTTCAGTGGGAGCCAAACTATACTAGGTTTCCTGGAATATGTAGTCAAGTGTGTGTATGTGTGTGTTTGTATGCATACATATGTACATATATATATTTCTTCTTAATTACATTGCTGCCTTCATAAGACTGCCTGAATATTTATCATATGTGTCCCTTCTATTCATGTTTCTATAGTTTTCTGATGTATTTATGCCTGATTTGATAGTCTATCCATATGTTGAGTTACACACATTAGGAGATTAAATGTCAAAATTGGTAGCGTCTCTCAAAGTTTCAGCTGTAATAAATTTGGGCAAGTAAAAGTACTTCCCTCAGGGTTCTTCTTCCCAAAGAAAATGCCTTTTAGTAAAGAGGAAAGAGCCACTCTTTATGATTTCAGTAATGTCTACTCTGAAAATGACCTGATAGGACTCTCTCTGTCTTAATAGGAAGATCTGGCAGACCTGCCAAGTATTCCTTAAATCAGTTCAGTATGAAGAAATGTATTCCAAATTCTACCGTAGGGTGAGTTCTTTTATTAAGTTTTAAGAAATTCTAAAGAGATGATTGTTATGAAGGTTTTTCCTTGGCGAGAGCAGAATCTCAGCACTGCAGGCTTCTATGCCCCAGTTAAACTCATAGAAGCACAAAAATATGGATAGAAAATCTACATTTGAATTTTCAACTTTTTATTGTTAAATAATTATAGATTCACTGTACATTGAAAAGGCAGTGCAGAGAGGTCCTACATATCTTTCACCTAGTTTTCCTCAGCATTTACATCTTACATAACTATAGTACAATCCCAAAACCAGGAAGTTGACAACAGTGAAATGTGTGTATATATACATTTATATACAGGCATAAATGTGACAACACTGTAGCCACCATGACATGTCAGTCAAGATACAAAACTATTCCATCATTGTAAAAGATTCCCTCATGCTACCCTTTTGTCATTTTGAATATGTTATATAAATGGAATTATACAATATCTAATCTTTTGAGGCTGGCTTTTTCACTCAGCATAATGACCACCTGAGATCCATCCGAGTTGTTGCAGGTAACAATAGTTTATTCCTTTTTATTGCTGAGTAGTATTTCATGGTATGGATGTACCACAGTATGTTTAACCATTCACCCAGTAAAGAACATTTGGGTTGTTTCCAGTGTTTTACCTTTTACAAATAAAGCTGCTATGAACATTCACACACAGATTTTTGTGTGGAGTTAAGTTTTCATTTCTCTGAGATAAATGCTCAGGAGTGTGATTGCTGAGCCATCTGGTGAGCATATATTTAGTTTTTTTTAAGAAACTAAGGGACTATTTTTCAGAATGGCTGTCTACTGTTTTACATTCCCAGCAAGAGTGTGTGAGAGATTCAATTTCTCCACATCCTCAAAAGTATTTGGTATTCTCACTATTTATTTTTCTATTTTAACTGTTTTAATAAATGTGTTAATAGGTCATTATGATCTTAATTTGCATTCTCGTGATGGTTAGTGATGTCAAACATCTTTTCATGTGCTTATTTGCTTGCCATTTGTATATCTTCTTCTGTGAAATGTCACTTTATATCTTTTGCTCATTTTCTAACTAAATTGTTAGGGAATTGTTAGGGTTTTTTTTAACTGATGAGTTGAGAGTTCTTTATTGGAGAGATATATATATATATATATATATATATATATATATATATATATATATACATATCCTTTGTCACATATGTAATCTGCAAGTATTTTCTCCCCATTCTTTTGGTGTCATGTCATATTTGAATTTTAGGATTGAAAATTTATTTGAATTTCTGGAGGGCACTAAGACAATTAATATTTAGCTCAAAAAATGATTATAACTGAAATGATAGATATCTGGAAGTTGCTTCAAAATAATACAGTTTGGAGGATGAGGTGGGAAAAAGGCAGGTGGATATATAAATAAATAAGGATGGCTGTGAGTTGATAATTGTTGAAGCAGGGAGGATAGGTTCATCCAGTTCATGATAGTATTCTTTCCACTTTTATGTATATTTAAATTTTTTTATAATAATTTTTTTAAAGCAATGCATATCTTTTAACTATATATATAATTTAGTTTGAGGTACATTGTCCTAAGGAAAAGATTGAAATGATAGAAAAAGAAAGCTCATTGTACAGAGATGTTTTAACAACATTATATGTGAAAGTGGAAGGAAAAAATCAGAAATAAAAATAGCTAATGATTAAGGAATATAGTTATATCATCTATAGTGTATCATATCAGGGGACCATTACGGAGCCTTAAATTGATAAATGTGAGTCTGAAGATACATGAAACAGTTTTTACAAAATAATGTTAGATAGAAGAAACAAAGCACAATCTTTCAACTGTAATTTAGCCAGCCATAGTATCAAAATAATATGATTCTATATTTCTATAGCAAAATTTTAGTTCAGTCTCTTTAAACAATTTAATGATAATTTTAGTTGCCATAAATAAAAGAATATTTATGCAGCCCCTGTTGGAATACACTGACAGGTCTAGGAAGTGGGGCAGGCAAAGGGTCTCTGTTGCTTCACCATCTCCATGTGAAGGTAGATGGCAGCAGCACACACACTCCTACCCCTCAGATATACACCCCTGAGCATCTCGATAGTGTGTTAAAATTTCTGACAGTTACACAAGCATTTCACTAAAACTTATAAAGATAAACAAAGGAAAATAGAAGTGTAAAAGACATTAAATATTAAGCCAGTAATGGGCTAATTTTTTAAAAAATTGCTAAGAAGATACAGTTTACTTGACTTATAACTTCAGAAATAATCTGCCTTAGAGTATTGTAATGCTCATAGATACTTCTAAATAAATGTGGGAAATCAGGTGGTGAATCTCCATTAGATCATGTTCTTAAAGGCAGCAGCAAATCTAGTTTGTGTTGGAAATCATGACCATTTTGAAAGATGCCCATGAATTATTTGACATTTCTTCCTTCAAAAGGCAGAGCATAATTCCCCTGACCTTAAGTGTGGTCTGTACTTAGCAACTCTCATCTAAAGTATAGGAAGAGGTGGAAGTGAAGGTTTGTAACTTACAAGGTCAGAACATAAAAGGCATGTATCTTCCTCCTTACTCTCAGATCTTTTGCTCTAGGGAACATTACTACCATTTTGCAATGACACTCATACAGTCTTATGGAGAGGCTCATGTAAAGAGCAACTGAGGCCACCCACCAACAGCCATGGGAGAGAGCTTATAAGCAAATCTCCAGACCCAATAAGACTTTTAGATGACTGCAGCCCCAGGTGACATCTTGATGGCAAACTCATGACGGACCTTGAGCTGGAATCACCCAGCTAAGCTACTCCTGATTTCGTGACCCATAGAAACTATGAGACAATAAAGATTTATTGTTCAAAATTGCTATATTTCTAAGCACTTTGTCATGTCACAATAGATGATATAGAAATTTCTAGATGCCGTCTAGAAATTTTATTTAATGTAATTCTTAAGAATATATGCTTTTTGGTTTTTTATTGATTTATCACTTATAAAGTCCTATGGAATTATAATTTTGCCAGCAGAAATTTTGTCAACTAGAAAATTTTTCAGAAACATAATTCTACAAATACAAAAAGACTTCTCTATCTAAAATCTATAAACCCACATGATATGAGCTAGAATATATCAGTGATATAAATAATAATGTTAAGGTAAAAAGGATTTTTGAGTACTTTTAAGTTGTTTAAAAACATAATAATTCAAAATATCTTTTACATTAATATTAGTTCTAAAAATTTTTGTCTGTAAAATGTTTAATTGTTTTAAACTGTTTTTTTTATAGTTTTGCTTTTAATATTTATGCCAGAGAGAAAGAAAAGGAAAAGAAAGATGAATGGATTCCAAAGCCTAGGAAAATAGGACACCCCCATTTGTGAAAATACTTTTCATGTGTCTAGTCCCACAATTTTTTAGGTCTTTAGGATAATGCCCTTCCTTTCTGGGGAGACAAAAATATTATTTTTTAATGTATACCAGTTTTTAAATTATTTTAAAGAAAACAGCATTATGTGACATGTCTTAGCTGTGATTTAAGAATCCTTTTCAATGCTTTCTGTGACTGTTGGTTGATTTAAATTCTTTCCATTTATCGAGGGTTTCAATTAATAGTTGAAACACACACCAAAAATGTGTTCTGGCATCTTGAAAGAAAGGCTACAGGTCTCAAAGTCTTTGATTCCTCCACGTTAATATATGAACTGACAGTTTTATTCTGTAAGGACGTTTTCATTGTACTACATAAGAGAGGCTTTGAATTTCATCTTAGGAAGTAATTCACTGAGAAGCATATTCTTTTTCAAATACTTCTACAAAAATAACTTAACGGGAAGTCTTTCCACTATCAGTGTGAGGATATTAGTCCATGTTGGTTGAGAGGGGAAGGTGGAGTTTGGTAATCATGACAATGTACCATAAAAGCTAGACTTAGTTAATGCATAACAAACAAAAACCTTTCTGATGCTGAACAACTGTGGAAATGATCAATTCTAATGATAAATACCAAGCCTGATTAATGTCTCTGGCTTAAGAATGACTTAACACGTATAACTGAAATATGATGGAACAATAAGCAGATGGTACCAGAAATTATTAAATAACCCATCCACCCTGGGGATATACCAAAGTAACTTGTAGAAGCAAGAACATCTGCTTTTGATTCCTGGACTTTAGAGAATACAAATGTAGCTAAAGCAGTGTGTTAATTCCACAGTATAGTGCGACATCCTGGTAAGTATCATTCAGTGATGAAATTAAGCAGAACTCATGCCTATGCCCACAGTTGTTTAACATATTTCTTACTGACTTCTATGTCATTAAAACTATACTCATTAAACCTACAAATAAGTGCCTCGTCATTCAAAGTGTAGGACGAAACATCACAATGTGAAAGAATTAGAAGCCAATGCACACAAATTGTTAGTAAGAATAATGTAAGCCTCCTTGGAAATATAATGAGACACCGTAGTATCAGACATAATGTACAATATGAGATATGTCAAGGAAAATTATAAGATTAATAGTTAAACAACAGTTATCATGATTGTTTCCTTTAAGAAAAAAGTGACCGTAAGATACAAAATTAAGACGCAGCCTTACAATTATATTATGTTTTAATTTCAGTAATTACTATTGTTTACCAAGCAGTGCTAAGTATGTATTACTCTACTATGTGCCATATTTAATAAAAACTAAAGTACATAGCTAATCGTAAAAGTTAAACATAGAAAATGGTATTTTACATCTGTAGTTCTATAAATTAAGATATACATAATACCTGGAGCAAAGTTTCAAGGAGTAAGTCATACTACCATTTCTCTATAAAGATGATTCTATTGACCTGTAGGAATGCTTTGAACTTGGTGCTGTTTCCAGAAGTGGTGTAGGCTTATTTGAGGTCTTTCTTTTGGCCTATGTCATGTTTTTATTAGTTGACTGAAGGGGTAACGGTAAAGGTCAGGAGCGGAAAGCCAGATGGAGGCTAATTGCTCCTACCAGGGCTGCATGTATACATGTCTTGTAGAGCTCCAACTAAATTCTTTGATTCATATGGAAATTTGGAAGGAATTGGGCTTACTGGATTTGAACAAGAGAAAGCCATGGACTGTCTTGACGACAACCTTAACAATGTGTTTGTAGCTGCTAAGTAAATGTCATCCAACTGTTCTTTAGTCTACACAAGGTCATGACTAACACAGAAGGAATATGTCTTTAAAACTGTAGCTGAAAAAAGCCCTGATATAACATAAATAATTGTTGCAATTTAAGAGAAAGAGACAGGTTGGTGTCTTTTTTGTAATGGTTGGATTTTGTAATTCTTTTTTGCAATGGTTGGATTCCTTCTTGGAAATGAAGAAATGGATCTCATATGACTCTGTGATTCCCCAAAGCATAGACTTCTGCTTATAAGAGAAAGATGAAATAATAACAATGTTACTATTGATTTCACACCCTAAAATATTAAAGTGACAGATTAGTTTATAGAAGCCATAGCAATCATATAGAAAGTTTTATTTTCACAGAATTCTTTTTCATCTGAAAAATAATTCTATTTTAGCCATATTGGTTAACATCTAAACTATTGGACATTTCTTCTTAGATGCTGATTAATATATCTGGATTGGTGATAATCATTTGAAGGGTGAGAGTGTTGTTCACATGTCTTAGAAAAGAAAGGAACCTACAAAAACAACCTGAGAATGAAGATGGCCTTTTCAAACTACATTCCCACATTCACGCAGGCCCCATTAAGAGTCTCTAATGTAGGGGTCCAATGTTATTGATAGGTGATGACACATCCCCTGTAGGGTCAATGGAGAAATGATGGAACATCACTGATGTAAATCAATGCAAGATAAAATCTGATTTAGAACTGTAGCCGTGAGAGTGGAACACCTGGGTCCAAATTTTGCCTCTTCCTAGTTGTGAAACCTTGGACAAGTTACCTAAGCTCTCTAAGCCTCACTTGCCACATTTGTGAGATGAGGGTAATAACAGAAATTTGTTTGTAAGTGAAGATTGGGAATTTAAATGAGATAAAGCAGGTAAAGCACTCAACACAGTAACTGGTATATAGTAACTGGCACCCATTAAATGTTAGACTGTATAGTTATTGCTCCCAAAAAGATTCAAAAAGTCTTAAATCTGAGAAGATACAAAGCTGTTTTTAAAATAGCATTCTAAAAATGTCTAGGCAGAGACTGAATTAATGGTATTTTGTCTTGGAAATTGTAAAGAAAAGCCTTTTATTGGGTGGTATTTGATGGTCTCTAAGTTTTCTTTTTACATTGTAGGATTCTTTGAAATGCAGTTGAATACAAGAACTTTTGCCCCATGGGCTTTCTCTATAGAATGAGCACTGTGTGAGCAAATGATGATTATGCACTTAGTAATTTCAGTGTAATTCAGAGTTCACTGGTTAGGGTCATGCCTACAATTCCTTATCTCATTTGTTCTCAGCTAGTCTGATTCTCATTATTTGTGAAGATTCACATAGAATGATTTATTAAACTTTTCCCCAAAACTCCTAAAGGACAGCCAGCTGGTCTAGGAGAAACATTCTATGCTGAATTTTATTTTGTCTGAAATATTGCCACCCTTTGTGTCTCTTTGCTGTTGAAGAAGTTCAGAGTCCTTCCCAAGCTGGTCCTAAATTATGTGGCCAAGTTTGCTTCCCTCACTGTTTGCTCAGGACTCCAGAACATGCCTTCCTGCCGGTCCTTCCACTGGAAATAAACCATCCTCTTCTCCACCTCTTTGCTCTTCCTTTCAAGGCCTTTCAAACGGCAGTGTAAATTCCCTGCTCTGACTTTGACAAAACATTCGCATTCTCTCTCACACACACCTTCTCTCTCTTTCTCCAGGCTCTCGTAACAAAATACCATAAACTGGATATCTTAAACAACATACATTTATTTTTCACGGTTCGGAAAGCTAGAAGTCAGAGATCAAGGTGCCAATATGGTCAGTTTATAATGAGAACTGAGAGCTCTCTTCCTGGCTTGTGGACAACTGCTATCTTGCTGTGTCCTTACATGGCGGAGAAGAGGGAGAGAGAGAGAGAGATAGAGAGACAGAGATTGAGAGAGAGCGAGAGAGAGAGAGAGAGAGAGAGAGAGAGAGAGAGAGAGAGAGAGAGAGAGAGAGAGAGAGAGAGATTGGATCGGGGCTCTGAGAGGATGCAAGCTCTGGCTTACTTTTTTCTTCTCATAAGGGCATCAGCCCTATGAGATTAGAGCCTCACCCTTATAACCTCATTTAACTTTTATCACCTCTTCACAGGCTCCATCTCCAAATACAGTTACTTTGTGGATTAGAGCTTCAACATATGAATCTTAGAAGGGGGCACAATTCAATCTATGGAATCCTCCTCTCCCCATCCCTCCTTTCTCCTTCTTCCTTTCCTCCTTCCTTTCTCTTCCCCTTCCCCTTCTCCCTCTCCATCCCTTCTCTTTTGAGTCTTTGTAGCTTCTATGTTTCCCTACTGCTTCAGACAACATGTTTTCCATTGTTGGATAATTTCTTTTATGTCTATATCTTATCTCCTCAACTAGACCATCCATTGCCTAAGGAAGGCACTGCACTTTTTGGCCTCCTCACAGTCTTGGGACATAGAAGAAATTCAGTATAGATGTTACCTAAGTAACTCATTAAAAAGTACCTTCAATTCAGTGAAACTATCCTCTGCAGTGTCAAGAAATGGGTAAGAATTATTACTGACAATCATTGAAGGTTTATTAAGAGCCAAGCACTGTTCCAAGTGGTTTTGAAAAATTAATTTAGCTAATATAGTGAACTCATTTTCTTTAAATGTGAACTAAGTTATTCCCAGGTGTTTTCCATATAGGTCTTACATCTCATTTTATTCTCTCTACTACCCTATAAAATAGCTGTTATAGCCCTTGAGCCCTTGAGCCTTTTGAGCTGCTCTTCTCTTGCTCGGACCGCTTCCATGTCTGGAAGTGTTCTGCTGCTTTACTTTCCCTTCTAATAAAGCTATTCTTTTTTGCTGTTTAAAAAAAAAAAAAAAATCTATTATAGTGGCCATTTTAGAGATAAGGAAAATGAGCTTCAGAGCAAGCAAGTTCCCGAGGTTATATGGCTACTAGAGGTGGAGCTGAAGTACAAAGCAGGTGGGTCTGATTCTAAAGCCCATGTTGCCGCCACTACACCACACTGCAGCAGAATCTGCCCTGCTGGGTAACACAAGCGAGCGAAGAGCTGACACCCTGAGAGCTTTGACAGTGGCATCTTGACTGCTCCTGGGACTAAACCATTGTTCAGACGCTGTTGGAGTTTTGCTGCTGGCAAAGGCATCAGTGGAAATTTTTGTGCAATGTTGAATGTTTTAAGCAATCCAACAGTGAATGAGAAATTCATGCTATGCTTATGAGGCTGCTTTCAGCGGCCAAGTTGATTTTGTCTGTCATTCAGAGTAATTCAGCTCTTCATTATAAATACTACATGCAGACAATTAGTATTCCATTGGTTTTAGAACAACAAAACCCTAAGGTATACAGAAGGAGCACGTGGAGCCTGGCCATGAGCAAGGATTTCATGCAGAGATGCCAATAGGCCACCAGGTTGTGAAAACTCCAGTCTGTCCAGATAAATTAACACCAAAACTCCAAACAAAACCAGAATATTTCTGAGTATTGCTCAGTAATTTCATCTCCAAATAATTTAATAATGTAAAGGAAATAAAAAGGTAACTCTAACAGGTACAAGGAAATGGGTTCTCTCAGTCCTTTGTTGGTAGTTGTATAAATTAGAACCACGTTTCGGGAAACAATTTGGAAATACATATTAAAATCATACCTTTGAGCTAGCACTGCAAATGGCCTCTGGGCTAACTGAAGGGAAAGAAAACACACAAGGGACTGAGAATCATCTCTTTCAGTGGTCCCATATCCACCCCTGACCAATCAAATCGAGCACTTATCTGCAGGTTTGTTAAATTAGAAAGTTTTGAGAAAGGGTAGATGAACTTAATGTTATTTTTTTCCATATAAGCAACTCGAAAAGATAAAAAAGATACAGTGTATAGTGAAAAGTCTCTTTCCCATGCCCCATAGCCACCCAGTTTCTCTCCCCAGAAGGAACCAGTTCCTGGTTTAGAAACCCCTCCAAAAATATTTTATGCAAACACACGCACACATATACACACAGAAACACACTTGTTATTCAGGTGAATTGTGTTTTCTTATGCATTACAATCAAGGGAGGCACCAAGTTTCAGTTCAGTGTAAATTTTTATATTAAAAATGTACTTTATCGTCTAATTGTAAATCTCACCAACCCACTGACTTTCATTATGTCTACCTGGTAAGGATCATGCATCTGAATATAGAACCCTATACTGTTCTTGGCCACAAATATTTGAAACTTCAATCTAGGTTGCTGCCTTCTCTGCCTGAGATCTTGCTTCCCCAATATCCTGTGAATTCTTTTTGCCTCTCCTCTGTGTTGTACTTTTTTTTTTTTTCTGCATTGCATTATTCCTCTCTCTTGATATGCTTTCTTCTTTAGGTATAACACATCCTCCAGTAGTCACTTGAGAAAGTATGACAGCAAAATTTTTGCATATCTGAAAAATCACTTTATTCCACCCCTTCCTTGATAGTTTGGTTGATTATAGAATTCTAGGTTGAAAATAATTTTCTTTCTGACTTTGAAAGTATCGTTCTAGTGTGTTTTCTATTATTGCTGTGGAATAGTATGAAACTGTGCTAATTCCTCATTCTTTGCAATCCACCATCTGTTAAGGGTAAGAACAAACAAAGTTACATTCACATCCATGCTTTCTCTTCTCCTCCACTGGTCACAAGCAAGATACTCATATTCTCTCTTGGGATAGAAGTGGCTGATACTCTGTAAGGTTTCTTCTAAATTTAGAGTTCAATTATAAAGATATAGATGGGAACATTCTGCAACCCCTCTGGATATAAGAAGTACTTGTAATCATCACTGGTCAATGATCATGGAAATTGGTACTTTTACCCTGCCTATCTTTTTCCAAAGCTCTCCTTGATTCTATTCTCTGACTTGGGGAAATCACGTTAATTTAGGCTAATTGGCCTGTCAGGATTAAAGAAAAGTCTAAATTACAGCACACATTAAAACCATTACAGGCATCTGTGTTTCAGTGAAGTGAACTTTGGTTCGTGCATCTGAAGACCTACATTTAATTAAATCCCAGCTTTGCTACTTACTAGTCATGTGTCCTTGAGCTGGTCTATTAACACCTCTGAGCTACTGTTTTCTAATCTGTAAAATGGGCATAATGCCTAGATGACAGGGTTGCTGTGATCATTAAATGTATTACAGGCAGTTGTTCAGTAAATCATACAACAAAGCACTATACACATGTAAGGCATTCTTATAGTAATTTAAATTAGACAAATAATGTGGCCTAGTAGAGTTCTTTCAGAAGCTACTATAATGTATATAAAGAAGAGTATGTTTACTGTTGAATTGTAAGCCTGAAACTTATTGGATTTTGTTAACTAATGTCACTGTCATAAAAAAAATAGTGTGTTATTTGCATATTTATTTATGTTAATGAATTTCCAGGTTGCTTAGTAACTGTTCTTCTACAAAATTTAAATTTTTGCCATAGTAGGTGGCTCAACAAATTCTTGTTTCCAAAGGATTGTGAAAATAAACTTTAGCCCAGTTTCTTGTCTAAATTATTAAAAATTCTAAGTAGATAAGTTTTATTGCAGTTTACTTTTTTTCATTTAGAGAAACATAAAATTGTCACTCTGAAGTAGTAAGACTCCTGAGAATAACATTGCTGAAATAACTTTGGGGTTTGGGTGATTTGAAATAAATAGAACCCTGTTATTACTTGAAGCTGGATTGAATTTTTCATGGAAAATAAAATAGAACAGAAATGACTTAAAGGAAAAAATGGCAATTTTATTTTATTTTATTTTTTTTAGATAGAATTGTGAAGACATTTTTTATAAAAAGCCTCAAACAAGGAAACATTGACTAAAGATCAGATTGAAACAGGTTTCACGTGCCAGTTACATCTGACATTGTACCTCAAGGACTCTTGCCCTTTCTATGTACTGCTGTTTCTGTCAAAGAAATAAGCAAGTAGCATCTGAGAGGTCTGTCATTCAAGAAGAAATATAACTGAATTCTGATAAATATATAAAGGGAGATTCATTCAAAATTGAAACAAAATAAGAAAGATATAGGAGTTATCATTATTATTCCTATCACAGATTTCTTTTGTCAAAATGGTTTTATTTCTAATGTTGCCACAACTTTACAAAAAGAATTTGCTATAATTCGGTCTTTGATCAAATAATACCTTCCCCTCATTCCACGAATGTTTACCGAGCACCTACTATGTACCAAGTACAATTCTAGATGCTGTGAATACAGCAGTGAATAAAATAGACATTTCCTACCCTCATGGAGCTTCCACCCTAAAGGCACTCAAGGGTTGAGTCAGGCAAAGAAAGCATGGATGGCAAGTATTACAAAACATGAGAGGAAATTATCTTTCTCTGAGGGCTTCAGGGAAGCAAAAGCTTGGGAATCCTTTGGCTCAGACCTGATTCCAAAACATCCATATATATCTGGAAGGCAAGGAAAAGACTCAAGGACTGGTGGTCTAAAGAACCTGGGTGAATATGAAGAAATCAGATCATTTAACTGAAAGACTCACTGGTCCTCTCTTTTCACCAAACAAAAAAATGTGAAGCTGCCAAACTTATCTGATATATCTTGGGTATTCCAGGATAGCCTTAATTTCTAAAATTTTGTCATACTCTCCTTGTAAATATATTCATACTTGTCACACCATGTTTTTCTGAATTTTGGTTGGGAAAATATGACCTTTGTCACTATAAAGCAAATGCTGGAGCAGCAGATGAGATATTGTCACTCTGCTCTGCCAACACCACGTAGCAAGGGCAACAAGGGGAGACTGATTAACGGAGCCAGTAACAGTCTGAGATCATGAGAAAAACACCCATAACTCTTAATATGTCAGGAAGCACAGTGGCATCTGGGGAGAAAGAACAACTTTGTGCTTTTGAAGAGAGAAGAATTTCAAAACATCTAAACCCACTTGGAGAGCTATTAAAGACAGTGGAGCCGTACCTAAAAAGTAAACTTTTCTGCTCACTTCTCACTGTTTTCCAGATTGAGTGAGTGAAAACTCTGACCTTCTTGCTGAGAATCTTCAGTGGAATTCCTAGCCACATCTAGCCCTTTCTGCCCTGCTGTTCTCCTACTGCAAACTTACCACACAGATTTTCCATTAAAGAAAAAGGTCATGGAGGTAGAACCATAAACATTTATTCAATCACAAGTTCCTCAACACAAAACAGAATCTCCTTACTTTTTCTTGTTTGACTGAAGGTTCCATTTCCTTTTAATGAAAATAACAAATCATATACAGATATATTTGTATATTTTGAAGTTTACTTTGGTTTTTCAGTAATGGAGATGGTTTTGTTCTCCATTCTCTCTTCCAATCACATCCAGAGAGGTGACCTCACTTGTTCGAGTTACTTGACTCCATTAAACACAACATCACAGAAAATATAAGCCAAATTAGACTTTACAGGTCACCTAGCCCAAGCCCGTATGTCACAGATAAAGGAACTGAGACCCAAGGAAGTTAAGTAACTCTCTCTGGTCACAAAGCCAATCAAGAGAAGGGTCAGGGCCCACTGACTCCAGCCCTGTAGTTATTCCACTAACTACAGGAATCTACTCAATAACATCTCCAACAGACTTCTTGTATCCATGACATCGCCTACTGCTTCAGAGAGGGAACAGAATCCCTCCCATGGAACACAGGGATGTAGGAAAGGTACACAGGCACCTAGAAGAGCAAGGTCGCCCTGAGAGTCCCCAGCAGCTTTGAGGCTTTTTGACCGCACTCAAAGCACTGCTTCAGCCTGCAGATGGCACAGTCGGGCATAGAGTGATTTAAGGTAGTTGTATCCATGACCCTCTGTGTTTGAGGACTTTGGTTCATGTAAGATGCAATATTGATTAATCAAACTATCAAGTTTGTATGATCCTTGACCGATAATATAGTCCCGGCCAACAGCAAGGACGTGCTAACATGTGTGGAAAGAAAGCTTAACTTGGACAAGTGTGAACAGATATCCCTTTTCATCACAGTAGATTTCTAAAACTGATTTTGTATAAAGATGACTGCAATAAAACGAGCTGTAGTTGCCATAGGAACATGATCTCTTGTGTTTGGTAGCAGTATTAAAGTGTATGCATGTGTATGAGTATATGTATTTGGGTGGGGGAGCATTCTTGACCAGAAATGAAGCCCTAGTAGATGGATAGCACTTACCATGAATAAAACTGATTTGCTGACACAATAGTCTTACATTATTCATCTGTCTTAGAGATGATTTATTAACTCCAACATGAACTAATTATTTAATTTGCCATCATTTGATTTTCTTTCTTAAAATTTAGAAGGACTTTGAGGTGTTAATTTTAGTAGCCTAGATCTCTTTCATTAGCTACCCACTAACCTTGGACTACTACTTTTTTTGTCTTTGGAAAATGTCTCCATAGCAAACAGAATTATTAAAAATAATCCTATTGCCCACAATTTCTTTTACAGTGGCGGTTTCTCCATAAAGTTTTGTTGGTAATACTAACTGGAAAGATTTCTGGAAAACATAAGTTAATTCTGGAGTTCTCCCCATCTTCTTCTTCTGGTTCCTTAATTTATTTAAAATCACAAATTAGGGCAACTGTTCACCTATCAGTCCAAAGGCACCGTGGTCTGGAAACAGTGAGAACTGCTACACATCCTTCATTGTCAGAGGCTGAGCTTTTTGAGCACTCCACTGAAAAGGATCAAGCCAATTACCAGACCTTTGGAATAGACATTTTAAAAAAGAGTCCACAGAACTATTAAGACAGGCAAAAGCAAAAGTCTGGCTGTACTGGTTCTCTCTTTCTCCTTGGAGTGGATACATTGTCACCAGAAAGACTGAGTAAAAGAGAGCAAACATGGAGAATTTAATTATGGGTGGTGATTAGATAGCTGGATAATTTGGACTGACTATATAGCACAACAAGACTGAAACAATTCTAGTCAATTGGTAAGATTTACTGGATTTTTCTGTCTCTGAAGATCTGAATTTTGACTATTATAATTAAGTATCCCCTAATTATGTGTTCTATCTATAAATGTATTTGAGGTATTCTTTATCCAGAGAACTTATGACCATCTCAAAATATAAATGGTTAGTAAACTTGAAAAAGAGTTATGGCGGCACTTAATAGAAAAATATAAATAAAAATAATAATGCTCTAGCTTTTATCTATTGTCCATCTTAATATTGCCAAGAATGGAGTTAGCAGGCATGATCATATGTGGAAGGTACGAGGGTATAAAATATACCTTCTTGGCAAAGGACGAAGAAATTTATAACTTTTTAGCCAGTACTCACATGTATAGGAATCCTAATTACTAGTAATTGGTAATCTATTTTTTCTTTGCTCTGGGTTGAGAGTTACATTCTCCTCATTAACAACTCGGAAGAATGTAATATTCTAAAGCAACATTTCTCAAAGTATGTTTGATAGTACTAACCCTGTTCTTTTGACAAGCCAGGAGTCAAAAAGAATTCTGAGCAGTTCTGAATCCTGGGTGGTCTCTATTGCCATTCACAGAGCATTTCTGATGTATTAAAACTCTAAGAAATCCTGCAGTAAAAACAACTTGCCTAACATTATTTAGTTTTGTTCCCAAATTTAATTGGCCATGGAATGCATTTGTCAGATTACAGCTATCAACCCCCTCAGATAGTTTGTAAAACCTTGTCCTTGAACTGAAAGTCATGGAGAATTGTCACAGAGAACTTAGTGATCCGTTCAATACTTATTCCAAGCTCAGCTATTTCTGCTACTTTGTTCTCAAGATATGATCATACCAGTCCAGTAAAAATAAACTATTTCATAACAAGGAGACCATTGTTACTAAATCTTCTTCCTTACATTGAGCCAAAACTTGTATTCCAGAAATTTTTACCCATTGCTACTAATTCTAGTCCCTGGAGTAACATAAGGTGAGACTTTTCTTTGGTACCTTTGCAGAAATCTAAAGATACTAATCATGTTTCTACGGAGCTAATACTGTTCCAGGCTAACTAGCTCCACTTCTTAACTATTTGTCCTGTGACATGGTTTTCAGTTCTTTAACATCCTACTTGTCCTCCTTGGTCATGCTCCACTTTTCAATGTCCTTCTTAAAATGTAACCCCAAAGACTGGACATCATAACACTACAAGTCTGACTATTTTAGATATAATCCAAGGGAAGGGGACAGTGGAGTTATCACCACCCTTGACCTCAACATTTACTTCTCAGATTACCACAGTTTGGGTTTCTAGGAAACAACTCTGAAATGGAAATTAATGTGTGAGAGGTTCCTCAGGGAGTACTCTTATTTCCAACACCCATGGAAGGGAGCAAAAGAAAGCACGAGAAGGCTGAAGGAGAAGTTGAGCTGTGATGATGCAATGTTAACAGAGGTATCAGCTGAGTCTGAGAGGTTGTTCCTTTAAAGCTGGCCAAGTTGGAGTTGACAAGTTAGGGCAAGAAGGCTGGGCTTTTATACCACCCTCTCACCATCAGTCAGTTATGGGATGAACATGACTTCTAAAAGGGGGCCATCTTCTTGAAAAAGGCAGCTCTCTTCAGTTAAAGCAAACCCCAAAGGGAGCTGACAGATAAAGGCTGGCAGCTAACCGCGCTCCCAGCAGTTGGGGCCATAAGTCTTTCATTTCTGAAGGGTATTCTTGGCAGCACATGATAGTATTTACCACACAGATCCTTCATGACCTTATAGACTTTGATTAGAATTTTATCTTAAATGAAACTGAAAACCATTGAAGAGTTTAAAGTGGGAGAGTGACATAACTGGTTTTATATTTTTAACAGCTCACGCTTGCTAGTAAATAAAAAATGAAATGGAGCAAGGGTGGAAGAGGTGGAAATAGTTAGGAGCCTACTGCAGAAGCCCAAATGAAAGATGGTTGTGGCTTGAATTAGAATGATGGTGGTGAATGTGAAGAGAAGTGACCACATTTGAGATCTACGTCAGAGGTAGAAGAGTTAGGTCTTGAAAAGGAGTTGATTGGGGTTGGGCATGACTTCAAGGGTTCCGGAGACCAGATGTCTCTAATCAAGATGTCAGCAGGGCCATGCAGGTTCTGGGGAGAATCCATTCCTTGCCTCTTTCAGCTTTCGGTGGCTACCCGCATTCCTTGGCTTGTGTCTGCATCACTTCAGTCTCTGCCTCCGTGGTCACATTACCTCCTCATCTTCTGTGGGTGGTCAAATCTCCTTGTACCTCTCTGTTGTAAGAACACTTATAATAGCATTTAGTTCCCACATTTCTTGGGAACTAAAGTTCATCATTTACAAGATCCCCTTTCCATACAAGTGTAGGACACAATTTAGCTAACTTTCTGCCACTGCCTAACAAAAATCATCTTTCCGCCAGTTCCTGATAAAATATTGAGCCCTCACCAGAAGTGCCTTTAATATTCATATTTTTATAAATATTTTGTTCAGGGCAATTTAGGTTTTTTCCTATCATGCACCTCAAAATTCTTCCAGCTTCTGACTGCTGTTCAGTTCCAAAGCCACTTACGAACTGTATAATTCTACAGCACCACTTTCTGGTTCTAAAATCTGTGTTAGTTTCCTATGGTCTTCTTTACCAGTCACAGGACTGGTCTGAGGTGAAGGCACAGGGCCCAGGTCAGGCCTACTGAAGATCCTCTCTGAGATTTTAAAAACTTTACCCCAAAAGAAAAAAAAAACCCTTATTTATTCTCTAGTTAGGTCTGTTAGACAATGTGTCTAGGGTGTGAGCACTCAGGTTCGCTATACTATAGTCCATCCTCACTAGAAAACGATAAAACCAAACACACTAAAAACACAGATAAAGAACAGACATGGAGTGAAGTTCTATTCTGAATTCTAGTTCCTGCCCCCTTTTGCCCGTAAGTTTCCCCAAGCCTGAGGAACTCATTTAGAGTTGGATAAAAGATGGGGTGTCAACTAAGGAGATTGCAAAGGAGTAGCTAGAAGGACCAACAAACACCTGAAGCATGTGATTTTCCAGAAGCCAAGAAAAAGTGTGGCTCCAGAAGAAGGAGACAGTGGGGTGAGTTGGCTACAGCAGAGACATCTAGGAGGGAGGATTGAAGAGCTTCTTCTGGGTTCAGCAACAAGAGTGATCAGTTAGTGCCTAAGAAGCCCATTCCAGGGATGGTGAGGATAGACAGAATTAGAAATGGCTGAAGAGTGAGTGGGAGGTGAGGAGGCACAGAAGGGAGCGAGAACATAAACTTTTGGAAAGAGAATGAAGAAAATGGAGTAGATGCAGGTAGAATTGGCAATTCGTTGACAGGAATACAAGGAATTCTATTTTTTCTATAACACGCGAGGCCAAGTCAATTGTGGGTGAAAAAGAGAAAAGCAGTTTCTCTTTTGATGGAAGAAAAATGTTTGATGGAACAAGAGATGGGGGCAATATACAGAGAGGTTCAGGAGATGGGAGTTTTGAAGAAAGTGGAGAAAATATTTAAGTTATTGAGGATGATGAAAGAGTCTCTCATAATCATCCCAAGAAGTGGCATCATCAACATAAAGATCTTTTGGCATGTCCCAAAGAAGACATTTTAACTAAACTCCAATTGGATAACTCAGAAGAATAAAACAGAGGAGGGAAATCTAATCCAAGGTACATAATTGAGCCATAATTTGTATTATTTATACTTTTCTTTAGTTTCCATTTTTTTATCATGAACATTTATTAATTTCATAACTGTAATGCGATTTTTTTTCCTTCATATACCTAATCTCACTAGGGACCATTCAGGAGCCAAGTGGAGCACGCCTCAGGATTGTCTACCCAAGAGAAGGGAGAAGGGAATGTTTTCCCATGTGGTCTACTCAGTGGTCAGGGGTTGCCCTGGGATATTAACCCTGTTGAACATGTGTCAGAGTGACTGACTATGTTCCTGCTGGCTCCGCTGGTGATATGGCAGAAAAGCCCCAGAGCACAAAGTAAAAGATACACCGTGCGAATGAAACATGGGGTTGTTGGCCTGAGGCTGGCATAAACAGGTAAGCAGAGAAGATGTTGAACACAGCACAGGCCCTCTGTATTCACAGCAGGAAGCATGCTGGAGTTAGTAAATTGAGTCTAGAAATGTTTTTTCAGAGCCCGGAATCAGGAAATAAAATAATAGCTCCTTAATAAATTTAGCTGTTAGTGAACAATACCTCGGACTTAGCCAAGAGATTTCATTTCTAGCACAGCACATGCCTCCTTACCATCTCATGACATCACCCGAGTGTCAGATTCCTTACCCGAAAACGGAGATTAATACTTACTGTGCCAGGTGGTATAAAAATTAAATTAGATAATAGAGACATTTACACACATATACATAATCTAACACATATTATATATAATGCTAGTACATAGAATTTCATAAAATGTGTCCCCCCCCCATATGCAATGTTCCTCTCACTCTCCATTGCAGTACTGAGCAGAGCTCAGACAGAATAAGGCTCCTGAGTGAGGCTTGGAGAAGCCCCTTGGACCCCACACAGCCGACGAGCTTCCTGTTTCCTGAAGAGCAGCAGAGTTGGAATCTGGGGCACCAGCTCTCCCTACAGTTTTTTTTCTTCCTTCCCAGCATGTCCCCCTTCTGTTACTAATTAGTAAATGTGCCCATCAGAGAACCCAGAGTGGCCACTAAGATGCATCTTTGTGACAAATGCAGTGTAGATTCTGCCAAAGACCTACATACCTACACTTATTTTGTCAGAGAAAATCAATGACGATGCCCAGCCCCATCTAGGATGTGACATTTTTACCTTGTTAAATGAAATCCATAGTCCATGCCAACTGAGAATGTTAAATGTTAATGATTCCTTAAAAGTTTCACTTCATTTTAATTATCTCATTGCACTTGAAAAGAGCCCAATGACTATAATTTGTGGTTATAAATTTGTATTCTTAGTAAGTTTATTTCCTTAATTGATTTTTTTTGTAAATTTCAAGCAATGTCATATATACCGTTAATAAAAGGAAAAAAATTCTAATTATAAATGTATGTTTACGTAAAAAAAGGGGATAATTAGAGAAAAGTATAAAGATCAAAATACTCACAAAGACTACTAATACGTTATGATGTATTTTCTCTCAATATAGTCATTTTTGTACATTTGGGGATTTTTTTTCGAAAGTAGAATTTTGTATCCTGTTTTTCTATATAAATCTATAGTGAGCTCATTTTCATATGCGAGACTTGAAAATCAGGAGTCAGAGGTAGAAAAGGTGAATGAAAGGGAAACTTGGTCTGCTGAACTCAGCACCTCTGGCAGTAGACAGATGGGTCCTGTAAGACACGGTCACAGAATAGGGATAGATATGGGGCGTGGGGCTCTGAGGGGGTGGATAAAGATGGGCTGCAGGGAATAAAGACTAAAAGCTTTTAAAGTGGGCAGAGGAGATGAGAAAACTTCCTCAACTGTCTATCAAGCAGGCTCTATCCTAACCAGCCTCAGAGCAAAATCCCACATGCTCACTTCAGTAGTCTGATGCTCTTTCTAAATTAATTTGCTGTCCAACCTTCTTCTGTTCTCGGTATAGATAAGGTTTTATTGTTTATTGCTACACAAACCTCCAAGTCAGATTTTATGCTTTTGTCTTCACACAATTCCTCATGTGAAACTCAAAGAAAATAAAAAGCTAGACGTGGGAGGGAAAAATGATAAGCTTAGGGATTCTCTGGCCAATGAACAATACCTTCATTTTTATCGACTTCAAGGTTATATTATATTCACTTTTATAGATCCGGATTTTGGTCTTTACATTGGAATTTCAAGGAAGGTTGCACTTATAAATTAGTAAAATGTATGAGTCATTGCAAAGTTGTTTTCGATCCAAGATTCAACTCCCAGCCTAGCAGAACACTGGCATCTGTCCTAAATTCAGTGGGCCTTCATTAAAGCTCCATTCCTATAATCCAACCAGTCTGGGGTTAAATCACAGAATTTTTATTGCTGTCCATATTAATGTTCATTTACATAAAATGCTGGACTTTCGTTAGAGGTCAGTTGCTATTTGAGGACGTATTTATGTGAATACATGATTGGGTTATAAAGCAGAGCTTCCTGAAAGACCATAGCAAGTGCGGTTTTAAAAATGAACTTTGAATAATAACCTTGACCCCTGTGTTCCAAAGACATTAGCAAGAGGTAAACAACACTCTCATGTGGTTATGACTTTTGGAACAGAACCAATCTATTTGGTAAATATAAGATTCAAGAGGGAAAATCAAGAAGTACCAGAAAAAGCAGTGAAAATCATTCAAAGATAGGCTCCATTAAACCAGGAGTTTCTTTCGGTGACAATTAACTTCACAGATCATAGGGGATATTAAGTTGATTTATTTATTCAAAGGACAAACTTTAAAAGGAAAGGGAAAAGTTCTTTAAATGGCACTGCCTTGCACAGATTTTAGGCAATAAACCAAGTTCCCAAATAATTTCACTTATTAATGACTCAAATTGTGTCAGAGATCATCGAATCAAGTAGAAGAAAACATATCCCATGTTTGGGGCGCAGAATATATGTGCATTACTGCATTCATGCATGTATGTCTCTGCTGCATTAAGAAGTTCACGTTTCACAGGTAGAAAAATTTTCTAGATTTTAGACCAAAACTGAAACAATGTTGACACCAAGAAAATTGGTAGAATATCACTGAAACTTAGATCCTGTCAATGAGAATTAAAATAGTGTGTTCCTTTTACCTCTTGTGCCAAAGGGAGAGCTTCTTCTCAGAGACTTGGTAGGGCCTGCAGCAAGGGACGAGAAATGAGCTTCGAGATTGGCAGTTTTCTTTTGTGCAGTCAATATTGTTTATAGATTGCTCTGACGTGGCTGCATCTGTTTGAAGGAGAGAGAAAAAGAAACTACAAACACATACACTTGAGAATTTCAGGAAATTACCCAAATGCTCAAATCCTTCCCGCGGGCAATAGTTTTCAATAGGAGTTTACATGATAAATCCATGCGGGGAATACATTTAAAAAAAATAATAATCTGGCAGCCACATGGAACAATAGCACATCCATATCGGCTGCTCATTTTGAAGAGTTCTTAGTTAGAATGTGTGTGAAATTAGGCCATCAAAAAGGAAACAAGACAAAGGAGGCCTAGAATGACTGAAACGGGCGAGGAAGCTTATCCACTAGTCGCTGACAATGCCATGCGTGCTGTGGAAACGACTCAGACCTGGGCTTACAAAGAGGCATTCAAAGCAAGCACAGAAATGGACGATAAGCAGAAATCTGTGGCCATCAAGAACAGGAGAAGAGGAAGCAGCTGCAAAGACAAGAGGCTGGAAATGATGGAGTCAGTCTGTAAATAAATGTACCTATGGTAATGACCCTGTGAGGGCCGGAATTTGCTGGCTGGGTGTTGCTTCCATTAGCTTGCTCTTTGCCATCTCAATGGCTTATGAACTGCTGATAAACAAGGTCAATTTCCACGGCCAAAGTTATGTTAGAGTTTTGATAAGGAGAGAAGAGATACTGCAGATATCAAATGTGGTTTTAAAAATATCATGTCTAAAGCTAGAGTAAACAGAAAAGGCTAAGTTTTCAAAAACAAAAAACTAGGGCCAGCATTTGTGAGAAAGCCCATTCACACCCACACTCTGGCTGGCACGGGAGTTGTGGGCATAACTTGCAGGAAAGTTGCTTCTGAAGTGAGAGCCCACTGACAGCCCTCATAGCTCTCCCAGCATAATCTTGCAGCTCCAGCTGTGTCTTCTGTGAGTGCAAGATCACAGCGTTTGCAAGAACATTTTTAACACCTGAGTCACTTCTTTACCATGAGGGATAAGTGTTCCCACAAGACAAGTGACATTCAAGATATAAGCCAAGAGAAGCTGTTTTTAAAAAATTAGGAATGTGCACGAATCCTATTTCCAAAATATCTTCTCTATATTGAAATTCTCCATTTCCATGCCTGCAATTTACTAAAGGTTGTTTGAATATTTCTTTTAAAAAAATCTGCTAGCTAATCACTTTGGGGGTTGTTTCTCCCTCCCCTACTGTGGATGGACAAAAAAAATCAGATATGAACGATCACTGACAAATCAAAGGCTGTAGCACCAAGCCAGGACTTGTAAAACCTGTATCACCCCCTCTAAATTCTCAAATGGATGTGAGAATATCAAAAGTGACTTTGTATTTTCAGCAGTGGAGAAATAATTTTTTAAAAGCACTGTGAGTAGCACAGTTCGTAAGCTGGTCAAAGGTTAAAGTTAAGGAATAAAGAATTTGCCTTTAAGGAAAAAGAAGTCTCCCTGATTCTGGCTATAAAATCGTTCCTTAGCTCCAGCACAAAGGAATGATGGAGGATAGAACTGACAAAGAATATTGTTTTCTCCCCATATGTCTCACTCCTGGCTCCATATTTACTTAGAGAAAAATTCACATTTTATAGCTCTACTCTGCATTCAGTTCTGCAGAATCACGATTGTGCTGGGCCTTCCCACCTCATAGGATGCCATGGGCATTTAGAAGGAGGCCAGTATCCCTAATTCAGCAAGGTGGCAGTTTTGGAGGTGGGGAGAAGCTTATGACTGTTACTGCATGTGCACAGACTGAGAATTGCTCTTTGAAGCACAGCCCTCATTTCCAAATGAAAGGTAAGCAGTCTTTGAGAAAAGTGTCTCTGGAAGATAGTCTACTAATAACAGTAGGAAATTATTTCCACAGCATTTAGGGCTCTGCTGATTCTTATATCTCCTCCCAGTGCACCAAGCTCCATCCCTCCTTCATATTACAAAAAAAATGAGAGTAGGTCCAGCCTCATTATAACAAGACTCCAGGGGGTGGGGACACTCCAGTCTATAATAATTGTGTCAGCTGTAAAAACTGCGCACCAACCCCCTTTTTATCAAAGATCACATTGTGATGAAGAGGCATCTCCCTTTCCTCACTGGAGATTTATTCCCAATGCTAGAAGAAAAGATTCCTCGCATCGTTATCTTTAGGGGGACTGGTGCTGCTAATAACAAGTCAGTCCAGCCCTGATTCTAAATGTTAATAGACCGATGAAGGGCCTTGGGGAGGGGGGAGCCATTCTGGGCTGGAGAAGCTGGCTGGCAGAGGCCCATCTTGCTTCGTTGACTCATGCCTGAATCACAGCCAGGCTGGCAGGATGTTGTTTTGGGGAAGTTCGCAGGCCTGTCAAAAACCTGCTGTTGCCATTGGCTGATATTATGCAAGATTCCAAATGATATTTATTTATATTCTCCTTTTGGTTTTGTTGTGTGGTTTTTTCCTTTCCCCTCCCCCCACCACACAGGCATTAGAGTTTCAAGTGACTAAAAAAAAAAAAAGGAAAGAAAGTAACCATTTAAAAAATAGGCAAGCACTTGTTAAAAATAAAAGTCCCTTCAGCTTTCAGATCAAGGCAGGGCCCTAATTCATTAAATCCCTCTCTTGGTTCCCCCAGACTGGCCTGGGGAATGAGGCAGAACCCCCATTTAGAATTCCATTGACAGCAAAGAGCGGCGTAAAGTTACGTCCAAGAATATTCCTTTCCACACTTGTAGAATCTCTTTCCACTTCGCTGGACTAACAGTTTCTCACATTAAACATGTAACTGCCCTAATGAAGCTAGCCTAGGACTAGAAGGATTCCCTTTGTTTCGGGTCTGACTGATGATGGTGGCTGGGGGTGGTGGCGACTGTGCAGATCTTGGAAGATGCGAGGAGACTTAAGCTTTTCAATCTGAGCTTCTCCCACTCCCGGAGTCTGTAGGAGTTTGACTGTAGAGCTGAGGAAATTCTCCCAACTGTATTATGTGGCACTGATAAGTTCCTCTGCAGAAACTTGGTAGGCAGAAAGAGTGTGAGTGAATTCATTTATGTGCCTAATTTAAGACACAATTGAGAGGCACAGTGTTCTAATAGATGGAGTTCTGGCTGAGAAGTTAAGAAACCTGAGTTCCATTCTTAGCTCACATGATGGCTCAGCGCATTGAAACGAGGATTGGCACTTTGCAGAATTTGAACTCCAGAGACAGTCAATTCAGGACAAAATTATATATAAATACAGCCATGATCCCCATTATCTAGAGCTTTCATTGTTCTGACATAACCTAAATATTGCTCTCCCTAAATTCTTAGAAAAGTCCTAATAAAAAATGTTCTTTGAGTTGAGCCTCAAGGGGAAAAAGAATTGTTTATTATTCACTGTGTGAGGGGAGCTTTCTTTGGAACATTGTTCAAAGCAGACCTGTGGTGCGGGGGAGGGGCACTCCCCCCACACTGGCAATGGAGAGACAGAGTTCTTTCAAGTCCTGCCTAGGGCATTGGACACAGCTGCATCGCTGCCTTGCTAGAAAAATGACCTTGGCCATTAGCTTGAGTGCTTGGTGGTTGTTTCCATCTGAATAGCACACTCTGGGAAGATTTTAGGTTCAGAAGACAAAACAATCAATGCCAGTAGTTTCACCGACATTACACCCACTGCAATCTACTCAGTGGTTAAAGTTTACTTTCTCAGGCCACCATGATTATTACATGAAAATAAATCTCAAGTGTGGTTATAGCCAAGTAACATTACCAAAATTTCCTTGCAAAATAATAATCATTTAACGAAATAACACAGCGCCCACTAAATAATACTGTAAAACAATGTTCCACTCAAAGTAGTTATTGCCCTTCTGGCACTAAAAACATCTTTTGATTCCTTTTTCCCCATGCATTTCAATTTTTCAACTGTCAATAAATCTGTATTTGTATCCTGTTTGACTTTATCAGTGATAAGTATCTTATTTTTATTATATTTTATTGATTCAGTCATTCGATAAATATTAATCAGTGCCAACTGTGGGGCACACACTTTTTTCGGTATTTGGGATACAAAGATAAATGTCTGTCACTGACCTCAAGGATCTGACAGCCAAGATGGAAAGACAGACTAATTAGGATGGGACTGGGTCACAAATGCTGTGGTATAAATCTGTGCAGGTTCAGTGGGGATGCAAAGGCGGGAAAGGGTTAGGAAAGAGGAGGTAATGAATAGGTATTTTCTAGGTGAAGAAATGCGGTGCATTTTCTGAGCAAATTCAAAGCACAGAACAGCATGAGGTGTTTTAGGGAATCTCAGTGATTGGAACCAAGGCAGTGGAGAGACAGATGAGAAGGAAAGCAGAACATGAAAAGAAGGAAGAGGTCAGATCTTGCAATGCCACTCATGCTTTTCTAGACTTTATAGACAGTGAAAAATTATGGAAGGATTTAATCAGGGGAAAGATGTGATTTAATATGCAGAAAAAAATCACACTGGTCCCTGGATAGAGTTTGGGTTACAGAGAGTTTTAATGGATATTTACTCCCAAAGGCACATTTTCTCTTTTCTTTTAGAAACCACTACTCCTCATGCCTGTTTGATAGGATTTGTGTAGGATAACTCCTTTTCTGGCTCAGCTGGACGTAGGGCATGGTGAAAGTGGATTCTGGAACTCTGCTGAAGCAACTAAGGAAGAGGCTGTCTTTTTCAACTGATATTACTGGGAGAACTGGCCAGGAACTGAGCTGCCAGCATGATCCACTTTTGGAGAGCCTGCCTGAGAGGGAGCCCAGAGGAGTGTAGAGTTGAAGGGTAGAGTGAGACTGAGCTCTGATGATGTCATTTAGACCCTCCATGAAGCTGTCCCTGAATCTTCTGACTTCTAAGTTATAAAAGCCCATTTAGTTAAGTTTTCTGTCACTTGCAACCAAAAGATTTTTAGTTAATTTAGTGAGACAAGAAGATCAGTTAGAAAGTTAAAAAATATAGTCCAGGTGAGAGATGAGAAGAGGCTGAACTAAGGCAGTAGCAGCAAGAATTAAAAAAAAAAAAAAAAAAGTGAAAAGAGTGAAAGAAACTAAGGAGGTAGAATGTAGTGACTGATTAAATGTGAAGGTGAGGAGAAAAGTCATATAGGATGATCCTCAAGTTTTTAACTTGACCGCCATGGCAGTATCATTCACCAATACAGGGGATATTTGGGATGAAAAGGAGAAGGTTCGAGGAAGAAGAGAATGAGTTTTATTTTGAATGTGATGAATTAGGTTCTCTGGGGTATCCAGATGGAGATGTATAATAGTACACAGTTGGATAATGATTCTGGAAGTCAGAAAAGAAGTCTGGATGAGATTGCTATCTGAAATATCAAATGTGGCTTACAGATTCCTACAACTCATGACAATTATTAGAAACCCAAAGATCCAAAGATGGGAAAATTGATAGATACGAACCAAAAAAACCCAATCAGGCTTCTCAAAAGGGGAACAATTTATAGCAGTTCCCCCCTTACCTGCAGGGAATATGTTCCAAGACTCCCAGTGGATGCTGGAAACCATGAATAGTACCAACCCCTATGTATACTATGTTTTTTCCTATACATACATACATTTTACAGTTTCTCTTTGGCATATCCAAACTGCCAGCATCTCTACTCTTGTGCTCGGGGCCATTATTAAATAAAATACGAATTACTTGGACTCAAGTACTGTGATACCAAGACAGTCGATTTGATAACTAAGAGACTAATGGGTAGGTAACTTGTGCAGTGTGGATATGCTGGACAAAGAGATGATTCACTTCCTAGGTGAGACAGAGCAGAACAGCGTGAGATTTCATCATACTGCTCAGAACAGCATGCAACTTAAAACTTATGAATTGTTTATTTCTGGAATTTTTATTTAATATTTTTTGACTGTGTTTGGCTGTGGTTAACTGAAACCGAGGAAAGTCAAACTACGGATAAAGGGGTCTACTGTACATTTTTGGAATGACAATTCTTGTTCGCACAGAACTGTTCAGGATGTTGCTGAATTTTTGAGATTTCCTGAAGCTATATGCTAAATGTTAGAGTGCCTCCCATTCTTCGGTCAATGCGCCAACTGAAAACGCCCCTACGTAGATCCAAGCGTCTCCCTGGAGAGGCAGTGTCATCCTCCATACTTCATGTGAATTACTCTGACTAGTGTGTGACTTCATATGCTAGCACGAGGGTGGTCCTCTACTACCTTATAATTCATACAAATATAGATAAAATGGCTTATCTGTAAGTATAACTGAAAAGCCACACAATGAATCTAACTCCGAGGAAGGTGGGACTCTTCCCCACTGTGTCATTCTGCCTGTCTGTTCTGCTCTTCTCAAGACTTCAATCTTCTCAGACTGCTTAGAAAGTCTGTCTCTAGCAGCCTATCATCCCATATACCACCTGCAATGTATCATTTTCAAATGAAAAAATGGCCATACATATAAATGTGCATGAGTACTGTATTCAACATGTTTCTGACTTAGTATCTGTTTGTAAGTGAGCATCCATACATGACCTACTTGGTATAATTTCTAAGTTTGGGGAAATGGCTAATATTGGCAGTATGGCAGCATGCTTTAAAAGCAATATTCTAATAATGTAACGGTCACTTTTTTACATTCATTTATCTCCAAATGAGCAGGTTTGCTTGTGTGAGTGGTAACATATTCATGTGTTGGGAGTAAAATGTAATGTGGGGTTTGTAAAAACCTCCAACGATGATGAATATATGAAAGATTTTACTGAACTGTGTTATGATTGTCTCCTTGATTCAAAGAATAACAGGTATCTCTCAGACAAATTTGAAAGCCTTCATTTTTTTGACAAGCTCTTTCATTTGCACAATATCATGAACTAACTTGTATGTAAACATAGCAATTTGATGAATTAAGTAAAATGCATTGAACGCATACCACTTTATATACTTGCTCCGGAGTAAGAGTCTCAAGGAAATTAATCTTTACTCTCATTTCTATTGGGATAAGAGAGAGCCTTGGGGGAGATCCAGGAGGGGGGAAGAGAGAGAAAAAGAGAAAAAGTAACAGAGTGATAGAATCCTGCTAGTGTAGAACATAGCTCTGGGCTACAAGTGGAGAGAGTGTCATTTCTGTTATCACCATGGCTAAAGGACAGTTGTCAGGCCCAGAGCCTTTGCAAAACAAAGAAGAGCATGAAGAAAAAAACCCTGACAAATATGTTCGTGAACCACCTAACATCTGGCCAATATTTCACTGCATCTTCACTTGATTATCAAATCAAGTCACCTGAGTAAGTGACTAGTTTAGACTTTTCTTTCCAAATCATTACCACTAGGACAGAGACAATGGATGGAAATAAAATCAATGAGAAAACAACTTCTCTCCACCATATTTGGTAGTGTGTGCTCTTCGAGGTGGTGGTGAGACTGGAACATAATCCACTTACTTCAGGGTGTGAAAGGAAGTGAGAAAGAGCCAGGGCACTTCCTCTGGCCCTCTGTTGCCTCTCCAAGTGCAGAGCCATTTACCAGAAAAGAGAATGTTTCTAATCGAGCAGCGGAGAGACTGAGCAACTCTTTGTCTTTAATCTACTAAAGCATGAAAGAAGGAGTAAAAATGGAGGGTTAAAAAGATGCTTTTGATGCATGCTCAGCAATTTTCTTCAAAGAATTGTGCTTGCTCTTTCTTTGGAGGTGTCGTCGTCAAAGTCCCAGAATATACTGTTTGTCTGGCACTGAGCAGAACCTTATTGAAGATCAGCTGCCACATGGCGATGCTCTCATCAACAAGAAAATCCTCCCATGTATTGACAAAGCGAGAAATATTTTTAAATGTGCTTCATAGCTGAAGAAACGGAATCAATACTGTTCCATGTCATCACATGGGCCAAGGAAAATTTTGTGCCTTTTATTATTCCAGTGGAAATTAGATTTTTAAATCTAATTTTATTTATAAGCATTATCAGTACTGACAGTAGTGTTATCAACAGTAGTATTATCAGTAATACATATTGGAAACCTCCCTTTTGTACGTGACTAATTGTATAGATTATTCTTCCCATTTATTGTTGAGAAAACTCAATATTCAAAATCAAGGGACTTGCCCAAGTTTACCAAACTGGGAAGTGACAAAGCAAAGATTAAGGTTAACTCCAAAGACTGCATTATTTTTTTCTGCTACAATACTTTATGCCTGTGATTCTCAAACTTCGGCATATATCAGAATTATCTAGAGGACATTGCTGAGCCCCATCCCAGTTTCTTTCCTAATAGGTCTAGACTGAGGCCCCCAAATTTGCATTTTTAACAAGTGCCCCAGTGATGCTGATGCTTCTGGTCAGAGATTACACTGCTCTTTAAGAACTACTGACCTATTCTCTGCATATATTTTTTGTCATCCTTCGGTTCTTTGCAAGTTAACAGTCCTTGTATCCAGAAAACAAAATACTAATTACTATTTGGTATTGCTTTCTCCAAAGTAGCATGGAAATATAAGTAAAATGTGGGTTTGTACTAATGATGGAAACATGTTCTGTTATGAAGCATTACCAAAAATTAATGTCCCTGATATTTAACAAACACATGAACAATTGGATATATGTGTCCCAATAAAGTTGCTTCTTGAAAGAAGTCCCTTGGGGAACATACGCTTATTCAAAAGATAATGTTATTGAATATCTTCATTATTATAAATATTTATCCTTCGAGGAAAAAATAATAAAAGCCACATGAAGTCTAATGAACTAGATAAACAATCAAAGTAGAATATATCACTTTAGAGCTTTAAAAAGCCATATTTTTTCATATGCCCTTTAGACTAATCATAACTAAAATTCAGGAGGAGAGCTTCAGATATTCGTAAAGTCATGGTAGGTTTCCAAAATAACTGTTTGTGCATGTGGTAAGATTTTGAACTCAACAGCTATAAGAGTCCTTTAAGCTCTGAAATAGTAAGCTGCATCAAAAGGTCTCATTTCTTATTACTTTCTATTGTCAACTGAAGGATCCGCAAATTCCGTAGAAAATTAGTTTCATAAAGTATCTTAAGTAAACATTTATTGAAGCATAACACACATATGGAGAGGTAAACAAATCATAAGTGTGCAGCTCAGCGTATTTTCAGAATGAACAAAACACATTACTGGGATCCCAGAAGTCTCCGCCCTTGTGCGCACTGCCAGTTACAACTCCTATCTCCTGACGTTTATTGCAACCTATTAATTTTGCTTATTTTTGAATTTTCAGTACTCTTTTGAGTCTGGCTTATATCACTCAATATCACACTCAAAAAATTCATCCATATTATCGATATAGTGATCGCGGTTCACTCACTGCAATATAGTATTTCATTACCACAATTTATTTATTCTTTTGCTGTTAAAGAGTATTTGAGTTTGTTTCTAGTTTGGGTGTATTACAAATAGCACTTCTATGAACATTCTGGTACATATTCTTTGGTACCCACCCTACACCTATCCCACCCAGGAATGGAGTTTTTGGTTCATCAAATATACATATGCTCAGCTTGGGTAGATACTGCGAGTTTTCCAAAGAGTTGTGTCCATTTACCCTCCCTTCAGCAGCAAGAAAAAGCCTTGCCAAGAAGCAGGACCTAAAAAGAAGAAGGTATCAGGCAACTACCACAGAAATGATCATTTCCCAAGGAATGGTATTTCCTCTAGAGGTATGGCCAGAGAGAAGGTTCTTGATGGCCTGTGGGAAGCTCAAAAGGACTTCCTGGTTCCCTCCCATTACCCATGCTAAAAGGACTCGCATTTCAGAAAATACTTGTCTCAGTCATTCTCCTAAAATTCATGGAAATCAGGCTGCACAGTTTTATTATCATGTGGCAGAGGGGAAAAGTAAATCTGGGACTGGAATGCCTGCTCTAAGACAGCCATGAGCACAAATGGATCAGTGACAGAATGGAAAAAAAAAGTGATATTATTCTGACACTTTGTACATCTTTAGGCTTGCCAATCCTTTTCATAGTCTCATAGCCAATTCCTCACTGCTGAATAATTTTAAAGAAGCTGGGCTTTGACACTTAAAGTAAGATGAGCTTTCACTCTTTCACAGTGTCTAACACCAGGGTTCCAATTTTGATTGGCTTACATGGATCAGTAATTTCCTCCCTTCTTGACAGGGAGCCCACACTAAAGTCTACTAAAATGTATGAGAAATTGTGTAATAAAATACAAGCACAACTACAATAAACTCCAATGAGAAGATTAGAAATACAACTGATAAGCTGAAGGATCTCGAGTAAGGAATTCAAATACCACAAAGAAATAAGGATTACAGAAGGCTATGTGTTCAGAAGACAAGCATAGTTGAAAGCTCATTGATCCATTTTCCCAGTCCTGAAAGGATAATAAAGCAGAAATACTCGAGCCATCAAAGATGAAATGATACTGAGGCAATTTTACAGTCTTTATTACAGTGAATCCTTTCTTTTTTGCTCTCCTTCCTTTTGTGGATAAGTCGATGCTTCCTTTTCCTTTTAAATTCAGTAGAAAATTTATCGTTGATCTAGATTAGAAAAATGTGCAGTATTTGTCTGCTCTAGTTTATCACTAGTGCTTGCCATTATTGGAGAGAGTGTGTGTATGTTAGAAAATATTCCTGAGCAAACTGTGAGGTAACCCTGTTAGGGTAATAGCGCTCTATTACCATCCCTGTTAGGGCTCCTCCTGGTAAAATACCCAGATGTTCCCACCCCAGGGAACCACTTCTATGTTCTCTTCTTACTCTCCACTCCCTATCATCATCTTTGACCTGCTGAGGTGTTAATTCTATCAAGCTGTCAGAACAGAGCACAGCATTTTGGCCTCCAAACTTTGGTTCAACTCCCTCCCTGCCTAGAATTCCCTCCCCACCCATCTCCATCTGTTTAAAATCTGCTTTTTCTTTAAAGAACACATATTGGCCAAGATTCTTTTGATTATAAGTAACTAAAATTATATTCAACCCAGCGTAGGCCAAAAGGACATTTCTTGAAATTAGACACCCAAGCCATGGGCAGAGTAGAATTAGAATCAAGGTTGTCACAGCTTATCTGGAACGAGGTTCGCAAATGTTGTCAAGACCTGGTATCTCCATTTTTCACCTCTGATACTTTCAGGATTTCAACTTTATTCTCTTAAAGAAGCTTTTACACATTGGAAATATGGTTTCCTGAAGGTCAACTCTTCTCAGCTTTGCCGATAGAGTTGAATTTAAAGACTGAAAATATTCCTTGCATACCAAAAAAAAAAAAAAAAAAATGAAAGTGGAATCACATTAACAAATATCCTAGTAGATAGTTGAACAAAATAGAGGGGGAAAAATCTATGACTATCAAGACAAAAATTATTAACAGAAGAAAAACATAAGTCCTTATTTTCAAATTTTTCTCTGACATAAAAAGTGAAGAAAATTTTGTGATCTTAAAAGGAAAAAGTTGTGGCCAATAATTTTATACTCAAATAGAAATAAAAATGTATAAAGAAACTGAGAGACATTTTTAAATATGTAAGCATCAAAAAAGTTAGAACAGGCAACTGAAAATATTCAAGAAAAAGAGAAGCAATAGAATTAAGAGTTCTGAAACAAACAAAATAACTTCCAAATAAATGCTGTAAATTTGGTAAACGAGTACATATATCACAAATAATTTTTAAAACAAAGACATGTAATATCAAAATAATGCTACTTTAACAATGTTAATGTTAATAACAATATTACAGGAGGCAAAAATCTTAAGGGATGTCAACCATAATCAAGATGTAAGAATGGAAAAGGTGGGATAAAGTGAAACTCATCAAATAATATATTTAATATTGGTGAATTTTATTGTATGTAAATTATACATTAATATGGCTAAATGCACATATGAATACACACATACATACACATTTATACAGATAATAGTATGAACAACTATGCAAATAAATTCAAATACTTATATGTAATAGACTCTTTTTGAAAAACACAACTTTGCAAATTTGACAAAAGAAGAAATAGATAGTATAAGTTGTCATATAACTATTAAAGAAATTGAATCTGTAATTAAAAACTTTTTCATATAGTATTTGACAATTTTCAATACTAGTTTATAATCAAAAGTGTTAATGAACTGGGAAAAAAATTAAACTTTTCTAATTTGGTTAAAAGTATTTTTTAAAATATTCAAATATCAAAAACATATTTAATGGTTAGAATTGAAAACTATCTCCCTGAGATTGGAATGAGACAACAATGCTCACAACCAGCACTGTTATTCAGCATTGTACTAAAGGCCAAGCCAGAACAATAAGTCTTGTAAAAGTAAAAAGTTTTAGAATTGAAAAGAAAAAATTTTAAATTGACAATATTTGTAGCCAATATAATTTTGTAGATAAACAATCCACAGTCACTTGATAAATTATGTGATTTAAAAGTAAAATTAGCAAGATTGCTGGATACAAAGTTAATATGCAAATAGTAATTTTATTTCTATACTTCAACATAAAATAAGAAAATTATATTGAAAGGCAATAATGTTTATAATAGCATCGAATATAACACCAATAACTAGTAACACGTTTTACAAAAGATATGCAAGATCTTGATCCAGAAAACTAAAATACTTTAGAGATAAATTTTTAAAAACCTAAGTAAATGGACAGATATATAATACCTGTGAGTTGAAAGATTTTATATTGCAAAGCTATCATTTTCTCCAAATTGAACAATATATTTAATCCTAATAAAAATTTCAACTAGGTTTTTGTTGTTATTATTTCTAATTGACAAAATAATTCTAAACTATACATGGACATTTAAAGATTCAAGAATAGTAAAGGCATTCTCAAAAAAACTAGTCCAGAAGACCTATAATGTCAGATATCAAGATTTATTATAAAGCTATAGTCACAGCACAAGCATATGCAAATAGACCAAAGGAACAGAATTAAGACAGAAACAGACCTACAGTTTATAGTTGATTTATGAGAAAACCAATACTGCCTAAGACGATGGTCTTTTCAATGTAGAGAAAAATAAATGAATCATGACATCACATCATACTTAAAAATTAATTAAATATCAATCCTGCAAAAGTAAGATCTAAATGTAAAAGGTAAAAAAAATAAAGGCTCCAGATTATTGTATTGGAGTATAACTTTATGACCTATAATAGGCAAAGTTTTTTTAAATGACACAAAAAGCCATAAAATAAAGAAAATGATTAATAATTATATATCTTAAAATTAAAGACTTCTGTTCATCCAGAGACACCTATGAAAAAGCAAGTCAAAGTATAGAAGACACCAATATACATACATCTATCTGACAAATGATTTCCAAGATAAGACCCAATAGAAAAATGAGCAAAATGTTTGGGCAAGAACTTTACAAAAAAAAATACTTAGTCATAAATATGTTTTTTTTTAATATTTTTTTCTCTGCCTTTTCAATCTCAAATAACTATAATGAATTAGTAATACACACTCAGCATGATGGTTAAAATTACCAGGAGTTGACAAGTATGTGGAGCAATTGATAATCTCATACATTACTTCTGGGGGTTTAAATTGGTGTTAACATTTGGAAAAATTTTCTTGGAATCTTCTAAAACTGAACATAAATGTACTCTATGACTCAGCAATTGCATACCTTAGTATATAGCCAACCAAAATGCATATGCGTTTACTCCAAAAGACATGTCCAAAAATGTTCATGGCAACACTATTTGGAATAGTCCAAAATGGAAATAAATCAAGTGTCTTTTACTAGTAGAAAGAAAAAATAAGTGGTGGTTTAGTCATACAATGAATAAAAATGAATGAACTGCTAACAACAAAAACATGGCTGAACCTTACAAATAACAATGCTGTGATAAAGAAGCCACCACAAAAGAATGAATAGTGCATGGTTCATTCACATAGAGTTCAAAAGTAGTCAAAACTAATGGGTAGTATAGAAGCCATGATATTAATTATTCAGGGCAGGGGGATTAGTAGATCAGGGAGAGAGACATGAGAGGCCTCCTGAGGGCTGCTGATACTCTCTTTTCTACCCTGCATGGTGGTTACCCAGATAGGTTCATTTAATGAAAAATTAATCAAATTATGCTCTTATGATTGCTGTATTTTGTTATATATGTCAATAAAAATTACTTTGAATAAGCTGATAGAACATTATAACATGATATTAATTTTAAGAAAAAAAGAGATGTGTATATAAGAAAAAGTCAAGCTGTAGTTGTTCCTGTGTATTAGAAATACTTAAAAATTAATTACTTCAGAATTAATTTGAATATTACTATTTTTATGTTGTTCTCTATTTTCAACTTTTCCACAGTGACCAAGAGTCACTTTTCTATTTTAAAAGAGAAATAAGAGTATTTTAAATAAAGGAAGGCCTCTTCAGGATTGACCCATCAGATGGTTGAACCAGGAAGTCTATAGCTAACAGATGGATCCAGAAAAGATGTTTCTTAAAGAAGTTACTAAACTAAGCAGGAGTGACTTCTGAGTAAATAAAAATTAATAGTACCAGACAAGATTAAAACATTGTACTTCATGTTAAACTCAGTGAGAAATGACATCTCATATTTCAGTGGCCCTTCATATTTTCAATGTACTTTCATGTCCATTTTCTGATTTTAGCCTCACAAAATTCTGTGAAATAACTGTAGCAATGATTACTATCATCATTTTATGAATAAGAAGTGAGTTCTAGAGAGAGAAAGTAACATGCCAAAACCTAAAACATAGTAAGTAACTATTTGAGGGAAAATAATAGTGACCCAGAAATTTTTGTCCCAGTTAGTGTATCTTTTATGAGAAATGGCAATACAAGTAACCACAATGAAATGCTAATATGCACCCAGCATAATAGTTAAAATTACCAAGAGTTGACAAGTATGTGGAGTAATTGAGAATTTCATACACTACTTCTAGGGGTATAAATTGATACCAACATTTGGGAAAACTGTCTTGGCACCAACTAAAGCTGAATGTAAGCATACCCTATGACCCAGCAATTGCATACCTTAATATATAGCCAAAAATACACTCAAAGATACCCCTAATAAATCCCTCAAGTAAACATCCCCCCAAAATTACTCAAACACCCAATTCTAGACCAAAAAAAAAAAAAAAGCAGTAAGTGATAATTAAAAAGTAGTAAATAGTAACTAAGACTTTAGGAATTAAAATGTAAGCATGTGACAAAATATGCATCACCATTAAAACCAAATAAACGTATGGAATTAAATATAAATAACTATAATAAATATTACCCAGTTGAATCTAGAAAAAAATTCTATGGGCTTGTAGTTTTAAGTATATAATAGTCTGAATCCATAGCCAGTAATGTAGTTAATACTGGCATATGTTTGACAAATCAGAAAGTCAAAATTTACTCTTTTATTCTTAAACTTTGAAAATTAAACATAAGCTTAAAGTATTTTTTAAACTTTTTAAAAATCACCGGCAGAATCTGAAGCAAGATGATCTTCTTATTATATTCCTTGTAAAGTAAAAGAAAAGAAAATGCAAAAGGCACAAGTAAACATAAAATAAGATGACATGAATAAAATAGAACTAGTGGCTCATGTAGATCAATATAAATGATTAAACTTTAAATTAAAAACAAAAATTCTAAGATAAGATTAGAAAATAAATTCTAACCAGGTAATTCTTACCAAAACAAACAAACAAACAAAAAAACAAAAACCCTCAAAAATGGTGCTGAAACTTAAAAACAAAAAATGTTTTCTATCAGGCAGAGACAAAAAAAAAAAAAAGCAAGAGCAGGAATATTAATAGCAGACAAAGTAGATTTCAAGCCAAAGACATTAGATATGGTAAAAGAGAATTTATACTAAAGTAACTTCATAATGAATATACAGCAATTAAAGTTATATAAAACAAATCAAGAAATATATAAAATGTAACCTTTTTGAAAAAAAGAAGATTGAGAAGCAATTACACTGAAAAGTTTAATACAACATTCTCAGTTTTGACTGGTTAAAGTAGATAATTAATAAGGACATGAAAGTTAAATACCAACCCTAAATTAATAAATATATAATATTTGTTCCCTACAGGGAATATACCTCCTTTTTAATTATTTGTTTACGAATTCTTTACAAGATTGAGTACAAATACCACTTTTGAATTCAAAAAGTAGAAGGAAGTCAGACAGGGCAATATGTCAACTACCAATAACAAATGCTTAAGCCCCAAATCTCAAACAACCTGAACATTAAAAAAAAAAAAAAAAAAAGCCCTGTCCTATATAAATATTGGGTCAGTAAGGCTATCAAGTTAAATCACGACTCCTTTTAAAACAGTAAAATCGAAAACATTACCTTTTAGAATTTTGAAAATGGGACAATAGCTGTATATAGTATTTTAAAAATTAAAGATATTTTTCTCTACTTACTTTATCCTTTTATATATATTAACCAGGATATGTGGCCCAGAAAGTGACCTGAAGAACTAACTGGACATTTGCAGTTGGGCTGTAAAACAGGCATTGGAGATGACCCTGCACAGAGTTTGTGCCCAATAGGTGTTATTGCAATCCCTAGTAACACCACCCTCTGTTCATCACGTGAACTTCTTAACTGCCGATAAAATTTGAGAGTGACACTTGCCTTTACAGAAACTATGCTCTTGGGAGACATTGTCAGGATGAGGGCAGGTAGGACAGGAAAAGAGGAGTATTGTCCAACTGAAGCAATGTACTGGCACAATTAATGCCACTGGTACCAGATTAACCTGAGTAGCTGGGCTGCAGTGGCCCACAGGGTCCTGCTCTGGCTGAGCAGTGATAATGCATGTGGGGCAGAGACGAAAGATGGTAAATCCAGCTGGATGGCTCTGATAACTGGGGAAGTCAGCCGTGGCGTGTGGCCACCCGTTGACAAATGTAACAGTCCTGTAATGAAATTCACTAAGTACAATGATAAGCAAGTTTCATCTGCTCCATTTCAAAAGAGTTAAGAAATCTGAATCTAGGGGCTCTTTTACACTCCATTGAAGGCAATAATCTCAGTATCAGACAAGGCCAAATTTTCTCCATACGATTTGGAATAAGAAAATGCTTCTGCTTCTGGAATATTTAATATCTCCACGCCAGTTTACAGTCCTCAAAATGCAGGTCACTCTGTCCCATTTTCATAGTGATCACAGCAAGTGGGCCCCTGAATCCAAAAAGCTCTCACTGTCCTTTTCCAAATACAGCTCAGCATTATTTCCTGGTGTGACTGAGAGATTTGCAGAGCAGAAAGAATCTGAGCATGTCCCTTAAAATGCAACCTGCCTTGGAATTCTTAGGTCAAAAGTCAGAAACAAAAATAGGATAGTGGCTCAATACCTTTGGATATTTACTAACAAAGACAGATGGTAAATATAGTGATTATGAAATTGCAGTTTGTAAAGTGCCTCCAAGTATGGAGATGTGAATGGAAATCCATGACCTTTTACCGAAGAGAGGCAGGCATGTTTTTGTTTACTGTCCAAACATTTCACCTAGATTTTACCCTTTCAAACCTTGTATGTTACCTGGTACAGCTTAAAAACAAAGCGAACGAAACTTACTTTCCTGTCTAATACTCTTATTTCTTAGCGAGCTATCTTCCATTACTCATCAAGTACATTATTGGTTAATAAATATGGCATTGTGCCTTCGATTTTCCTACCCTTTTTATCTTTGATTTTTATAGTTAATGTAAATTGCGAATTGTACCGTTCCCTTACCTCACTTGAAGATCAGTGCTCTGAGCCATCCACATTATTTTGCTGAGCCCTGAGAAACGAAGACCCACTCTTTTGAGGTGATTGTCTAGAGTTGGGGGTTTGAGTTTGACCTTGGAGTAGTTTTTCTTCCCAATAAAGTCAACTGGCTGGTGTGGAAACTGAATGAAGATTCTGAGTCCATGGATTTCTATAGTTGTCTTGTGACTTGTAATTATTTCATTGCTTTTTCCATTACACTTGGAATCCTATAGAAAGTAGTTGGTGGTTCATTAAGTTGAAAATTATTAAATTGTATTGCCAGGTAAGGAAACTTATGTCTGAATCAAAGTTTTAATATACCTTCATATATTCTCATGGTATTGAGACAAACTATATTTATGTCATGAAAAATGATGGAGTTCTTAGAGATAGCCACACTATCTAGCTATAGCCATATTGACCACTGTAACTTGCGTATAAGAAGTATTGGACGCCTGGAATGTATCTGCAAAAGTAATTTTATTTTTTTCCTTCACCATTACTTTAAATTTACTCTGCAGAGAATTTTCCTTTTCTTTCTGCTTGATAATCATTTTGGGCAGGCTCCATTATTTTTCTGCTAACCATTTTTAACAGGTTTATTAAAGTACAATTCAAGTATAATAGAGTATAAAAAGACCCATTGTGAAAATACAATTCAACGATACTGTTAGTAAATTTTAGTGAGCTGTGCATCCATCATGATAGTTCAGTTTTAGAACATTTCCATGACTTCCTCCAAATGCCTTCAAGCCCATTTGGACTGAATCCTTGCTTCCTCTCCAGCCTCGAGAACCATTGACCTACTTGCTATCTCTATGAATTTGTCTTTTCTGGGTACTTAAAATTTACTGTCTTTTTTGTCTGGCTTGTTTCACTTACCATATGCTTATGAAATTTATACATGTTATAACATGTATCTGTATTTTATTGATTTTTATTACTAAATAGTATTCCATTCTATGTATATGCATGGTTTTGTTTACTTATTTGCTAATCAATGGATATTTAGGTTGTTTCCATTTTTGGACTGTTACAAATAATGGTACGAGTTTTTGTGTGTATATAGATTTGCATTTTTAATTGACCGTAAATATAAAGGTTAGTTTTTGGACTCTCAGTTCTGTCTCTTTGATCTATATATCTATCTTTATGCCAATACTAAACTTTCTGATTACTGCAGTTTTATATTAAGTTTTGAAACTGGGTAATGCAAGTCCTTCAACTTTGTTCTGTTCTAAAATTCTTTTGCCTAATCTATATCCTTTGCATTTTATATAAATTATTGGATCAATCTGTCAGTTCAACCAGAGAAGCAAAACCAGTAGGAGAGATATATATTAAGAGATTTATTACGATATCAGCCTAGAACCTGCAAATTCTCTTCACAGCAACATATAAACTAGTGTTTTAATGAATAGCTGAAGACTAAAGACTAAAAGAAATTACAATCAAGTTGTCAATTTCTATAATAAAAGCCTGCTGGGATTTTGAAAGGATTGAGTTGGTTCTAGATCAATTTGGAAACAACATCCATTTTAACAATACTGAAACCCAAGCATGAAATGTTTCTCCATTTATTTGTCTTTATAATTTATCATAGCAAAGTTTTATATTTTTCCATACAGAAAGATTTTTCATTACATATTCAATTTCTTTACTTGTGACAGGTCTATTCAGAGTTTCCACTTCTTGCATCAGTTTTGGTTATGGCGTCTTTCTAGGAACTTGTTTGTTTCATCAAAGTTGTCTAGTTTATTGACATAAAATATTTTATAACGTTTTCCTATAATCATTTTAATTTATATAGCATCAGTAGTTGCTTTCCTTCTTTCGTTCCTGATTTTGGTAATGTGTGTCCTCTCTTATTTTCTCTGTCATTCTAGCTAAGGATAAATTATGTCAATTATGTTCATCTTTTTAAAGAACCAACTTTTGGTTTCATTAGTCTTTTCTACCATTTTTTGTTCTATTTTTTGTTTTCTATTTTGATCATTTTTACTATATTTTTTGTTACTTACTTTCTTCTGTTTACTTTTAGTTTACCTTGTTTCCCATTTTTAGTTTTTTAAGGTAGATATTTACAGTTATCAGTTTTGCTTGGCACCACTTTAGATTCTTTTCATATATTTTGTTTTTGTTTTATTCAGTGAAAAATATTTTTACTTTTCTTTTTGATTTCTTCTTTAACCCATAAGCTATTCAGAAGTGTGTTGTTTAATTTCCAAAGAGATTGGGTTTTACCAGATATTTTTCTTTTGTGAATCTCTAATTTAGTTGTGTTCTGGATTGGGATATGATCTAACCTAGAGAACATTGCATGTCCTCTCAAAAAGAATTTGTATTCTGAAGTGTTTTGGAGTGTTCTGTAAATGTCAGGTAGATGAAGTTGTTTGATAGTGTTGTTGAAGACTTATAAATACCTGCTGATTTCTGTCCAGTTGTTCAATCACTTACTGAGAGTGGGTCATTAAAATCTCCAACTATTATTGTTAAATTGTCTATTTCTCCTTTCAATTTTGTCAATTTTTGCTTTATATATTTTGAGGCTCTCTTGTGTGGTGCATATGTACATTTTTAATTGTTATATCTTCTTAATATAATGATCCTTTTACTATTATAAAATATTGCTTTGTCTTCAGTGATATTTCTTGTCTTAAAGTCTATTTTGTTTGATATTATTATAGCCACTCCAGCTCTCATATAGTTACTGTTTCATAATATATCTTTGTCATCCTTTTGTCTTCTGACTATTTGTGTCTTTGAATCCAAAGTGTGACTCTTGTAAAAAAACATATAGTTAGATCTTGCATTTGTGTCTAGTCTGACAATTTCTGTCTTTAGAGTAGGGTGTTAATTCATTCACATTTATCAAATTATTAATATCATTGGATTATGCAAACAGTTTTGTTATTTAATTTCTATTCGTCTCCAATTGTTTTGTTCCTTTGCTGTTCCTTTGCTAACTTCTTTTGTATTAAATAAATATTTAAGTGTTCTAACCCAAGAGGAAAATCTAGACACAAAGCTAGATCAAGAGTTTTAGACATGAGTCCAAAAACATAGTTTCTATGAGAAAAAAATTAATAAATTGGACTTCATCAAAATTAAAATCTTTTGTTCTGTGAAATATCTTTTTAAGAGGATGAAAAGATAGGTTACCTCCTGGGAGAAAATAATTGCAAACTACCTATTTGACAAACAACCTGTACCTGGGGTACACAAAGATATCTCAAAACTCAAAAGCAAAAAAAAAAAAAAAAAAAAAAAAAATCTAATTGGACAACGAACAAAAGACATAAACAGTTATTTCACCCAAAAATAAATATGGATGACAAAGAAGCACACAAAAAGACATTCGATGTCATTAGCCTTTAGGGAAATGCAAAGTAAAATCTCAACAAGATGTTAGTACACACCTGTTAGAATAGCTAAACTAAAAAATATTAACACCAAATACTGACAAAGATGCAGGGAAACTAGATCTCTTACACATTGCTGCTGTGAATATAAAATGTTACACCTACTCTAAAACTGTTTGCCATTTTCTTATAAAACTATGCGCTTATCATGTAACCCAGCAACTCCTAGGCATTTGTCCCAGAGAAATTAAAACTTATGTTTATATAATAACTTCTACATAATGTTTATAGCATACATTAATGTTTATTTGTAATAGCCCAATACTGGAAACAACTCAAATATCTTTCAATAGGTGACTTTTTAAACAAACTCTAAAACAATCATACAATGGAAAATTACTCAGTAATAAAAGAAAACAAACTATTGATATATCCAACAATTTGGATGGATCTTAAGCGCTTAATGAAAATTTCACTTATGCTTTTTGAAAAAAGACAATTTAAAAGTGATGTACTCCTCAGGCCAAGGAGCCGTGGAAAAGTCCCCTGCTGGCACACTCATGCCCCAAAATGCTGCCTGGCCTGCCCTTCTGGGAAACTGTTTGTCTGTCTTTCTCTTTCTGTGGTGTTCAGCTTTAAGCTTATATCAACTATGTACGGCGTCATCTCTACCTTCTGTCACTTCTCACTCAAAAAACACATCCATTTATAACAACAACAACAAAAGTAATGTACTAAATAATTTCATTTATATGATATTTTCGAAATAACAAAACTATAGAGATGGAGAACAGATTAATAATTTTCAGGGAACAAGGATGGGATGGGGATCACGTTTGACTATAAAGGTGTAGCACGCAAGAGTTCTCTTACAGTGTTAGAACAGGTCTGTATTCTGATGTATCCTGATTGAGTTGGTGGTTACATGGACTTATACTTGAGATCAAATTGCACAGAACTACACACACACGCGCGCGCGCGCGCACACACGCAATTACATGTAAAACCTGGTGAAAACTAAATATGGTCTATAGTCTGGTTAACACTATTATGCCAATGTCAATTTCCTAGTTTCTCATATTTTATTTGTTATATAAGTTGTCACCACTGGAGGAAGCTGGTAGAAGTGTTTAAAAAGTTCTATGTACTATTTTTTCACCTTCCTGTGAATCTAAATCAATTCAAAATAAAAAGTTAAAAGCAAAAAGTGTCTAGTCCAATATATCAATCCATAATTCAAATTTCATCCGATGACAATTACTTCTTGGAGTCTTTCCCCTTTTCCTGGCTTCCTAAACTAGTTTCTTCCTCCATCAGAGTCAGAGCTGAGGGGGATGGGGGTACAGAGTAAGGAGGAAAGCAAGAAAGGAAGAGAGGATAGGACAGCTCCCATCTGATTGGTACTGTATTAGGATGGTATTGTGTTCTTCAGGACTGGCAGGGGTTTGAAGTGAGTTCTCTTTCTTCAGCACTGTCACGAGTTTTACAGAGACCCCCTGCTGAGCCTTCAGACCACAACTTCTTGAGTAAAGGCAGGGCTTCTTCATTGGCTGGCCAGCCCAGACTCCTCTGCCTCTTCTCCTCCTGGTACGCTCCACAATGTCTGAGTGCTGACCCCTGGCAGATCACTCCTTGGAAAGAGTCTCTTTTAAAGCAACCCTATGCCAACTTTCCACCTCTGGTAACTGGGACTCCCACACCTTTGATCTGGCAAAAGTGAGTGATGCTACTGCCCAAAGGTAGCGTCAGTTGTGTAGCCACAGGCCATTTCAGCTTTCCCAGAAGTGAATTGGTCGTCAGTTCTCTGTGCGAGCCCCTGCTCTGGTAAGATCTCTGTACAATACTCATAGAAGACTCATAACAACAAGAACATGAAAGACCACCAGCACCTGGCAAACATGTACATTACTTCTACCATCACGCGTTTGGTCTTAAAAACAACCTATGGCTGGTTGAGTTAGTCTTAATTGAGAGTTGTCTGATTCATGTTTCATACCTAACAGAGAAACAGGGCAATATACTGAATTTAGATTGAGTGTACCATTTTTACTAATACTACAAAACATGCTACCAATCCTTAATGCATTTCTGGATCATTATCACACTACAGTGTAGCAATCAATTAAACATGCGCATGCATGTGCACGTGCATGTGTGTGCACACGCTCATGCACAAACACACGCACACATGCACACACACACACACACACACACACACACACAGCTTTAACTAGACAAACTTTTTACATAAGCATAGATCTTTGCAGAGCCTAAAGACTACCTGGAACCTGCACCTTGAGCAAAACTTTATAATGACACACTAATAAGCACAAAAAAGGCAGGCCAGGAGTTACAGCAAATGATTCAGCAGAGCTTAAGGGAACTAACAGGCATATCCTAAATTGAATATGTCACATTTTGGCAGTAGCAGACACTTGTGATTAGTGTGAAACAAGGTGCTAACAGGCTGAAGGGCCCACATGAAGCCAAAATAAGTGGAAAACAAATGACCCTCCAACAAAGGATGAAGACAACTTAATCATTGCAGTCTTCTTTGTCTTGTCAATAATTCCACCACTCCCCAGTATACAGATTCGAACTCATTTTTCATTCGTTCCTCACCTTCACACTATATGCAGCCCTGCATTTACCTCCTCGAGCCCATCTTCTGCTCCTATCTTGGGTCTTATACTCACAAGCCTGATCTCTGTATTTCATCTGCTACCTCTGATTTCCTCTGTATAAATCACCAAATCTTCAAATGTCATTTTCACCTCACCACACCTGGGGTCAAGAACTTCCTGCTTTCTCATTGGTTACCTAACTCTTACAAACTCAACTCAATTTGAGAAGTGAAAACAGATTCTCTCTACAAGAGTGTATCTTTACATTAAGACACAGACTCACAGAGAATACATGAAAACTCAAGCACATTTTAATGCTGTCTGGTATTTCTAAAGACCCAGTCAGGGAGAAAGTAAGATCTCTAGCCAGAAAGGGGTTTCGGGGTCTCAGATTCTCACTACTCCAGGCAAGGTGCAGCTCATGTCAATGTGCACAGAAGGGCATGGGCATGGTTCGGACCATCTGGACAAAGAGGACTTCTTTCCACTCCACTCTTATACTTCACTAGTACCACAGTAGCAGCTCAAGTGGTCAGTGCATATTCTGCTGTCTAAGGATGTTCTCAAAAGCTGACCATAATATCTTCCTTCTTATAGCTGGAGAAGCTCTGCATACAGATATTAATCCAATGTTGAATATCTAAGTATTGGCATTAATATATGACCAAAGCCACCTGTCGTGCACTGAATAGTATCTATCACCCAAATAAATATGTCTAAGTCCAAATTCTCTCTACCTGTGAATATGACCTCATTTGGATATAGGGTCTTCGTGGGTGTGATTAAGTTAAGGATCTCCAAGTAAGATCACCCTGATTTTAGAGTGGGCTCCCAATCCAATAACTGGTATCCTATGAAAAAACGAAGAGAGATATTTGAGACACACATTAAAAAAAAAGAAGATTATTTGAAGAAGGAAACAGAGGTTGGAGTTATGTAGCTACAAGCCAAAAAACACCAAGCATTGCCATGTTGGTAGCCACCAGAAGCCAAGAGAGAGGCATGGAAAAGAATCTCTCTCAGAGCCTCTAGGAGGAACCGACCCTGCCAACAATTTGATTTTGAACTTCTAGCTTCCAGAACTATAAGAAAATAAATTTCTGTTGTTTTAAGTTATCAAATTTGCAGTAATTTGTTACAGTAGCCTTCAGAAATGAATTCGCCATGATAGAATGAACTTTTCAAAACAAGAGTAAATCCGAATTGTGTATAAGAATTTTAATTATTATTTTAACTATATTATCAAAGTTTTTGTTGTCAAATTTTAAAAGTTTGTTATTATAGTACAGTAAAAATAACTTCTCAGTTGCTATATTTTTCCCGTGTTCACTACAGTACATTTTCATGATGTGAGTAGATGCTCACTTTCAATAAAAGTTAGTAGAAGAGCAAGATTTCCAAGGTATCTTGTTTTTTTCTGAAATATTTTTACTTTCTTAAAATTCTTTTTATATGTATATCTAAGATGGCTTACCATAGATGTTGTTGTACATAGTTTAGGAATTGAAATCAACTTTGGTTGGCAAAGTTGATATTTATTCTCAAATAATATTGTTGAAAAACCTCCCAAATGACACTTTCATTTTTACAAACTCATATTCTAAGTGGAATTATTTTATCCAAATTTTAAATTAAATCCAGTTCTCAAAGGTTATTTTGTGTAATAATATGAATGTTGGTACACCAAACAATTCTATGAAAATTATAACATATAACCTAATCTATACTGCAGCATTATTAGAAATATAATATAAACCACATATGTCATTTAAAATTTTCTAGTGGCCACATTAAAAAAGTAAAAAGAACAGGTAAAATTAATTTTAATATTTTTATTTAATCCATTATAGCCAAACTATTAATACTTCAGCATGCGACAACTATAAAACAATTATTAATGAATTATTTGGCTTTGTTTTTTTGTACCAAATGTGTATTTTAGATTTATAGCACATCTCAGGTCCAATAAGCTACTTCTCAAGTGCTAAATAGCTGTATGTGGCTAGAGTCTATGATCTTGAACAATACAGCTTCGGAGGGCACTCTTGGGCATTGTTGCATATTCTTGAATTGGATGATCACTCCCAAGTACAGCAGTGATTTTGTGACAAATTTCAAGTTAACAATACTTTATTAACATTTCCAAACATATCTATAGAAAATAAAATTGTTTCATATGAGAAATTTTAAATGTTACTATAAAAGGAATCTTTGCTCATCCCTTCAACCTCAATGCCACTTTCTTAAATGCTATTTTCTAAAGAGAAATCTATTCAAGTCAAATACTTGGATTTAATTCAAGAGAACTGATCTTAGGAATTATCAATAATTTGAGACTGGAACCCAAATTTAGCAATATATTGTGGATCAATTGACTTTACGTGCCCCCTATCTGATTCATCCCTATTGTCAATTCTTTTTATTCAGACCATCCTCTGGACCCTTTAAATATTTAAAAGATACAAAATTAAATGAGAAAAAAGAATGTGTAAAATACCCACCCAGGCTGGTCTTTGGCTCATGATAAAATGGTGGGGGAAAAAAATACACCTATGTTCATAGCAGCATCGTTCACAATAGACAAAAGGTGAAGGCCATGAAGTGTCCATGAACAAATGAATGGATAAACGAAATGTGATATGTATAAAAAATAGAATGTTAACCAGCCTCAAGCAGGAAGGAAATTCTGACACTCGATACAACATGGATGAAACTTGCAGACATTATACTAAGTAAAGTAAGCTAGTCTCAAAAGGATAAATACTGTATGATTTCACTTACGTGAGGTCCCTAGAGTAGTTAAATTCATAGAGACAGAAAGTATAAGTGTGGTTACCAGGGTTTGTGGTTGCCATGGGAGGAGGGGAGAATGTGGGGAGTTATTGTTTAATGGGGACAGAGTTTAAGTTTTGCAAGGTAAAAAGAATTCTAGTGATGGCTGTACAACAATGTGAATGCACTTAATGCCCCTGAAATGTATACTTAATGGTTAAAAAGGTAAATTTTATGTTATGTGTATTTTACCACAATTTTAAAAATGATAGAAAAGAAAATCTCATCGCTCTAAGACTCTACTACCTAAATACTGACAATCCCAACCACATGAAATCTTTTCCCTGTAGATTTTTGAGAACTTTCATAAAGAACAGACTATGTTTTTATATCCACAAATTTCACCTTATCATATGGTTTCAGCTCCATTTTCCAAAGAATTTTGACCATATCAGTAACTGGTGGCCTATGCCATGGACCATTACTTTCTCTTTTTCCTAATCTCTTGGCCAACAGGACCATGAGTCCCCTAGCCAGGAGTCTGAAGAATCAGCAAGAGGCATGAAGAATGCACAGACTGCACGATCTGATCCAGGGTCATAGAAAATAGACTTAATCACTTTCTGAGTACTGATGTCTTCTGTATTATGCCTTCCCTACAAGAGACTGGCAATATAAGCTCTGACAACTGGGTGCCTGTCAACATTGGCCCTTGGTTGATAATGCCTGTATCTACTGAAAGGCGTGTGCACCATGCCAGGAATATATTCTCCACTCATGTGAGCAAACAGTGTGCAACCTAAGTTCAAGCATGTGTCTGCTTTTCCTGGTGTGCCTGAAAATACTGCGAAGCTGGGGATGATCAGGTGGAATGAGAAATCCAAAAGGTGTTAGAGAGACTCCCTGAAAGTAAAGAGAGTCACAAGGACACCTGGAAAGTTCCAGTCGTCCTGCATTTGATGTAGGTTTTGATCACAAGTTTTGTTATCAGGCCTAGTACTGACTTTTGGCTCTAACACAAATTCTGCCTCTACTAGAGTTTAATGGAAACGGGAGATGTTTTAGGGTAGGAGGTGAAGAACCCAATGACTTTAGGCTGCTTTAAAACCAGAGTTGAGGGTATTGTGTTTTTTTTTGTTTGTTTTGTTTTGTTTTGTTTAAAAAAAAAAAAAAAGGATAGTAATGACTATATTAGTGATAGGGAAAAGGAGAAAGGCAATAATAACTCTGATTTTTGCCACTCTTTCAAATACTCAGTAGATAAGCAAGCACATGGGGGCATCTTTTTACATTTCTTGGCTTCCTTTCCATTTTGCAAATAGCTTTTCTTGAAAGAAAGTAAAACTCCTTCTAAAAGTAAGATGAAAATAGATTTTCATGTCCCAATAAAAGAGTAAGACAAAAACTTGGTGCCAGACCCCTGGCTCCCTTTCCTATAGTCACTGAAAGAGGGTGAATTTCATTAGGAACCTCAGCAACTCTTGATCTACAGAAGGGTAAACACAGAAAAAAGTATTTCCATCTTTCGCTTTTATTAAAATTTTCATTTTACAAGTTACATTATTTGTATAACACTTGGAAGAAATAAAAATACTAATAAGCATAAAGAAGAAAGTAAAAATCACCCATAATCCTACCACCCAGACAACTGCTGGCAATATTTTGATGTACAATATTGTTTTAGAATATTGTACGACCAGTACTCCATATGTTATGTTACTATCTTTGTTTTTCTAAAATTTTGAAATTAAGGTATGATTTGTACACAAAGCTCATCAGTTATCTACTGCTGCAATAAAAAGTACTTTCAAAATTTAGCAGTTTAAAAAACAACACACATTTATTATCCCACACAGTTCCCATGTGTCAGGAAGCTGGAAGTGGCTTAGCCGGGTGGTCCCGGCTCAGGGTCTCCCATGAGGTTGCAGTGAGTATACCAGGCAAGCTGCAGTCATCTGAAGACCAGATCGGCCATTTCCAAGCTCACTCTCAGGTCGTCTGCAGGCTCCAGCTATCATTGATTGTTCAACTGGGGGTTTTATTCCTCTTCACAGGCTGCCTGAGTATTCTCAAGACATGGCAGCTGGCTTCCCCAGAGCAAATGATCCAAGAGAGAAAAAGCATGAAAGCAAGACCATAATGGAAGGCACAGTATCTTTTATAACCCCGTCTCAAAAGTTACATGCATCACGTCTGCTGTATTCTAAGGGTCAGACAGACCAACCCAGGTACCATATGAATGATAAGAAGTGGAGATTATCGTGGCCCTTCTTAGAAACTGGCTTCCACAACATATTACGTAGATTTTAAGTGTACATTTGATGAGTTTTGATAAAAGTACACACTTATGTAACTATTACCAATCAAGAAATATTTTTGTCAGTCCAGAAAGTTTCCTCATGCCCCTTTCCAGTCAAGCCTTAGCCATCTCACCAAAGGAAACCAATGTTTTGATATTTTTTTCCCATAGAATTTCTCTGTCAGTTCATATACTTCGTATAAATGGAATCAAACAGGATGTACTCTTTTCTGTCTGGCTTCTTTTACTCAGTAATATCTCCTGAATTCATTCAGGTTGTTAAATGTATCAGTAGTTCATTACTTCCTATTGCTGACTAGCACTCTATTATATGAATATACCATAAATCATTTATTCATTTTCCTCTTGACAGACAATGAATTGTCTCCTGTTTGGAGCTAATATGAATAAAGCTGTTATGAGCATTTTTGTGCAAGTCTTTTTTGTAGACATATGTTTTCATTTCTCTTGTATAAAAACTAAGGAATTCAATAGCAGGGTCACAGGGTAGATATATGTTTAATTATATTTTGAAAATTATCAAACAGTTTTCCAAAATAATAGTACCATTTTACACTTGCACCAGCAGTTTATGAGGGTTCCAGTTGCTATATATACTTGCCAACACTTAACTTTTTGTTTTTAAATTTTAGCAATCTGGTGGGTATATAGTGGTATCTCATTGTCATTTTAACTTGCATTTTCCAATGTGTAAAGTTATTGAGCACCTTTCACATGTTTAATGGCCGTTTATAAATCCTTTTCTGCTCAGGTATTTGGTTCATTTTTTAAAAAATGTGTTGCTTTTTTCTATATTGACTTGTTGGTATTATTTATATATTCTGGATACAAGTATTTTGTCGGATATATAAATGCTAAATATTTAATCCCAGTCTGAGGTGCATCTTTTCATTTTCTTAATGGTGTTTTTTTATGATAAGACATTTTGATAAAGTTCAACTTAAAAATTTTATGTTTTATGGTTAGTGTTTTAGTGACTTAACTAAGAAATCCTCACCTTTCACAAAATTACAACGATATTCTTGTATATATATTTTATAGTTTTAGTTTTTTATTTAGGTTTATGATGTATCTTGAATTATTTTTTTTGGTGTGTGGTATAAGGTCAGGGCTGAAATATATTTCTTTTTTCACATAGATATCTAGTTTTTCTAGCATTTTTTGTTCAAAGGATTTTCTTTTCCCCTTCAAATGCTTTGTGCCTTTATTGAAAAATAACTGGTTGTAAATATTTTCACCTATTTCTGGTCTCTCTATTTCATTCCAGCAATCTATTTGTCTAAACTTATACCACTGCCATACTATCTTGATTACTATTGCTTTAGAGTACATCTTAATGTAACCTGATTTTAACACAAAATATGACATGAATATCTTCCCAAGACAACAATTCTACTGTGACACCTTTAGCTTTTATGAATGGATAGGGTTTTATACTATGGATGAATCATAACTTATCAAACAAATTCCTCATTGTTGGATATTTTTAACCTCTATATTTTAAAGAATTGCTTTAAAATCCTGCAGCGAACATCTTCGACATTGTTCTAAATTATTTCCTAAGAGTAATTTTTAGAAGTGGAATTGCTAACTTAAAGTATGTGTTGATTTTTTAAAGATTTTTTTTATATATTGCCAAACTACTCTATAAAAGCTGTGTCCATTTACAGTTGCCACCAGTAGTGTATGAGAGAGGAAATGCTGTGTATTATCATTTAAAATAAAAATTTGCTGTGTAATTTTAATTGATAAACAATACCAATATAGCATTGATGTTCTAGTGTACGTTTGAAACATATATTTTCTGTAAAACTGAAAGAATATTTTATGCATACTGGCCACACAAATACAAATTTCTCCTTTTTTGAATTGCCTGTTCATGCAATTTGGTCATTTTTCTATTGCCTTTACTTCCTTTGTAATGAACTAATGGTCAGGACTAATCATAACCTCAATTTGGAAGTCATTTCAAGCTAATTACAAGATAATTAAATACTTCATTTTTTCAGTTAGAAATAGTATAAATGAAATGAAGTTACAAAAGAAATTCTATTAAATGTAGCTGTTAAAATCATTTTATTCATTATAATTATATTATGACCTTGTCCCAACTACAAGCTCATTTTCTTTATCTTTTGCATAAAATTCAGGCTCTGCTACTTCAGGGCTTTGGCACTGCACTCAATCTGTCCAGATGGCTTTTGACTTTTTTTTTGCCCTTGCTTTGCCTTGAAAACTTGTCGTTTCTGTACTCTTGGCCTGTTCCTTCTAAATGTATTTCTTTACCACTCCCTAGCTGTCTCTTTCAAATTTCTCCTAAAAGGTATTTTTCACCTACCCAGTTTTTAACCAATATAGTCTTACTGTGAATTTTTGTTATTGAAAAATAAACTGCAGAAAGAAATACTAAAACAAAAATGAAAACAAAAAAAAAACAAACAAAAAAACCCCTCAAAAACATCAAAAGGGAAATTTTTGTATCACTTATTCAACTGTTATGCCTGCTTCTCTTAATCACTTGAGTGTCACTGTTTAGAACAGGAAATTTCTCTCTGATCTTAGTACCAGAAATAGTTTGCTTTGGAGCAGTTGGTTTGTTTGTACGTATGAACTTCATGAATCAGTTAACCGATCATGCTCTTCTATCTGAGCTGGCTGCTAGAAACCTCAGAGTCAGATCTGCAGCCCATCTGTACCAGCTGAATTGCATCTCAAGACATGCTTTTTGTCTATTAATTCCACTCTTATTTTTCATCATCTTATTTTTTTTTTTTTGCTCTTCTCTTATTTTCCTACTACTTACTGTCCATTTACCCTGACTTTTCTTTCACTTAAAAAACTAAAGTTTTATAGGATATATTTTGAACACTGACTTAAAACTTTTTTCAGAATATTATCTATAAATAAACAGACAACCTCGAATTTTCTAAAAAGAAAAAAAAGGAGAATTTTCCTTAGTTTAATGTCATAATTCATGTCTCACGTATCATTGACTAAAATCTCCTAAAAGCAGTATCTCTTGTACCCCATTTTCAAATAGAGAGGTGAATATCGAAAAGTTAATTGACCTGCCCAAGATCACAGATTGAGTCTGTGAATAGGGTCCATAATGGAGCTTTGGTTCTTCGCCCAGAGCATCATTTATGAGTCCAATACTCCACTTGAACCCCGGTCATGACTATTGAGGTTATTAACTACTTTGAAAATTCATTCTAAAATGCCAGTCCTTGGCTTTGAGGTCTATGAGTTTTTAGGTCTATGGAGAACTGACCTAAGGCTATTAAAAAGTTAATCATTTTGGAATTTTGGTTTTTTGTTTGTTTGTTTGTTTGTTTGGAGTTGGGGGGGCGGGGGGAGGGTTGATCAGCTATGATGATTGAACAAAAAAATCATTGGGTCTTAACTTTTCCAAAATCTATAACTCAGAATTAGACAAAACTACTGAGATTTTGTTGGTTCTCACTACTCAAAAAAAAAAAAAATACAAAGAAAAATGTTATTATATTAATGAAAGTATTAACTGGTATCTTAAAATATACAGAGATGCTTAGGAAATTCAGAGTTAGGTCAAAGTTTATTTTGGTTAGTTATCAGGAAAATTGAAGAGCATACATTAGTTAGGATTTGAAAGAAGGGTAGGGCTTAAATTATTTAAGTCAAAAGACAGTAATAGTACAGAAGCAGGAATTAAGAGGGCATTTTGGAGATGAAAGGCGGACATCATTTGACCAGAGTGGAGGGACCATTTGGGAAGACTGAGAATTTTAATTGTATTTTTCACATTCATAGAACGAAATGAAAACCAAGGGAAATTTTCAGTTTTGTTCCTCAATAAAACAAAATCATCCGACCTTTCTGTTTTTTTGAAATCGTAGCTGAGAGCAGAATGAGAGATAACATTGGGAAGGGCTGTGTTAGGATTGCCTCATAGTGAACATGAAAAAGAAATGTTCAATTTAAGACTCATTGTCTGGAAGAAATAGAGACCTTAATAACTGCTTAGGTAAGAAGAAAGTGGAAGAAATATAATTGTAAGGCCTTAAATGTTGGCGATGAGAAAGTTTTGAGATTTTCAGAAAGCATTCAATTTTCAGATTTTCAGAAAGTCATTCAATTTAGTAACTCAACTACTGAGTTTCCATTTAATGTATAATTCTATCCCAGACACTACAGAAGGTAAAAAAGAAAGGTAAGACATAATAAGGCAAAGCTTACATACAAAGAGATGTGCCAATGACATTGAGAAACAGATCTAAATTGAGTCAAAAGAAATATTAAAAAGGCCTTAAATAGAAGAAATCCCTGGGCAGCAAGAAATAGAAAAAAAAAAAAAAAAGAGTGAAAGGCAACCTACAGAATGGGAGAAAATATTTTGCATATCATACATTTGATAAGATATACAAATGGCCAATAAGCATGTGAAAAGATGCTCGATCATTTATCATTAAGGAAATGCAAGTCAAAACCATAATGAGATATCATCTTACACTCATTAGGATGGGCAGTATTTAAAAAATGAAAAGAAAAAAGAGGAGGGGAGAAAATAAATATTTGATGAGGATATGGGGAAATTGGTACCCTGTGAATTGTTGGTGGGAATGTAAAATAGTGCGGCTACATGGAAAACAGTATGACAATTCCGTGATAATTTTCCATATCATGGGTACACATCCAAAAGAATTGAAAACAGGATCTCGGAGAGATATTTACACACTCATGTTCATGGCAGCATTATCCACAATAACCAAGAGATGGAAACAATGTAAATGTTCATCAGTAGATGAATGGATAAAGAAAATGAGATAGATAGATAGATAGATAGATAGATAGATAGATAGATAGATAGATAGATAGATAATCACACAATGGAATACTATTCAGTCTATAAAAAGAAGGAAATTTTGTCATACACTATAACATGAATGAAATTTGAAGACATTATGCTAAGTGAAATAAGCAAGACGCAAAAAGACAAATACTGCATGATTCTAATTATATAAGGTATCTAAATAGTCAGACTTATAGAAACAAAAATGTTACAATGGTGGTTACCAGGGTTGAGGGAAGAGAGAAAGGGAAGTTGCTGTTCATTGAGTATAGAGTTTCGGTTTGCAAGATGAAAAAGTTCCAGAGATCTGTTGCACAAGAAGGTGTATACAGTTAACACTAATGAACTATGCGCTTAAAAATGGTTAAGATGGTAAATTTTATGTTATGTTTTTTATCATGATAAAAATAAATAGAAAAATATAAGAAATTTCTGAGAATGTGAGCACCGAAAAAACAGTTTCTAAGGTCCAGAAACGAGCTTTGTAGAAAGCCATAATTCAAAAGGAACTCGAAGAAGACAGGCAGAGAGCCATGAGAGGTTGAATAAAGAGTATTAATATCACGGAAGCTGAGAGATAAGATGTGTCTTAAGAAGGACACAATGCAACAGAGAGATGAACAAGACGTCAAGGAAACAGGGGAATCATTATAGACCTTTGATGGAGCACTTTCAACATTCATTAATTGATCCAACTCACAGAGATTTATTGAGCTCCAACTGTTCACCAGTCACTGTTCTAACTGGGAACAAATGGGACAAGGTCTTTTTTCATTGTATTTGCAGACAACCAATAAATATATGCTAGATAGTAGTAAATACTATAAATAAAAATAAGCATTCTAAGGAGGCTAGTGTTGGAGGGGAGGTGGTGGGGGTAGTGGGGAGGGGAGGTGTTATTATTTTGCTTTTTTTTTTTTTTGGTTTTTCTAAATAGAGTAACCGAGGGGGGTCATCTGAGCAGAGACATGAAAGAAGTCTGGTGAATATATGGGGGAAGAGCATCAGGGCAGGGGGGAGAGGAAACGCTAAGGCCTGAAACAGGAACACACTTAGCCCTGAGGAGCAGTAAGGAGGCCAGTGTGGTTGATACACAGTTTGAGAAAGAAATGTCGATAAGAGATGAATTTTGAGAGGTGGTCAGGTAGTTGTGACACTGAGGATCAAAAGGAAGGAATATGAAGTTTACAGTCATTCAGAGTTTGCTAGTGAAAAAAGGAGAGATAAAATGGACTAGAGTTGAATGGCTCATTGGTGTCTCAGGATGTTTTCATTGTTTGTTTCAAGAAAAGATAAGGTAAACATTTGGGGGGAAGGGAGAAAGAGATAGAGGAAGCTGTAAAATAGAAGGAATTATTATAGAAGCAAGATCCCTTCAAAAAGGAGAGAAAATTGAAATCTAAAACAGAGTTCAAGTTATTAGATTAGGAAAAAGAAATAAACCCTTCCTTCAAACATCATGGGGAAAGATAAAAGAATAAACCTGTAACAATTGAAGCCTGTTCTCAGCACCTACTTCTGTACAGCCAACCCAAAAACATACATGTAAATATAAAGTCACCTGGTATAAATTCAACTCGAATAGGAGACAGATGGTCCTTGAAGTCTGTAGGCATAGATAGATATTTGAGGTGATTCATTAAAGCCAAATAAAGGAAGCTTTTGCTTGTTGACTTAATAAATTACTACAGGATCTTTACAAAACCTTAAGTGTGGCTAGATACAGGTTTAATAAGTTTTGTAACCATCACAGAAAAGGAGAAATGCTTTGATCTTCGTTCTTCCAAAGGCTGCTAAAAAGATAAAAACTACTTTTAAAGAAATCTAAAGCAAATACTTTATAATTAGAAAGTTCATAAAAATATTAGAATATATAGCAGCATAATTTTATGGGGAAAATTATGGCAAATTAAATTTAAAAGCTCTAAAAAACCACAACCTAACTGAAGTAAATGAGAGATTTAAATAATATTAGCACACACTATTTAACGTTAGGAATGTTAGTTTAAATGGTCCTAGGTTCATGGCCCCTCTGTCTTAAGAAGGTTTACAGTAAACAAGGTACTTTGGATTTGTGACAAATAAGCAACACAAGGTCTTGATATTTAATATGCATGTCTGGTGTAATTGACTAGAGCTTAGGCCTAACTTTGAAAATTGTTAGAAAAGGCGCAAGCAAAGATGAAAAACAAATTAACAGCATAATGCATTTCTGTCAACCATAATACAACACCTACCAAGTATCAGACTTTTGATGCCAGCCTTTAATGTCATTAATATCTTTTTACATTATGAAATATAGCATCCCTACAAAAAACATGTATAAAACACACATGTGTAGTTTAAGAAATGACAATCATCATTCTTCCTTTGCTTTCCCCTCAGCAATAACTGCTGTCCTGAATTTTGTGATGCTCATTTGCTTGCACTTCTTTATGTTTCTGCCTACATATATTTCTCAAGTGGCATATTGTTTCACACCAGCAATGAATCAAAGGTCCTGTTTGACCTACATCCTGGCATTTGTATTGACTGCTTTTAGATTTTCACCTTTCTAGTAAGTGTAAAATTGTACTTCACCGTGGTTTTTATGTTCACTTCCCAATTACTGAGTTTGGGCATCTTTTCACACGTTCATGGGACAGCTGGAATGGCTCTTCTGATAATAACTTTTCCCACTTTTTGTACTGAGCTGCTCATTTTTTTTTTCTTGTTGATGTCTAATTAAGTTGCAAGTCTTACAGATATCGTTTCCTACTTTTTGGTCTGCTTTTTCACTTTCTTTTTGATGTATATCAGTGAATAGGCATCCTTAATATTAGTGTAGCCAACATGTGCCAATTTCCCCCTACAGTTTTGGCTTTTTCTAGTTCTCGTTTAATTGGATCATGATCAGAGAATGATTACAAATTAGTTAGAGTAGCTCTTGTCCTAGCAAAAAATTCAGTTTTTATAAATGTTTCATGTGGGCTACACTTGAATATGTAAAATGTTTATTTCTAAATTATTAAGTGCATTATTCTTTAAATGTCTGTTAGATCAAGCTCAATTGTTCAATTAGCATCTTCTACATTCTTACTAATTTTTGACTGCCTGATCTATTAGTATTTTAGAAAGTACCATAGTGGAAGATTTGACCATTTTTATTTGTAGTTCTGACAAATTTTGATTTAAATATTTTAAAATTATCTTATTTTGTTCATAAGATTTAGATTTGCTATAACTAAAAGGTGAATTAAGAATTTCAACGTTATGTGATAGCTCTCTTTATTTCTTATTTTCTTACAGTCTAATATTTAATATTAAGATAACTGCCCGGTTTCCTTAGATTATTTATCTAATATACCTTTTGTTTATCTATTAGTTCTAAAAATTTAGGTATCTTTTTGATGTGTGTGGTCTATTGTAAATAGGATATGACTGGATTATTTTTTAATGCAGCCTGGCCATCCTTATATGTTACATATAGAGTTTAGTCTGTTTACATTTATTGTGATTAATAATATCAAATAATATAACATATTCTACAGAAGGCTTTTATATTATTAATCAATATGTAAGTATTGATTATGAAGAATTGGCTCACATAATTATGGAGGCTAAGAAGTCTCACAATCTGCCACCTGTAAGTTGGAGATCTAGGAAAATGGGTGGTGTAATTCAATCAAAATCCAAAGGGCTGAGAATCAAGGTATGTCTCAGCCTAATGACAGATGACCTATGTCCTTGCTCAAATAATCTGACAGAAAAGGCAATTCTATCTTCCTTTGACTTTTTGTTCTCGTCAGACCTTCACTTGATTGGATGGTGGCCATCCACAAAGAAGAGGGGAATCTGCTTTACTCAATCTACTGAATCAAATGATAATCTCACCTAAAATCACTCTCACAGATATACTCATAAATAATGTTTAGCCAAATGTCTTAGCATCCCATGGCCCAGTCGAGTTGACTAAATAAAAAAAATTGATCATCACACCTGCTAATGTCAATAATCCATTTCTAAAACATCATATATTTTGCATGAAAACATTAAGTCCATTTTTTTATTTTAAATGAGAAAATGTAGAATGCATTAAATGTTAACCCTATCTCCCAACCAATTTTCTTAAGAAAAACACTTAAATATAAATAACAAACCAATATTAAGAAGTAAAATGCTTAAAACATTCTTTCATAATTACCAAACACGAAAGTCTAATGCATACCATGAACGTAATATGGTAAAGCAAATAAGAGCTATAAATATATTTAATAGAAAACATTTAGTGAAAATGTTTCAATAAAAACAATTACTTGCAATAAACTGTAACTCACCAAATGAGGAGAAAACTTGATACTTAGAGAAAACCAAAAAGGGAGTAGGACCGAGGTGTAATTATTTGTTACTAATTATAGAAAGTGCTGATGTGAACAAGTGAGTTGATAATGAGTGATTTCAAGATAATTATCCAATTCAGGAGCTGATAGAAATTCTGTATCATTTGACATTGCTGAAGAGGCTCTTAAACAAGGAAGCCGTGAGACATTTTCAAAGGAAGTGACCAACATTTAAGGATGAGAAACTTGTAAAATGGAGCTAGATTTAAACTCCCATCTGTCTTCTCCTTTCACCACACTTTTCTTCAATGCTTTTTGAAAGAGAGCAGGACAGAGAGCGAGAGCGAGAGCGAGAAAGAGTGAGAGAGAGCGAGAGAGAGAGAGAGAGAGAGAGAGAGAGAGAGAGAGAGAGAGAGACTCACACATCCCTAGTCAAAAATGAAATGTGTTCAGGACAACCATACAGTGGGAAAGAGTGGTTCCCACTGAATGTAATGCTATGATGTCCTGCTCAAGTCAGCATCTCCTTTGTTGGAACTATGCATGCTTTTCAAAAATCTTCGTATGATTCTGATGATGCATCCATTGTATTTGAAATGTAACCTGATACTGTTCCAGCACATTATTTTGTTAAAAATTCAATGAGTATTTACAATGTAATTAGACACTGCTCCTAAATAACCGATGGTTGATTAAAGATGTATTCAAGGTTCTATGATATTTAGTTATGGAAAAGCCGAGAGAGATATTAGCTGTAGAAAATTCTAAGATACATCTATATTTTAATTTACTTTTACACTCTTATTTTTCCCCAGTCTTATCTCTGTTCTCTGTTCTCCTCTCTCCTTATTTCTTTCTTCCCTTTAAGCCCAAATGTGGGCTGGCTTGTGGTTGTGAATTATCAGAAAAGATATTAGACATTGTTTTTCTCATTCCCAAAACCAGATCCAAGTCAGACAAATCATCTTGCTGCTTTCTTCTAGGTAATACACTCCATTTTGCATTTCCATTGCACTAAGGAGGTAGCCTTTCAAAGTCCTGGCTTATTTGGAAATGACCTCTTAAGACTTCCCTAGCTTTAGCTTTCATTCTCTGAATCCATGCCTCTGACAAAACAGAATCACAGTCTCAGTACGGAAGCCAGCTTGGGTACCTAAGGTTTTGCATTTACATCAGTTCTCACCTCCAAAAAGCCTTTACTTTTATGCCAGCTCAACGATAAATTTTAAAAGATTTTTAAAAATTATTTAACTTTTAGCTTGTTTCCATCAAGAGGGCTGTTCAGGGCATCTCATCTGACTGCACTACTGGAAACAGAAGTCTCCTCTCCTTTTCTGACATTTTGATTATTATCCAAACCTGGGAAGTCAGAAGGCTGTCAAGTAACTTCTGAATTCATGCTAAAAGAATCCAGAAAATAAACTAAACAGGTCAAAAAGTTTTAATATGGAAAAAATGTGGCAAGTCATGTGTAAAATTAAAGTGAATCGTGCAGCCCTGGTCACAGAAGGCTTCTGTGCTTACAGGGGCGTGCTGCTCATTGAGTTCAGCAGGTTTATTGCTACTGGAAGTTTGAACAAGACTGTTAGTATTGGGGGATAGCTGTAAGAAAAACATGTTATCCTGTTTTTGTTTAAAATAACCACCTCATGGGCACAGAAGAAAGGTTGAAAAAAACAAGGATCTCTAAGTGGTAGGAAATATGCCTTGTTAGTTATTTTATTTTTATTTATCTTTTTTCCCTAAAATTTCTATAATAAATATGTTTTATTTTGTAAAAAATAAAAATGGCAATTTTTTTAAGGCAGAGATATATGAAGTATAGCATTTGGGGGTTGGGAGGCAGAGTCTATACAGGGGCTCCAGAAGGTCAGTGCTTTGCTACACACACTATAGTTCAGACAGGTGTTTTGATAAAAAGAAGAAAAAGTGATGAAGTGACTTATATGAGTAAATGATGTGGAAAGATTTAAGTAGGTGAACATAGCAGAGAATGGTTTCTATATGCTAAGGGTCTTAAACATTTAGGAAGATATATTCCTTTAATTCATAATAAAATGCTATACTAAAAGATGTAAAATGAAAGCAGTTCTTTTGAAGCCTGAAAATGAAAAGAAGAAAAAAAGCACTTCCTGAAATTGCCTAAGATTAGAAAATGCATTTAAATTTTAATTAGGATGATTAATCAGCTCAATATTCTACACACACAGGAAGGTACAAAAAGAAAAGCAGGCTTCTTGAGGATACCCATGCTGATGTAAGCAAAGCAGTTTCCTTGCATGATTCATTGATTCATTTGATTAGTAAACATTATTGAGTACCTACTACGTGCCAGGTACTACAGTGGATCCTGGCATTCTCAACTGGTGAGTCTATCATTTATGCCCTCGAGGATCTCAAGCTCTATTTAGGAAGACGAATTTATACATGAGCTCTAATGTAGCATAACAGAAGCATGTTCATTTGCAACAAAATCCCTTCATGAATTTGCTACAGCACAGTGACCTCTCCTCTCTTCTCACCAGGCTATTAAGCGGCCAGTTTTTGGTCTTGGTGTCTGACCTACATTCTTCTATCCAGACCCACAGGTCAAATTTTATTTGGTGTGTATTTGCTGAAAGCAATAGAAATAATCACAGTCACTTATCACTTGGACAAGGGGCTCTACCTAAATTTACATTAAGAGAACTAGAGGTTTGGTTTGTAGTGGATTTGCTAGATACAAGCCCGGCCCTCCTAGTGATACTGCATAGTCATTGGCAATTAAAATACTTGGCCTCCAAATGAAGCCAAGAAAAAGAACTCAGATACTTGTGTTTTGAAGTAAAGAATACACAGATTGATAGCCCCTGATATAGAAACTTCCAGAAACTGCTTCAATTTTATAGTTTTTGCATAACTGAAAAGCTGTAACTCAAATGGAAGCTGGGTATTTATTCAAGAGTACGGGCATGTGATATAATTGCTCCTATTTCCGAAGCAGCTTGAAGAAGTAATTACAAGACAATAGAGTGGAGTTAGAACATGATGGGAAGCTTGTGACTTGTCCAGTTTCACAGCCTGTGCTTCTTTGGGCCCCTCCTAGAGAACTTTCTCTGTCTGTGGGCCTTGGAAACAGCATCACAATAATAATATCCCCATGGTGAAAGTAGGCCAATCAGATTCTCAGCAGAAGAGTTTGAACTTAGCAATAGAGACCATAGTGAGGCAGAGGTCACGAAACAGAGTTGGAGCTGTGTGTGGCCTTATTGGGGTCATGGGCAAGGTGAATAAGAGAAGAAGCTGATCAAAAGAGCAAGAATAAACAGATGGCAGAAAAACAAGGAGAGGCAAAGAGAAGAGATTGCACAGCCCTGAGATACAGAGGAAACACTGGTTCTGCACTTCAGTCCCTGAAGCCATACATAGCCACAAAATGATCTGGCATTTCTATAGAAGAGTTCCTTTTTTACGTGGGATAGCTAGGGTGATGGATTTGTTTTCTTTGCATTCTAGAGAGCCTTGACTAAGACAAATCAGTACACAGTTGAGCAGAATCATTTTATTACTTGGCATAAGTAACATTCAAATGCATCAGTGGGTAAACAAGTTCTATTAGTGAAAATCAACACAGTACTGAAAAGCAAATGGTGAAAAATACACGGCTAGCTGCCTAATACCTAAACAGAAGGGGACAAAATAGATTGCATGTTCGACTTGAGATTCAATGGGAAACCAAGATACATGCCACAGGAGATATTTTAAGCCCTCATTTCTGATGGAAATAACAGCTTGAGTAACCTGATCGACTACTGGGCTCAAAAATGTTATGAAATCAGGTGGTCCCAATAACGGTAGAGTGATATTAATTTAAGAGTAATTCATAACTCAACAAACTGAGGCTTCGTGACAGGCCTCCAGATTTTCCAAATCACAATGTAGTCTGATGGACTGAATATGTCAGTTTTTGTTTTGTATGTAGCAATATTAGAACAGTGTTCCTGTGCCTGAGTCACAAATACATTCACACAATCCTTTTTGATACTTACAACTCATTTATTAAATGGTAATGGTCTATTCCTCCAATAAAGACAAATTAGTCTTCTGCTTAGGAGATAAACCTATAAAATGGTTTCTTGTCTACAGCACTCATCCATTATAGATCTTGTGCCTTCTGAAAGATGAATAATTACAGTCCCTGAGGAGATTTTCTATATATATTGCTGTGGTAGTCATCAAATTGGAGGGAGGGTTGATAGGTGTGGGCAACAATGATAAAATGAACAGCCCTCTTGTCTGTCAGGCAGCAAAGTAAATTAGTGAGAACAGCCCTCATTACCACAAGTTGAGTGGGTATGTGTGGCATTCAATTTCTAGGCATGTACTTTTTCTCTCTGTGATAAAATAAATACTATACCATAAAGATTTATTTATTGTAAATAAATTTGTCTACTGAGTACGTAAAAAAAAGATCATACTTGACTTATGGTTGTGTTTATTTGGGGCCCTACTTTATATAAATAACTTTTCCTTTAAAATAAAATAGCCACATATATATTGTTTTATATATATATTAAAAATTATATATATAAAACAATATATATATATTGCCACACTGGAAGTCTATATTCCTTGGGGAAAAAAAAATGGCAGATCAGAAATCAGAATTTAACAAGCTGTGCATAATAAATGTATAGCATATGTTACAGCTGAATTCATTTTTACTGTTTGCAGCATATACATTCTACCTAGAATTGCAGAAGTGCTTGTTATCTTGATGACACTAAGGCAAGAAGAGAAGATTTGATGACAAGAAGTATGCCGTATTTAGCTCAAGATATTGCCTCCTGGGACCATGTCAGGATTCCTAAAAATAAATTCATGGGGATAAATTCAGAAATCACTAGCAATTAAAATTGCCATGTCCTAATTGTAGACTGTCCTTAGCAGTCTCATAGGTCCTATAGATTAATTTCATAAATTATGTCTATTTTGTTATGACATAAATTCTTTACAAAATGCAGATTATAAATGACTTGGGCCTTCTGTTTATTCAATATATTCTTTGGATAATTCTGTCTTACCAGTTCCTACTGGTAAATCAAATCCTTCTCTCCAGCTTCAAAATCCCTAGTTTCTTCTTTTTTAAGATGTCTACATGATTTATTATCTTACCCTTCATTCAGCAGATACTTATTCACTGCCAACTATGTATATAGCATTATGCTACACACTAGGAAAGATGTAAAGATCTATAATGCATACTCCTAGTCCTCTAGGAAATTCATCTTTTTCAGGACTATAAGGCATGTACACATAAAAAAAAAGTGAAATAACAATATAAAATGATGCAAGACAATAAAAGAGATATCTCAAAACATTTTGAAATGTCAAATAACTGGTACAGACAAAAATAAATAAATGAGGAGAGTAGAAGAAGCAATAATCTTTTAGTGCTCAGTGGTCAGAAAAGACTTCCTGGGGATTGGGCAGTGGTGAGATTTGAACCATTTTAAACTGAGCCTTCTGAGTATGAACAAGAGCATGGGTCAATATGCAGAAGTGGGGAAGGCGTGGTGTGTTGGGGGAAAATGGACCACTCCTCAGACTGCAGGCAGATTTAGCTAGAGTGCAGGAGAAGGGGAGTAATTTGAGGAGAATTTGTAAAGCATCTTAACTAGCAGTCTTTGCTCATCTTAAAGTAATGATATCCATAAAAAAAAATGTTATTATTAAATCAACTTTGTTGAGGCATAATCATGTACAACCAATTGCACACGTTTTGAATGTACTGTTAGATAGCGTTAACGAACGAATACTGTCACATAGCCACCACCGCAAACAAGACTTGGAACATCTCCATCACTCAGGAAGTTTTTCTGTGAACCTTTCCCAAAACCCTTCTTTTTCATTGACACACCATAGTCCACTACGAACAGTCCATTACTAGACATTTTGAGTAGTTCTAGTTTTAAGATATAGTACTTTCAAGGTGCTACATTACATTTTATACAGCTGTAAACACTTTCAAACAGATAAGTTTAAAAAAGTTTTGTGAATTATTTTCTGAAGCCTCGGCCTCGCCCCCAGTGGTATTACTGAGTTAAACTAAATGATTCATCCACTAGAGTTTGAGTGTAGTGTGACATCTGATGCCATTTTTCTCCCTTGCTCTGACTTCCAGATTCCGAGGGTAAATGCTAGTTTTCTTCATTGGTTTTATTACCAGCATCAACAAACTCATTTAAGACTTTAGCTTAAGCATGGCAGATTGATTATACACATATGCCTCCTGTCACTCTCAAGACCTTGATAAAATGAAAATAAAGGGATAAAATATATATAATATAATATACATACACATTTATATTATATTATATTATATTATTATGTCATATCATATCATTTTATATTTCCACAAGGATAAAGAAAATGGTAGATAAAATATCATCAGACAAGAAGTTTCAACATATCTTGGGAAAACAGAAGGCAGACAGAGAGGCAGTAACAGATTAGCAGAGGAAGCCATAATTGAAAGAGCCTTAGAAATGAGAAACCACTTTATCCATAGAACACCTCTAAGAGTCTCAGACTACCAATCAGATACTGCAGAAAGAGGAGGTGGAGCATGGGATTGAAAAAACAGATTGGTCGAAAGTTTGTATAGGATGTCTAAACCCCAAGGATCCCTCTCCCATATTAGTCTGTCAAACAGTTATGCCTCATAAATACATCCAACCTTCATCCCAAGAAAAGAAGGGACATTTAATTTTTTGAGAACTCAAAAAAGCACTGAACTCAGAGATCCAAGACCTAGTGGAGGACATTAAGTGAAGAATTTAAAAGACAAAGAACATATCAAATGGTGGATGGTCCTTCCTTTGCTCACTTCCATGGCATTGGCAGTTAGGCATGTGGTTCACAGACAGGAAACAGGAAAATTCTCACAGAAATGGAAACTCTCGGAGAACAAAATTCCCAGGAGTAGCTTTTAGGCTTCACTTATAAGTCAAACGGCCACTTCAGTACCCAATCGCCCTACAAAGAATTCTCCCAGCTGACAAATCTCCTCAGTCCATATAAAGATTCCAATAAACTCTTCGCTGCTTCTTTTATTATTATTAGAAATGGACAGCCAAGGATTATTGACATTTCAGGAAAACTTCTGACATGAAAGAGATGAAAACAAAGAATAACAAGGAACCCAGAGAAAGGAAAATAGATTGCAGAAAACAGAAGAAATACCCCCACCCAAGCAAATACCCTTAGAGAAATAAGAGAGTATGTTGCATTCATAAAATAAGAATAGTTTTCAAAAGGGAATAGTAAAGAATCAGAAAGTGCTCTTGAAAATTAAAAATCAGATATAATCAAAGAACTCTTCCAGAAAATAAAGAAAAAAGGCGAAGAGGTGGGAAAACAGGAGGGAAAAAAAGTATTAAAGTCGCATCCGAGTTCTAGAAAGGGAAAACAGACAAAATGGGAGAAAGAAAATTACCAAAGAAATAAAGAAAAGTATGTGAATATTTACATTAGAAGAGTCACTCAGTAAATTGCAAACAGACTCATATGAAGACTTATTGTAAAATTCCAGAATACCAGAGCTAAAAGAGATTAATAATAATGTTTTTAAATTTTTTCAGAGAGAAAAACAATGCCACACATAAAGGGGCATGGATGATAATGGCACTGGATTTTTTAATAGCCACACTGGATACCGGAAAACAGAGCAATAGTCTCGAAATTCTAAAGAAAATTATTTAGAACCTTAAACCATATACCCAGCCAATGGAGTAAAAAGAAAACATTTTCATAAATGCGAAGTGTCAAAAACTGACCTCCCATACACTCTTCCTCATTTTCTGATTAAAAATCATTGGAATGGCATTGATCAATAAAATCAAATGTTTCAAGTATACAATTCAACAGTGTGTTGTATATATATTGCATGTGTGTTCACCACCCAAAGTTAGATTTCCTTTCATCACAATATATTTGACCCCTTTAACCCCCATCTACCTCCCCGTGTTTCCCTCAATGAAATACCATCCTATATACTCTTTCTTAAGAAACAATTGAAGGATGGTTTCCATAGAAGTAAAGAAAATTATCAAGATAGTAAAAGACATAGAACTCTGAAAATGTGGGAATTCAACAGGAAAATAGTGAATGAAATTCCCAAGTTGATGTTGAAGGAAATTTCCCTTTGACAGCTGTGCAGGAAGCCTGAAGACCAGCCAGTCCAGGGTGAGGCAGGAGCACAATGGTTCTAGGAGGGGATCTTCAATTTCTAAAAATGAAATTGATAGACTACACAAAACATTGAAATGTCTTATAGAAAATTACATGAGAGAAAGAGAAGAAGCAATTAGTAAATTTAAGGCCACACCAAATGAAAGTTAGAAATAACAGGTGAAGGAGGCTTTAAATAAATAAATCTGAAACGAGCAGGGAGTAGGAATAATATAGAATGTAGGTATGTAAATGCATGTGTGTGCATTACACCTGTAGATATATAAATGCACAGGCATGCAGGCACAAGCGAGTGTGTGTGTGTGTGTGTGTGTGTGTGTGTTACAGAAGTAAGGACAGACGAAGAAGAAAGAGATTATACTGTATTCAGAAGTCCTGTTACTGACATAAATCTCAGCCTCCTTTATGAAACTGTCCTTCGAGTGATTTTTTTTTTTTTTTTTTTTTTTTTTTTTTTTTTTTTTTTTTTGCTTTTTGCTTTTTAGTTTGTTGTAAGGCTAGAAGTCACCACCGACACTGTGATGTGCTGCATGCATCCTCTTGGTAGTCATTCCCAGAGTGCAAGTGCAGCATCCACATAGCGCAGTCTCTGACGGGGCTGGGGGAGTCTGGTCTATTGATATGAAAGAGTTTCCTGGGGATCCACGGTATGGCCCTCACGCAGAAGTCTCTTGTCACATCCTGTAGCTGAGCTGTGTAGAGTAGAGTAAGTCAAATTCATCTCAAACGCTACCTTTTCAAGCCTCCACGTGTTTCAGCAAAGAGAACACGAGACAGGGAAACTTCCTGCTGATTTTGAGAAAACAGACTGACTCTGCCTTTTAAAAGTTTGGGTGGAAGCCACAGTGGGAATGCTATTCTGCAAAAATGTTTGCTCTTTTTTTACTCCCTTGACTATTATGACTGATTATTATTCTTTGTCATTAAGAATTGGGAGGCCAAAAAGTATATATATTAAAAATATTCTTTATTTCACACAGTGTATTATTATAGATATGACAGAGATGACACCAGAATGGAGGTGGATTAGCAGCCTAGCCAAAAGGAAGAGCAGACATCTAAAGGGCATTGGCCTAGAGATGGCTCCGGACCTCTAAAGAGGAGCTTAAAAGAGTGTGACAATGGGGCACAAGACTCTGGAGCCTAGGATGAGAGACCTGGGTTCAAGTCCTGGCTGGGAACACAAGTAAATGACCTGACATGCCTGGGTCTCTGTTTTTTCATCTGTAAAGTAGAAATAATTACTCATATTGTGGGATTATTTCAAAGTTACATGCAAAAGATTTTTGAATGTAAAAAATTATGAAAGTATAATTTATTATTATTATAATTCATGTAATGACACATTTATAACATAATTAGTATATGTGATAAATTATTATTTATTTTAGAGCATAATATATATTCAGTAGATATCAAGTTCTTTTCACTTTTCATAGTTACTTTGATGCATTGTTTCCAACATGTGGGCAATTAAACTGTGGCTGATACATAACTGTAATCGCTAAGGTGACAGTTCTTGAATTATGCGCTTAGTGCAAAGACCAGTTTTTCAGCTGAGGCAGCTGCCGGGTAATAAACAGAGCATTGGGTGTTCTTAGGATCCAGCACCAGTCTCCTTGACTCTGTCAGTCCTTGTTACGCACCCTGGTCAGGTTACACCTCTTCTCTGAGCCTGAGTCTTCCCACCTGTACAACAAGAGTTAGATGGATGGTCTCCAAGTTGGTTTGTTTTTTTAATTAAGTTTATTGGCGTAACATTGATTAATGCAATTATATAATTTTCAGGTGTGCATTATCATTTGACATCTGTATATTCTATTGTTTATTTACCACCCAAAGTCCAGTTTCCTTCAGCTACCATATATTTGATCCCCTTTACCCACTTCTCCCTCCCCCTAAACCCTATATTTGACCCCTTTACTCCATCTACCTTCTTCCTCCTCCCTTACCTCACTAATGACCACTAGCCTATAGTCCAGGTCCATGAGTCTCTGTTTATTTGTCCTGCTCATTTGTTGCTTTTAAATTTATATCCCACATATAAGTGATATCATGGGATTTTCAACTTTTTCTGTCTGACTTATTTAGCTTAACATGATTATCTCAAGGTCCATCCATGTTGTCACAAATGGCTGTATTTCATCTTTTCTTACGGCTAACATTCCATTGTATATGTATACAACTTCTTTAGCCAATCATCTATTGTAGGACACTTCGGTTGCTTCCATGTCCTGCCATTGTGAATAATGCTGCTATGAACATCGGTGTGCAAATATCTTTTCGGATATGAGTTTTCAAGACTTTGAGGTAAATACCCAGTAGAGGGATTGCTGGATCAAATGATAGATCAATTCTTAGTATTTTGAGGAACTTCCATACTCTTTTCCATAGTGACTGTACTAATTTGCCGTCCCACCAGCAGTGTATGAGGGTTCCTTTTTCTCCACATCCTCTCCAACATTTGTTATTAATTATCCTGTTGATTATAGCTATTCTAACAGATGTGAGATGGTACCTCATTGTGGTTTTGATTTGCATTTCCCTAATAGGTAGCAATGTTAAGCATCTTTTCATATATTTGTTGGCCATTTGTATGTCTTCTAGGGAGGAGTGTCTGTTTGGGTCCTCTGCTCATTTTTTTGATTGGATCATTTGGGTTTTTTTTGTTATTGAGTCGTATGAGTTTTTGTATATTTTGAATATTAGGCCGTTATCAGAGGTGTTGCTTGCAAATAAATTTTCCCATTCAGATGGTTGTCTCTTTACCTTGTTGATGGTTTCTTTTGCTGAGCAGAAGCTTAGTTTGATGTAGTCTCATTTACTTCCCTTGCTTTTGAAGTCAAATTCATAAAATCCTCATTAAGTTCAACGTCCTTGAGTTTAGTTCCTATATTTTTCCTATGCATTTTATTGTTTCAGATCTTATATTCAGGGAAATTTTGGTGTGTGGTGACAGACAATAGTCTAGTTTCATTCTTTTGCAGGTGGCTTTCCCGTTTTCCCCGCACCTTTTATTGAAGAGGCTTTCCTTTCTCCACTGTATGTTTTGGCTTCTTTGTCAAAAATTATTTGCCCATATAAATATGGGTTTACTTCTGGACTCTTGATTCTGTTCCACTAGTCTGTGTGTCTGTTTTGCTGCCAATATTATGCCATTTTTATTACTGTCACTTTGTAGTATAATTTGAAGTCGGGCAGAGTGATGCCTCCAGCCTTGTTCTTTTTTCTCAGGATAGTGTTGGCAATTCGGGGTCTTTTGTGCTTCCATACAAATCTAATGATTTTTTTTCTATTTCTTTAAAAAATGCTGATGGGGATTGCATTAAATATGTAAATGCTTTAAGTAATACGTTCATCTTAACTATGTTGATTCTTCCAGTCCAAGAACACGGAATATCTTTCCATTTCTTGGTATCTTCTTTGATTTCTTTTGATAGAGTCTTACAGTTTTCATTATATAGGTCCTTCACTTGTCTCATTAAATTTATTCCTAGGTATTTTATTCTTTTTGCTGCAATTGCAAAAGAAATTATTTTTTCCACTTCTTTTTCTGACACTTCATTATTAGGGTATAGGAAAGCTATGGACTTTTGAATGTTGATTTCGTATCCAGAGACTTTACTGTATTTGCTTATTGTTTCTAGTAGTGTTCTTGTACAGTCTTTAAGGTTTTCTATATAGAGAATCATGTCCTCCACAAATAGCGACAGTTTGACTTTTTTGTTTCCTATTTGGATGTCTTTTATATCTTTCTCTTGTCTGATTGCATTCGCTAGGACTTCCAATGTTACATTGAATAACAGTCATGATAGTGGACAGTCTTGCCTTGTTTCTGATCTTAGAGGGAAGGTTTTTAGTTTTTCATCATTAAGTATAATGTTGGCTGAGGGTTTATGATAGATGGCCTTTACTATGTTAAGGCACTTTCCCTCTATATCGATTTTGTTAAATGTTTTTATCGTAAATGGATGCTGTATCTTGACGAAGGCTTTTTCTGCATCTATTGATATGATCACATGATTCTTATTTTTAATTTGTTTATGTGGTATATCACATTAATTGATTTGCGTATGTTGTACCATCCCTGTGCCCCTGGGATGAAGCTCACTTTATCGTGGTGTATAACCCTTTTAATATGTTGCTGTCTTCAGTTCATTAGTATCTTATTTAGAATTTTTGCATTTGTGTGCATAAGAGATATTGATCTGTAGTTTTCCTTCTTGTGTTATTTTTACCGGCTTCTGGTATCAGAGTAATATTGGCCTCATAAAATAAGTTGGAAAGTATTGCCTCCTCTTTGATTTTTTGGAAGAGTTTGATCTCCAAGGTTTTTTACCAGAAATTTTCTCTCAAGGTTCTCTCTCAGAATTAGGCATGGGGGTAATCAACAACTATGTTAGTTATCTAGTACTACAGAACAAATTACCCCAAAACTTAACAACACTTATTATCTCACAGTTTCTGTGGGTCGGAAATCTAAGCTTGGCTTAATGGGAGGCCACTGACTCAGGGCCTGTCATAGCCTTCAATCAAGCTCTTAGACAGGGCTACAGTCATCTCCAGACTCAGTGGGCCACGATCTACTTCCAAGCTCACTCACGTGACCGTTAGCAGAATTCAGTTTCCTCCAGGGTTCTGGGGCTGAGGGGCTCAGGTCCTTGCTGACTGCTGGCCATGGACACCTGTTACTTTCCACATGGGCTTCTCCACAGAGCTACTCAGAATGAAGCAGCTGGCTTTCCCCATAGCAAGAGCTTTGACAGAGAGGAAGAAAGGAAAGAGGAGAGAGAGAGAGAGAGAGAGAGAGAGAGAGAGAAAAGATGCCTAAAATAGAAGCCAGTCCATCTCATAAATGACATCTTATTGCTTCTGCCAAGTTCTATTTATTAGAGGCAAGTTGGTAAATCCAGCTTACATTCAGGGGAAGAGGTTGCAAAAGGGCATGTTTAGTGGGAGGCAGGGGTCTGTGAGACCTGTCAGAGTCAGCCAACTACAACTAAGGGAGAATCATCAAGAAATTGGCTCATAGTTGGAATCATATGATATTATTTATCCATTGGTTCATTTATGCAACAAATATTGTTCATTGCCTTCCATGACAATGCCTTACATTATATGCTCTGGGACAACAAAGACAAGTAAGAAAGTTCTTGTCCCCATCTATATACATTTGCTCTCAGTGGAGTGGGGCTGGGAGGCTGTTGGAATCACCTGGAGCTGCTTCCCAACCATGTGTGCCCTGAGGGCACTCCATCCACATTGGTTTCTAATGTGCTTTCCTGCTAAGAACTGCAAAGAAGACAAAAGCTTGGACTGATACTCAAAAGACTGTAAGATACAGTGGAAACATGGAAGGACTGTATGAGGGTTCTCCTGTCCCCAGACTCAGAAGTGTTGCTCCTAGTGGCTGTCCTTGAGAGATGTTATCGGGAGAAAGAAGTTTCATTAAAAAACCAAAAGGTGGCTGTTTACCTACCAAACTTCCAGCATACTCCCTATTTTATTTTCCTCTTTGATCATTTTCTGTGTCTGTTTTGTCCCACCAGATGTCCTCCTCTCTCTCGCATCTATGTACCTCCCCCATCCTCCCTTCCCTCCTCCCCAACGAGTGTCCCCTTTCCAGGCAGTCTCCCTCTTTAGTGTATTTAATGTTTTGCACGTGGTACCTGTTCAATAAATTGTTGTTAGCTTAAAAAGTAAAATAAAAAGAGTTACAAAGTACTACACGAGAGTAGAGGAGGTAATATACTTAACTGAGAATATTACTTGAAGTCTTTCCAAGAAAGACAGAATTTATATTTGGTTTCCTTTGAAATTCATTTTTACCAGCAGCTTTGTCACAAATCCCTGTTGGGAAGTAAGCTCTTGTTTAAAACACAGTGGGGTCTGAAGAAGACAAGGGCTGCTCATTCCTTCAATTGTAAGCATCCATGGCCCTTGAAGTTTTCTGCCTCTCTTTATCTTTCTTGATGCCAAGACCCAAGGGGAAAATGGTGTCTTCATCAAATCCTTGCACCGTGTGTTGCAGGGCATATATCAGCAGTCACACAAGCAGGTCAAATAGTCCTCCCCAAAACTCCACATTCACCCAGAACCTCAGAATGTGGCCTTATTCGGAGAGAGTTTCTTTGCAGATGTAGTTAGTTAAGGACTTAGAGATAAAATCACCCTGGATTTAGAGTCATCCAATGACTGGTGTCGAATCCAACAACTGGTGTCCTTATTAGAAGAGGACACAAAGTCATAAAGAAGGACGTGAGAAAACAGAGGCAGAGATTGGAGCTATGCTGCCACAAGCCAAGGAAAACCTAGAGCCACCAGAAGGTGGGAGAGGCAAGGAGGAGGATTCTTCTGCTCATGCCTTTGGAGGGAATGCAGCCCTGCCCACACTGTGATTTCAGTCTTCTGGCCTCCAGATCTATGAGTGAAGATATTTCTACTATTTTAAGGCACCAAGTTGTGCTAATTGTGTTACAGTGGCTACGAAATTAATACATGAAATTAAAACAGAACTATGAGTAACTCAGAAAGAAATTTCTTAAAACAAATGCTAAGTTTTTAAGTCATCCTGTACTCCAGGTGTTTTGTTTTCTGCTTTGGGGACATTGCACAAGATAGAAAAGGAGAGGTGTATGAAGTGCTTTCGGTACACACTGTCCCACTATTCCTGAGAAGGCCCCACCTCGGCTATTGTGCATGGATCTTTAGAGGGTGTCTTTTAGAGACAGGCAGCATGGTGAAATCATGGGGCCAGTGTGTATAGACTTAGAAGGGTATAGAAGGTAAGAGAATTATTCATTTCCAGAAATCGAAAAATTAGAAAATTCTGCAAGGCACTGGCTATGTTTGTAATCACGGAGGTTCAGAGGAGGAGGCTACCTGGGGAAGTTCGGGGGAGTTAGGATGACGCTATATGGTGAGCCAAGGGGAGTGAGGAGAGGCAGACAGTGTCTGTGCTAGTTAGGCACACAGACCTTGGTGCTCGATCAGCTCTGGCTTTGAATTCCTGCTTTGTTTCTTACTATCTGTGCAATCTTAGGTGACTTGAAAACCTTCCAATCTCCAAAATTCAGAGAGTACTACCTATCTTATGTTACTATTGTGAGAGTTGATGCAATAATGTTCAGAGAACACAAAATTTAGCTATGCTTAAGACATAGCTTAATAAATGGTTATTATCATCATCATTATTATTAGCTGGGACATAGTATTAGCAAATTGGAACTAACCTAATATACATGAGCAAAGAGGAGATTTTTTTGATCAGAAGATTCTTCAGTGGCCAAGGCCCTTTAAGGCTCTATAATAAGTCTTTCTTTGGACCCTAAACTGTTTCCTTGAAATTCAATCAGCTGAAGTACAAATGTATATTTTCATAAAACTGAAATTCTGTAATAATTGATGACTTGGAGAACTATTTATTTTATGTATAAAATGATTATTAATAACTTTAATATAGGTAAATAGAGAAACAGAGCCAGTCATTTTGTTTAATGAGAATTAGGTTAACTAGTTTATTTTAGAAAGAACATAATTTTACTTTTGAGCCAACATGTTACAAAAATTAAAATATAAATACAGGCAGACCATAGAGCTGTACTGTCCCATATGGCAGCCACTAGCCACATGTGACTATCGAAAATTGAAATGTGGCTAGTCTGAATTGAAATGTGATGTAATTTTAAAATTCATTCAGAATTTAAAGACAGTATAAAATAGAATTTAAAATATCCCATTAATAACTTTTACACTGATTACATGTCGAAATAATATTTTGGATATGTTGGGTCAAATAAAATGTTTTACTAAAATTGATTTCACTTGTTTCTTTTTACTTTTTTAATGCGGCTATTAAAATTTTTTTAATTACATACATATCTTACATTTGCATTTCCCATTATACCTCTATTGAATATCTCATACTAGATAATGAGAGGCAGAAGCTTCTTTCCATTTATTCACTCATACATTTATTCTACCATTATCAGTCCTTTGTACTGGGAATGCTAAGATAAACATACAGTCTTTGTCCACATCACGAGGCTTAGAGTTCACACAATTAGGGTAGGATGTGTGGAGCCAGCAGGCCCTGACACTTGTGTGCTGGGCTGGGTGAGTCACTCCTCGTAATATCCATGTTCTATGCCCCAGGAGCTGCATGCCTCATCTACTCTTTGCTTCTCATTTTGCTCTTTCTCTTCATCACAGCCCTTTCTTCCTTTGCACCCATTCCTCTACCACTGCCTGTCCTAGCTCCAGCAGGAATTTGGCACTCAAATCTGCACACACAGGACCACACCCAGAGAACTCACCTTCATCCTTTTCTAAACCACTACCAAAGAGCTGGCTTCCTTAGAGGCTAGTCTTGTGTGTCTAGATCGTTTACTAAGAAATGGCAAAGTTTTGTTTAAGAGACAAAGACAGACATAAATAATTCTTTGTATCCCTGTCTCTTCCCCTTGCCTCTTTTTCTCTCCTCTCTCCTCACTCTTTAAAAGATTCTATAGTCTCCCTCTAACAACCACATCAGCATCTAATAACATAACGGCACACCAGGAAGTGGCTTTTTTTATACCTGCATCTTCCCTGCTACAGTTTAGCTTCTATCTTGTAGTTCTCAGAGTAGAAAAAAACAGCTACCCAGATCAAGCTATAGGCATCCCCTATGTTCTCAAATGGTAGTTAGTACGTTTGCAAAAAGAAAGTTATTTTTTCATTTCTAATAAATATAATTTTTAAAATGTTTCTTTGGTTTTCTTTCTGTTTGATTGATTTTTCTTATATACCTTCACCTTATTCTGTTTAGGTTTTGAGGCAATAAATTATTTCATATACTTTCAATTTTCTTATTTTCTAAAACTTGTTTATGTTAGTTTTTTTAGAGCACCCATGCTTCCCCCGCTAAGGTCTTTGTATTGCATTAAATAAATGAAAACAGTGCTTTAAAGTATGACACATAGAGTGAAAAAAGAACCCTTGGTTTTCACTTTTTACATTTTTCTTTATCCTTACCCAGTATTCCCCATCATGGTAAAAGGACTGCATTCTTCATTCATATTCAACTTCCAGGCCTCCTCCCCCCTCTATCCCTGTCTGTCATTCTTGTATTATCTGCAATTCCCAATAGAGTATTTGTGTCACTGTCTTTCCTTTAGTTTTTCATTTTGGAGTCCATTCTATCAGCTTTAAAATTGGCAAAGAAAAAATATTAAGAATGGTTGTTTTTAGGTTGCAAGTGAAATTATATAAAATAAGAGCTTTAGTCTTTTTTCTTTTTAGCTTATTTTATTTCCCAAAGTGAAAAATGCACCTGCAACTTAAACCATAATTTTTCTGGAAGTAGTTTCTTGGTAAGAATCAAATTCCTTCCTTCGTGTTCAAAAATAGCAACTATATCAAGAATGTTGTTTCATTCTATTTATTGAATTATGGAATACCCATAATATTCCTGGCCCTGAAGATTTCTTAATGTTTGCAGGATGTATTTCCACAACACTATTGTTTCTGACAACTCAGCTAAAGATACTTGAAGTGCATGTGAATTTGGAGTCAGAAAAAGTTTTGCTGTGCACTGTTTTTATTTTTAGCACATTGATACATAAGGCAAATTTTGGGGTTGTAGCCTCCCATGTCTTACTGTAACTGAAAATAATATTGATAATTAAATAACTTTAGCTAGTAGATCAAAGTTTTTGAATTAAAATCTAAATTATAGAAATAGTAAAACCATATATAAAGCACAAATAAATTCAAGAAAATAAAATGGAAAAGAAATGAAACCCAGACTTTAAATCTTTTAATAACCTATTTAGAATGTCCTATTCCATACATATATTCCATTATAGAAAAATATGACCATTGAGGTAAAGGCACAAAGAAGAAATAAAATTATTTTGAGTTTTTATTTTTTATATTTTTAATTCCTGAAATGTTTTTAATGTCTGAGAATCTTCTTTGCTCATATTTTCCTTTTGCATGATAACATGCTCTTTTTTTATGGATGCTGTATAGTCTCAGTACTCAGTGTAGATGCTACCTGAATTTCTTTCATTCTCTTCATGTCAGCCATCAATTCTCTTTCTCTGGAACAATTACACTAAAAATCTATTGATTTTTCTAATGATGTGTGTGTGTGTGTGTGTGTGTGTGTGTGTGTGTGTGTGTGTGTGGCTTTCAATATTAGTAGCTGGTATAGAGTGGATCCCTCTGGTAACTGTGAGAGTCATACTGGTCAACTTACCCTGGCCAGCCTATGCCAAAGTTTATTTTCACAGGAACACAGGCTCTCTCTCACATTTTTCACTGCCTCCCAAAGCAGACAAGATCTGTGCTCAGATAACATGCCCCACACTACTACATCATGGCTCTGCTGCTGCCGGCTTCCATGGAATTCTGATATAAAATCAAGGAGACCATAACTTACTGCACAAGGTGGAAGCAGATTCATCCAATCTAACAAATTGTTAATCTACCGCCCATCATCCTCCTCCACACTGTGAAATTGTGAGAGTCCCAGAAAAGTAGATATTCTGCCAGAGTGCCATAAACGAAAATATATCAGTCAGCTCCTCTTTTAAAGAGAAACTAGAAGCTCAGCCATTAGGAAGAGACACTAGAGTACTTGAACGTAACCTCACATTCTCCAGTCATGATATTTACCCCCTACCCCATCCCATACCTATGCAGCACAATTAATTGGCACCAGAAACTCAAAAGAAAAGTATGTACTTGTCAGGAAGTCTTTTACACCTTTACCTACAATGAGGTCATACCTAGAACACAGGTTAAGCCAGTTGCCGCCGAAAATAAAGATGATGGCAACATGGAAACACCGTATCACAGGGGGAAGAGAAATAGGAATTTTAGTTACATGGATAAATAATTTTATTGAAATTGCAGCAAACACTCAGGACACTATATTATTCCCTTTTCAATTATATTTTTGTCAAATGTACAAAGAACTTAGGTCCCAAACCTTTGTTTTTTTCCCCCATATCTGTCCTCCCTCTGAAGATACCCTGTATCACCCATTATCTTTCATTGTATTGTTTGCCTAACTCTACTTCCCCTTGATTTCTGTTCCTATTCTGATTCTAGCTTTTGAATAAACCTAAAGCAAAGCTTGCTTTGGCCTGACGAACACAAAGCATGGGTTGGGACTTTGACACACCTGGGATTCCATACAGTTTTATCCTTTACAAACTGCATGACCTTACGACCTTATCTGACCTCTCTCATGTTCAGTTTCCTCATCTATAAAATGCTAATGACAATGCCCAAGGTTTGGACAACGCATTACCAAAGTATGAAAATAGGGGCCCAATTAGAGATGACATGAGTACGAATCTTCTAGTTTTTAACTGGAGACTTTAGAAATTTGAGAATTCCAAAAGTTCCTTTCATGTACAATACACTGCATGGGTGCTTGGAGGAGCACAAAACCTCCAGTGTAGTCATAAAGCTGCTCTCAAGGTGGGCACGTCAGCCCAGCCTGATCAAAATGGAGCTCTGAATAGAAGTGGAATAAAAGTTCTTTTTGCAGAGATAGCTCTCCTGGACACAAAGATGAAGCTTAATCCCAAATCTTTTCTGTGTTCCCCTGCCAGTGACAAGGGCAGGTGGCAATTTCATTGAGCTCTGAAAGCCATTTAATCTTCTTCTGGAACATATTCAAGGTCGCCTCATTCCATTGCCTGGGCTGCTCTCTTGGGTACATGAGCATTCAAGGATATCTTCTTCCAGTTCTGAAAACTCCTGGCTCTGGAACACACCAGGGTCTCCTTTGCCATGGGGGACAGTTTCAGCGATGTTTTCTTAAAATTAGAATCCAATTCGCCACGCTTGGATTTCTTACCATTACTAACAAGGAAGTTTCCATGCAAAAGTAATTCAGGTACTACGTGACACAGGGGTTACTGGGAGATTACAGGTCACCTTCTTGTTTTTCCTATACTACTTCTGATTTTTAATTTAATATTGATCGTACTAAAATTAAACTCACACGCATGCATTAGAACATGAGATAAATAAAACCCAAACATAAGGTAAAGACAAACATTGACTTTTACTCACTACCTTTCTTGATTTCTTTTATTCCAAAAAAAAGTTTTCTTCAGTATCCTTTGCTATTAAATCGGGACCCTCCCACCAGGTTAAAGTCTAAACCTAAAAATTAGGTTCCAAATTCTCCCGGTGCCAGTATGTAGGAGAGTTTTGCCTCAACTCACATATTGTGGGAGGACAGGCTGTTTCAGGGAAGCGGATATCTGCTCCTCCGTGGTCGACCTGACAGTTACCAGCGAAGGCAGAGAGAGACCATGAGACAGCCAGTGTCCCTCCAGCTGCCTCGGGTCCTGGTGGTTCTTTGTGTTCATCAAAGTCCAGTCCACACATACTTTACTCTCTGTGGCAAAGTCAGAAATGCCCTATTCTCACAGAATCAAATGTTCTTTGTATTCCTCTATTCTTCCCGGCCATTTCCAGTTAAGCAGGGCCATGTGACCCGTTGTGCCAACGGACCATGAGGAGACAATGTGTGCCACTTCTGAGAAGAGACAGTGAAAGCCTCACGAGGGGGCCTCCTTCCTCTCTCTCCCTGTTTCGGCGGCCAGTGGCATTCCGACCTTCCAGACGGCAGCACCTCGTCAGCCACAGACTCTCACTGGCAACAACCAGCAGAGTTCCCCCAGCCATCGCCACCACTTCGGTTTGTAGATTTGGCGCATGTGCAAGTAATAAAGATTTGGGATCTCAGGGCGTTTGGTTATCGTGGCATAACCAAGCCTATTCTACCTAATGCATTCTGAAATCCAAACCCTTGTTCCTACCTCAGACTAGGCGAATTTCTGTTGCTTATACCCAAAAGTCTAAACCACTCACCCATAAATGTGAGATGACACAATGCAGAAATAACACCTGATCAAAATGCGTATTGTGTGTGTGCACTAATAGTTGGAAATGTTCATAAGGATTGTCTCTGGATACTAGAATTATGAGCAAATTTAACTTCTGTTCTTTATATCTTCACATATTTATCCAGTTTTTCTCAATGTATGTGTATTCCTTTATAATCAGAAAATAATTTTAACATTTTTAGTTTTTAATTTGTTGCATTGATATCAGTGAAACATATTAAGACAGGTAGACTTTCAAAAATACAGTTTTCATTGCCTACCTCATCCCTGCCTATGGCTTCTGCCTCACCCATCTCTGCGTGTGCCCACCGAGATCACCCATGGTCTTCATGTGGCTACGGGCTCTCATCACTCTAACTGCATGTCACACGTTTTTCTCTCTCCCTACTCTAGTTTTATAGATTAGGACATGGACATATATTGGGGGGCGGGGCGGAGGGGGGACCATTCAGCCGACTATACCTAGCATAAGATGAAATTAGCATTTCATGATATTTGTTAAATTATCAATAAATTATAAATAAGGGAATGACTCCTTCAGGAAGTCTGACTTATTCTTCGCCAGTTGTGACTAGGGATGTCTTGTTTACTCAGACCCATTAAGCCCAATTCTTTCATCCCGTGCAAGGAAAAAAAAGTGCATTTGGACCTGACCTGACCGGGGGCCCTTAGCCAGCTGACACAGGTCTGGCACAGTGCTCTTTTGGAAGAAGAAAGGTCTTGTTTCCCTTTGTCCAGTCGGTTGTTTAGTAAAGTCAGTAGCATGCTGAGCAAATCCATATGAGGTCTGCGTTCCTTTCTCTCAAGGCTGATGGGAGGATTAATCTCCACTGGTGATACTTCTTTCTTTTGCAGTCCAGTCAGCAGGAGATCTCAGTCCAGAGTGAATCTCACCAGATGGAAGGCTGGAGGTCCAGGCACTGCCTAACATGGAATCAACACTGTAATTATTAGTCACATTAAAGAATCTGAGTCATTGAGTAGCCTGCTATGGAAATCAGTATAATGATAACTAATGGGAGGAAGAATGTATCTTAGTTTACATTAAAAACTGTTCTTCTCTTAGGTGAATCAGAGATAATCCAATACAGTGATATCTTTTCTTCTTCAGGGATCTTGCATCCCCTCAGGCATTGTCCACCATCTATATTTCTGGTCCAGCTGATTCCTTACATAACATTAATATTATAAACTTAAACCATAGATTGGATTTAAGACATGTCTCTCCTTGTATCAAATCTCAAATATTTTATTAGTGTGAATCCTCATCATCTTTGAAACAGAAAGCCCATAAATTATGAAAGACTGCCTTTGCAAATACACAGAATTGGGAACCCACTCCTCCCCTGTAACTTCCAGTTGAGAACAGAACTGTCAAATTTAGATTGCTGACATTTGACGGTCCTACCTGAACCTTCCTTGTCGAGACAGACATGACGCAAATACACATTTGCTGCTGACACGAGTGTTCCCTGAGGAATCGCCATGTTTAGAAATCAAAGTGAAGGTCAGCACTCCTACTGTCAGGGGAGCCAGGACCACTGAGAGGAAAACAAGAGCAAAATGAACTTTAGCAATGAGGCGGCTAGAAAGAGCTTCAGTGCTTGCATGATGTGACAGCCAGGACTGTGTGGAGATCCAGGGGACACGGAGCAGTGAGGGAAGGACCTGCGGGGAGCAAATGGGTGCTCTCCAGTAAATGTGCCTGTCCCCGTTGACTCCAGGCTGGCCCTAGATCCCACCCTCTGCTGAGAGGGTTGTGTCACTAAAGTACTCCACACCATTAAATGCAAGAGTGGCCCACATTTTCCCTGAGTCTCTTTCATTTCCATTTTATTACTTTAGCTTTTGCCCTCCTACACACACTCACTCCTTAAGAAAGCTGTTGCAGCTTTTTTTCGGCTTCCTGTCTCTTGCTTCACGCATCATAACAGCAACGCCTTGAGCTGCCAAAAGGAAAAGAAGTAATCTCCACTAATTCATTTTGTCAAAACTACTAGTCAATTATGTCAGCCTATCATCTGACTTTTTAAAAATTAAAGTGCATATTCTTTTGCACACAAGTAGAAAAAAAATGGAAGAATGTAGACTAAAATGTGGACAGTGGTACTCTGATTAGAGGTAGGAGAAGAGAAAGAAAGAAAACAGACTTTCACTACATTTTGTTTTGCTTAAATTTTTTTTGCAGTAATTTTGTAATACTTTTGTAGTTAGAAGAAATTGATAAAGATATTTTCTATTTTTTTTTTTAAAGCTGAGCTGGTTCCTTTTTTCTCCTTATTTTTTCAAAAGAGAAAATAAAATCATTCTGAAATTTCAATTTGTGAAGAGACTGGTGTGTTTGAGTGTGTGTGCGTGCACTTGCACTTATATTGATAAAGTATGCATGCACATGAAGAGCTCGGGGACAACAGTGCCACTGAGGGCTTTTGCCTTCTGTTTGTAAGACTCTGAAGTGTGAATGCTTCATCTGCACTCCCCTGGTTGTGCAGAATAAACAGTCAACACCTCCTCTCCCTCTCACAGCTGTGCAGCAGGGACCTTTGCGCCACCAGGGAGCACAGCTCCTTTTGGTGGCGTATGCCAAAAATCTTCACAAAAAAAGCAGTGCATCGTGCCTGACTACCAGCAATACATAGCTAGCAAAAACAAAGACATATCAAAAATTACTGAAAGGGATGTGAACACATATACATTCAACTAATCAAGCCAAAAAAATAATATATGTAAATAAACATTAAATTGAGGAAAAGCAAAAAATAAAAGAGATAGTGGGCATTACTAAAGTGACCGGAAATAAACGAACTGATCTAAAGGTGCCTTTGTGTTAAATGTGATGAAAAAGGAGAAGAAAAAGTAGAGACAGAATTTCTTTCTCCTTATTTCTTGCCCTAAAAATTATCGCTTGGAAATATAAAAACTCTCAAAAAGCAGTTGATATCTCCAGTCTTGCCTTAGAAATGTAGAAGCGCTGAAAAGAACATTGCAGTCACACTTATAACGAGAAAAACTTAGACGAAAAACCAACTGATAGCTTTTCTTGAACCCATGAAAGAACTGAGGTCACGTGACAAATATCGGCCCTATAATCTGGGGAGAAACAGGTACCTGCAAGGAGAAATGAAGTCAAGTATTTGTTTACCTGAAGCAGACTTTCCCAACTACCAAATAAGCTAAAAAGATTTAGTTAAAGTTTAAAGAATTATTAAAGACTGAGTATGCACTAGTGAGACAGTGCGAAGTCCCTTGGAGCCACAGACCTAGGAAAGTTCATAACCTCTTGCAGGTGTTACTCCATAAACAAAAACTAGATACAGGGAAAGCTGAGGAGAAGCTTGAGAAAGCTTTTGTCCATAGTGCTGGCTGAGACTGGGAAATAGCACCCATTGCTGAAACTCCACCCAGACCCATTTTCCCCATCTCCCCTATGAAACAAAAGCTTTAATCTGCAAGGAGAAGAGCAACAAAATTTGACACCTTAGAGCACTGGTAGAAATCTACTGCAGCTGTGAGAAGGGAACAGATTTTAATAACCTCTACCCCTAGGGGAATGGCAGGATCATGTGCTAAGATCAGCACTCTTGCTTGAACGACAAGACACATGAGGGCCACATGCCTCAGACCCAGGCTCACAGTGCCTGCCTATGGCTAAGGCTAAATCAGAACATTAGGGAACAGCCACCTTCTAACTCTTTCCCTTATACCACAGTAACAAGCATTAAGAAAATAACAACAGAATATAGCTGGAAGAAGCACAAGTGACAGATTCTCTCTGGGGAGGAGACACTGAAAAAATCCTCTGGCAAAGTAACTCACACCCTAAAAGCAAGGCCTCACTAGAGAAATTTGAAGCCTGTAGTACACTAAAAATAACCCAGCACAAAAAGAAACCAAATTCAGCCCAACTCCGGGCTAGATTAACACAAACCTCCACATTAAAGTGCAAGAAATAATTACTGCAGTACCTTCCATCCTATAAAACACATACAGCTTTCTATTAAAAAAAAAAAAAAATGAGGCATAAAAAAAGATAAGGAAAAAAACAATCTGAAGAGACAAAATATTCAACAGAAACAGACTAATGTGTGACACAAATGTTGGAAATCAGACAGGGAACTTAAAACAACACTGACTAATATGTTAAAGGCTCTATTGGAAAAGGTAAACAATATGCAAGATCAGATAGGGAATTTCAGCAGAGAGATAGAAACTATACAGAATAATCAAATGAAAATGAAATCAAAACCACAGTAACACAGATAAAAATAAATCTCAACAGGAGTTATGAGACAATTTCAAATGGTCTAACATATGTAAAATTGGAATCCCAGAAGTAGAAAGTTAGAACAGGGCAGAAGTACTTGAAGAAATAATGGCTGAGAATTTTCTAAAAGTAATGACATGTACTAATCACAGATCAAAAAAAAAAAAACTCAGAAAACACTCAGAAGTATAAAAACACATATAGACACACAGAGCTAGACTTATAATATCAAAATTTCTGGAAACGAAAGACAAAGAAAACATCTTATAGGCAACCAGCGGAACAAATGAAAACCACATGAGATCGCATATACGCCTATTAAAATGACTAAAAAATAAACTAACAATATCTAGTGCTGACAAGGATAAAAAGAAACGGGCAACTCATATTACTAGTAGGATACAAAATAGTACAACTACTCTGGAAAGCAATTTTCCAGTTATTTATAAAAATAAATATACATTTACTATATGACCCATCAGTCCTAAACATAGATATTTATACTAGAGAAATTAAGATGTGTGTTCACGCAAATGTTTGTACATGATTGTTAATAGTAGCTCTATTCATAATCACACACACACACACACACACACACACACACACACACACACACAACCTAACCTGGAAACAACTCAAATGCTTTCAATGGGTAAATGAATAAACAAAATGTGTTACATTCATGCAATAGAATTACTCAGCAATAAAAAAGAACAAACAATTGATACACTATAACAACACAGATGAATCTCAAAAGGACTATGCTGAATGAATGAAATCAGTCTCAGGAGTTTACATATTATATGATTCTGTTTATATTAAAGTTCTAGAAAAAAACAAACTAGTGATGGAAAATATATCAAGCATTGCCAGAATTTAGTGGTTAGAGGTAGGTGTGATTATAAAAGGGTAGCATGAGGGATTCTTTTGGGGTGATGGAACTGCCTTGTATTCAAATTGTTGTTCAGATGCAAATGTGTATTTAAACTTATAGGACTCTTCCCCCTAAAAAAGCCAATTTTACTCTATGTTAATTTTTTAAAATATAATAACAACAACAAAAAAGAACTCGATTAAGACAAAGAGACATTGTGAAATATTATAACCAGGAAACTCATGCTCCAGCTAATGTGGTTTATTCCTCAATGATTCTTGAATTAATGGTCCAGATCCTGATTTTTCAATAGCAAAGTTTATCTTGATTGCTGGTAAAATTCTATTAATATGCTAGGACGTCCCCCTTTGCCTTACTGTCAGGTATCATGCAATTCTGTATTGGGTCAGAAAAAGTTTCCTCAGCAGAAAGGTGCCATCCTAGTAGTAACACAGGAGGATCATCAATACCACGATAAAAATCCATATTCAAAAGCAGAATAATGTTATTAATTTAATTTATGTTTTAGTCTTCCCATATTATTCTCTCCTGCCTCTAATCTGAGCAAGTGGACAGAATTTTCTCACCCCTTGCCTCAAAGGAGATTGGAGCAGGAGACTGCAGAGGCAGGCTGCAGTCAGACAGTCTTTCTGGCTTTGGTTTGCCAACGCCTGTGCCAAATGTGGAGATACCACTCAGGGTTAAGAGTAATAAGAAATGTTTGGAATTCCTTTGAGGGCAGCAGCAATAGCTAGAAGTAGAGGAGGCAAACTTTTAGGTTCCAACAAATGAGGACCCATAACCAACTGCCTTCCAGTGCCTTGGGGTGAACTTGGGGTCAAGAGAAAAGCAAAATGTTCCTGAGGAGGCAAATTGTTAGCACTGGAGTTCCTAATCATAGCAAATATTTTGAGGCCCAAGGAAGCAACAGCTTCCAGACATATAGGCATTCTGATCTAAACAACGGTGGATGACCAGGGGGTCCCCACATAGTTTGCTGTGCATGAGTTTCCTGGAACCGTTATCCAACCATGAAAAGGGCTAAGAAGAACTCTTAATAAATGATGTTATATTTTCTGACAATTTAGCTAGGTGAGGGCTTGGGGTTAGGTTAAGTCTCATTTAAAAAAATGAAATACTGTAACATTTCTTGAATACTATCAGCGCTATCAGGACCACATCCATATACCTTTAGCACCTACTGTTTCTTTGTCTGTTGGCCCAGTTTCGAATGGCCAAAACCTCCAAGCCTATGTCTGAGAACTCTAAATATCTGCTGAAGACAGTTCCGCCTACATGAGGCACAAGCTTGAAGTTCCAAAAATGTAATGCCTCCCAAAAGTAACCTTCAACCAATGACTAGTGGATAAACATCCCAGCTCCCTTGCCCCTCAGGCAGGATATCTGTAAGGCATGCCTCTATTTGTATTTATATTATTTGTCAAAATTCTCCAGTGGGATTAAATGCTCGTTACTCACACTAGTGAATTTCTTGATATGACATCCCTAATGCCTTCCTTCCTTTCTCTGCCTCACTTTCCCAGTGACTTACTAGTATTTCCTGAGATTACTTCCTAAGTGCTATATATGCTGACGTTAACATGCTATATGCTAAAGTTTGTATTTCCCCTAAAAATTTTTTTGCATGATGTTGAAAACTAAATCCAATATGATGATATTTGATGGTGGGGGTCTTAGAGAGGTGATTGCATCATTAATGGAATTAGTGCCTTTATAAAAGACAGAGAACTCCTTCACCCCTTTGCCATATGAGGACACAGCAAAAAGACAGTTGTCTCTGAACCAGGAAGCGGACTCCACCGGGCACTAAATCTGTAGACACCTTATCTTGGACTTCCCAGGCTGTGAGAAATAAATTTCTATTGTTTATGGTATTTCGTTATAGCAACCCGAATGAATTAAAACTCCATATAAAACACTCACACTCCAATCCTTATCTGATGATCTGCTTCTGGGCAGCCCAAGGACTTGGTTCAAATTAATATAGACTACATTTATATATATATATATATATATATATATATATATATATATATATATTCATGATTGTTTTTGGGGAGAACATTTGTTCCCCCACTATTCCTGTGTCCATAAGGAGAAGGGTAGTCAAAACACTTCCGGATTCTTATTAAAGAATTGCCCACTCGTTCTCACCTCTACATGGAAGGAGTTGAGTTTATCTGGTTGGAATTGAGTTCAGGAATTGAGCATGTTTGGCTCAACTTAGCCCATCTGAATTTTGTCATCTTTTCAGGTCTGCCTACCCTCAGAGAGGGTATCTCAGGTCTATTCAGTCCTGCATCAGTTATCAGGGCAACTTATGCCTGCGTAAAGTATCTTGCTCAGAGGTGAAGGATTAATACTTAACCAAATTTGGTATTGACCTAAGTCATTTTCTAATCAACTTTGTCAGTAATAGAGTTCAATATTTATCTGTCTATCTCTTGTATTTTGTTTTTTATTGAATTGTTGTTTAAAATGTCCCAACTATTCTTGAAATTAAGCATATATTTCATTTGTTTCTTTGTATGAGTATAGAATTTTAGGCTGACAGAGTTTTGTTCTCTTTCAATTCTTTAAAGACGTTGCTCTGCTGTTTTGTTTCTGGTGAGAAAGCTGCTGTCACTTTTAACTTTTTATTCCTTTATATATGACATGTATCTTTTCTGACACTAATTTTTCTTTTCTGGTTTTTAAAAAATATTTTTTTTCTATAATTGATTTTGAACAATTAGAATAGTATGTGCTTTGGTTAGACTTTTTTTTTCATGTTTCCTGTGCTTGGAGCTTGCTGACAATCTTTGACCTGTCAGTTAATAGTTTTCATCAAATTTGGAACTTTTTCAGACATTATTATTTCTTCAATTTTTTTTTTCTGTTTTTCTCTCTCCTTCAGGACCTTAATTACATATATATTACACTTTTTGATGTCTCATGGCTTACTAATACTCTTCTATTTTTTTTTTAATTCTTGTTTTTCTTTATAAAGAAAAGAAGAATCTGAGGTAGTATCTATTACTATGTTTTCAAGTCCACTAGTTTTTTCTTCTATGATATCTAATCTAACATTAATTCCATCCAGAGTATCTTTCATTTCAAAGATTGTAGTTTTAATCTCTAGAAATTTGACTTGAGTAACTTTCGTATCTTTCATGACTCCACTTAATGTTTCAAACATCTGGATTAATTATAATAATTATTTTAATGTCCTCGTGTGCTAATTTTAATATTTGTATCAGTTCTCAGTAAGTTTTGCTTTGTTGACTTTTTTCTCTTCAATATAGGTTATATGTTCCTGCATCTTTGCATGCCTGGTAATCTTTGATTGGGTGTTAGATATTTTTATATTCCTATAAATATTCTTGAGCATCTTTGTTCTGTGAAAAAGTTAAGTTCATTTGAAACTGATCATTTTTCCTCAGTTTTATTGATGTATAACTGACAAAATAATGTACGTATATTTAAATCATACAATGTGATGATTTGATATACGTACATATTCATTATGAAAGGCTTCCCCATTGAGTATTAATTAACATTTCATCACCTCACATATTTAGCTTTTTTTTTTTTTTTTGGTTGAGTTTCACAATATGATCTCATCAACTACAGTCACCATATTATACATTAGATCCTCAGATCTTATTCATCTTATAACTGAAATTTTGTATTCTTTTACCAACCGCCCTGTTTCCACTACCTCTCAGCCACTTTTCTGCTCTGAGTTCAACTTCCATGAGTTTGACTTCTTCTTCTTTTTTTTTTTTTTTAAATCCACATACAAGTGACACCATGAGAAACTGACCCTTTGGGCTCTTAAGACTGATTAAGCAGGTTCAGAGCAACATTTAATCTAAAGCTAATAAATTCTCATATCTGAGACAAATCCCTTCTGAGTACTCTATCCTATGACTTCCAGTCTGGTTTGTAAGAACAGACACTGTGTGAGGGATGGCCACCATTCCCACCTGTCCTTTTGGGTACTTTTTCTCAGGTCTTTGATTGTTTCCTCATATGTGTGCTGATCAGTACTGTGCTGGAAAGTTAGAGGACCTCCATACATCCCTGGAGTTCTCTCTCCATGCCGCCCTCTCCTCTTCAGAGCTTTGCTCTCTGCACTCAGCCACGTTGGTCTCCGTGCACTTCAACTCAGGGACACCTCCAGGCTCTGCCTGGGTTACTCTCCTTGTGCTATGGCCTGAAAACTCAAGGAAGTAAGCTGGGGCAATTGTAAGTTTTACCTTGTTTGATTTCCATCTGTCAAGAAACACTGTCCTTCATTTCAAAGAAGAAGATGAAATAAAGGCTCTGTCAAACAAAAATGTTAACAGAATTCCCTCTGGCAGAAAAAAAATACCAAGTAGAAATTTGGATCTACGCAAAGGAATAAAGAATGTCATAAATGGTACATGTCGGGGTAAATATAAAATCCTTTTAGTCAAATGGTAGCCAGTCCCAGTACCACTAAAGGATTAATTCATTATTTTCCCACTGAAATTAAATACCTCCTTTATTAGAGATCAAATTCCTTTAAACATAACTTGGATCTATTTAAATATTCTCTGTTCTAGTCCAGCGACCTATTTATCTATAATTGTATAATACTATCATTTTGGTTTTTTTTTATTTCAATCACTATATAATTTGTTTAAAATTTGTTAGAACAGTCTACGGCCATGCCACCTTGAACTAGCCTGATCCCCTCTGAACTCACAAGCTAAGCAGGGTCAGGCCTGGTTAGTACTTGGATGGAAGACCACTTAGGAGGACCAAGTGCTGTAGGTGTAAAAAATGAAAAATAAGGGATTGTAAACTGAAAAGGTCCTTGCAATCTGTGAGGTCAACCAAGGGCTGCCTAGCCTAAAAAAAAAAAAAAAAAATTGTTAAAACAAGTTTACCTGATTGCTCTTCATTTGTAAAATTTCCTTGATAATTTTCCATGTTTATTTCATGACATAAACTTTTAAATCAATGTGTGTGTGTGTGTGTGTGTGTGCGTGTGTGTGTGTGTGTTCTTCTCCCCCGAAAATTTTAAATTCCTATTACGATTCTAACCAAAATTATAATAAATCCAACTTGCAATGCAACAGTTAGCTAAGAACAAGTTTCTCCATTAGGAGAAAGATGTCACAAGAGTCTGGGCCTGGCTGAAATCATGAGATACCACATTTCATGCTAAAGCAATGGCAGCTCATGAGAGCCATTCAGGAAATGCTTAATAGAATACTGACTAGGCAGAGGCCATTGCTGACGGGGAGCAATAAGTCAGCCAAGGGGACAGGGCGAAAGAATTGTGATGATCATTCTGACTTACCCAGTTCAATGCCAGCTTTTCTTTGAGGGGTAACTTTATTGCTGAAAGAGTCAACTAAGGAAGAATTGGGGAGGGAGGTCACCATAAACTAATGATGTATATAAAGCCAGCTAGAGAAAAAGGTTTCAATTCTTAGTCATGAACTCGCCTATGGCCCTGACACTAATGCTTACATGTGCTATCTGACATTCTCAAGTGAAGGTAAAAGGGGCCCTGAAACCACAATTTTTAAAAAGAGGTGAAAAAACATACTATAAAAACATTAAATATGTTGTCTAAGCAAACAGCTAAAAAATAATGTGTTTCATTAAATTTCCCCAGTGTGCATAGAGGGCTCTTTCAATAGAAGCAGCCGTGACATTCCCCATGGGTAAACTGCACGAGCCATCTGCCCACAGGTAACTGCAGTGATGAGACGGGAGAGCACTAGGTTACCTGAGCTTCCAGACAAATGTAGCTGAGCTCACTACCTTAGCGAGAGAAAGGGCACCTAAAGTCAATCTTGCCTTATTCTTAGCTGTGCTGATAGCTGACAGTTCTCCATCAGTGAGGTGATTTTATTTCCTAACTGAAACTCTAAGCGCGAAGGCTTAGAGATAAAAGCTTATGACATTCACATATAAATGCATCCATATTTTGCCTAAATCCTTTCATACAAGAATTTCAGAGCACTATAAAAACTACATGGTGTCAAGGTTCATGTATCCCATCTTTCATGTGAAGGAACAGAGAGGAGAGGGGAGTGTTGAAGTCACTTTGAACTGGAGGATGACTTGAAAGTAAAGCTGAGAGGGGAACTTACACTTGGAACAGGCACTTGGAATCATCTCGCTCTGGCTGCTGCTCTCTCCCAGCTTGAAGGGAAGTTCAAAAACATTCAGTTTGGTTCAGAGCTGCACCTGGGAAGTGGCCTGGTAATAACGTATATCAAGTATTCCTTAAGCTGAGTCCTCAGCCCCACATTAGTTACTGGGATGATTCAAAAGAAGGGAAAGATGAGATCCCTGTCATCCTGGAATTTATAACCAACTGAGCAGAGAAAAGACACAGACACATAACATAGGTATGTCATACCATGAGTTCCTCAGGAATAGAAATGGCTTCACTCAACTTTGTACTCCCCAGAACCTAGCTTTAAAAAGAATAAAAATTAATAATAAATACTTGCATATACACAAATGAGCAAGATGAGTAATCAGAACTGAATGGCTTCTAAGAATGGAGGGTTCATGATGAGCTAAGTGGGGAGGATGGCTGCATGTTAGAGAAAGGATGTAACCGGAATGCCAAAATTTTTTGAGAATGAATTCCTATATGACCATTGATCTTAAGTCCTTCCTTCTCACTCTGTACCATAAAACTAAAAGGGAAATTTGTGTCCCAACTGACTCTTTTCTTTATCCAATGAAAACCGTCTCACTTATTCGTTTTACAAATGATTTTTAGCCCATACTATGTGCCTGGCATTGTCCCAGGGCCGAGAGATGTAAAAGTGAAGAAGTCAGGTGGCCTTGCCACTGGTACTCTGGGGAACCATGAGGTCATGTGCTCCTGTGCTAGCCTTCCCTCCCCTCTGACCTCTCTCTTGTGTTGGGTCAAAAGACTGTCTTCATATCAGAGGCTAATAGATCCTTTTCTTTCTCTTCTACCCAAAGAAAAGAGAGATAAAAGCCCATTAGGATCCCTCAGTGTGGTGAAAAGGTTAGCAGTGACTGTAAATAGCACTATTATAATATTATTTTTAGGCCCTTGGGAATCTCTAATGAGAAGAACCCTTCATGCTCAAATTCTCTGGTGTCAGTTTCTTTCAGGAGCTTCTCTTGGGAAACATTGAGTGGACGAAATGCATTTTTTCGTATTATACATAATACATTACTCCCAGGAAAAGGTACGTTTGGAAATAGTTCCAGGACACTATAATTAGCAGCATGATTCTCATAGCAATGAGAAAATCCGATAGGAGTTTGATCCTAGTGGCATGCTCCTGCCTCATGCCTTCCTATTCTTAGATTTTAGTTCAATTTTTACAGCCACCTCTCTGAGAATGTGTGGGCTTATCTCCCACAAACACATACTCTATAGGTTCTGATGCTCCCCTGGATCCATTCTCTGACTTCACTGACTGTGTACTGGTTCTCTGATCCTGTCCACTTATGTCCAACATGTCCTTAGAGTTCCACTGAACAAGGTTTCTATAAAGGAGGGACCGGGCTAAATCTGGTCCACTGCCTGTTTTTGTAAATAAAGTTTTATTGGAACACAACTCTGCCCACCCATTTACATATTTGTTAGGACTTCTTTTGCACTACAACAACAGAGTCGAGTCATTGTTACAGAGACTATATGGCCCACAAAATCTAACTGGTTCTTTACAGAAAGTTTGCTGATTCCTGCTATGGAGTGAGAAATTTAGATCACATATTCTGCGCTTTTCATCGTATAAAAAAGGCAGTTGTTTGTGTAAGGAAAATTATATTTACATCTAATATTTTCAGTTATATAAATTCTATATGTAGTTTTGAGTAATTTATCTTTGATCATAAGAATTCACTGACTGTGGGACTTGCATCTGTGTTCCTGGTTTGTTGGTTGCCAGAGTGGCTAATGATTCATTCCATCTAGTTCAAAGCAAAGCCCCTGAACAGAGAAGTAAAACATTTTGGGATGGCCTCAGATGAAGTTTTTCAAGATTGTACTAAAAAATGGAACTTGGAGGGACATCTTGTTTTGAAATGTACCCTTTCTCTTCAGGTCAAACTAGCAAGTGAATCATAGGAAATAGAAAAACAGTCATAGACTCCACAAGATTAGTATCATTTTCAGTTTGAGTGGAAGGAGATTATTTTAAATACTCAAAAGGAAAATCTGGAGGTGATCTAAAATTAAGCCCTGCCTAGGAAGCAGGAATTCCTGAGACATAAAGATCTCGCCTGCTGTAAATGATTCTTTAAGTCAATAGATTGCTTAGGGGCCATAAGAGCATGAAGGCCTCTTAAAGAGCAAGCAGTTGTTTCAGTTACTTTGATACAAGATGATTTGTAGTTACATCTTTACAGCTAGTTGATAGTTGACTGATTCTGAAGAGAGGCCTATATCTTGAAGTTTCTAGAAATGGCTTTTTCTATTGGTAGGAATGTTTACTCAACTAATATCTCCGTCAGACTGTCAGATCTACACACCAACACAGTAGCACAGACATGCTGAATACTACCATCAGTGGCTGAACAGAGTACCTGCTTTAATCCTGAGAGAGGCTCAGCCTGTGCGTGTGTGTGTGTGTGTGTGCGCGCGTGTGTGTGTGTGAACACACATATATATAACATATTCTATATATATTCTCTATATATTCTTGCAACATTATTTGTCCAGGGAAACAAACATCAAAAAAAGTATGCGTGGGGGGAAGAGCCCATAATAAATGTTAATACTACAATAGTGCATTATATTATGTAGCTATTAAAAAGATTGTACTTGAGACAAAAGATTAATTGTTTTAAGTTTCCTTAACATATGAAGAGGCTCTATGAGTCAATATTGCAAAGGATGAATAATACAATTTTTCGAATGGGCACAGAATATAAATAGTTCACAAGAAAAAAATCAAATGCTCTTAAAGATAGGAAATGATACTCAATCTCACTTATAATAAGAAAAATGCAATTTAAAACTACCTTGAGATACCAGTTTCACCTATCATATTGGCAAGAGACAGGAAGCTTAATGACATGCTGTATTGTAAGAGTGTGGAGATTTGGGTCCTGCATTACTGGTAGAAGTGTAAATGATACAGCCTCTCCAGAGGACAACTGGACTATAGGTGTCAAAATTAAAATCACACATTAGATCTAGCAATTCCATTCTAGAAATGTGTCTACAGATAAATTTACATGTATGCAAAGTGATATAGTCATAAGATCATTCACTGCAATGTTAATGTAAAAGCAGGGGGTCAGGAGTGGGGTGAAGGGTCAGGACAGAATAGACTAAACTTCCATTGGTAGGGAGTGCATTAAATATGTTTTGGTATATCTATATAATGAAAAGCTAAGCAGCCATTAAGAAGAATGAAACAAAATTATAATAAAAGAATCAGGCAGCTTTACATGTACTGATATAAAACAAGGTAGTATATTATTAAGTAAAAAAAAAAAAAAAAAGAGCAAGTAAAAACAGTAATGGGAAGATTTCTACCCAGAATAGAAAGCATGTATTTTCATGTATAGAATAGCTCTGTAGGGCTTTAAAATATAACTGATAATGATGGTTGCACTGAGGAGGTGAAGTGAATGGTTATGGGACAGGAGTAAAAGAACACTTAATTTTTATCAAATAACATTTACTTCTTTCTTAAATTTTTACCATGTGCATGAATTGCCTTCACAAAAATAAATACAATTTAATTTTAAGAAACAATCTATAAATATGGACCTGCAGAAGTAGTCAGAATATATTATTAAGGCAGAATAAAAAAAAATCAGAGTAATATGTGTAATGCAATCCATTTTGTTAAAAACACTGAATAAACCAAGTTATTTATATATGTACATATGCGCGGAGAAAAAAGTGTGGCACAAACTATGAATGTAGATTTTCTTGGTGGGAATGGATTTGAGGTAGAGATAGATTTGGGGAAGAGATGATTAGCTTTTCCTTGTATGCTTCTTCTTTATTTGACTTCTGACAAAAAATAACATTATTTTAAAATTTTAATAAACTAATACAGTAAAGAAAAAAAAAACGCCTGGCTGGGATTGTGAGTAATGTTTATTTTATTCATTTTGCTTTTCTTCTACTTTCTAATTTATATTGTACCGAGCTCAAAATCACAAACTGTGTATGTTTTGCACAATCAGCATCATTCTTCTTCTAGAGTCTCCTTCTGAGATATGTGTCCTCTGGCCTTCCTGCTCCCCAGTCCAGAGATGCAATATATGTTTCTTTGTTCAATATAAAATCCCATTTAGTTCCACTCTATATTTAAAAATGCCTATGAGGCCACGTTTACTTTGAACACATACTACCTGTGTCCCTACTGTTTTCACTTCTCATTTAACCATTGGCATACGCTATTGCATAAACAGTAACAGTGCCGTGGCGAGCCATAATACAGTTTGAGGCAAAAGGAAAAATCAGTAACATTGATTGTGTTTTTATTTCAAAACACTCCTTGAACTTGCCTCACCTTAGCCTGGTCTTACTCAGGCCAAGACAAAAGGGAAAGGGTGGACTATGTTGGGCTTATCCCAGAAGCCCAGACATTATCCCAGAGGTTTATGTACTGCCGTGGGATGCTGGGTGAATTTAAACACTCCCATCTACCCAACAAGAGAATCAGCAATATTTGTTTTTGCCTCTTATGCTAGAGCTGCTCTGTCCAGTACAATAGACTCTAGCCACTAGTGGCTATTTAAATTTAGGTTAATTAACATCACAAATGGAGGAGGAGGAGGAGGCAGTTTCTAATGCACATCTAAGGGAGCTGTGAGGACTGATAGGGGGCTCCATGGAAAAAGTATGAGACATAACACATGCCCATTTCATAGCAAATGCAAAGACATTTGTTCTTTACTTCATCCATCGAACAGATATTCATTGAGCACCTATTGTATGTTCTTCTAGGTATCAAAGATGCAGCAGTGATTAAAACAGCGAAAAGTCTCTGCCCTCATGGAATTTACATTATAGTAAAAGGGATAGAGCAATAAGCAAAATCAATGAGTTAAATGTGTAGTATATTTGGTGGCAATAAGTGCTAAGAAGAGAATTAAAGCAGGAAAGGGAGGTGGGATGTATTTGTCTGTGCAAGTGCAAGAAAGTCTGGGGAGGTGGGGGTGGGGGAGAAGTAACGTTTGAAAGAAGACATGAAGAGGGCGAAGGAGGGAGCCAGGTGGGTATCTGGGGGACTGGGTCCAGGCAGAGAGGACAGTGAAGACCCTGAGTGGGGGGGAGGGGGTTCGGTGCCTCTGAGGGACAGCGAGAAAGCCGCTGGCCGGAGTGAGATGTGAGAAAGGGACAGTGACCGTGTGGCTACCACTGGTGAGCTTCAGCTTCTTTTGCTCAGGCACAGATCTTGCTACTCGGTGGAAACATCCTTGCTATTTTGTTTCCCTTTCTGTCCCTTTCCTGGTTTAGGCTACCACAGGAGGCTCTGTCGCCATCCCACTACTTCCTAGGGGCCACCCAGAACCCCCTTTTAATTGACCCCCGTCCCTCCCTTCACTACGGCTTCCTGTCAGGCGCTCCTGGTCCTCACTGATTTTTCTTCCTTCAGGAACATTTTCACTTTTCAAAGTTCCATTCCTCAGATGTCAGCCCCCAGTGCATGCAGGGCGTTGTCCCCCAAGTCTGACCACTACCTAGGGTTCTGCTGTTTAGGTTTACAATTCTCACTATCTCATTACCTTCTCCCCTTAAATCAAAAATACTTAAGGCTAAGTGCAATATTCTAAATGGTTAATAGCAGGTAGGACAGGGCCTGGCCAAACATGTTAGAACTGGGACACAGTCCTGGACTGCACTGTGTCAGGTTAACCTTTGCTGCTGGGTGCTGCAAGGTCTCGGAGGTTGAAAGGAAGGGCAGGGGACATTCAGGGCTCAGGGCAGTGGCTGCAGCACAGCAACAGTGACTTTGTAGTAACTAGTGCAGCCTTATCAGCCGCTGAATATGCGCCCTGTTTAAGGATACATTTACAACGTAATACAAAAGGCTCCAGTTTCCTGTCTGAGGGCTGACTTTAAATTTATCATCCTGGGCTCCTCGGGCAATGATTATCGGGAGAAGCTAACTTTTTCTCATTTGTCAGTGAGTCGACTGCACGCATCAACACAACCCTCATAGGAGAGGCAGGAGTCTTTTCCTAGAATCATCTCTTCCATGGAGGAAGATGTGTGAGTGGATGAAATTCATCCTCTTTAAATTGTTCCGAGCTAATGTGCCCGAGTGCGCCCCCACCAACTACTCCCTTTTGGATCAGACATTCAGATCATGTCCGCAGTCGCTGAAACAACACCATGCAGGCCTGCTGAGAGATCAGACACCACGCAGGCCTGCCGAGAGATCAGACAACCAGCGTACTCTCTGAAGCTAACAGAAGCTTATTTGTGACCCTGACAAGTGAAACCTGCGTGAAAGACTCAGACCACGTCCTCCAAGTTTGTGTGCCTTCATGGTTCTCATTAAATCTGAACCCATAGTCAGTCCCCAAAAAGCCCCTTAGCCCAGGCAGTTCTCTCTAAAACTTTTGGCATTTCTGAAGACTGTGCACTTTGCCATCGTTCGGCACAGTGCATGGTATGGAGAGTGGCCAGGGGGCGGGGACACAGGGAGCATGGAAAGGGGTACAATCATTTGGCACTCCTCCTACTGACACTCAAAAACTCTGTCCCCCTGAACTTCTCCCATCAGAGGAAATTATTCAACTGATGTCCCCTGGGGGCGCAAGGGCAAAGGAAGCAAATGAGGTCACCCTGAATGTATCTTGGTTTTCTGTTTGCTTGTTGTGCTACCTTATCAGCTAAAAAATGTTGGAGGGGACTTCTGGTTCATGATGGCAGACTAGACACACGTATTTGCCTGCCATCCCTCTTGGAAGATCCCCACCACCAAAATATAAACGTGTCAGTGCCCCTGCTTCCAGACACCGCCAGCTATGTGATGTATTAAACTGGCAGCACAAGAGAGAGACCCCCTCAGACGGAGTGTCTTACAGACTTTTGCTAGGGAAAGACTTTAAGGTACAAGTTAGAAAGCATGGTCTGAGGAAGGACTGGTCAGAATTTGGAAATTAGGCAGCTGATGAAATCGTCAGTGCTCTTAGTAACTCATGAGTCCACAAGGGTTTCCAGGAATACAGTCATTAGTGTTAAAACAGTTTGAGCTTAGCTTGTCTTACTTGTCATGGGTTTGGTATAGTTAATCTATTTTGCAAGTCATAATACTACTGTCCACAGCAAACAGTGGTTCTGTTTTTCAAATACGAAAAGGAAAGGGAAAAAAAATCATAACAGGAACAGAATATAAATGAGGAGTCACCAGTAAATGAGAAATTGCAGAAAATTTTTGGAAAACAAGTACAAGTGAGAGTGGTTTGAAAGGGAAACAGATGGAGAAAAGGCAACCAAGAATATCCTGTGAGAGAGCTACAAAAGGGGGCCCGTCTTTTCGTGTGACCAGATAGCTAATAGTAATAGTTTCCATGTTGTGGGGTGCTGACTGGGCCATGTGCTTTTTATACATTGTCTTATTTAATCCTTGAAATGACCTGATATAGGAATTACAACACACACTTTATAGATTAAGAATCTGAGACTTGAAAAAATTAAATATTGCCTAATTTCTCACAATTAGCAAGTGTCAGAGGTTGAATTCAAATTCACAGCACTTACGGCAAGCTCTATAAAGCAAGGATTGTATCTCTGGTTCATTACCATATCCCCAAAACTGAGTTCAGCACCTGGCACATAGCAGTCAGATAGACAGATAGATGAGAGAGAGAGAGAGAGAGAGAGAGAGAGAGAGAGAGAGAGAGAGAGTAGATAGACAGATATAAAGTGGGTGAATGGGTGGAATATTAGATGGATGGATGGATGGACCAACCCAAATCCAAATGACTCCAAAACCACCACACCATATTGCCTCCCCAGAGCTCTAAAGTACCATATAAATCAGTCTAGAAACTATATTCAAGGATGTTAATTAAAGCCAGAAGAACACAGACACTATGGACCTTAGAAAGCAAAGTCCGGACTTGGGGTTAGAGAGAGGTGGGCAGCAGAGAAGCAGGATATAGGAGATTGAAGTCAGACAACAAAGGGCTAGGAATCCTGACCAAACTTTCCAAGCACAAAAAAGCCAAGAATTAAGAGAAGGTCTGCGTGGCAGTGCCTGGAGCACCATCCCAGGATAGGAACAGAGCCTATTAACTTGTGCTTGGATTGAGCCAAAAGGCCAAAAAGCAGTGAAGCGTGATATGGAGCCAGAAGCTCAGGGAGCCAAGGTGCTTGCTATATTTATTCATGTGTCTATTCTTTGCCTGGTCTCAGGAAGAACATAAGGCATCTTACAAGGGCACAGAAAGTACAAAGTAACATAAAAAATAGCTAGGTGAGAAAAAAAAAAGGTAAATAATAAGAATTGGGGTGTAAGAAAAAGCCAAGAATGATACAAATAGGTGTATCTTAGAAACTTATGCACTAGCTATGAGACAACCACAGGTCTGCCTCTAAACTTTCTAGAGAAGAGGACTCAAGAGAAAACCCAATAGTCCCTTTCTCTCCTACCCAGGTATAGAATTACTTAAGATATAGACCTGGAAATCGGGCAAATGGAGAGGAAAGTGATAACAGCAACCGAATGTATGCTAAGGTGTGTATCCCAGTTGTCTTGCTAGTGTTCTCCACTGGATACCTTCCTCGAAAGCATCGCCTTGGAACTGCCCTCCTGTGGGATAGTTTGTGTCTGCAGGCAGATGTACTCAGCCAAGAGGTCAGAGGCCAGGACAGGTGAAAAGAACTCAAATCCTTGATGCCCACAGCCCTTTACAAGGCAAGCTTTATCCAAACAAGAAACATTAACTATTGGTCATCAGCCATTAGCCAAGGTCTCCTTCTACTAAGTCTCCTTAAACTCCCACAAAATAACATACATGATTTCTCTATCTGAAAGATGTTAAAAACTAGAATGAGCTACTCAGGCACCACACTTTGTATCATCATTATCAAAATGACTTGCATCTAGTAACATTCAATAATTGTTCATCTCAAATCCCCTGCAATTTTCAATACTGTGTTATACCATGATATAAGAAATATGTCATCTGAGAATTATTCAATTTTCATAATCAAAATCCCCAAAATATCTATGGCAAGAGTGTGGAGATAACCCAATGCATTATAGGGAATTAGTTCTGAGATGATGGTCAGAGTTTAACCTACATGGCTCCTAGTATCATGGATACTTTTCCACAAAGTCTGACTCATAGCATTAGGGAACATTTCCTAGAGTAAATGCAAGAACTATACTTAAAATCTGCAGGAGAGGCGGGGTGGGGGAGCGGGAAGGAATGCTAGCTCTTAAGCACGAGATAACTTTCTTTCTCCCATTATTTTTCTTCAGGAAACTCAAAGATCCTCATTTGATCTGAGTTTTAATCTATTTCTGGATCCATGTAGAACACCAAGTCTGCTAATAGGAAGCATTATCATTGTGTTATTTTTAATGTTTTGGCACTAAAACTTCCCTGACTAATCAATTATTTCCAGCTCAGCTAAGCTTTCCACCTAAGATGCTCCAGCTCAATGTTCTGTCAGCTCTTCTTTGCCTGTTTCGCCTCAGAGCTCTTAGAGCAGACAGGAAGCTATTGGGTCCTTTATTTGTAAAGTTCTCAGAAAAACACTGTAAAGTCTGAGAGCTAAGGTGAACTTCTAAAGGACATGAGACAACTTTTTACTCCATTACCAACTTTCTTCAAAATCTTTTCTTAATTATCCCCTTTCTCAAGGAGTATTTTGATCCTTAAGCTAATTTAATGAACTTATGTAACTATTAAAGCGGGAAATTAAAAATATTAAAGTCTAGTCACTATCATCACTATAAGAGAATTGAAAAAAAAAAAAGCACATTAACACCCATATTACACCCAATAAATGGTTGTGCAACCAATTTACACTTATGTTAATACAGGCAGAAAATTATTAAGGATAGAAATGCTCACCTCAGTAACAGTGAAACAAATGCCAATCTAAATAACTGCAGGTTATCGTTACTCATTCATTTAAACACTTATTAAGCATTGCTGATGAAGCCATTCGTAAACAGATATTCTGAAATATTTTGGGAGAGCAATTGATCAACACATTAAAAGCTATAAAGCTTTGATGTGACTTAGTTTCATTTATGAAATTTATCACAAACAAAAACTAACAAAAACAACAACAAAAAAATGTTCACAGTGGCATTATTTATAATAGTAGACAACTGTAGATAACCTGATTCTTAGCAATAGAATGGCTGAAAAAATTGCCACACATCAACACAATAGTTGCTCTATTTCTCAATACCTCTTTAAAAATATGAGTGTTTAGTCAATTCCTACTTAACATAATTATTGATGTGCAATTAGTTTCTACATTGTACCTTTTGTTATTCTTCTTTTCCTCTTTTACTGTTTTCTCGTGTAAAACAAACATGTTTTAATATTTTATTCTAATTCTTCTTTTAATTTTAACTATATTTTTTGTTATTTTCTTAGAGGTTGCCCTTAGGATTACATTGTACATATTTAATTTACCACAATTGACTACAGATTGATACTGACTTAATTTTGGTGAAATATAACAAGTCTACTTCAATATAGCTCCACTTGCTCCCTCTTCCTTTGTTTTATTATTGTTATACATACTATATATCATTATAGGTATCATACATACTCATATATGTAACCATATATGAGATATATCATCTCACATCATAAGTAATCATACTTCATGTATAGTACATAGTATTATATATTGTGCATTATATATAATAAACCCAATAATATAGTATAATTATCAATTTAAATAAACATGCTTTTAAATTAAGATATGAGAAGACAGAAAAAGAAACTATATTATAGTCTCTTATATTTACCCACATATTTAACATTTTTGATGCTCTTCATGGATTCAAGTTATCATCTGATAGAATTTCACTTCAGCCTGGCTGATTTTTTACTTTCTTTAAAACTTTGTAGAGTAGGTGTTCTAGTAAAATTCTTTTCACTTTTTATTTATCTCAGAATGTATTTATTTCACCTTTATTTTTGAAGGATAGTTTTGCTTGACATAGAATTCTTGGCTGACAGTTTTTTTGCTTTCAGCACCTTGACTATGTCTTCTAATCGGCATTGTTTCTAATAAGAAATCAAATCTAATGCTTTCTATTCTGTATTCTTTTGCTCTTCCTGATTTTAATGTTTCCATATTCCAATCCATTCATCTTGGTTTCCATTATATTTTCATCTCTTTAATAGAGAGAAATTTATTTCAACCCCATCAAGGATAAATTTAGTCCTGTTTGTTTTCAGATTTTGCAAAGACCTGTGGTATTGTTGCTGCTGTTGCTGCTCATTTCACTTTTTAATCTGTTCGTATTGCTTTGTATGGAGAGTGAGCAGGTCCAAGTTCATTCTTCTCCAAAGTCATAACTTCTGGTCCTGGTGCTGTTTCAATTTTATGAACCATCCTGTTATGGGATATTTCATTGAAGTGGGGATGAGGCAGAGGTAAGCACTGAGAACCTGCAGAACCCAGATAGTGATGACATTAGCAAGGTCCAGCAAGAGGGGACAGAATGAATGACAAACAGATAGGTAGGCCCATTGCCAGAGATCCGGCAACATTCAGAAGCACAAGCAGGAAGATAAACAGCAGCATGGGTGTCAATGATCAGGTTAGCAGAATCCAGCCAAGTGCTGGGATCAAAGCAGGATTTAGTGAGACCCTGTGGAAAGCACTGGGCTTTGGCACTGGAGAAGCCTATCTTCCTCCTCCTTATGTGATCTGGAGCAAGTCCTTAACCTATCTGAGCCTCATTTTCCTATTTATAAAATAGAGCCAACAGTACCAATTATTATTGCAGGGTTCTTTAAAGGACCAAAACATGTGGTGCACTATGTGGAACATACTAAATGTTTAAAAATAGTAACAGTGTGTGGTATCATAAATGAAGGGGCGGATAATATAAGCAGGGCCAAACTCCCGGAAGACTTGTGAAAGCATAGATGCAGGCCCTAGGTGAACAAGGCGAAGATTCAGTTCTTAGAACCAGGATAAGATTCCATTTACCTGCCTGAAGGCAAAGATCAGAGCTGAACTGTGTTCAGAAGTCACCTGAATATAGTACCAGAACTCTTCATGCTTCTATTTGAAGTATCTGATGACACTGATACAGAATGAGCATCATTTAACAGTTTGTGAATTTCTTTTTCTACAATGGAGCCAATACATCAATACCCTATTCCAATTCCCTTGACTCTGTAATAAATTACTCCAAAATTTAGAGGCTTAAACCAATGGCAATATTTACTTTAATTATGAAACCTCAGTTTTGGTGAGACATGGTAGGGTGGGTCATCTCTGCACCACTCAGTGTCAGCTAAAATGATTGGAAGGCTGAAGACTGCAATTGTCAGACATACAATGCTGGCTGCCATCTGAGATCTCTGCAGGGGCTTTTGGCTGAAACACCTACTCATGGCCTTTCCATATGACTCGAACTTGGACATGGAGAGAAAGAGAGAGAGAGAGAGAGAGAGAGAGAGGAAGAGTAGAGAAAAGAGTCAATGGGAGGAAACAAAATCCTATCCTGAAGGAGTGTCAACATTATCATTTTGAAAGATATATTGCATGATATATAGGGATATAGTGATATAACCATCTTTGCACAAAAATATCTGCCACTCAGCTTTTGTGGAATTTTTTTCCAGACATGTATGAGAAAACTTGAAATCAAAAATAAATGAAATTATTTTAGAACAGTAATGAGGAGCTATTGTTTAATGGGAACAGTGTCTCAGTTTAGAAAAATGAAAAGGTGAATGTGATAATGGTTGCAGAACAAGGTGAAAGTATTATTGAAACAAGGTGAAAGTACACTTAGAATGGTTAAAGTGGTAATTTTATGTTATCTATATTTTGCCATAATAAAAAATGTAGATAATAAATAAGTAAACCAATGTATGTTTATTTCACATACTAAATGACAAACCATTGTTGACTAGTGTGAATATTCTATATCCTCCATGGAAGAACTGCTTTGCCTCCATATCTTGTACATATTTTGCTTATTTTACATAACCTGTAATTTTTGAAGTTCCCCCACTGACTCCACCAACTGGCTTCATGCATCTGGCTCCACCAACTTCAGCCAGGTGGCACAACACATCTCTGGTTGGAGCCAGTAACAACATCAAATACTTCTCTCACCAAAGGGGAAAGAGATAGCTATCTATAGAATCTGGGTGCACTTTGTTTAAAAGGTGAGTGTATGTCCTCAGCCTGTGCACTGCACTTAAAAGAGAAGCATCCGTTACTTTGAATCAAGTAAGCATCAGACAGGAAGGAAAAGTGTTATCACTGTTTATCTTTCAGATTTAACACATGTTAAGGCATTAATCCTGTTCCCCACGCATACTCTTTACCCACTAGACATGACCATGACAGGAGGCTAGAAGTACTCCTTGGAGATGGTACCAAACCTATCCCAGATTATTTTAATGCAATTATTAATAATGCTGTCTTTTGAAATGAAAATATCTAAGAAATATATTAAATGGAAGGGAGACATTCGAACAATAACATAAAATAAGACTACTCCAGGTCTACTGGGTCTTATGGTTACCATAAAATAGGGATAATAATTAAATATACCTCATTGCAAGAGTCATTATAAGAATTAAATGAGATAATGTTGTGATAGCATTTCATATAAAGTGTTATAAATATTTTTTTTATATTGATCTATATATGCATTTTTACTCACTGATTATTTCAAAAAGAATGTTGCCATCATTTTATAGATTTCCATAAAGTACCTTGCTGTGATTTTAATAGGCATTGCATGATATCCATATATCAACCTAGGAAGTATTGTCATTTTCACTATTTTTAGTCTTTTAAATAAATAGTATGATATAGCTGCCTACTTATTCAAGTCTGCCTTTATTGTTCTCATTACAGTTTTATAGGTTCTTCGAATAAACCTCTTTGTCCTGGATTATATTAATAGCCAGGGATTTAATGTCCTGTTGCTATTTTAACAGAATCTACATTTGCATTGTATTTTCCAGCCTTGCATCACTAACGTAAAGGAAGATGTTTTTTCTCTGTGCGGTGGTGAATTAATCTTACATTTTTTTCCTCACATGTTCACCCCATTAGACCTCGTTTGCCTCTTATGGTTCCAATTTCAAATTTTCTACCCTACATCCTGTTCCCCTGAGCACCAGACACATCTACATAACTCCCTGCTCCCCAGACACCCCTAAGGCACCTCAAACTTAATATAACCAGAAGAAAATTCATCCTCCCCCAGAACTCTCTCTTCCTTTGATATTCTTAATTTCACTGAAGCACATATCCTGCTGTACAAGATAAAACCTTAGAAGCCAACCTCGACCTTGTCTTCCCTTTCGCCCTCACGTCTCAGCACACAGCAAGTCACGTACACGCTCCATCTCTCAAATCTCTTGAATTCAACCTCTTCTCTTTCTTGTCTTCTCTCTGCAATTGAAGGCCTGGAAATAGAGACGGTTTTTGGTTTGTTTATTTGTAATTGTTCTTCCCCCTTTCATTTCCATCTGACACAGACTCAAGTTGTTCTTCAGACTACAGCCAAAGGGATCTTCCTGAAACCACGCTGCCCCGATGATTAGAATCTTTCAAAAGTTACCCGTGACTTTTAGGACAAAATACAAACTTCATCCTCTTCTTAGGAGGATGCACAAGACTGGTGACTTGGTGCCTACCTATATCTGAATCATTATCTCTCAACACTGAAACACTGCCCACCCACCACCCACCCCCTTAATTATAGTCACATCGATTGACTTCTACGGCCCAAGGCCATCATTCTCTTCTCTGGCCTTTGCGTCATTCCCATTGCCTCCATTTGGGAACACTTTCAAGTCCTTCAGGTCTCCTTTAAGAGACCACCCATCCCCAGAAAACTTTCTTTCACCTTCTTTTGATTTAGACTCCACATTCTGTTTATTGTCTGTCTCCAGAAGAAAAACTTGTGTGTGCAGGAGGTGGGCATCCCTGAAGTGGACTTATGCCAGGGACAACACAGGATCCTCCCTGCTCTTAAAGTCTTTACCCCCAGAGGAAAAACAGTGGGAAATGCAGCTTACTCTTATATTTGTTTGGCGTGCATGGTAAGAATAGCAAAATATTTGTCACAACAGACTGAAATCGAAGATCAACCATAGAGACATCTCCCAGCTCTGCATCAGACTGAGGTTCCTGCAACTTCTGCCAGGGCCACTGATCAGGGAAACACGTGTTCAGTCCAACAGAGTGTGAAGTAAGGGTCAGAGCATCTGTGACATACCCTCACATTCATGGGAAATCCATTGTTTGTTGCTGTTTGTTTCTCATTACCAGCTTAAAGAACAAAGAGTATCTTTCTGGGGTTATCACTTGGAGAAGTACAATGATCAGGGGTGATTCAGAGGGAGTTGAGAGTTTTATGAGCTCCAGGGGCAGTCTTCTGGATTCTGTGGAGTCCCCATGATGTGAGAGGAGAAAAAGATGCTACTGGAACGGGTTTTTAATTGGATTTTTACAGCAAACTTCTATCTTTAGATGTGTTAAAAATGGAATGCGTAAACAAACCCTGGTTTCACTAGTTATCAGTTTTCCAGCAAATCCTAGCATGGCGTAGGGGGAAAGAGCACTAACATATTACATTCCCAGGGGACCATTGACCCTCCCTTGGCCACGTGAACAAAGCAAGGTTAATCAGGGGCAGAAGCGCACTTTGTTCACATCGATACAAATGCTCGTTTTAGATTTCGTTCTAACTTTTAGACTATGTTAGTTTCAGAAGTATTTCTTATATGCAGCTACATGTTTGGTTCTGCTTTATCATTGTTGCTGCTATTATTTAAATAGGAGTAACACTCCTTTTTCTGCAATGGATCCACCCCATCACACTTATGTAGTATTCTCTATAGTGCCCTGTAAACACCATTTTTTCTTTGTTTTATCTTTTTATTTTACATAGATCAATTTTAAAACTCTTTTAAAAATATTTTAAAATGTAAAAATATTTTAAACTTTGTTTTGTTTTAAAAACCAAATTGGAGTACAACTCCTTTTTCTGACCGAAACGTTTACTTTTACTCTTATTAACCAAGTTAACATCTAACAGAGATAAGGCATGTAGCTGTTGGGGTTTCTACCACTTTTCACTCCATTAATCGCCTCTTGAGATTGCATCTTTCTTGAAAATCTGTCTTAACACCGGTAGTTTTTAGAGCGTGTAATCTAATTTAGTGATTTAGAAACTCAGTCAGGTGGTAGACCTTTTGTAAGTGGTTACAATATTCTTATATTTATTCTAATATTATAAATATTAATTCAACAAATATTTATTGACGATTATGTGCTGCATTTTGAGGTGCAATGGTATGTATCAGTTCACTTTTAAGGCATACCAAATCATCCCAAAATTTTGTTGTTTTAAATAACAACTATATCCTGTGTCTCACAATTCTGTGTGGCGGCAACACGGTTCTTCTAATCTGTGCCAGCTGGAAAGACCTGTGCTGAAATTGCTCATATGTCTGTATTCGGCTAGCAGGTTGACTGGTGACTAGTAAATGTAGGATGACCTCACTCGCACGCCCACCAGGTGGTGAGTGTTGGCCGAGGTCTCTATGTTCCTTTTCGTGTGACCTCTCATTCTCCACAGGCCAGCTCAGGCTTATTTTTATGAAAGCTTCAGCATTCCAGTCATAGCAAGAGGGTGCAAGCCCCAATGCTCAGCTGCCTTTTATACCTCTGCCTACATCATGTTTGTTTACTAATGTCCTACTGGCCAGAGCAAATCACACGAGCAGCCTACATTCAAAGGGTGAAGAAACAGATACTACCTTTGATGGGAGAAGCTGCAAAGTCAAATCGCAAGAAAAGATGTAAGGAAGGGAGACCATCTGGCTAGTCTCGAAATCTGCCATAGTCCACCCTTGGCCACAAATTATTCACGTTCTTCTCACATATGAAGTATGCCCATTCCCATCCCAGGACATCCAAATATCCCACCAAATTATGGCAATAGTTTTGAAGTCCAAGATCTCATGACTAAATCAGCTCTACATGTGGCTTCTCTTGACCCAGAGGCTAATGAGCTTAAAAGACACTCTCATTTTAAAAGGAAAAGAATGAGAAATACCTAGCAGTTACCATTTCACAGAAATTTTGAGGTGTAGCTGGGAATATGTTGCCAGGATCCCCTGCTCTGGGAACAGAGACTGTTTCTCGGTTTTGCTCCTTGGAAATAGCTCCCTAGATCATTTTTCTATGATTCTCCTTGAGATTGGCTGTCTCGTTCATTGTTCTTCAAGACTGTGGCTTCACCCCCTGAAACCTTGGCAATGCCTTCTGAGACATACGTCTTTTGCATTAGAACGGCCCATGTGTGCAGCTGCCTGCTACTGGGAGAGCCATTCTTTGTAGGTCTTTTGCATCCTGTACATCTTACAAGTAGAGACACTGGCTGCCTTTGCTGTGAACTACCTTTTTTTCAAAGATGTTTATGTAGTGAACACCCTTGGAATATAGAGATAGTGTCTCTTTCTGGAATAAAGGACAGGTCTGAGTATAGCCCTACAAGATAGAAGCAATGCCTCCCCCTGGAACAAATGGTCAGGCCTGCTTACTGTCCAATACAGAAGATTTGGGTTTCCAAACCTCAGAGTTCCTCTCCTGCAACGCAGCCCATTGCATATGCAGTTGTCATTTGGCTCTCTTCATATCACCCTATGGGAATTGGGGCTCAGAGAGCTAACATAAATATGTTCATCTTTGTGCTGTTTGCTGTGTCATGAGTGTTAAACTATTCTTTGTCTCTGACCCAGAAGGTTCATGTCTTTTGTTAGCACCGACAGAACTGGCAGGCTAACTTGTTAGCTTGCAGCAGCTAAAATCTCAGGCCTTTCGCTGTTCTTGACACCAGCTTTCTACACATAGAAAGTTGGGGAACTAGAAACCTCTTTTCAATTTGAGCAATTTTAGTCTCCTTTTAGCACAAATCAGTGGTTCTTTTGTTGGCACAACTCTTTTAAAATATTTGTGGGCTTGCCAGGTATTAGATTATGTTCCACTCCAACTGACAAATGCTACATCCACAATTCTTTTCAAGATAGGCCTCTTTCTACTTTGGACAGCATGTCAAGGTTACTGTAGCATAATGCCTAATGGTCTCAGAAGCCCTGTTGTCCAGCTGAGATGCGGTAATAGGCATCACCTTAAATCTTTTAGAAGTCTAAGCTAAGAATCTGATAACCATACTCCTCATTTGACCTTAGGCCGTAGGACTCCTTTCACTTTGAGAATCAAAGTTTCTGGAGTCTGTGAGTGAGCAACTATCCTAGGCCCTCTATTTCCCTCTAAATTCTGCTTGCAAAGTAAAGAGTTCCTTCCTCAATTCATCTTTCGTGCACTATTTTATTACATACATCCAGAAGCACCCTGACACTTTTAGCTATGTCTGAAAAATCTACCGAGCCAGATTTACAATTTTATTAGGTACATTTTCTACCTTCCAGGTTACCATATGCAATACTTTTGCCAATAATTCACTACTTTGTAACATGTGTTACCATTTTTCCAGACTCCACAAACAATTTTCATCATCTCCAGACTTCGCTAATAATTCCCTTGCTACTTTTTCAGACCCACCCACTGCTCAGCCTTAAAGCTAATGGCGTATACATTTTGAGTTTTTGTTTTAGAAGCACTTTTACTTGTAGGTATCAATTTTTCTATCGGTTAGGCATTTTTGTTTTGTCAGTTATCTTTTGTCAAGTAATAAACCACCCCAAAAGTTAGTAATTTTATTTTCTCATGATTCCGTGGATCATCGTTTTGGTCCAGACTCAGCCAATCAAGTGTTCTTCTGGTCTCTCCTGAGATTTCTCACACAACTGTAGTTTCCAGCAGTTTCTCTGGGGATGGATGGTTTAGAATAGCTTCACACGTGTGTCTGGTGGTTAGTGCTGGCCATGAGCTCCATATGTTCTCTCATCCTAAAGGCTGGCCCAGGTGTCTTTACAAGATAGAATCAGGGCTCCAAGAAAACAAAAAATGAAGTTGCAAAGCATCTTACACCCTAGGCTCCACAAATGTCATTTCTATCACATTTATTGATTATAGCAAGTCAGGAGACCAGCCCAGAAATAAACTCCACATTTCAATGGGAAGAGTAGTGATAGTGGATGCCATGATGTACCATCCTGATCCTTGTTCCAGGACCAAGGCACTTATTCCTTCATCTTTCATAAGCGTCGGCTGCTGATGTCTTACAAATGAGTCCCTCCTCGAGGAATTGCCCTCTGCCAAAGGGAGCTACCAAATTCCAGGTTACACCTTCTCCCCAGAGGCACTCCAATCCAGTGACTCAGACTTCTTACCTCAATGAAGGACATCTCTGAAGTTTCATTCCATATTGAAAAAACCCATGTGATTGACTAAGGTCACTCTTAGGATTACACTGAAATTCAAATTCTCTCTCTGCCCAATCCTGTTTCATCCATGCCCTCACAGATAGCCCCAAGGGCACTCCCCAATAAAATGCGTCCATACAAATCTTCATCTCAGTGTCTATTTCCCAGAAAACCCAACCTAAGATAGCAGCAAAATCACATTGCAACCTACCATAGTTGCATAGTAAACCACCCCGACACTTAATGGCTTAAAACAGGAGCCATTTTTTACTTCCCATGATTCTGTGAATTGACTGCACAGCTGGACGATCTAGTGTGCCCTTATTTATATGTTGGGCAATTTATAATCTGCACAGTAACTTTCTTCAGTTCTTCACTTCCCTCTCATTATCCAATAAGCTAGCTCAAGTTTGTTCATATTGCAGATTGGCATAGATTGAAAAGATGGCCACAAATTCTTTTCCCTGTACCCATGCCCTTGCAACAGGACATTGTAGATCTTGTTGACCACAGATATATGAACCAGCTCAGCAGAGATCAGCTGAAGAAACCCAGATCAGAACTGGCCCACACAATTACAACAAATAATAAGTTTTTATTTTTTTAAGTCTCTAATTTTGAGGTGGTTTTGTCCACAACAAAAGCTCCATATATTGATGTAATATGCAATGGTAAACCAAACAGACCTTCCATCATACCAACTAAGAATACTTTTATTAACAAATATATATATATAGAGAGAGAGAGACAATATAAAATCACAAAAAAAGAATGGGCACGTCCATAAAAATCAAGATGATTAATTAATAATGATTGCATTTTCTTGATCTTTTCCAGTAATATTTAATTCCTATCTATTCTCTTATACAGCAGAAATGGAAGTTTTAAGAGTTTGATGAGAGAGGGGAAGTGAGTGTTAAATTGAAGAAGTTCTTTAACTTTTTTCTGTATGATGGGAAAATATTACAATTATTTTATTTTATTAGTGAGACCCCTATACTTTACAGAAGGGCATTTGAAAATAGCATATCTAATTTACCTATTGATTTTATTTTATAACATTAATCTTGCCTTTGGGGGATGTTCTAGTCTAATTATCTCTTACTAGTGTCTTTCATCTACTTTCAAATCCATAAAATCCCTTGTAATGATCTTCCCGACTGTGAAACTTTGTTGACAATCCACGTGGGCTTCTCTAGCCTTTGCAATCATCTACTCCTATTTTAAGAGAGTAAAGTCGACTTGAAGAGACATTAAAATTGTAGTGATGATGCTTTCTCTTCATTTGCAGAGGTTATTTTCCCCTCAAGCCCTTCTTTTCTCTGAAGCTGAGGGTCAACAAAATCATTCCTATTTTAACATGTTTATAAGCTATTTCCATTTTCTTCTTAACAACTTGTAAGTGCCCTTTAAATTTGTTAATATTGTGACAAAGGTATATCTGCTGAGTGGAACACTGGGCCTTCTATGAGATAAGAAGGTTTTTTCCATGCATTTAATCAATATATATTTATTAAACATCTACCATATGAAAGGCATTCTGCTAGACATTGTAGGAGTTACCAAGATGTCTCACAGAGCCTTAACCATACAACCACACTGACTCTTCTATTCTCATAGTCCGGTTATGCACAAATTCTACCCCTCAGGTATGTATATTTTCTCTGCCTTAACTCTGATTGCGCTTCACTGAGTTATGACCTTGGATATCATCAGCTCTTTGCGGGGCAGTGCCTCTTAGCTACTTTCATAGATTTTTTTCTATTACCATCAAGCAAAATTTGAAATGCAAATGTCGGTTATGTTGCAAAAGGATGGTAAAGTGTTGACTAGAATGGCCGAGCACCGAAGTTTGGAAAAGTTCTGTAGGCTCAAATCCTAGATAGGATGCATATTATTCTACCCAGAAACGGGAGCATGACTACAATTATTCCCAAGGAAAAAAATAATGTTTTGTTTTAAATTAAGAATTATATTCCTGCTTATATTACTATTCCAAAGCTGATTGACATTGTAGCACTGTGGCTAAGCTCCATGGCTCTGGAGTTCAAATTTCAGTTCTGCCCCTTGCCTGTTTTATGACACTCACTTTCTAAGTTTCAGTTCCCTTATCTGTATAATGGAGGTGACCATGGAATCCAACTTAGAGAGCTGTTTGTTGCTGGGAATAAATGAAATAATTTGTGTAAAGCATTTAACATTGTGCCTCTGATGGAGTAAACATTTAAAAATGGTAGTTTTTATTACGATGTCTGACTCTAGTACTGGTCTTAAATAAATAAAGTCATTTGATTTTTCCTAAGTGCTTCTTTACAGGTTGTGAATTTGTTCTCATCAACTATTCTCATGATGTATCCACATGATCCAAAGGAATATGAATTACTAATCATGAAAATGTAAATGTGAAAAGAAGCCAATTAGAATCCCTATTGTGAGTATTGGTCAGTGTTTGGTCACTGGTCATATATATCTTTACCTGAATTTGAATAATACACCAAACAGAAACAGAAATAGTCATTACATGATAAATACTAATTTATAAATGATTTTAAAGTAACTTCCAGAGAGTCATATAATGAGATGGAAGAAAATTCTAGCATTTTTTATTTACCTACAGGTCTTTAGATACCAATCTAAAAAGAGCATGACTTCCAAAATTCACATGGAAAACAAAATGATGATAATATGTGCTCTTAGAAGTTTAGACTCAAAAGCTTTAATACAATTTACAACTCTTTTTTAAAAACAACATTATTGTACCCTGAGATAATATCCTTATAAAACCACAACAGTAAAATTAAATGGCCAACATAAACTCCCAGAACAGCCAAAAAGAAAATGGAATGAAAATAAAATTTGTATTATTGGGTTTTCTCATTCAGAGCAAAGCTGTTTCCTTTCTGTAATATTTGGAAGCTATAAGAAAGTTTTTCACACAACTGTTTTATAATTTCAATATGTAAAACCTATCTGACAAATCCTGAGGAGACAGAGAAAACAAAGGTGAGTTTAGTGAGATAGAAACCCCTCCCAGCCAAGTCACTAATCCTGCTGAGTTTTTTTAGAGGTTTTTGTGCCTTGCAGAAAGAGTTTAACACCGATTTATATGAAATCCCTAAAGCAAGAGGCAAGGCACTGAGGCTTGTGTTTGCAATTCCAGGGACATATCCTCTCAGAGAGCAACACAGATGTAGGCAAAAAAAATTTATCTCCAGCTGAGTTTGAAAAAGAAGCTCTGATGTTTAAAGACACTAAGAAGATTAAAGCATAAGGTGTGTGTATTTTTCAAGCTTCAAATGGTTCTTTTTGAGAGTAGGGAGTTTGTTGGTTTTAAATGTATAAGATAAGATATCGTTAGATTCCTAAGGTGTGACCCTCACAGAACATAACTTTTACTTTCACTTCCTGGGCAAAAGTCTGGTCTGTGGCCCCCAGTGCAGAGTGAAGACATGGAGCCACCTCAGAGAAATTCCACACCAAGTCCCATGTTGTCCAGAAAAGGGGGTGCGTCATCTGGAGGAACGCTAAAATACCAGGCGGGTTGTCAGTGATTGTAGCAGCAGCTGTAAAAAGTACAAGACATGAAACATAAAGCCCATCCTCATTCCCACCTGTTCACTCATTGTTCTCTCTGTCAGTTATGTGGGACAGAATGAAGCATGAAGTCTGCTTTTATTTATGTCTACAGAGCACGAGGTCCAATGGCCACTCTATCGATGCATTTGAGGAGGGACTTCTCCCCAAGAAGGTGAGGAAGAAGGTGATTTATATTAGAGCAAAGAACAAAAAGAAGGTTGCAGGTAGAAGGGCCTCTCATCGAAACTTCATTCGGTGAGGATCTAATGTGAAACGGGGTGACTATAGTTGATTCAATAGTACTGTATAATTAAAAAAAAAAAAAAAAAAAACTTCGTTCAGGTCTCTGCTAAAATATCAGCTCCTCAGAACAGACGCTCGTAACATTGCTCAATCTATCACGCTACTCTTGCCCTGCTTAATTTTTCTCTGTAGCACTTATCATTCAGTAAATGAGCAGGGGAAGGGAAGCAGCAGCAAGAGAGTGACAGGAGATGAGCTCAGAGACGTTCAGGCACCAAACCATAGAGGGCTATTGTAAGGATTGTGCCTTTAACGTTGAGTGAGATGGGAAATCAATAGTGTAAGGTTAGAGGATAAAATACAGGATATCCAGCAAATTCAAACTTCAGATGGACAATGGTTTGTTCGTTTGTTTGTTTGTATAGTATAAGTATATCCTAAACATCGCATGGGGCATACTTATATTTTAAAAAATATGTATTGTTTATCTGAAATTCAAATTTAATTGGGCATCCTGTATTTTATTGGCTGAATATGGCAACCCAACAGTGGATGGCTTTGAGCAGAGGACGGACGTAGTTTGACTTAGGTATTAAGTTCTGACTTAAACAGGATGTTCTGGTTGCCGAAGTGAGAATAGACGACAGGGGCAAAAGTGGAAGCAGGGAGACCTCTTTGGAGGAATATTGGATAATCCAAGACGGTGAGGCTTTTCCTAATGCGGAAGGAATGACTTAATGAATGGATAAATAAACAGAGGTTCTTTAGCTCGACTGGAATGTGAGGGGGCTTTTAGTGTCAGGCGACGGTTTCGTACTTCACTTTTTAGGAAATGGGAAACCTTCAGAGGTCTTAGAGTAAGTGAATGATATCAGGTCTGGGTCTTAGAAGGACAGCCAGCTACCATTGGGTTGAAGAGAGAAAATATTAGAGAGAAAGATCAGCTCCAGTACTCTTCCATCTCTGGTTTAGAGAGGGCAGAGGCCTGGATCAGAGCGAGGCCTGCCAGATTGTTAGTCATGAACTCTAGAAAGACATTCTTCCTTACAAATAGGCGCGATACCAAAAGTACGAAATACGTTCTACATTCCTGCAATAAAAGCAAAATGTGCACAGAGTTACATATCTCAAGAGTTCATTGATCCAAGTAACGGGAAGCCCTCCGCCCACATACACACATGCCTCCATGGAGATACGCTGATCTGCACAACCCAAAGGCCCTCACGGCTGTGCCACAAATTCCTTCACAGATAAATAATCAGACATGGAGAAACAGGGGATAATTTATATGAAAACACTTGGTGATGTGTTTCTAATAACTGTTTCAAAACCTCCACTTGAGAAGGCAGTACTGAAGGGAGGAAGCAACCACATGAGCGCAGGCCAGCTGGAGGCTATGGATGGGCCCACTTCTTAATGGCGCCTGGGCTGTGTTCAGGCCTCTCCCCTCCCCCACAGGGCCATGGTCTGGGGGGCGGGGAGAGAAGCAGCTCCCACCCCAGCCTCAGGGGTGAAGCTGGTCGGTTTAAAAGCATTTCCGTCCCCCTCATGTGTAGTGGGTGAAGAGTGGAATGAGACCTGTTTCTCACTAGCCAGTTAACAGGAAGTTCAGGGTAGAGAGAGATACTGAGGAAAGTCCCTCGATTCTCAAACAGAATTTCAGGAAGATCCACTCTCTCCTCTGATTTTGAACAATGTAGGGTCTGGTGGTGATGAGGTCAGCTGAGAGGATAGTGGAATGAAGACAAGGAAAAAGGTTGGTCCTTGGAAACATGGCTGAGCCTCAGAACCAACAGCCTGGAAGCCCGCCCTGCCTCTGCACCCCCAGCTCTCTGAGATACTAAATGTCTTTGTGGTTTATGCCACAAGGCCAGAAGTTCTAGACTTGCCACTAACCGTGTCTTCACTGCTAGACCGAGCACTGGATCCGGGCTCTGAGCCCCGCAGGCCTTGGATACTAACCATCACTTCAGGCACCCCAACCCCTGACCAACTCACCCCCGACCCCTGTCCCCACCAGCAGGGCATTTGTCATGTGAGAGCAGATGCCCTATTCTTCACATCTAGAAGATCTCTCTCCTCGCCTCTCCCCACCTACCTCTCTTACTCTGCCCCAGAAGGTGAAGAATGATCTATCTGATTTGGTAAGTTTGAGAGAAAAGAAATGAGTCTTCACGGCTCAGCTTCGTCTCTCCCTCCTGGAGATACCATCTCTGGCCCTCTGTTGTGCCAATGCCTGGTGAGTAAGTCTAATTCAGAAGCAATGTATTAGCACTTGTCCAACCTAGTTGTGTCTGTAACAAATGCAGTATTTTGACCCACGTCTGTCTGGGTCCAGCATCCTTCTCTCCATTGGTTCTAAACTCAAGAAAGAAATGAATAAATGGGTGTGTGCGAGGGTGGATGAATAGAAGATTGGAATCAATCCTCTTCATGCTGTCTCCTGTGGGCTATGCCAGAGCAGTACACCTGCTCCAAAATGGGCAGTCCCCAGGCAGAAACATCCTGAGGGAGGCCCACAAGAAGTGGCATAAACGGAGAAAGCCTGGCAGAGAACAGACACTTTTTAAAAATTCTTTTCTTTGTTTTCCATCGTGATGGGTCCTGCTGTATAAATGACACTGGCCATGTTCTCTAGAAAATCTAAAAGTCCAAAAATAAAATCCCTTCTCTAAAGTTTCTGGGGCCTGATGCTGGCTGTTTCACTGGGATTTAAGCCAGGAACGCAGAGGGACAAAAGTCTATATGTGCTTCAGGGCGCAGGGTGTGTCTGTGTGCCAGGGTGGGCTCTGGGAAGGGGCTGCACTGCTGGGCTGCAGCCAGGACTAGAGGGCACACCGGTTGCAGCAGCCGAGAGGGAATTAATGATCTGCAGACTATAGATTGGGATGTTTCCAGTCCTCAACTAGGACGAGCCAAGACGTGCTCTCGCAGCAGCCTGAGCTTCACTAGCAAGTTCTATGCCTCAACTTCCCCTCTCATAAAAGAAGGTCAGTTGTTTTGAACAAAACAAATAAATAACAAGATGATTCAAGTAACTCAATGTGTTCACATAAATGAGAAATTATACTTGGCATAGCTCTTTCCCAGGGCTCTGTCTAAGGTCAAACCTCATTCCTGTTTTTCTCTTATCCTATACAACACCATCTTTTACCCCCTTAGTCTATCAAAACAACTCAGACCCCTTGAGATAAAATAGTGCTACCTTCCGAGTTATCATCCAAAGAAGTTCACTGAGAGTGCAGTGTTAGGAAGATCCTGAAATGGCTTTGAAATAATAGATCTGCCCTCTTGGCGATGTCTTTTGACAGACTTTAAAACCTTTCCTCTTACAAGAGGGTTCATCTTAGTGGTCAGGAAAGATGCCTGAGGAAGAAAGGAGACTCCAGCAGAATGCTTTTATCTTCCAAAGTACCCACCTCAGAGTGTGGAGATCAAGCCCCAAGTGCTATGAAGTTAGCTAAAGGTAGGCTGCCTTGCATTTGGAGAGACTCTTTCATCTGCCCTGAGTTGGAAAGGAGGGAGGGTGCGGAAGAGAGAGAGACAAAGGGAAAAAGGAGTGTTTTGTTAACCTGTGCCTGAAGGGAAGAAGGAGTGTTTCATTAACTTGTTTTTGTAACCTTGTCATAATAACATATGGCAGCTCCCTGGCCCTCTGGCCTCTTTAGGCCCAGGCACTGGCATGGGCTTGGCTGATCCCCGACACTAGCAGCAAAGTATAGTCTTTGCCTGCTGAATGCCCTGGAGGACCCAGGATGCACAGGCCTCCCTCCTCGATCAGAACCACCTGGAAAAGCCCCAAAACAAGGGGGAGGCAACGGAAAACTGGACGAACCGAAGGATGGAGGCTGCTACCGCTGTTTGCCTTCGCCCCTCTGTTTGTTGTCAGCACTTCAGTGCAGACTCTTACACTTGCATGAAAGGCCATGTTTACTACCTCAGAAAGCAAACATTGTGTGCCTGACCAAGAAAGAACTTTCTTTTTAATATGATCCTTCAGAGAGAAGCAAACTCTCCTTCCCTGAGGTGTATTATTGTGCAAACTGAGTACTGTACAAACTGAGTACTGTGCGTAGTGTGCATATCGAGGTCTGAGTGAGTGCTCTCCCATGCCCTTTGCTCTGCGCCCAGAGCCACCTCTGGGTTTAAATTGCCATTGTGGGTTCAAGGCTGGAAAACAGTGAGTTTCCAGCCCACGCTAGAGCAGGGCCACTCCAGATTTAAGGAGGCACAGACATACAGAGCCCCTTCAGTTGAGTGCTTTGGTTCTCAGACCGCGGACCTGCGGGAATGCCCACAACCCAATGACCAGGCCTCTCCCTGGCCATTAAACCAAGATTTCTGGGGATGGACTCAGACATCACACCCCAAGTAGGCACTGGAAATCTGCTGAAAAGCTTTTCAAAGTACAGGTGCCTGATCTCCAGCTACCAAGGTGGAGAAGCATGTCTAATAAAATTTTACCAGCAACTGGACCACAGGCTGCTGGGCAAACACCTCCTGTTCCGTGTCTACCCTCCTGAGCCCTCTCCCTGGCCACTGTCTGGAGCCCAGGGGTCCTCAGCCATTGGTCAGCCTGTAATGTGGGGTCGGAAACACTGATCTAGTAAAATAATAACTGCTACAAGCTCTGGGCCAGCCACTATGGAAAGAGCTTTCACAGGTATTATCGAATGTAACCCCCTAATACAGTACTCTCTTCCTGAGATAGGAAAGAGTCCCAGAGAAGTTAGCTGATTTCCAGGGTCACATAGTTATTAAGTGAAAGTGCCAGAATTCCAAACTAGATCACCTGAGTCCATGGTCTCCGTTTTTAACCACTTCGCCTCAAATTTTCCATATTTTCTCTCTTGATATCCAGTGATCTGAGCCTACCCATTTCTCTAAAAGCCAATTCTCTAAAACATAAGTTTGCCAAAAGCAAATTTGTCAACTAATCACATCACCAAAAATTTCAATGAGACTTCTAAAGAGTTTATAGCCATCCATGGTGCATAGTTGGTTTCAACAGATTTTAAGGATTTTCTTCCCTCAAGGTTTTCATTTTGCCGCATCCTGCCTGGTGAGAGGCAGGGGAAGGCCCTGCATTCACAGCAGCAGCTCTACTCCTGATGCTGGCTCTCTATGGTGGCTGCATCCTGCCTTCACCAATGTCTGCACGAGGGCCCCCAGGCTCGTGGCACAGGGTGCGGAAGGGGCCATAGTGAGACTGGAGTAGGCAGGACTCCCTGCCTTTGGCCAGGGGCTCCAGAAAGAGAGCGAGAAAGCCAGAGGGAAAGTGAGAGAGTCACTCGGGCAGAGTACCATAGAGGTTCCACTCCAGTCAGCTATCTCAGACCTATCAGAAGCTATTCCTCTGTCAGTTTGAGGTAAACTAATCATTCATCTCATTGCCTTTTAGTGAATTGACAAGAGCCTTTCAATTCACTCTGTGCACTAGCCTGGCATCTCGTTTCGCCTAAGGCCAAGCACGGATCATGCTGCATTATGAATACTTCTTTACCCTCCTCCTTCAGCGGACTGAGTCTTTTAAGGGCAGGGTTCCTCTGTCATTTTTTTACCTCCAGCTCCTAAGACAATAGCCATCTTATTTTGGGGTGGCCATGAAATCTTTCATTCAAACCAGGAAACTTTGAGAGTGGGAAAGAGTGCTAAGTAGATGCGAAACCAGATCAACCATTGTAAATCAGGACTGTCCTAAGCAATATGGCCACTACGTTTGTAGTAGACTATCAAATATTGGTTGGATTTAAAAAATTTCTCAAATAAGAGACATTTGTGAGACTGGCTCAATTCCTACTAACTGTAGAGTTTGGGTATAGAGATAGGTTTTCCATGAGAAGCCTTAGATGATATGAACCATCCCATTGAGTGCTGAGGGTGCTCATCTCAAATCTACTCTCCGTGTCCTGTTTCTGCTGAAAGGCTAATGATATAGCACTTGGCACAGAGCAAGCACTCCATAAATATCTGCTGAATTGAATTAACACAGCCTGTTAAAACATTCATGTGGTTGAGGTCAAGGATGGTGTTGTGGGTTGAATCGTGTCCTCTAAAAAGACATGTTGAAGTCCCAACTACTAGTAACTGTGAATGTGACCTTATTTGGAAATAAGTCTTTGAAGATGTTACCAAGTTAAAATGAGGTGATACTGGAGTAGGGTAGCCCTATTCCAATGACCAGCATCCATATAAGAGGAGAATTTGAACACAAACACACAGGAGAAAATGCTACGTGAAGAGAGAGGCAAAGTTTGGAATGTTATATCTATAAGCCAAAGAAAGCCAAGGATTGCCAGTAACCACCACAAATTAGGAGAGAAGCATGGAACAGATTCTCCTCAGGACCCAAGCCTGTTTACATCTTGATTTTCGACTTCTAGCCTCCAGAATTTGTGAAAGAATAAATTTCTGTTATGTTAAGCCACCCAGTTTCTGGCAATTTTTTATAGCAGCCTTGGGAAACTCATACAGATGGCACATGTTCATTGTGAATGAGAATAAAAATGGTAGTACAAACATAACCTGGCATACTCAGTCCTTCACACTCTTCCCCCCACCTGCCTCTCTAGCCTTCTTTCCTGCTACACTCCTCTGGGCATCTTCTACTCCAGCCATGTGGACTTGCTCATCGTTACCAGGACATGCTTTGCCGTTTCGTAATTTTGTGCCTTTGCATATGCTGTTCTCTCTGCACTTGTCTTTCAAATCCTAGTTTAACAGCTAACTTCTCTAGAAGCCTTCTCCAATCCTGTCAGGAAAAACTAAAGCCTCCCCTCTAAAGTTTTACGGAATATTTTTATCTCTCACCTGTTTATTGTTATGACTTCTATTCTTGTCTATTTATTCCTTTGGGTGTTGAGTGCTTCCAGATGTGCTCGACTCCTCTCTGAATCCATGGTGCTTAGCAGCATGCTTGGCATGCAGTAGGACAGCATAAGAATTCAGGTGATAGATGGGAGTTTAGTAAGTACAGAGTTCAGAGTGGAGAGTGCCGCTTTTTGAGAGAAGATAAGACTAGCAAGGTAGGTTGGATCCAGATGAGAAAAGGTCTAAGAACCCATGAAGAGAAGTCTAGACTTCTAAGTGCCTGCAGAAATTTTTGTCTGCGGATTGAAAGGATATGCACTATGGGGCAATAGTTCCTACAGTGGTATAGAAGACAGACCAGAGCAAAGCTATGTAAAAAGCTAAAAGCCCAGCTGGGAGGCATTTGCCCATCCAGGCAAGAGATGGCAAGTGAATGGGCTAGGACAGAGATGATTCAGATGAATCTGAGATGCAATCAAGAATCTCTATTCATGGCCAAATCATTGGGCAAAATAGTCGATAAAAGAAACTGAGGAGAATCCTGAGGTTTTCAGCTTATTAATAAGGTAGGTGATATTGCCACCCATCACAAGAGAAGAGCACGTTTGGAGGCAAGACTGGGGGTGTTCAGAGAGCAAGCTCTGTTCTGGACATCCCTGGAGATTCCCAGGCCTTCACATAAGCAGTTCTGGTTGGGTAAGAGATGGCTGGCTGGAGGTACAACTGTCGAAGGTGTCGAGGTACAGATAGAGGATGGTCCAAGGAGAGTGTATGCTGCAAAGGCAAAGTGGGCTGTCGCCAGACCCCCAGAGAACACCAGCAGCAAGCATGGGCCTCTTGGCAAGGCGCTCCTGGGATTTCCTCACTCTGCAGCCGAGCAAGTGCGCACGGCGGTTCTACAGCTATCTGTCCTCAAAGTCCTTGGGCTGCCTCAGGGACAGCTCTCCTATGGGAAACAATTCTTTCAGTCTGCCATCTCCTAAAATTATTTTTCTATTTACTAACAATATTCAGGCACAAAAACTCTGGCTCACAAGCTTGAGTTTAATGTGATGAAAATCCATGTTCACCTTGAATGGGCTGTTTCAGATAACAGAAATTTATTTGATCAGACTCCATTATGCCCTCAACTCTATCCTTACATACAAGAAAAAAGGCTCAGCTCAAGGTTTTGAAGACCATTGTTCGTGTGCTTCAGTCCTTAGAACATAGTAACCACAAGAAGAGACAAATTAAAAATTAATGACTGTGCTGTACTAGGCGTCTTTCTGTCAAGGATATTTGTGTAGATACACGAGCAAGGGAGGAGAGAAAGATTTCATTGCTAATGTTTTTATTTATAATTATTAGGTGAGGAAAATTGGCGAAGAAAGCGATGAAAGGGACAGGACAACTGAGACAAAATTAAAGGCCTGCATTAAGAAAGCAAGGCAAGCGGAGATAAGGATGTGCAAACAAATGGTCTTTCCAGGCTTGTAGGTAGGCAGTACACCATGAAGTAAGCAGTACTTATAGGATGAGGAGCAAAAACCTTCCACCCAAGGCAGCTTCACCCAAAGCCTGGCCTACTCCGACTCGAATAATGACGCTGTTTAGACCAGCCTGAGGCCAGTAGCAGAGACTTCCATAACAAAACAAAAAAATATTGGGCTTATCTACCTTCCTCAAAGAAAACGTGAGGCTTCCTAGCATTGTAATTTTTTCGTGGCCATGGAGTAGTTTTGTGCAGCTGCTGTGTTGTGGTTACAGCCCAGGGAAATGTGTATGTCCTAATAAGAAGTGAATTGAAATGCCAATAATCAAATAAAACTATGCCCCCACTGCAAACTCACGCATGCAAACACACAAGCTGAACCCTGAAAGGAAAAAAAAAGAAAAAGAAAAGAAACTTTTTTAATGACCTACAAGATCAACGAATTTTTCCTAGTTAATTAGAAGTATATCCACATTTTTTCTAAAACTACCGAATATCACAAACCCAGAATATGAAAAAGCCTGAAGCAGACAAAGATTGCATTTAGTTCATGCTTCATAAAATATAATATAATGCTATTTTAATGAGATAACTAAAATTTTGTAGATTAAGCTTCTATAGAAAGGAGAATATATATATCCAGGATAAGGAATTGGTTAAGTGTTAAAACATATTATCTGTGAAACAGACTGGATTTTGGCAAGTTAGATCAGTCGGATAGAGTTGCAGAGCCAAAATTAGGGCTGTGATAGCTTCATGGGCCAACTGGTCACTGTTTTGTTTCAGACCATGATCCAAAGGACCAGTATGGTTCTTTCCATGAGGTAGAGCTGATCTGAGTGCCCTTTCTCAAAGTACATGATCCCTCCTAAAGTACAGAGCCTGCTTGGTCCCCCAGTACAGTAGGTTGTGATACTCACTGTTCATCAGAATTACCCAGGGAAGCTTTTTAAATCTACAGACATGCAGGCCTCACCCAGAGATTCCTACCCAGTGGCCAGAGGGGGTTGTGCAGGCCTGGCTTCCTTGGGTTATGGAAACTGTCCAGGTGGCTCCGATGTGCGGCCACCACACGAGCCCTGCCTGCACCCATCTTAGCTAGAGGCCGAGCCCCCTTCTCTTCCATTCACATTTCTTCCTACATTAGTACCCTCTCTTCCACCAAGTGTCTGCAGATGGTGACAGCCTAGTCGTGCTGAAAGCTAAGAGAGTCGGTGACTGTTTCTAAGCAAGGAGTGATATAATCCGATTTGTATTTTAGGAATATAACCATGCAGACAGCATGGTAGAAGGACTGATGAGGGAGAGTCTGAGGCCCAGGAGACCAGTTGGGCACCTGACCAACGGGGGCTACCAAGGCCATGTGGGGGAGGCAGGGACTGGAGGAAACAGGGGAGACTCTGAAAACATGGCTGAGACTGAACCAATAAATTTATTGACTATGTCAGGGAGAGCAAAGACAAGGAAGGAGTTGAAGGTAAACATACAAGACGGGGAAATGAGGTTAAGAATCACAAATTTAACTACAAAGAAAACCAGCTGATTTGGAGGAGACATCGGCCCTCTTTTCTTGTCACGGCCCTGGAAGGACTGGAGCAGGTTCCACAGGACTGACATTACACCCACAATAATTTGCGTTTATGTCTAGACTCTGAGCTGCGTAAGGGCAGGGACTGGTATTTGTCTTTTTTTTTTTTTTTTTTTTTTTTAGTTCCAGCACCCAGCACAGTAAGCATGAAATAGGCATGTAACACGTTTTTGCTAAAAGGGTGAGTGACATAATGAAACTGGGAACAGCCTCATTGGGAAACCTCACTGCTATCAAGTCAGCTTTATGACAAAGACTGTTTCACATACAAAGAAGCCAAAATGCCTTATTCACCTGGGCTGCAAATGGCTTACATGAGATGATGATTTCCAGCAACCTTGGGGAGGAAGGGTTAATGAGGAGAGGGTTTGAGGCTTGAGTCACCAGGTTTTGGTGCAGCATGTGCTTCACAAGGCAGACAGCCTCTGACAAAAGCCATTGTTCATGGTAGTTTCCACTTTTCTGAATGTAGCAAAGGAGGCTGAGGATGGGGGACTGAGAATGGAGCCTGTGTCTGTCCTTGTCGTGGACACGGTAAGGTGGGGGTGGTAGAGGACGTGGAAGGGCATGAAGTGAACATAACCAGCATAACCTAGGGAAATGAGTGATATGCCACTCAGATTAACAACAGAGAAAACTCTTTCAATGGGATGCATGACAGTTATGACAGCTATAGAAGTTAAGCGATAATTTCCATGAGCACAGGGAAATAGATTCTATGGCTCTTTTTCAGAACTGCCATTCTTTGCTTTCAGATCTCCCTGAAACACCCCTTTCTTTTCCCGAGTTCTCTAAAATGACACTGAATATGGTTAATGAATTAGTCAGTCAATAGCCAGTGATTATCAGACAGCTGCTATATGCCTCCCAGAGAAGAATCTACCAGTGTGCAAACTGGGGGGTAACCCAGACCAGGGCATGTCTAACCTCAGATGTGCCTCAGGCAGCATATGACCAGATGCTTACGTCTCTTTACACATGCTTTCTAAGTAGTTTGATCCCTCCTGCACCAAGAAATTGATTATGTCAGCTACAGTTATATTTTTCACATAAAATCTCCTTGTGTGACTTTTTATTGTGAGCCATCTTCCTCTTCCCACCACTGCCAACCCACAAGGGGGACAGTATCACATTGCCAATTAGAAGTATAATATCCAAACTTCAATGTTGGCGATGTTGTGAAGACTTCATTTTCATATCTCTCTTTGGCTGGAAGTGTTAACTCCCAGCTTCAGGAGTTCAGGATGGGTTTTCCTTTCCATATCTATGAAAATTCAGTAAAATTCGTACTCATTTTCCCTGCCCTGCAATTTTGCATCTCCCACTTCTTATTTGCTTTATACTAGAAGTCAGCAAAATTCTGTGCTGGGCAGTGTCTATGGGCGCTGCTGTTGACAGCCTCCAGCAGGGTGGGGGTGGGGGTTAGAACAGAAAGAATAGAGGATGGAGAGACTATCAGGAAAAAGGACTTCGGAGGCAAAAGGGAGTTGTCCAAACACTTTTGGAAACAACTTGCTGCCTCCTGTTATTTGACGCGGGCTTTTGTTTTCAATGTCTCAAACTCAGTCACCTCCTTATTTATTCAGTTCTGTGAGCCTGATCCAGCTTTAAAATTGCTTGATACATGCCTAAGCATACTACCTGGGAAGGCTTCCATCATGGAAATGAAGCTTTATTACCAGAAAGCAAAAATAAAACTGAAAGGATGACCTTAAGCTATGAGACAGGGGGAAATATTAACATATAAATATTCAGAGCCTTGTCCTCTACTCCACCTGAAAGAGTTCTGGGCTTTGTCTACCTGTGGCAAGGAGAACCTCAAAGCCTGGCTAGGTTTGCTTTATGAAAAGCAGAGAATAGATATGGTAAATGAAGAGCAAGGAGAAGGGATTCTGCTCCCCATCACTGGTTAAGGACACAGCTGGGAGGAGAGAGACAGGAGAAGCTGCTGTATTAGGGAACAGAGAGAACATTTTTAGAAATTTTCTGCACGTTATCTAGAATCTGTCTTCAGCATTTTCCCAATAAACTGTAGTAAAGACCCAGGTTTCTTTTAAATATTTTGGGGTAATAGATCTTACTTTGAGAGTGACTCCACTCTGAGGAAAGACCAAGTGGCAGCTCATCTTTATACAGGTGACAGATGTGTTTCACATCATTGTAGAAATTAAGTTTGAGTAAAAGCGGGCAAGGAACATGGTATTGGTTGGAGAGGGATGTTCAGGGGAAAAAAGGGGGGTCGGGGAGGAGAAGACTTGGTAATAGTATGAAGAAGTCAAGTTCAATGTGTCCACAAGGCTGTCCTAGAATACTAAACTCTATGGAGCAGTGACAATCTTATTGATAAAGTTAGTTTGTGGTTTCCTCTGTGGCCAAAGCAGCGATGCTGAGGCACTCACTCTCCCCAAATCATGGGCTAAATGGAGACACCATGGCAATGAAGGCGGGATTCATCTACTGGAAAGGCTACTGACCACACTTCACAGGGGCTTGGGGGCCTCCTCCTTGCTATCTCTTGGCACTTCATCTTGAAGAATCCACCATCTTGGGGGCTAAAGTGAAGCTATGAGAAAACTATCCCCTTGCCTTAGGGTTTATGAAAATTATCAACAAATTATCAAAGATGAGAAGTCACTTTAAAGCAAAAAGAAGTGATTAGTTTACAAAAATCACCATTCCAGGTATTTGAGGGAAGAACTGTTTGACAGTTGCTGAGTGAGTGGTGAGGGAGGCTCCCTAGCCTTAACTCCACAGCTCCAGCTTCCTGGCTTTAAAGACTGTACACCTGGGGATATACCTGAGCCCATGGGGACCAAAGAGCCTGCTCCACCCCACGTACCCCACACACCTCCAATCCACCCCAACCAACCAACCTCTGGATGGAGGGCTTAGCTCAGAACATGCAGGCCCCAACTCTAATGCACAATTCCCTGTCCCCTCAAGAAGGCAGTGGGAACTCTTACACTCTATGGAATGTCATTCTGTCAAAACAGCCACAGCAATCCTACTCAACACTAATCTCTGCACCCAAGGTCAAGTCTTGATGCCCAGTATTTACAATTGAATGATCACGATGATGTCTGTTAAACTCTGTTAAATATATAGAGAGACAAAAAAATTAGAAATATAACCTATGTCTACATTAGAGCTATTCTTATTTCTCCATCGTATAAAACTTTTCTCTTTTCTCACTTTTAAGCCATGATCATTTGTAACTTTTGTGTTCAGAAGATATCTCTTTTAACTATAAAAATAATTACAAGTTACAAGTCCTTGCTCTGCCCCTGCTTGCCCAAGGGTAATAACCTCTTTAAGCTTTGGTTTTCTCATCCACAAAATGAGAAAGCTATGTCTGTAACTTGCTCACTAAAGTCCCATTCGGCACCAATATTCAGCAAATCTGTGAGAAATTAGATTATAAATTATATTAATTTGGCCACAAAAGAGTACATTCCTTGTAAACCTTTTAGGAGTCCCAATTATATTTGAATCTCACTTGGCAGGAAAAAAAATTAAACTTGGCTTGACATAAGAGAAAATCATTATATGTGCTAATTCTATTTTCTCTTTTGGAGTCTATGTCCATGCTACCCTGAACAGGTCTGATCTCGTCTGATCTCAGCTAAGCAGGATTGGGCCTGGTTAGTATTTGGATGGAAGACTACCTAGGAAGATCACCAGGTGCTGTAGAAGTAAAAAAATTTTTAAAATAAGGGATTGTAAACTGACAAGGTCTTTGTAATCTGTGAGGTCAACTAAGGGTTGCCTCCCTTAAAAATTTTTTTAAATATATATATTTTTACTCTTTTGGAGAGCTTAATAGCCCATTCATTTATCAGACTTTGTTAAGGTCCTACTATGTGCCAGAAACTCTGCCAACCACTGTTATAATCGTCACAACAGTGTACATGTTTATGGGATTAGTGTATTGGTTAAAGTTATGCTAGCTGCTGTTAGATAAAGCCCCAACTGTCAGTGGCTCACCGCAAGAGACATCCATTTTTCACTCATTTGAAGTCCATAATTAGCAGAATGATACACTCTTCCAGGTAATGATTCCAGGGCTAAGGCTCCCCCATCTTGTATGTCTGTGCCTTTAAAACATGGATTATCAGGTCAAGGTACTAACGGGAGGAAGGCATGGAGGTCTTATGAAGGGCCGATATCGTAACTCCTGCTTATAGCTGATTGGCTCTCCTCAGTCATATGACCTTGCATCACTATCAGGGAGACTGGAAAATGCAATCTCACTGTGTGCCCAGGAGGGAAAGGAACAAGTCTGGTGATGAGCTGTTAGCCTTTGTATAAACAAAGACTCTCAACAAGCATTATTCTCATTTTGAAAATGAGGAAACTGAGGCCCAGCAAGTAAAGTGGCAGCTCCAGAATTGGAATGCAAGACTCTTGACTGAAATACAAACACCACATTCACATAAATAGCAAATGGATTAAACCTGTGAATGCTGTAATAATCATAAGGGAAGCAAGAGTGACAAAGGAACTCATTAGCGAGGGAGAGTAACCTTGCCTGTTGAAAGTTGTGGGGGACAGAGGATCAGAGACATTAAGTAAACTGCTCAAACTACACAACCAGTCAATAGCTAAGCTGGGATTCCAAGTCCAAAGCCATCTTTCTGCTATGCTACCGGGTTGCCTTAAATTCCATTTGGCAGGATGAATATGTGTTTGCCAACCAGCAAGAGGAGTCGGTCACCACAGGCAGAAGGAACTGCAGGCAAGATAGCCTCCGAGGAAGACCAAGTCGCTTCCTGGGGTCATTTATCTGTTACTGAAGCAATCAAACTGTCTGTAGCCAGCCCAAATGTAGATTATGTCCATGGAATGTTATTTCTTGGATAGTCCAACTGTTATATTGCCTGTCGTTTTTATTTTTGCATAAAATTGAACTTTATGGTTTTATGGTAATAAAATCCTTTCATTTATACCATGCTTCTACACACTAAGTTTTCACTAATATATATTCTTTTATGCTACAACTATATACTTTGATTAAAGCAGTCATAAATCTAACTTCACATTTAAATAACTGTGCTGATCAATTTTATTTGCCATACTTTTTTTTGAGCCATTATCCCATTTCGTCAGAATGGCTCTAAGATAATTTGCAATTCCTGGCATTTTGCTCCCTATATAGGTGCATATTAAACTATATATATTAAACTACACATTTAGTAGTTGTGCAAATTAGCCTGGCTTGATCTGTGTTATTCTTCATTATTTGCAGCCTGATTAAAATCATGAATCTCCGAAGTATAACTATGTTTTCAAGATTGTCATCTAAATTATGTAAATAACTAGCCCGTAATTAGCTCTCTTCTTTGATGAGCTTCCGTTCAGGTTCGAAGTATGTTCATCTATATTTATTAGGTTCGAAGTGTGCAGATCTCCCAGACAGGCAGATCTATGCAAGAGGTGAGCCTCCCTGGAGAAGTGCCATGTCAGCATCCTGACCGAGATGGCCTGACCACCAGCTCTCCTCTCCAAGCTCAACTCACACGCTTGCTGGTCCTCCAGTCTGAAAGATTCTTTGAAGGAATGCAAACAGTTGAATCCTTATTTCTCCTAACTACTTTTCAGGATTCTAAGGTTGATCACCATGGTTTTTTTCCCCCTAAATTCTTTCTATCTTTGCCAAGGAGACCTTTCAAATTCTTCTAGAGGAATTTGGTATTTTTCATCCTCACTTGAAGAAAACAGCTAAGCAATTTCCTCTTAATAATCAGGGGTTCTTCTTTATAGAAGGGTAAGAGTTAAGGTTTCCAGGCTGACTTTTGGAAGGACCCAGTCATTGGTGCTGTCCTTGGCAGCATCCTCTTGGAATAAGCGGTTTAACTTGCGTTTGAATCCTGCCTCTTCCACCTGTGAGCTGCGTGACAGTTAATCTCTCTCAGCATCAGGTTCTTCATTGGGAAAGTGAGGTGATCATATTCACCTTATAGAGGTGTCATGAGAACTGATGGAGGTTGATGTATGTCAGATCCCCTGTCAGTGTTCCTCAGAGGAGCAATGGTTATGCACGCAGATCCTAGACTAGAACACTAACTACTCCACCACTTTTCAGTGACCTTTAGCAATTTACTCAAGCCTTCTGGGTCATAGTTTCTTCACCTCTTAAGTAGACATAGTGATAGCACCTATCTCATTGGGTTACTTTGAGAATGAAACGTGAATTAAACTAGAGCTGAGCTGGGTACCCAGGATGTTATGTCTTAGCTGTTATCATTCTGGCCCAGTGCTAACAGATGGTAAACCCTCAGGAAAGTTAGTTTCTTTCCCTTCCTATGTCTTTCTCACAGAGGCCCCAGTGTTGAGAGAAGCCCTCCTGCCATCTTACCAAATTTGGAGGGCGGTGGGTCGGAAGTAGTTATAGGAATAGCACTAGCTTCCTCTTCTGACTCGCCACAAAACAAAACCATAGATATTTGAGAACTGAAATTTCCTGTTTGTTTGTTTTTTTCTGTTTTGTTTTATTTTATTTTGTTTTGTTTTTCTGTTGCAATTGAGTGTTGAAAGTGGGGCCATTTATGGATTTTCATCTTGACTTTTCCACCTCTGTCCAAACCCCAGCACCAGATCCCCAAAAGCCTTATCACTGATGTGACTCTCTAGAAATCTGACTGATTGCAGACCCAGCTGGTCCACCCCCCTCACTCAGTACCTTCTGTTTTGTCTGTTTGTTTGTTTTTTCATCCCCACAAAGCGCCCTTTGAGGCCCAGGACAGAGAAGCCACTAAATAATATCGACTCCATGACACTGTCCGCTAAGCTCTAGCCTGATGCATGATGGGAAGTTTATCAGTCCCAGTAAAGTTCTTCTGCCAAAGTGAGCTGTGATCAGCTCCACAGCCCTGCAGCAATGATTAGGTAGCTGGACCAGAAAGGAAACCGGGGAATGCTTCCTAGAAGAAGAGAATCTTGAGTTGGCCTTTAAAACAAGATTGACAACATTTAAAGGGAAAGAGAGCTATTAGGTCAGAGGAAGGACCCCTATCCACATTGACTGTTAGGTTTCAAGCCAAATATCTCATATTGAAAATATAGCTCTACAAATCCATAAAGACAGAGTAGATTAGTGGTTGCCCGGGTTGGGGAATGTGCTGTGACTGCTTAGGGGTATGGAGTTTTTGTGGAGTATAATGAAAATGTTCTAAAATTAAATAATGGTAGTGGTTGCACAACTCTATAAATAAACTAAAATCACTGAACTGTTCACTTTAAAGGGGTGATTTTTATCTCAATAAAGCTGTTATTTGTAAAAATAGAAGAAAAGTAGAGTCCTGATCCTATCATGGCGAGGTCTCCGTTCCGCTATTCTCTCAGGCCTTGGGAACTGCCAGGAAGCAGATGTGCTCTTGATACAATGCCACGAACCATGAGGATAAATACAAATATTAATTGATGATAACATTTTTCCATCTAGCTCAGTTGTTCTCAGCCATGTGCAATTTTGTCCCAAGGGACAGTTGCAATGTCTGGAGACATCTTTGATTGTCACAGCTTGGAGGATTCTTCTGACATGTAATGGGTAGAGGCCAGAGATGCTGCTAAACATCCTATGATATACCAGACAGCCCTCCCCACTTCCCTCAACAAAGAATTACATAGCCCAAAATATCAATAGAATCCAGATCTAGCTGAAATCTACAGGTTCCTCCTGCCATCCCTCTTTTACTGCAAGTTTTTTTTTTAAGGCACAGAAATAAATACCCAAAACAATTCAAAAGTTCTCTCTCCAAAGAATTTTTACTATATGAAATTGTAGCAATAATATCCTAGTTTAAATTTGTCCCAGATTCACCAGGAATATAGGCTTTTCCTGTAATTTTCTGGTTTATTCCTCTTTTGAAAGCAAACTAGGTAAAATCTTTACAGAAATATGATATTTTTACTAAATTAAAAAATTTGCATGTTCAATTCTAGTATTCTCTAAAGTTTCCTAGGTATTCCTCTAAGCATAAAATTACTTTTACTTACCTGAACCAAAAAAAAAAAAAAATGTTGCTTTCTCCTTTAAAAAGAAATTTGGAAGAAAAATATCTTATGGGAAAAACAAAGTGTGTATTTATCATTAAAGGGATGTCAGACCAAGAGGCAGTTTGATGGAGAGAAAGGAACTGGACTTTCAGTTAGTCTGAATTTGAGTCTCAGCTCTGCCTTTGCCAGCTGTGTTGCCTTGGGCAGGTTCTCTCTAAACCAAGGGTCTCCAGCCCTTAGCTGTGGATAGGTACCAGTCCGTGGCCTGTTAGGAACCAGGCCACACAGCAGGAAGTGAATGGCAGGTGAGCCATCAAAGCTTCGTCTGCATTTGCAGCCGCTCCCCAGCGCTAGCATCACCGCCTCAGCTCCACCTTGGATTCTCATAGGAGCACATGTCCCTGGTGCCAAAAAGGTTGGGGACCGCTGCTCAGTTTCCTCTCCTATAAAAACAGATTATGCCCATCATTCCAGGTAATTGTGAGAATCAAATGAAATCATATATGTGTGGCACTAAGTCTATGCTCAGTGATGTGCCCTGTGCCCCAGAGTTATCCCTGCCTTAGTCCAGTCTAGAGCACTCCACCCCTGACACACACCACTTCCACTCACCCCACACATTAGTAAATACAGGACCTTAGCAAGCACTAGTGGTAGTTTCTAAAAACGGCATTAAGGAAATGGGTTTGCCACCAGGGGTAGGTCTGTCCATTGCCAGGCCTGGAGCAGGGGTGGTTGGTGATGGTTTCTTTCACCTCTGACATCTTGGGATTCTGCAATAGCAGTCCCCTTCTTTGTGGTCACGCAGATTTCTCCTGGTACCTGTACCACATCTACTCTCAATTCACATGCATTGTGTCTCTCAAGTCCTTACTTTGGACTCCAGGTCAGCTGGGGAGTGCCTCCAGGAAAGGGGGCGTTAACACTTGTTGAGCACATACCCAGGGCTAGCACTAAGCTAAGCACTTCACATCACGATCTCATGTAACTCTTTGCAGTAAATAACCTTGGTCATGATCATGGTCTTTAACTTTTGCTTGAAGTGTGCCAGGCACTTGACACATATTGCTCAGAACTTGACACATATTGCCTCATTTTAATTTCACAAGAAACATATGAAGAAAGTATTACTATTATCCCTATTTTACAGGTGAGGAACCTGAGGCACAAAAATGGACTTATTTGCTCAATGACACCGGACTTGCACCTTGTACAAAGAGAGGTATTGTACTACATCAGGAGCATCTGCTTCCCTCCTCTCGCCTTGCCCTAGGCTGGCTCCTTTTTGTTTAACAGTGACCTGTCTCCAGGGCGGGAACTGTAATTAACCTCCTTTCATTTAGGTTTGAATATTTGGAATACTATCCACAGGCCAAAGACTTCAGGACCAAGTCCACCTGCCTCTAGTTGGAATGTGAAATGCCAAAATTCAGGTGAAGGTTCTTAAACTCAGACAACAAAATGAACTCAAGTCAAAAGCATACATTTAGAAAATTGTCTTAGACTTCAAAGTATTTTTGATTTTAAAATGAGACAGTCATATTAGTTTTCCATTTCTCAGGAATAGAGAAATTTTTACAGAACCCTTAATGAGCCAGTTCACCTCTAGGCCAAAGGATCCACAGTGCTTTTCTCAGCATTTCTCTGTAGCCTTTGAGTATTCCGAGCTGCATCAAGTGACCCCAGGAGAGTTCTGGACCTGAGTTTGTATTCGAGTGGACCCAGCGGCTCTGTTCCACTTTCAGCCGATTCTCTTTCCTTCCAATAAGTCATGTTTGTGGGCAGTCCTAAATTTAATATGGTCCCTCTGTATCTCCCAGCCTTACCTACTAGGACAGCTCTGGGCTGTAATCAATTCCCATGCCAACACAGTCCAGACTTTGAACCTAGAAATAACCTCAAGGAAAATGGAGTGTAGGTAATAGAACATAACCAAACAGCCCAGTATTTCATCACATGTCACAAAAGTAGAAAGCACAAGTAAACCATATATCACTGATGAGTCATTTATTAGAGAGCCACCCCAAATGACATTTCCCTCTGCACGGAGTGCCTGTTTCTGCTTTCCTCCCATCCTCATCTCACTCATCCTTCAAGAGAGGCAGCTCAAATGCTCCCACATCTGGGAAAACTTTTCCCATATGCCCACCAAATTAATTGTTCCCTCTTCTTGATTCTCATAGCACTTTGTACTGAAGGCAACTCAGCACCTACTGTACCTTGAAATGACCTGTGTAGGTCTGTCTCTTCCGCCAAATTGAACTGAGAGCAGACACTATGTTTAACTGTCTCAGAGTCCCACTGCCTACCTGGAGTAGAGTAGTTAGTGAAGACCTTTGTGAGAGGAGAAAACAGGGAAAGGGAAAGGGAAGGAAGAATATAAAGAGAAAGGCAAGGGAATGTTGCAGTTTTCCACAAAGAATGTGTGGCAGGAGAGAAATTGCATTTACAGCCAGAAGCTGCTGCAGCAAATTACCACAAACTTGGTAACTTAAAACAACTGAAGTTTATTCTCTCTGGGTTCGAGAGGCCAGAACTCTAAAATCAAGGTGATGACAGGGCCACATTCCCTCCAAAAGCTCTAGGGGAGAAGTCCTTCTTGCCTCTTCCAACTTCTGGTGGCTCCTAGTGTTCCTTGGCTTGTGGCCACGTAGCTCCAATCTCTGCCTCTATTTTCACACGGCCTCCTTCCTGTTTGTGTCGTATCTCCTTCTCCTTTCTCTTAAAAGGATGTCGCTCTAAATCCAGGATGCTCCTATCTCAGGATCCTTAACTTACTTCATCTGTAAAGACTTATTTCCAAATAAGGTCACATTCATAGGCACCAGGGGTTAAGCTTTAGACATATCTTTTTAGGGACCACAATTCACCCCATTACCTTGAAAAAATAAATTCTACATCTTCAATACTCCACACACACACTCTCATCACCACCCAGGTATTCCCACACTGAGGACCCTATTCCAAAGCTTCCCAACTTCGTTCACCTCACAGCGCACATAGAAGTGATACTATTTCAGCATCACGCTGGAGCAAGGATGCAACTACTCATGGCCTGAGGCCACCACAGAGGGGATCTGGCTGCCCCAGGCCTGTCCCACAGTCCTGAGCTGAGGGGGTCTTTATCTTAGCACCCTTGTGACCCATTCCCACCATCATAGTCTGTGAACACATAAGGGTCACAAAACTTGGGGTCGCCATCTTCTATCTCATACTCTCTAAAGCTGGAAGAAGGCTCAACAGCGGTGTTTCTCTCCCAGGAGCCCCTTTCTTCTTCTTCAGCATCCACCCCACCAGAATTCCTTGCTCTCCTGTCTTGGCCTCTGAAAAGGAGAGACAAGGCAAACCAGTCTCCGCTTTTGACTGTGAAATACCATAATGGGTCAAGAGCCACCCCTTTTTGCCCTGTGACCTTTCTCCTCACTAGTGCAAGGATCTTACCTTTGTGGTTGCAAGTTCAGTTTCAAGTTTACACTTCTTCATCTTCTAACATCACACCAGCTGGGTTTCTAGTCACATACAGGGCATACCCCAAACCACACAAAAGATGGCGTTTTTTATTCTTTCACCTCTGTGTGTAGAGGGCAGAGACTTTTATGAGTAGTTATGTGGATTTTTTGCCTGAGTTCTTGAGAATAGGAAGGGACAATTTTCCTTTATGTGGAACAATTCTACCCCAATATGAGATTCAGGAAAAGGCTGTTCCTAGACAGAATTCACTTCACATCTCTATTTTGTATTCTGACAGTGATTGGAGTGTAATCTGTCCTTCCTGAAACACCCTAATCAACTAACTTGGCCAAGTTCTTTCCTAAACAAACCCTGTGCAGCTTCCAGTTCTTTTTCTGCAAGAAATACCAAATTAGCTGCTTTGTGGATTGCTGGTGAGCCCGGAGACTTTTATTTCATTATTAGGCACTCCCTAGCCTAAAGGAAGCACTGCCTAGAATACCTAAAACTGTCTATTGTTGAAGTTCATTTTACTTCATTTCTGTGCCTGCTTCCATTGCTTGTCTCAAACGTGTTCTATATACCAAAATGTGACCAGAGGGGGAAAATACATGAATAAGATGACCGTAATGGCAAAAGAATCCAATTCATTTAAAATACCCATATTTCTTTTCAGATTTAATCATTCGTTCCTTCATCCATACAAGGATGATAGTCAATGCTGGCTGATCTTAAAGATAATCAGTTAAATTTTCAAGGAATATATTCTCAAACGTGCTGCAAAATATATGTGGCTTAGCTTTCCATATTTGAAGGGGAAGGTAATTTTTATAAAAAGCAATTTTTTCCAGAGGATGTTCCAACTCTCATATACAGAGCTGGGGAGGGAATTTGGGTGGGTATAGTCAGTGTGCCCTTGCCAGGTTCATATCTCTGTAAGGACTGTGACAACCCTGGGAATTTAACAGGGCTCATTTGCAGCTTCAAAGTCAAGAACCATTTAAATTCACAGCCTTCATAACAGTTAGATATAAGAAACTGTGGTGAAGCTGACATTTTGCCCCTTAATTCAACTGTGAGTCAGAGCACAAACTATCATGGTGACAAAATTTTCAAGAGATGACCTCAGTGTTCTCGGCTGAATTAAGACAGGCCATATATATGTTCATCTTACTTCCCATGACCACTATGGGGTAACTATATCATTTATCATTCAAACAGGGACATAACTGAGAGTGAAAGGGGCTAGGCTTTCAATAAATTAGAGGCAAGGAAGGCATAAACACGGCGAACTGGCAAGTATAGTCAGCCCTCCTCTTCTGCCCCTACCCCGGTCCTCATCTCATCCCCACCTCACCCCTGGACATTCATCCCTCATTCCTCCCAGTGACCTTGTGTGAAGCAGAGGTTATGGGGGTGGGGGGTGAAGTTGGTGACAGCACCACAGCACCTCCCCTCAGTCTCACGCTCCGATCCCGCGTTGTCGGTATGCGAGATCACGTGGAGATGGCTGCATTGTGGCCTCAGCAGGAATATGTGGCTCTCAAATGCATGTGGGAAATTCTCCTCTGTCCTTGATCTATTGATCCTTCAATTGCCAACACCTGCCTTGTTGCATGACTACCCACCTCACCGACACTATCTCCTTCAACCCATTTATATCATGGAACCAGAAGCATCCAAACTTGCACTGGGCAAACAACACTAAGCAACTCTTCTGGTTAGCTAACATTTAGCTTTGATGGCAGAAATGGATTTAGAATAATAGATTTGGGAGAACCTTGGAGAGCATGGCTACTCCATCCACTAACCTTAGAGGAAATTGTGTCAGTCACATAAATTTGTTATAATTTGCTTGCAGATGCAGCTTCCAAAGCTTATTTCAACAAGTCTCTTCTCATCTTTGCCAACATGAGCAACCAAAAACTGCTGTTCCTCATGCTCAGCAATTTAGTATTTATCTCCTCTTGTCTGCCAATTTAGAGCACCTTCTGTAGGACAACCCCTGCTCTGCTCTGCTCTTTGTAGCCTTTAATCAGCTTTCTTGTTCCAAGAGGTTTTCTATATGATATTTCTAGATCCTGAAAATCTGACAGATGATAACATAATCATTCGTGGTTTTCCACAGGAACACCTCAATGCTATTCTGCATCACTTGGCCATAGACGCTCCTTCGCCACATTTTAAAGTATGGATTTCACATCTAGAGAGTTCAAAGCTATCATGTCCTAGGGTTTGTTCCTACTTGGTCTTTGGCTTCTAACCCCTCCTCTGGTGTGTCAAGGACATCTGATTTCATTATTCTGTCTCTCTGCCTTAATTAGAGCAATTAACATGAAAGACATTTGAAAGCTAGTTACAAGTAGAAAAGATCTATAAGAATTTTGTCTTGGGAGGAGCCCCAATGCCTTACACTTACTGCATACTCAAATAGCTGATTTAAATTAATTTCAAACCCAAAGTATCCTTTGTAAAAAATGTTCAGACATGTTTATAATGTCTCTCCCCTGAAGAGTCTTCTGTATCCTCAGAGTGGTAGGCATATTTCATCATTAGGAAGGTTTTGCTTATGGGGCACTCTTAGGAGATAGATATGTTGTTGAACAGAGTTCTTGGCTGGGGGCTTTCATAGATCTGAGTTACATCCTAATGATTCTCAGATCTGTGACCTTAAAAAAACATTTCACCTCCCTGAGCCTGGTGTCCTCATTCATAAAACATGGAGTATAAACTAGAACTATACTCTAATCGCTCAGATTTTAAATTCCATGATTCTATTCTTCTACTCAGGCAAATAATCCACTTCCTTACATTTTTTTAAAAGACATTGCTTATGAGAAACATTTTAAAAATATATACAATTATAAACAATAATATAATAGCTATTTACCATCCACCGATATATATATCTTAAAATTTTGCTTTATTTCCTGGCCTTGAAATTTTTTCTTTTTTATAAAAGTGAAACAAAACAAGAAAAATACATTTGAAGTTCTGTTCGAAGACTTCCCTGATTTCTTTTCACTCCATCTCCCAAGAGCTTAATGCTGTCTTAAGATGAGTGTGAGCTTTTCGTTTTCATCTTTGGTTTTATACTTTCATAATATGTGCAGATATCCATAAGTTATAATTAGTATGTCTTGTGTGTTTTTAAATTTTATAGAAATGATGGTGGCTTCATTTATACTCTGAAATGCCTCTTTCTTCTCACCTTAAGTTCTGAGAGGTTTAGAATTAACACAATCATTGAATAAGCCTGTTGAATTTCTGTTGATAATTTATCTCATCTATCAAATCCCTTTTCTTATTAATTATTTTTGTTTTTCTCTTGGGAGTACATTTTGACTTAATTTCAACTTCATTTAACTATCTGCTCTTCCTTGTCACAATCTAAAAGTGCGCATTCTTGAAGAAGAAAGGAAAATACTTATTCAAATGTCTAGAACTTAAATATTAAATGAGAATAACAATTATAGAAAATTATGCCATTTTGTACTGCAGTTTCTCTAAAGAATTCTTAACAACCTCTAGTTCACTTGTCCAATGAAGAAAAAATTTCTACAGGGTGTAAATAAAGAGTAATGGTTTCATTTCATTTATAACCAGTTATAATCAGTTGTAACCATTATAACCAGCGTCCTCTGGGAAGGCTCACAAAAAGACTTGTTAAACATTTGAATGGACTGGTAAATTTCTCACACTTATTCATCATCATTGTCTCTCTTATAAGAGAAGCACCAGGGAAACTTCTGTCTTACAGAGTGCTATAGAAAATACCAGCATGTCATAAAAGTTCTGTGATAATAGTAATGGCAGTCGTTGTTCTGGCTATAAGGCGCTGGGAAAAAAGATCTGAAACAAATCAAGAGAATTGTTAACCTTTATTTGGACTAAAATAATCTACCCTATAATGATCAGATCAGAAGAAAATTAGAGTCAACATTATTAAATCCCCTTCAGCTAAAAATGGGTGAGAGTGATAATGTCCACTTACTTTGGAACATCTCACATTAACATCAGGGTACAAAGCAATACTCCCAGATCCAGTGGAAAATATAACTTCCTGCGTTTCATAAATATTTCTACTGTGGAGTACTGAGAGTCTGAGGTATTCGATAAAGTTATGTAAGTCAATGAATGGTCAAGCTAAGATTTGAACTCTGATGGAGAGACTAACATTAAACATCAAAGAAGATCTTGCTGTCAAGCAATGGAAAATCCTTCTAAAGCAAAGGAATTACTATGCATCTGAAATAATGAGCAAATTAACTCCCCATTTAAGAAACATCTGCCAGATTGGTAGCTATCCACTTGGGAAAATGGTCCTTTTCTAAGGTCCTGAGAGACTGGAGGCATATGAAAAAACTCAGATTAGTATCCCATGGAGTGCTTCAGACTGAAGCATCTAGTTGTAATGTTAAACTATGTGCCATCCCACATCTGAGACTCCAAAATAAAAATTCAAAAAGAAAATCTTTGAACACCTTTCTAGCTTATGAAGAGTATGACAAAATGCCCAAGGAAATCAGATATGATGGAAGGAATTTCTTAAGCATGAAAAAGTAATCTTTACACATGAGGAACTGTATTACTGAGTCTTAGAAAATAGCAAAGTCCAACATCAAATGCAGACCTTGGTATATTTCTCTCCTACTCTCTCAAGTTCTCAATCATTCATTATTGCACAAAATAAATATTTCACAGCTATTTCTTAATGTTGAAAAAACGGTCTCTTAAAATGTTTAGTGTATCGATTTAATCTCTCTACCATGACCATAAGAACATCTAACATTTATTAATTCCTTCATGTAAAACACCATGCTGAGCACTTCATATGCATTCTCCCATATTATCTTCATAATAACCTATGTAAAGAGGCATTTGTGGAGAAGATAGATAACACAATGAAAATCAACCTAAGACAAAGGATATAAAGCAAAAAGACTACCTAACGAAAAGTCCAAGCCTGGCTTTAGTTGCAGTTTGGTGCAGGGCTCAATGGCAAGACTCATTTTTCTCTCCCACAATTCCCCTGAGCCACTTTCTCTAGGTAAGGTCTATTCTCCATTATATGTCTCATAATTTCAAGATGGTGGTCAATAGGTTCAAACCTTACTTCCTCTCAAATCAGGTCTAATGGAGAAAGTGTCTGCCTCTACTCCAGCATTCTCACCGAAATTCTCTGATTCTGAGTGGGTCACATGCTGATCTCTGCACCAATAGCTGAGGCAAAGGAACACAGAATGCTATTTCTTAGACCCAGGTCCCATGATGCATCTCTGAGTGGTAAAGTAAAGTCCCACCCAGAGCATGTGGGCTGAGAGCAGGAAGAGGGCTAATTCATAGAGGGAAATTCCAGAAGAAGGGTAAGTGGATGCTGGTAAAATATCTGATACAAAATGTATAGGACAAGACAGAAAGATTGAAAATATTCTGGGTGAGGGAAATAATATGATGCAAAAGCATTGAGAGAAATAAACATGGTTCCCATAAGAGGAAGCACAGGTCATTACGTCTGTAGAATACAGCAACTGAGCAGTGAAGACAACATTGGAACGGCAGGATACAACCAAAGTACAAAGTACAATTAGATCTGGATGTCTAGACTATATTCAATAGGTGGTAGAGTCATTTATACACTTGAAGAAACAGGATGAAAAATAATCACTAAGAAATGGGCTTTTTGGAATATTAAAAAGCTGGATGCAGAGATTTGCTTCGAAGACACCTGGGTATTAATTCCACTTTCATTAGTGCCCCATTTCTGAAGTCTTGGCCTCATCGATGCTGAATTTGGCTTAAGAACAAAGAGAACCTAAGCATGTTTATAAATATTCCCTTAAATGGAAGTAAATAGACTGTTAGTGTGCATTTTTCTGGAATACTGATATCTTTGAGATTAAAAAGACAAGGTCTTAGGAAGAATTGTGCTGTCATGATCTAGAAAGGACTAGACAGTATTGCTGGGATCTCCAGGGCCCCATTAACCATATCAGGAGCCAAGAGAATGTGCACCAAGATATGCTCTATGTGCTCCTCCCTGCATGGCCTCACTGATTGCAAAAAGATTGTGTGTCTTTGGCTATTTAACAGAGGAACTTACTATGACTTTACACCTGAGGGTAGTGCAGCAGAGTCTCTGGCAGGGAGATGTATGTATATGTGAAGAGGGTCTTTTTCCACCAATCCACACTCAGACCGCTACGTTGCAGTCTGTGCCAAAAGTAGGATTGCCACAAAGATCTTTCTATTACCATGCTGGACTTTGGAAGGGATGTTGCAAGGCTGCAGGAAAGAAATATGAGCAAAAATAGCTGGATGCCTAATGCACAGGAGACTATGAAATTTTTGCAGGGTATTTGAGAGAGAGACATATTAGTAGAATTCATCTGTCTCTTTACCTCCAACAGATCAGCCCCAGTGGATAATTTTAGGAGTAATTGTTCAGGGTAAGATGTCCCACGGCATCATTCTCTGGCTTCTACTAAATATGCCTGTCATGGCACTGTAGACAATTAGATACTTCCAAAGGTGAGGGAGGATTATGAGCTGGGAGAGTTTCTCTACTCTTGTCATCTGGAACCATAATGTGAAGGAATACTTGAGTGCCCGCCAGGCAGAAATTGGAAAATTGCTGAAGTTTTGGAAGTATGAAAGTGGGAGCATGGAGACAAGAGTTACTTTAACTCTTGTTCACTTAACTGCTACCACAGGCAGGGTGATAAAACAAGGAGGGATTGAGTTGATTCACAGGATTTTAAGCATCATCTTTACTGAGCTTTCAAAAAAAAAAAAAAAGCAAACAAGGAGAACACTGGTTCTGATTTTTACATCTTAACTGTGAGGAATCATTTCTAAAAGTGTGTGCATATAGCTCCCCTAGCATGCAAATCTGACCTCGAGACAGAGTTGAACAAACATCCTAGGAACTAATGGAATTAAATTTTGTGTTCTGAAGTTTCACATTTTTAAAAAATAAGAACATAGCATTTTTATTAGTAAAAAGGTAAGCAATTGCTTTTTGAAACTTCTACTTAAAACAAGTATGCATATGTAACTTGACACAGTAGCATCTTTGTGTGACTGGGCTAAATGCAGGAGAAGAGGAATAGAAGACATCATTTTCAGGACGTTCATGGCTTCCAAGAACACTGAATTACAATGGTCTCAAGACAATTCAGCTAAAGCATTAAGTATCTAACTTCTGTGTTTTCGATATGATTCTGTTTGGGGCATAAATGAACTTACTGGATCAGCACTAATGGGAATAAGGGGAAGGTGGCAATGTGCCCAGCATCTCAAAACAAGAAATCTTAAGAAAAGCAGTGTTTTCTTTCTTTTGAGTCACCTTAGAATCTTAGCTTGAGGTCACAATTTCTTTGGCAGCTAAGGAAGGTGATTAGACAGCTGCATCTCTTTCTTTTCTTCAGTAAAATGCAGAGAAATTTGTGGAAGATGATTGTGAAATGGATGTGATTGAACAGAGTACTGAGCACTGGAAGAGAAAAAAACACTAGGATTGTCATTAGGAAATATGTCTTAAACAGAGAGAATAACCAAAGTAAGTTGAAGAAATAGACAGAAACCCACTGGAGAAATTGTGTGCCTTTACTTGGAACATTAGGCCAAGAGACAGAGCCAGACAAAAAGGGAGTCAATGGTGAGAGCCCTTGGCCCCTGCCCCACTCAGAACCAGGACCCCATAACCACCCAACCTCCCCATGCCAGAGAAATTGAGATGGCGGCTCATGCTCAGCCGCACTTACCCCAGCTAAATGAACTAAGCACCCAGATATGGAAGATGTCCATTGAGACTTAACTAGCAGCAGGAGACAAAGAACTCCCCAGCTCTCAAAGAAAAAGAGTGCTGGAGAGAAAGCTGCATGCTTCAGCAGTACTGCCCTTAGACCTGAGTAAGGTGAGTCCCCCTGGGCCCTGCACTCCAGAAGCCCTGTATGTTGGCTCATCAATGTATTGGCTGATGCATGTTGTCTGATACCAGTAAATCCATATATATCTGACTTGCCACCAGGATCAAATAGATTTGTAATCAGGTCCTCAGACCAAACTACTAAAACACCCAGACAAAAAGGAATATACTCAGAGTCAGAGGATGACTCTCTCCGTGATCCTAAAAAGCTGGAGGCAAAGAGAATGTTCAAGGTCCCCATGCCCATGACTCTGTTTAGAAGACAATGGCCTTCAAGAACTTATGTGACTATTTCTTAAATGGAAAGGCACAGTTGCTCAAGTAACCTATTCTGGAATGGCGATGTGAGCTCAGGTTTGAGGTCTGCGCAGCAGCAAGAATTGGTGGGGGCCTGGGTGTGTGTGTGCACAGTGTTGCCAACAGCTGTATGCCCCCCAAGGAAATCTGGGGCCACAAGAAGCCACCCAGAGATAGGCCATCTCTTCTTGCCCTGGGTGTCTACCTCACATCTCATAAGACTTTGTATTCTTGGCTGATCAAACCAGGAATTAATGTAATCTCACTGCAAAGGCGAGTGTGCTGGAGTGGGAGAGAAGGGAATGGGGTAGGACCCCTTTTTTCTAGTCTCTAACCCACTTAACACATTACGTAGCTTATTTTGAAAATTAAAAAAAAAAAATGTCCACCTAAATCAAATAAGCAGAAGTATAATTTTGGGAACAAAAAGTCAGAAATCTTTGGATTTTATCTTCAGTTCACAATGTGGTACACACAGCTCCAACATTAGCATTCTTACCTACTTGCCCACATACTTCAGTGCCATCCTGCGCTAGAATGTGGGTATTTCAAAGTCTTGGGTCCCCGGGCACTGGGCCTCATGGCAACCATAGATCCCAAGCTCCTGTGGGTGACACTTTCTGGAAGCATAAAATTTCATTCCAAAGCGAATGTGCCAATAGTTGGCTTGCAGTGGGTACAATTAGTTACTTTCTCAGAACAAGGAGCAAAGGGCTAATTGTTCTGCAAGTGGACAATTGCTGCTGTAATTATTAGCCCCTGTAATTTTTCATCCAGATATAATTGCATATGCGAGCGGGGAGTGCTTGGGCTGTCTTCTTGCGATTCCACCCATGAGGCTTCTCATTGTTACGCTCAGGTTTTTTTCCACTTGTATTGGTCACAGTTGGTTGTGCTTTTCTATGATTGTCCTTTTACACTCCGTAAAATATAAATGCAAAAGCAGTTTTTAAAAAGTTTTCCGGAACAATTTAAATACTGAATCAGTCCTCTAGTCATTGGGTTTGTGTTAAATGTAACTTGAATTTTTACAAAGGCAATTTTTTGGCTAAAGTTTATACAATCATAGAAAAGGGAGCTGGAAATTTCTCCTGAGCTCTCATTATCTGCTGTCTCCATATTCTCCACTCTTCTCAAAGTCTCCAAGAATAGGAATTTCACAGCCTCTCTTTTCATTATAATGTCTCTAACTTTAAAATGTCCAAGCCTTATATGTTCCCAAACTTGACTCAGGAATTCCAGGGTCACCACAGTGGCACTAAGTTAATTGTTAGTTTCTTCGGGCATGGAGAGACCAAATTGGTTATACCTAAGTTTGTAGCCAGAAACCATCTTGAGAGATAAACTAATCTGTTTTAGGTTTTCATGTGACGTTTTCCATAAAATAATCTTGAAAGCAACTGATCTTTCTCATGAGGCATTTGGCCACAATCTACTAGGCTTCATTTCACCTACATCCCCAAGCCTTCAGCTCAGGCTAGAAATGGGTCTGGGTGAGAGAAGGAGCCAAGCAGGAGGCTTGCTTTCTTCCAGTTTGCAAAGCTGCTTGAAAACTTCTTCCCACTGTCCCCTGTTCCTGGAGCATGGCTGGTTGTCCTAGACAAACAAGTTTTCCCCGGTACTTGAGGCACTGCAGGCTTCTCTTTAGATGAAAACTCTGAATACTCAAGAAAACCCTTTTAGCATTGTGAACTCTTATAATGCAAGAAGTCACAAAGCATAGCATCTGGGAAAGGTAAAATTGATTTAAAGGATTTGGGGAGAATCATGCCATTAAGCAGTGCTTTGATTTTTTTTTTTCTTGTTCTTTTACTGGTTCCAAATAAAAGTGAAACTCACTGAAAGGTATAATATCTACCTGCTGAAGTTGAGAAACAGGTTTCGGTGAAATTGTTTGCTATTAAAGGTAAATCTGCCTGTATGTAGACAGCAACATACCCGCAGATCTTTCTGGCAGCCTCAAAATAACATTCAGTTGCTCTCTGCATTCTGACCCTGAAGAGCTGTGACCTGAACCCCCAGCACCACCACCATCTAAGAACGCTAATAACCACTGCCGAAATTACGCATTGCATTTCCAGTGCCAAAATCCCCCTTTCTTTCTGCTCAAAGTGAATAGGATCCTAAATGCGCCACGTTTGCTTTTAGGAGGATGCGTTTGCCAATCGGCCTCAATGCCAGCCCGGGTGCTTCGACAGCATGAATAAAAGGGGTGGTGATCTGAAGAGCCTTATTTTTGTCCCTAATGTTCACCCCAAAAGGAAATGTGCTTCTTTATAATAATAGAGGATGTGACCGAAAACATTGAGTATATTTATCTGTTCCTAGTTCATTTGCCAAGGATGATATTTCCTAACAAAGCTCTTTTAGAAAGACTAAAGAATGCATTTCTTTCTCACTTGCACTGCAAAACGCCAAGGTCTGACAGTTTTTGTTTAGGAGATTCAGCTGAAGACCAGCCCCTGCTCCCCTAACACGCAAACCAAGTTAACACACAATAACGTTAAGAGTTAACATTTACTAAGCTAGGTGCTGGGCGGTTTAGCACTTTACAGGTTAACTCACTCAATCCTGACAACAGCCCTGTGATGGAAGTCCCGTTAGGATTCTCATTTCCCACCATGGACACTGAGACACAGAGGCATGAAGTAATGTCCCCAGATCACACAGCTGGTTAGTGATGCTGCTCTGGAGACACTGCTCCTGACCACTGCGTGACGCCACCTCTGGGTCGGTGCTCTTTTGCATTTTAAGGCAATGTAGACTGACCCATCGCCCTCCAAATGGTGTCAAGAGTGTAGGGTCGAAGAGAAGGGCAGTGTGGGCTCTCCCCCATTCCTTAAAACCGTTGCTCTCCATATGCTTCCTGCTGTCACTTAGCTCATTTGTGGTTTGGCTGGATTTCTGACTCCTAAATCAGATGTGCTAAAAAAAAAATCTTGGGCCCTGGTCCAATACAGGTTCTTTTAGATTCACTTAGAAGTCTCTAAGTAAGTTTACAGTAAAGTACATGTGTTAGACAGACAAGCTCATTATCAGATTATGTGTCTAAAGAAATAACAAGCCACACACAAGAGCCAGTCACATTACATTTATAACCATCAGGCATTTGTCAACGAGAGTCACCCAACTTCAATGCTCATTGGTAATTTTCCATGAACTGTGTAATTCCAGCAAACAAGAAGGCCAAATAGATAAGCCTCGTTGTCATGCACTTTAATCTTCTGCGGTTCAGCCCATCTCCATATACTGTATAATAATGACTTATTTTGTTAATCTGTAAATGTCTTTATCATTTTAAAACAAATTTTCAGAAGCTATTAGGCTTTGTACTAATTTGATTGGCACTTGTTTGTTTGCAGTTTTTGTGTTTTAAACATAAGCTGAATTATTATTTTTTTCATTTTCTTTATTCTGATAAAATTCTTATGCCTTCATTTTTAATGACTTCAGCAAACTCTATGGCCAAGGAGCTGAAAGCAGAATCTGGCAATAAGCAATATTCTATAACATCAAAATGCTTACCTTGTGAGGGGAAGGAAAAGAAAGTCACAGGCAACTTTTTTCTGCCCTCAATTTGATCAACTGTAGCTCCAGAAAATGTATAAGGGGTTCCAGATCTGTTTTCCGCCTATTTTTCCTGGGTGTTATCCACGTTGAGTCATAATCCTTTTTCTCCTCTTGTAGTCAGTAAACCCACTGCTGGTGTCCACCCAACTCATCTATTCCCATCTCAAAATCTGATGGAGGGATCAATTAGGGACCTTCTGCCTAATTGAGTGGAGAACAGCATGACTCTGGGTCAAACAGCGGTTTTAAATTTTGTAATAGCGGAGTAGTTTGTCAGACTTTTTAGGCAGAAAACAGAATGTTTTCCTTTTTATAAGAAGCTTGTAAGCACTATGTGAAACATCTTTCTGGTTCCCCAGCCTACATAGCTTTTCAAGTTTTCTTCTCATACTGTTTCTAATACTGTTTCTCTTCAGGGTAATTAACTCAAGGAGAAATCAGCAATCTGCCTTTAGCTGAACCTTCACTGATTTCCAACTAAAAACAAAAGGAGAAGAATCCAATATTTGGCCAATGGCCCAGTCAACCGGTCCCCTGCCAGGAGAGCTTTCAACAGGTGCTGCCATTATGGGGGGCAGGGAGGGGGCAGCGAGGGGAACGAAGAGATGTGGATTTTGAGTGTTAAACCCTGTTTTCATTGTCTTTGGCTTCTCTCTGAGTCCTGAAATAACTGTGCTTAACCAGAGACCTACAGATCATGGAAGACTTTTTTTCCTCCACTCCAAGCAAAAAAAGCACAAAGCCCAGGTTTATCAAAAAAGCAATTTCCAGCAGTACTTTAATTAAGTGTTAACCTTTCTGTGAAGAATTATAAATTATATTAGAACATAAACGTCAACCAATGACATTTGAGACTTATGTAATTTTTCCAATAATAAGTGTGTCTAGGTAAGATGTCAGTTAAAAGTTTAAAACCTTGATATGTGGGTGCTGTCAAAGAGACTGGTTAGAGCCACATATCTGGGTCTTCAGGGAGAATTTCCAAAAAGGTGACAGATTTTGACCATAATCAAAGGTTACTTTTGGCTTGAAGATCAGTTTTCTTTTCATTCTCCTGGGCCTTCTAGGTGCTTGGGAGAATCTTAATCATACTAGACGTGTTTACAAGTCAGATTTAGTCCATTTTAGTATCCAGATCTATAATGTTCTTTTCTCTTTCCCTAACAAGCTGATAGATAGCCCCGACTGACATTCTTTCACCTCGGATGATGATATTGCTGATTCTAATCTCCCAAATTCCTTTCAATCTGCTTGCCGGTGAGAAAAGATTTTCCCTTCCATCTGGCTGACAGATGCCATAAACTGTACATTACTTTGTCAGCCCTGAAATCAGGGCATCAATGACTTCCATGGGGATAAAGTTGATAACAACCTCTTGGCATAAAATTGTCTTTTAGACAATTAGATAAACGTGAGACTCTCTTAATTGTCAAGAGCATCACTCAAGGCTCCTTACTCATTTTGACAGCCCACGACAGTGGACCCGGTGTGCACCTGAAGACGTGAATGTTTGTTTTCAGGCCTGTACTTCCCGCAACCTGTCTCTTTCCACTTGGTCCCAGGCAACAAACTCAGCTTCCCAAAGCTCTCCTTGGCCATGCTCTTAAACCTCAGCAGGACCCACAGCCCTGGGAATAAGACCCGCCTCTCAGGGCGGGCTTTCGAGTCCAGCTCTGAAATCTGCTAACTCCGAGGAATAAATGATTCATCTCCCTCTGGTAACATCTCTTTTTACAGAGATTTCTGTCACAGAGCCTTGACAACAGCAACGTTAATTGTGTTTGTTAATCCACAGTAGTAAGGGGGAGGACTAGGGAGGGGAGAGCGAAGCCCCACCTGACTCCAGAATATTATTTCGTGCTGTTAACCACAGTCCATGCTGGAAATCGTTTTAACAAAGGGAATAACATTTAGAGGGCCTATGCACTAGCAGGTGCTGAAAGGGTCTATTTAGTCCAGTCTAAGGCTCCGACAGAACCATGTTCTGCTCAAGAGAGCTGCTGGCCTTCCAGACAGTCCCTCAACAACCTCCTTCGCCCTTTAGTTATCTAGAACGGAATCTCTTCCCTATGGGTTAAAACTCTCTCTTGCTGCAATTGACCGTTTATTTGAGTGGTTTTTCTTCCCGTAAGACCTCCAAGAGCTCCTGGGCCAGTCCCTGTTCCTTCCCCCTCCCCATCACAAATATTTAGAAATACTTCGAGAGCACTCTACATGATATGGCTCTGGGTAAGTACCGTGCAGATCACCCAAAAGCTAGCCTCGTCGTTTGGAAGCTTATAAACTGAGATTTAAGATTCCATGAGTTTAGCATTAGTGGTATAGTGGTGAGCACAGCTACCATCCAAGATTTCATGAGTTTACAAAAACCCAGGAGCAGACACAGCAAGGCCTTGCAATAGTTCTCCATTTCATGCTAAATAAAAGCAAAAGTTCATGCAATGGTCTTCAAGGCCTGTATAATCTGTACCTCGCCACCACTAACACACACACACACACACGCGCGCGCGCACACACACACACACACACACACACACACACACTCAATGACTGTCTCTTTCCCTCCGATCTTCTCTCCACCCCTCCCCTCACTCACCGGGGTCTAGATGCCTCTCCCGCCTGCTTCGAACTGACTCCTACCCCCAGGTACCTGCACTGCCTGCTTCCTCTGCCCCGACCTCCCTTCCCTCACATGTCCACTTGGCTCACTCCTCCACTTCCTTCAGATTTTTGTTCAGTTGTCACCTTCTCACTGAGGCTTAGCCAGACCACCCTATGTCATACTATAATCTCACTCCACCATGCCACCAGACTCCTGACCCCCTGGCCCTGCTCCATGACTTTTTTCTATATTAACCACTTTTTAACATGCCATATTCTTTACTTACTTATTATGTTTATTCATAATCAGTGCCTCCCCCAGCTAGAATACCAGCCATGAGAGCAGAATTTTTGTTTGTTTTCTTCACTGCTGTATCTCCAGTGCCTAGAGCAGTGCCTGGCACATAGTAGGTGCTCACCAATTATTTGTTGAATGTGAAGAGTGCATGAAATCAGTGATGGACTTCTCAGTCTCCAGCAGAGGAATGAGAGGAGAAGGTGGCTGGGGGAACAGTCCCCTGTTGGCTGGAGTGGAGGGAACAGTCAGCCACATGGAGCAGGAGATCACAGGGTAGCCTTTCCAGGGAGCCCAGACTACAAGGGGGCTTCATCTACCCGTCTGCCAGCCCAGACCCTGCCGTTTCTCAGCTCTTCACCATATGATCTATCATAACAATTGGTTCCAGCTTCACTTACGGCTCCACCCAGTGTCTATCCACTGAGCTTTCTAAACATAAATTAAATCATTCGCTCCACACATATTCACGGAAGCTCCCATCGTGGTGTGCCAGGAATGTTCTAGATGCTGGGCATACAGCAATTAACCAAACAGACAAAACTCTCTGGCAATTGGAAGGTTATAGTCTAGACGGTGTGTCAGACAACAAGCAAGATAAGCAAGCAAAACCTATACTGTTGAGTGAGGTCGAGGAAAGTCCCATAACTTACTTGCTTCAAACTGTCCTTGGCTCCCTGCTGTCTCCAGGATAGAACTCGAGCCCTTTGTGTCCAGGAGACAGCACTTCGGGTCCACTCCTCCAGCTCAAAGCTGGCTGCATGCACTCGGCCTTCCAGGCCGAGTCCCTCCCTAGTCGTGCCTTGCTCTCTTACACATCTGCATCTTTGCACACGCTGTTTTTTCCGTCAGAGTGCCGTCCTCCCTTTCCTCCACTTTGTTTGCCAGTTGGGCTTGTACCCGGTACCCAGCTTAAGCATCATGTCCTCTAGTAGTCTTTCCCTGCATTCCCCATCACTCCGCCCCACCCCATATTGATTGCGGTACCCTTCTTTTTTTTTGACGTTTCACATCTCACTGATAATGCCTCCGTCCCAGTACTTTACTTACCGGGTTGTAACTGTTTTATTTCTTCACTGTCTGGGGAGATCTTAGATCTTTATATTCCCTGAGTGTCTGACCCACTGTAGTCAATCAATAAGTATTTGCTAAATAAATGAATGGATAGATGGAAGGGAGAACACATAGGTTGGTAAAAAGATGGGTGGATAAAAGAAAAGTGTAATTGGCTGAATTATGTTCCCCCAAGTTTATATGTTGAAGTCCTAACCCCCAGTACCTCAGGATGTGACTCTATTTGGAGACTGGGACTTTAAAGAAGTAAAGTTAACATGTGGTCACTAGGGTGGACCCTTATACAGTGCGGCTGGTGTCCTTATCAGAAGAGGATATTGGAGACAGACACATACAGAGAGAAGGTCATGTGAGCTTCAGCCATCTAGAAGCCAAGGGGAGAGGTCTCAGAAAGAACCAACCCTGCCAGCACCTTGATCTTGGACTTCTAGCCTCAGCACTGTGAGAAAATAAGTGTCTGTTGCTTAAGCCACCCAGTCTGTGGTACTTTATTATGGCAGCCCTGGCAAACTACTACAGATGGAAGGATAAATGGAATAAAGGATGAATGAAAGAAGAAAAGGAAGTAAGGAAAGAAAGATACACGGATGGAAGGAAGGAAGGATGAACAGACACATGGATGCATAACTATGTGGACAGATGGATAAATGAATAGATGAACGGATACATGTTATTCTCCCCGCAGCCTCTGTGGCTCTAGCTCAGTGTCTTTTCTCAAAATTTTGACTCTGCCTGTGACGTTCTGACCCTTGCCAGCAGGTCACAGCCCATCTCAGTGCACAGTAAAGAAGACTTAGCAATTGGCCTCTACTCCTTATCCCTCCCATGGTCCTCAGCCTCCTCCTCGTCCCCTGACATCTTCTCTCAAGGCATCTTCTCTTGTTTCTCCTAGTATTGTCTCTCCCATACCCAAAGCCTTATTCCTACATGACCCCTTTAAACAGCTTTCTCAGCCCCAGCCCCTGGGCTGCTGGAGCCTCCCAAAAGAATTTAGATCCCTCTTTTCCTTCATCAAGGTCCAACTCTAGCATCTTCCTGGGTTGCCATATGCCAGTTCTCCAGGACCACTTTGGGTGGCCACATCTGGTCCTGCCTGGCAGGCTCCTTTGGGCCATGTTTTGTTCTCTCCTTCTCACCTCGTAAGGGTAGGCACCTGGAGTATGTACCCTGGAGCTGAACAGCCTGGATTTGAGCTCAGCTCTGTGACTCCCTTAACTGCGTGACCTTGGTTGGGCAGCTCACCAATCTCTCTGTCTCAACTCCCACATCTGTATAACGGAAGTAATAGAAGTCCTTGCCTCATGAGGACAATGAAGACTAAATGAGCTAGTTAGTACACACAGAGCACTCAGAACGGGCCCTGCACACAGTAAGAGCCTGTTAGTTCCCTATCATTATGATTTTCCCCAATTTTTCACAAAAAACACTTGCTACCTCTAAACCCACTCACTGGTGCCATATTTTGTATTACCTCCTCCCAGCACACCTCTGCTTTTCCTATTTCTCTTAGTTTAGGCAAAACAGGGTATTTATTTGAGGTCAGATAACTGGGAAGAACCCGGAAGAAGCCGGGCAAGGCCCGCCGGGTCCCTCTCCCCCACGCCTCGCCTGCCTGTGCGCTTTGGTTTCTTCTCCTGCAGCCCAGCTTCTTCCCCGCTGTGGCCTCTGATTTTTCTGTTACATCCTCACATCTTTGGTCCTGGGGCCTGCCCAGAAACAGTCTGCTCTGACTCTCCTCCCAGCTTTTGAAAGCAGCTCTATGGCCAGGTAAAAAAAAACTTCGCAGTGACTGGGGAACATGGCGAGGGGCGGACCCGGAGCGGAAGGGACAGCTGTTTTTCAGCACAGTGCTATTCGGTTCTTCTCGCGTGTGTGCATGTATTATTACGATAAAAATTCAAGTAAAATAAAATGTTTCATCTCAACTGGCAAGCGGTTTAAAGACAGCATAACAGAAGCATGGCCAGCTCACCTTTTTTAAAAAAATTGTGGTAAAATACACGTGGCATAAAACTTACCACCTCGGCCATGCTCCTGTGTACAGTTCAGCGGCATTAAATACCTTCACTGCGTCACGCAACCATCGCCACCATCCATCCCCAGAATTCTTTTTATCTTGCAAAACCGAATCTCTGTATGTATTAAACAATAATTCCCCCTTCTCCTTCTCCTCTCCACGCTCCGGCCCCTTACAACCACCATGCTGAGGTCTCCAAGGACCTCAGCACTTCAGTGTAATCATGCAGCACTTGTTTTTTCGTTACTGACTTTTTAAACTTACCATCATGTCTCAAGATTCATCTATGTTATAGCGTGTGTCAGAATTCCACTCCTATTTTTAAGCTGAATAATATTCCATTACACGTATATACCACACATTTTTCGTTCATTCGTCCATCAGTCAACAATTAGGTTGCTTCCACCTTTTGGCTATTCTGCATAATGTTGCTATAAACATGGGTGTACAGCCAGGCCAGCTTTTAAAAGTACATGTTTAGAGAAGAGAAGAGCAGAGAAGAGAAAGGAGAGGAGAGGAGAGGAGGGAAGGGGAGAGGAATGGAGGGGAGAGGAGGAGAGGAGAGAGAGAGGAGAGAGAGGAGAGGAGAGGAAGAGCTTCTCTTCTTTTTAGTATAAAGATTAGGAAGCAGAGGGAGACCAGGGCACCTGGGAAATAAACTACCCTCCATCATTCTTGGCCATCGAATGGCTCTATCCTCTGCATTCTTTGTTTGGGTGTCTTCTGAGGCAGAGATTAGTATCCCCATCTTGTGCTGGGAAATTGGGGCTCAGAGAAGTTGACTGAATTGCCCAAGGTAACACAATAAAAAGAGGCTGAGTTTCAACTCAGGTTTACTTCACAGTCCCAAGCCTTTCTGCTCTTTTGTGCTGCCTCCAACCAGTGTGATCAAAGCAGGACCTGATATGTGGATGTGTGTTCATAGGAGGGGAAGGCAGGAGGCACAGACTGTCCCTCCCTCCCCTGAGCCTGAGGGACATTTTTTTTTTTTTAAAAAAAAGTCAATGGAGAACAAAGGGAAGTACAGAAAATTGAGCCTTAAGGAGTCAAACATGAAGCCTGACTCTCTAATCAGAACACACTATACTACCTGTAACAGTGCTGAAAGAAAAATCCTCAAAGTCTGCAAAGAAATGCTGAGTGAAAGAGATCAAAAAGCAGGAAGTATTTCAAGGCTGTGTGTGGACAGCAAAATGGCGGGTGAGTTTTAGGAGGGGGAAGTGCCAGGAGCTGCATTCAGAGAAAACCATCCAAATTGCACTAATGGAAGGATTGCTCTGAGGGAGTGCTGTAGCTCCAGCAAAGTCCAGGGCGGGTGACTGCCGCGCCAGAGGACACAGAGCTGCCCAGTGCACTGGGGCATGGGAAGGGAAATAAAACAAAAGCAGAAAATGAAAATTAGACAATAAAAACCCTTACCAAGCTGTAAAATAAGGCTTGCATTAGGAGAATGAATAGATTCTACTGAGAGGCATAGAAAAGAAATTGTTTTTCTTAGAAAATATCAGGGCTATCTGTTGCAGGAACCAAAAAGGTCAGTAAAATGCTGAGCGGCATGAGAGAGAGAAGGCTCTGTGAGCAACCTGGGAACCGCCTGACTCATGCGTCCCTGGACCACTGAGCGTGCTTCCTTGTGGCATCTCAGGAAAGCTGTGTGGGTGTGATGAGGATGCAGGCGGGGAGGTTCTGCCACAGAGGCCCAGGTTGAATCATGAGAATGAGCTCAGGAGCCTGAGATCTTCACAGCACAACACCCTCTTCGAGATCTGAGCCTGAGATCAGAGGAGCCGACGCCGTGCCTTAGTAGGTTACATCTAGGAGACCCCTCTGGCCCACAATCTATTTTATACCTTTATCTTTGGGCCATGAGGGGACAGGGGAGAGAGGAGGCTGCCTCTGCCTCTGCTGCCTGGACAGGCGAGGACAATGGTGGAGGTTGTGATTTTTGGGTCCCACCTGGGTCCACAGATCAGCACCACCACCAGCCTTGCCACCAAGCTCTTAGAAGCAGGGCTTCCCTGGTCCCTGGGTTTGCCACATAAGCTCCACATAGCCCTGATCCAGGGGTCAGGCCTTCAGCTCAGCTTTAGATGGCCTCACTCGAGGCTCCCACGTGCCACTCTGATCTGTCCAGGTCCCCAGGAAAGAGGCCGCTCGTGACCTGGTTTGGGGAAAGAAAAGAGTGCAGGAGACAGGAGGACATGAGGGCACACGGGGGAGCAGGGCAAGCGCATGTGGGGAAAAGACACTAAGCGGCCAGTCAAGCTCCCTCAGTGCTAGCAGTGACTGATGGGGGGCCCAGGGCGGTCCTGCAGCTTCCGCACTGCACAAAAGCACCCCCCGGGGACCAGGTCTCTGCAGGCCAAGCTGCCCATGGAGGCTGCCTGCCTAGGCCTTGGCCCTACCACAGAGCTGTGTCCACCACCAGGATAGGGACATTTTCTCATTCACACACAAAGATGCAGCACATTCAAATGAACAGCCCTGGGCTTCTCACAAAGGGGTCACTCGGTACCCATCACTGGAGTGACTGTGAGACAGTCAATGAGAGTGCACGTCCCCTTCCTCTGGGGAACACACGGGTTACCTACAATGAGCTGCACCTGCGCCAGCGAGCCAGCTCTGACTCGGCAAAGCCACATCCTTGGCTGGCAAGTGGGAGAGAACGTTATAGGTGTGCTGGCCTCGTTACCCATTGTGCAGATACCTACCTGATGTTAGCCAGGGCTGAGCATCAGGCCTTTCCCTTCATCCAGAGTCTAGTGTAGCAAGATCCCTGCATGCGGAAACAGAGCAAGGGGCCCCTGCCCAGGGTAACTGCCCCCTCCCATTCCTACCCACAGACAGAAGAATCCCTCTCTGCCATTAACCAGCCGGCTCCCAGGGTCCAGGGGATAATGCCCTCCTCGTGGTCGCTCCTCAGGGATGACATATAAAAACCACCCAGAGTGCAAGGGGATTGACCCTGCTCTGCAGCCTTCTTTCAGCTTAATAGGAACAGCTGGCCAGTGAAGTGTTTGCTAGCAATTTAACAAGGCTCAAACAGCAAGAGGCATCTGCCAATAAATCAGAAGGAAGCGCCCAGCTAAATGAGGTTTAATTTAAATTCCTATCTCGAGCTGAGAGAAGAGCGTGATTGTGCCTTCCAGTTGTATCAGGACCAGAAAGGCCTGGGCCAGCCAGTTCAGCATCGGCTGGAGCTTGTCTTCTTGGCTGCCTTGGAAAGTGATGGCCCCAACAAGACCGAGGTGTAAAACCAAGCCAAACTGCTGAGAGGAAGGCAGAGGGAGGGAAGAAGGAGACAAGATGTCATTTCTTCTCTCACAGACACGAAACAAAACAGAACAACAATCTTCATTCTATCTGGGAGCCACGAAACGCATCACGGCCATGCGTATGTCCACCGTGGTTGCCCCATTACTGCAGAGAGCAGGAACCCACACGTGAGGGTGAAAATGAGCCTGGCAGGAAGCAGGACTTGTCCTATGGAAATGTCACCAGTCAGAGCCACAATGACACCCTGGGAAAACGAGAAATGGGAAGCTCGCACAAAGAGCTGGACACAGACCGCAACACATGTGCGAGCCGAAAGCTTCCAGTAAGCCCTCCTCCCCTGTGAGCAGAGCACAGCCTGGCACGTGATATGGAAATGCCCCTTCCCAAGCAGACTGGATTCTCCTCTTCCTGTACATCCCATTGCTTTATAAATCAGAGCTCTGGATTTAAGTCAGGCCAAAAGCTGACTGCGGCTTAACGAATTTTCATGGGATGTGCCTCCGGAAGTTGAGCGATGACTCACCAAAGATTTGTCCTTCAAAGAGGCCTAACCAGCTGCCTTTCTCCCACATTTCATTTCACTGGGGCCAGCGACGGCTCTCCCATGGGCAGAGTCTGCGTGTGTAGCAAAAGTTCAGTTCTCAGGCACCGCTGGGCAGAGTGAGTGATACTCAGAAAGCACTGGGGTGAAGAAAGTGACCCCCTACCGGCCAGTGCCAAAAATATGGCGTAAAGTTTATGCGCATTCAGTCGATCCTCAGCCCTCATCCTTCCCAAGGCAAAGTCTGTCCTCTCCTCATCTCCATACTCCCCTTGGTCACTCTTTCTAACTTTGTTCTTCAAACACATCAGCACATGTTCCCCTGAAATCAGCCTATGTCACACCACAGCAACCTCATCCTCTTTTGTAATAGGCTCCCACACTGCCGGACAGGGCAATACGGCATCTTTTAGGGACTGTGTTTGACTGCTAGTAAGAGCAAAGAAAAGAGAGAAGTTTGTTTTTCTCTCACATATAGGTTCATGGGTGGCGGTCCCAGGCCGGCATGAATGGGCACCAAAAACCAAGGCCCCTTCCATTTTTTGGCTCTATATCTTTACCATCTGGCTTTCATTCCGAAGGTCATCTCATGAGGAAAGATCGATGCTGGACCGCCAGCTATCGCAAACTGGATTCCGAGGAGAAAGCGGAAGAAAGAAGGAGGGGCTAGACTTTGGGTGGTGAGCACACAATACACTATACAGATGCCAAATTATAACGTTATACACCTGAAAATGATATAATGTTATTAACCAATGTTAGGCCAATAAATTTAATTTTAAAAAAGATTAAAATTTTTTAAAAAGAATAATTTCAAATCAACAACCTAACTTTATAATTTAAGAAATTACAAAAAGAAAAATAAACTAAATACAAAGCTAACAGAAAGGAGGAAATGGTAAAAATTAGAACGGTTAGCAAAATAGAGGATAGAAAAACAATAGAAAGTAATCAATGAAATTAAAAGTTCGTTCTTTGAAAATTCAACAAAGTTGACAAAACTGTAATGAAAGACTAAGAAAAAAAACAGAGAAGATTCAAATTACTAAAATCAGAAATGAAAATAGGGGAATTCTACATAAATAAAAAGGAAGAGACAGAACAAAGCTACAGTAATCAAAACAGTGTGGTTTTGGCATAAAGACAGAAACACAGACCTCTGGAATGTAACGGAGAGCCCAGAAATAAACTCTTACAAGCATGGTCAAATTATTTTTGGCAAGGGTGCTAAGACCATTCAATGGGGAAAAGACAGCCGTTTTAACAACAGTGCTGGGAAAACTGGACATTCACATGCAAAAGAATGAAGCTGAACTCTTACCTAACACCATCTAGAAAAATTAAACTAAAAATGGATTAAGGACCTAAATGTAAGACCTAAAGCAATACAATTCTTAGAAGAAAACATCAAACAAACCAAATCTTCATAATTTTAGATTTGGTAACAATTTATTGAATGACACCAAAAGCACAAGTTACAAAAGGAAAAATAGATAAATCAGACTTCACAAAAATTTAAAAATTTTGTGCATCAAAAGGTACTATTCATAGAGTAAAAAGGAAAGCTACAAAATGGGAGAAAATATTTGAAAATCACATATCTGATAAGAGATTAATATCCAGAACACCTAAAACTCAACACACAAAAAAACAAACAACCCAAATCAAAAATGGGCAAAGAACCTGAATAAATATTTCTCCAAAGAAGATGTATAAATAGTCAATAAACACACGAAAAGATGCTCAATATTAGTAATCACGTGGGAAATGCAAATCAAAGCACATATCTCATAGATACCGCGTCACAATCGTTAGAATGGCTGCTATCACAAAGAATAGAAAACGGTAAGTGCTGGCGAGCATGTGACGAGATTGGAACACTCGTGCACCATTGGCGGAATGTAAAATGGTGCAGCAGCTGTGGAAAACGGTACGGTAGTTCCTCAAAAAAACTAAAAATAGAATTAACATATTAACCAGCAACTCCACTTCTAGGTGTATACCCAAAGAAATGAAACCAGGATCTCGAAGAGATATCTGTATATCCATGTTCATAGTAGCATTATTCCTAATAGCTTAAACATGGAAGCAAAACGAATGTTCACTAGCATTTAAATGTATAAGTAAAATGTGGTATATACATATAATGAATATGATTCAGCCTTAAAAGAGAAGAAAATTCTGCAATATGTACAACATGGATGAAATAAGCCAATCACAAAAAGACAAATACTGTGTGATTCCCTTTATATGAGGTACTTAGAGTTTTCACAATCATAAAGACAGAAGGTATAATAGTATAATGATGGTTGCCAGAAGCCGGGGGTGGGGGCGGGTGGAATGAGAGGGGAGAGAATGTAGAGTTATTGCTTAAAGAGTATATAGTTCCAGTTCTACAAGATGAAAGAATTATGGGGATGGATGCTGGTGATGATTGCACAACAGCGTAACGTACTTATTGCCACTAAATTTAACACTTAAAAATGGTTAACATGGTAAATCGTATGTCATGCATATTTTGCCACGATAGAAATAATTTAAGATCATTCCAACATCTGCGTCATCTCAATGTTGTTTATTTTATTTTCTCATTTGAATTTGAGATTTTCCTGGTTCTTGGTATGAAAAGGTATTTTGGATTGTATCTTGGACATTTCGAATATTACGTCATGAGACTGCCTCTGGCACCTATTTAAATATTCTAATTTGTCAAGCAGTCACACTGTTGAGGTTCAGAACACACATCCTGACCCACTCTGGTGGGCTGTGGTTTAAACGCCAATCTCAGTTTCGAGGCCTTCATCATGCTCTTCTCATCTGCCCCACTTGTGCACTACCCGGAGGTCAGCCTGAAACCTGTGTAATATTAGCTCTCCTCTCAAACCTATTGCCGTGTTGGTTCTGATCAATTTCACTTGGGGGGGGGGGGTCACCCAGAACTTTATTTATAGAGTTAAAAGGTTCTTTTCTTGAGCTCCCTCTTCTCTATAATCTTCCCCCTGGTCTCTGTTTGGGAAGGGCTGGGTGTTGCCTCTTTTGCTCTTCCCTTAGTACAGGGTGGTCATGGTCATCAGGGCTGCTCACCAGTCTCTGTGGCTGCTGTACCAGCGGGATGGAAAAGGAGGCACCTCTGGCTGATAGGTTTCTACCCTACAACCTCCAGTGACAGAGGGGCAGAGGGTAAGGTGCTGCCTCCTCAGTGCAAGCAAGGAGTAGCCCATGGGGAGCTAACCACAGCCTCCACAGCTGCAAGGTCCACTGGGGGACAGAGAATGGCAGCTTTTTCTTTGTCTTTACCTGGCGTGGGCAGGTACAGTCAGGCTTTCTTGGGGCTTTTCTGTGTCTGAATCAGCGGCATTTCCAGCTCTCAAGCATGTCTGAAGACTAGGAGGCAACACACACACACTCACACGCACAACTCATCTCTGGGTTATTCTCCAACCCCAAAGTCTCTAGCTATCCATCCTCCTTCCTCCAACTGTCAGAGTCTACCGGTAATTAGCGCTTTTTGCATATTGTCCAGGGTTTTTAGTTGCAATCAGCAGGAGTAACAGGTACAATGCACTTACTCCATTTTGTCTGGAATCAGAAACCCTTGTTCATTTTCAATGGAAAGTTCTGTGTTCAGGCGTCAAGGGAAATTTAACCTTGCAAACAGGCAAACCTCGATCCAAAGACTCTGGGCCAGGGAAGCCTCCCTGTCACGTAAGACCTCCCTGCTGTCTGTGAGTTACATTTTTGGTGATACGACTGCATCTGCTTTTACTTCTCCACCAACTGAAGAAGATCACTAGGTTTTGTTTTTGTTGTTTGTACATCACATGAGAGGAAAATTAATTCTCATTGTCAGACAGCATGAGGGCACAGACCAGCATTTGGTGAGATTTGGGGGATGATGCTGTTAGGCAGACAAAGCAATAACAAACCCGCAGAGACTGCACACTCGCCAAGTCCTTGCTGAGCTAGCCCAGCTTGGCTTTGAGTTTGAATACAGATTGGCTCCAGCAACTCACTACAGGCAGTAAGCAAAACTAAAGAAGCAAGGGCAGAAAACGTGACAGGAGGAAGTGAGTGCCTTCGTCACTGCAGATGTGTAACGATGGGGGGATGCACCACCACAGACTGTCACCCCAGGCCCCGATGGTCACCCCAAGGCTAACCCTTGAGGGAGCTCCATGAAGATGCCTGACCTTTGCGAGCTGCGGGAACGTCACCCACAAGACAGTGCCAAGGATACCACCTCCTGTGAAAAGACCCAAGCAGCCTACAGAGCAGCGTGGCAAAGTCTGCAGCAAAGTCTGCCGGGAAAAACACGAAACAGCAGCTGAGCGTCCCGACTTGCCATTTAAGGAGAGGTGGCTTCTCCTCTGTCTTTCTGTATTAGCAAGTGAATTTGCATCCACTGTTTATATGTCTTAAAAGCCAACATTTTCAATGTGTTTTTGGTGTGGAAAATGATCATCCCACAATTGGCACGGTGAGATTATTTCTTAGGAGAGGCATTTCCTTTGAGACTGAACTGCCGTTTGTAGAGTTTTGTTATTTAAGACAACACATTGCCTGGCTCTGGGAACAGAACGTGAGTAAACTGACGAAGTGTCTCAGGAACGTGAGAGCCAGTCTCAGCTCCTGATGAGAGTTAAGGCTGGATTTGGGCGAACACCAGGCAGAGAACACCCGCCTGCTTCACCCGCTCATCAGGCTCCGCGTTGGCACAGCCCCTGGCGGAGGCGGGTGAGAGTTGAGGTGACTGCATGTCCCACGTGCCCCTTCACCCCCGCCCCCGCCTGCTCCCGAAGGGAGCTTCCTGCTCTGGCAACTGACAGCGAGACTCACTCAGAGTAGAAGGGCAGAAAGTGGCCTTTTCTTGAGCCAAATCCAAATGGAATCCAAAATCTGTGCAAAGAATGTGGGCATGCTTCCTGTTTTAGTCACCCTAGGTGGTATTCATACTCCTCACACACATTCCGGATGCCTCTCTGCTTCCCTTCTTCAATCTTCATGGCCTCAGAATGCTTTCCTGAGAAAGACAGTTGGATTACGCATTAAGCTTAAAAGTACAGACATATTCACCAGCGGCCAAAAGGTAGTTGGGGTGTAAAACAAGCAAAATAAACTTTGTGTGTGGTGTTTGGTGATTATACTCCTAAAGGTGAAGGCGTGAACTCAAGATACTAAAGGATTTTTACTCAAAGTGGATGGATGGTTGGATAGACGGATGGACGGTAGCTGGGTGGGTTAGTGGGAAGGGGGATGGTTGGGTAGGGAGATGGATGGGTGGATGGACAGATGAGGTAAAAAGAGGGGAACAGCAGGCTCCATGGCCCTTTGAAGCCCCTATTCAATAAGTGGTGGAGGGATCTTCGCAGCCTGCTGTCTTCAGCATCCTACAGGAAAACCCAGCTCCGCCCCGGCCCTGAACCTGGCTGACTGGTACATAAGTAACAGGCAGGACTTGGAGCACTCTCACCCACACTGACATCTGTGTCCCTGCCTTGGTCGAGGCAAGAACATGGTCTCTCCAAAGAAAGATAGTACTAGGAAAAGGCCCTCGGCTGAGAACCAAGGCACAGAACTATTAGGTTTCAAGGCCAAAATCAACAAGCTACTACTGCCCTATTCTCATTTTAAAAGTGATTCATCAAAAAGGAAAAAAAAAAAAAACAACCATCTGTTGTTTCCTGGCCCTGCGGCACCTCTTCCAATCCCAGCAGGAACAGAAACCTTGCCGTTAGAACAGCGCCCAGGGTGGAGCCCCTTCCCAGCTGCTGGGCAAGATCTCTGCTCACCTCTCATCCCCAAGCACCTGCAACACGCAGAGCACCAGCTTCCCAGTGGGGAAGAGCTGGGCTAAGGTCTGGGACCTGCTTCCGGGCCCCAAACCTGAGGACAGTGATTCTAGGGCATTAGCCAGCAGGACCCCTTGATGGCAGCTGTTCAAAGACGGGTCGAACAGCAAAGGGCAGGGTGCTCAGGGCAGCGCCCACTTTCCTCTTCCTAGCCCACCAAGGAGTTCTGCGGGGGCCAGACTAGCTCTTCCCCCAGACTTCTTCCAGTGAATGTTCCCGTGCTGGTACACGCCTTGAAGATCCTGCTTCCTGGCTCTGAGCTGGCAGTAGGGTGGGCGTGAGTTTCCCTGGAGCTAACCCACTGAGTCCCACAGGGGCCTTCTTGGGGGGGGCTCCCACTGTTCTGCTGCCTTTACCTTCTTCCCCTTTCTGTCGGTTCTCCAATTTTATACTCTGTCTTGTGCTCTGGACCCAAACACTTCCCTTTTTCCAGCCTGCCATGTCTACTGGATTGTGGGGGATGGGGAAATCTTCCTTATTTATCTGCTTCTGCTTGGCCCCTCCATCATCCCTGCCATGTCATGGGGCCTGCTAAGACCCAGATCCTCCCCTCTAAGGAAGCGTGTGCTAGTCTTCTTTCCAGCCCTGGTACTTTCTTTTAAAGGACACGTAGTCATTTTCTTCCTCGGATCCCCAAAACAGGGATCCCACTTCTCAGCCCTTGCTGGCCTTGTAGAAGACCCAGAACTGAAAACAGAACAATCTGCTCGGCCACAGCCTCCGCCCCACACTGTCCAGTTCCACAGGAGCCGCCAGCCACGTGTGGCTCTGTTCGTTTGCCTTTAAAGTAATTAAAATTACAGAAAACTTAAAATTCAGGGTTCCAGTCACACTAGCTACTTTTCAGCTGCTCAGGAGCTCTCTCTGGCTAGTGGCTATTCTACAAGACGATGCAGAAAAACATTTCTGTCATTGTAGAAGTTTCTCCGATGGGTTTTGGTCCTAGGGCTGAGAAATGCCCTGACGTACGGAGATGACAGACACGGTCCCAACAATTCTGATATGAACCCTCATGCCCAGAATGTCTTCCTTCATTCATTTCTGGGACTTTAGCACTAACTGTGAGTCGGAGGAAGTGCCCCCAACTCCCCAAAACATGAATCTCATATTGAATTTTTAAGCAGCCGCCATCCTTGCAGTTACCACTTGTCTGCACCACGGGACCAACCAGTGACCATTTCCCAGGTGCCACATGCCCGAAACGCGAGGACTCGGGAGGGCGGGGGCAAACACGACTGCAGTGCTGCCCCGCACGGGGGCCAGGAGTCCTGCCCGCTGGAATCGGACGTTGCCGCAGCTTCCCGACCCCTCCAACTGGTGGGGAAAAACAGTCCCAGGCTGGCTCTGCTTGCGCTGGTAGGGGCCCCCCTGCCCCCCATGCACACACCCACCCGGCCACATGCCCCACAGTCCTCACGGGAGGTGCCTGGGTTCCAAGGACAGGAGACTCAGAAAGAGCCATGTAGAAGCTGAACTGGTGTATCACCTGGTCTGCAGGCCACACAGCACTACTTCTAGTGCTTTGTATTCATCAGAAGTCAGTCATTGAGGCACGTCCACAGTCAAGGTGGCACCAGCATCAAAGAACGTAGGATATGCTTTAAAGTCAGCACAGACGGTAAACTGCAGTCCTTGGGAATGCAGATCTTGGGAATGCACCTCGGACCATACCACGGCCTTTCATGTTCCTGAGCAGGAACCTGGGTACCCGAGAGGTGAAGGGACTTGCCCAAAGTCACTCAGGTGGCGGGACAGAGGCATGGAAGGCAGGGCCGCCGGCCGCTAGGGCTGGGTGCCTTCCAGCGCCCTCACTGCTTGAAGGTAAATCATTGGATGTGCTTGGAAGGCATTCTCCCACCAGAGGCCCGGGATGATTTCTCTGCCTCTTTATTCCAGGCCCGAAATGTGATCTCTATTGCTGGATTTTGCCACAAAATTGTTGCTAGAGAAATAAATGGCCACTTTTATTATTTTCTTTATTCCAACTAACCATTTAAATAGGCGTTTTCAGATATCTGGGTGCCATCGTCTCATGAAGGAACTATTCTTGCTCTTAAGGAACTTCCATTCTAAAATTATACACGACACAGACAGAGGAGACAGACACACAGAGAGACACTATGCTTTTCTTTTTTTGGTAAGGGCTGCGGGAAGCACAGGGGAGGGAGAGAAAATAGAAGAGGATAGAGAAAGATCAGCAGATGAAAATAGCCTGAAAGACAGCAAAGAACTTGATGGGATCTGTCCCCAAGAAGAAAGGATTTCAAAACTGTGAAACTATTTATTTATTTTTGCATATGGAATCGGCCATTTTATGCGACTGATAAAATCAAGGACAATTAAACCAAATTGAGCTTTAATTTTGGATTGAAAGTGCGATTATTCCACCACCGGAGAACTCCCTCCCACAACATTAGAAATTACTAACTAGCTGTGGAAGGCACCCAGAGCCATCAGCCTAGATAAGTGTGAGTTTATTGCTTGTCAAAAATGTAGACACTGATAAGATTTGAATGCTTCTGCAGGGGCATTAGAAAGTCTAGACGAGATGCAGATTAAGGTCGCACCTCAGGGAACATTATTTAAAGCATTAGCTTGTTTACAGTTGATTCGACTTTGGAACTAAGAAAAAAAAAAGTGACCCCAGAACCCCTGAAGTATCTGGGCTCTGGGATGTTGGTTGGGATTGGGGATAATGGGAGGAATGAGGGTGTGTGTGGAGGGGGGCGGGGCGGGGTTAGGTGGGACACACTTCACTCAAGAGGTAGATTTCCCTACAATTTCATTCTCTAGAATGTGCTGAACTTCCCCTCACCTTTTAAAAAAAAATTCCATCACCTTTTTTTCTCTTCTCTACTTCTCCCCTCCTTTATCAACCTGATTTACAGCAACCTAACATCCAAGTTACAAGTTTGGACTCTTTGAGGCCAGACAGACCTATACGCTGGGACCCTTCCTCACCATGTCACATCTCCATGTGACCTGGACAAGTGAGTTCTCTGTGATGAGCGGTAGTGACATCCACCTCTCCAGAGTGCTGACAAGATTAATGAGCTGGTGCATGTAGGGCATCTAGCACTGCCTGGCACAAAGTCGGATTTCAAAAAGTGTTTGTCACCATCATCATATTTATTCTCATTGTCGACGTTCGGCCTATCATAGGTCTAGGCCCCTTTCCCCTCGTGCCTGCTAACAGTTGTTGGCAAACTTCCCTCCTCTCTCTGCTTGTCTTCACTTCAGAAGGCTCTGTCCCTGTTGGGAAGCTGGGAACCCCTGCCAGGACGAGCGTCGAGTGTGGCACTCCACTTGTGGCACCCTGAGTGTGTCCCTGCTTGGCCCCCTTTGACCAGGCAGAGAGAACAAAGCTTTTCCAGGGGCAGCAGGGCTGGGTCCGGCTAAGGTCAGGGAGGGACTGGACAGAGTTCATCACTGGCCTTCATCCCCTAGGCAGCGAACTCCGAGCTCACTGGTCAGGAGATGCGGATGGGTGAGACGCAAGGGTTGCAGCTTCCTGGAAAGGATCAGGGCGCCGCTTAATGAGAGGCCGCCCAAGTTGAGGGGCACACGGCCAGGCCTTCAAACCCTTTCCTCTGTGCTCTAGGTTGGTGTCCGGGCTTGAAAAATCATGACAAAGCCCGATATCACCGGCCTTGCCCTTTATCCTTTCTTGATAGAGGATATCCTTTTGTCTGACTCTCTCTTCTTCAGCCACACCTGCATTTCTCTTTCCTGCAGGAGAGAGAGAGGCGGAGGCTGAGTGGGCTCTGTTCGGACAGGGGCCTTGTTGGTGAATGGAACTGGACAGAGGGAGAGAAAGTAAGACATGGTGAAGAATTTGCTCTCAGCCTTTAGACAGTTCCTGGAGTAGCCATATTCATTTGTGCAGTTCTGGGCACAGTTCCTGCCTCAAGGGGCTCATGAGGTGAGAGAGGGGATAATAGATGACATGACAGATGAGCACAGGGTGTGCTAGCAGCCTACGGGAGGGTCAGTAAAGGCTGCCAGGGGGAGGAGAGGTCTGGACTAGGACACTGTCAAGGGCAGGAGTTAGGGGTTAGCCAGGTTGTGGGGTGATGGAAGTTCAGCATGGTGTGTGTGTGTGTGTGTGTGTGTGTGTGTGTGTGTGTGTGTACTGCAGTGCTACAACTATTTAGGGAGGCTGGAACAGCAAGTGTGGGGTGTCAACATAGGAAATATTCAAACCTGTAGAGAATTTTTATAAGAATTTATCTGAGCCAAACTGATGACGTATGACAGGGAGCAAGATTTCAAATGCTCCCTAGAATAACAGTTTCTTAACTTCTTTTATGCATTTGAAATTAAGGAGGGAACATAAGAAAGATTACGAGGAGGTAAGAAAAAGCAAGGCAGAGATTGGATTACATGATAGTTCACGAGATTATGTGCTTTCCTGAGGGTGGATGTAGCTTATTTCAAAGGTGCATTAACCTAGATGCACAGAAACAGTGCACAGGGCTGGCTTGCGGCAAAGAAAAGGCTTTTGGTTAAGAAGTTACAGGCCTGGGGGGGTTACCTACCCACCATGACCCGCCCAGTTAGGAATTTATAGCCAGATCACCCTGTGAGGTTACTTTCCACAGAACCCTTTTTTTTTTTTTTTTTTTTGTCCATATCGGGGGCAGGGGGAGGGTGCAGGAGGAGCTGGAATGTCAGGAAGTGAAGGGTCTGGCAGGGGCCATCTTGCAGAAGTCTCGAAGGCCGACGTTACAGAACTGGGATTTTCTCAGGCAGGCGATGGGAAGTCCCTAAAGACGTTGAGACAGGTTAGTGCCACAGCAGGACTGCATTTCGGATCAGCTCAGATTTGTCCCAGCACCACATGATTGGGCCTCAGATGGTCACACTTGGCAGCTGCTTTTCTGCTTTGCTGAGCTGAGGAGACTCGAGGCAGCGTATTCTTGCTCATGCCTTTGCTTAGCCGTGGAACCAAAACAAACTAGTCTTCCGCGTCATAGGAGGCTCTTCAAAATACATTTTTATTTTTTATCAAAGTCGCACATGTACGTAGGTTAAAAGAAGTCAAATATGACAAGATGTAAAATAGAAAACAGCTGTCCCTGTCCCATCCGTCTCCCTTCCGATTCCCACTCCTCAGGGACAACGTCTTCCTTCTCTCGGTTTTTGCCTCCGTAGTGGCGGTCGGCATAGATAGAGTGCTTTTTAAATTATTTTTCCGTTTCAGATTTGCTGTGGAAGACCATGCCCTCGTTCCCATATTACACTTCGTTCCCTCTCAGGTTTCTCCGTGTAGTTGTGTCACGCTTTCATTTAGCTAAATCACTGGCTAATTCGGCATTTTCAGCAGAGCCGAGCCACCTCCTGTCTATACCAGAACAACTTTGTCTTTGGTTCTGCTTCTTGTTTTTCCTGGAGTTAGTAACTGTCAGTTTGCTTGGTTTCCCCATGTAACTATATCACTGGTTCATTCCGGGCCTCCTCGACTAAGCCCCAAACCTCCTTTCATACCTTTGAGCACAACAAGCCTTCCGCGGAATTTCCTTTTCCCTGAGACATTCCCCCTGGACCTCACCTCTCTGCTGCAGAGGAGAGACCCTGTTCTCCAGGAAGCTGCCCAGAGGGTACAGGGAGGCTTCTTTCCACTCTCACCTGGAAAAGCCCTGTGCCTTCGGAAGCCCTTTTGGGGACCATTTGGAGACCCTTCTTCTTCAGGTAGAAGGAACTATACAGAACTTTATTTAAAGAGCTTGAGTAATTTTGGATTTTCCTTTTAATTACACAAAAACTCCTTTTAGCCATATGCATGCCTTGGCTTTTTAAGGGTGCAAACTCAAATCCCCTCTTTGGTTTTAAATCCACCAACGCCTCTGTTCTGCCAGTCTGATTAATACAATGGCATACAAGAAATGCAGCTGTTATTACTTCCAGGTGCACACACACGGTAATTTAACTAAATGCTATCAAAGCCTTTCTAAGTAAAAAAGCCTCCTGGGCTTGTTTTAATGAATAGATAAGCTAATTTATAATTAGTACATTCAGTTGTTAATATGCAGATGAGGCCTGCTGTTATCTGTAATTAGTACCAAATTCTCGATTGCTAAGGATGCTACTAAAATACTTAAGAAAGTCTGTAATTCTCACCCGAGTCTCCAACCACGCAGAGGACCCCCGAGACCTCCCCTCCAGCCTGGACTCCCCACCCTGCTCTCCTCTCAGGTGTCCAAGTGCCCACCGTGCCCCTCCTCCTCCTCTCTGTTCCAGAAGCACCTTGAACTAGTCTGAAGCCGAACGCATCAGGGCTGTTCCCTCCTTACACTTGCAGCCCCTTCTAAGAAACCCCCTCCTCGGACACGGCTGTTGTCTTCCCCGCTTCCTCTCCTCCAGAAATATCCCCGTCAGTGAATACCCCATTCAGACAGCTGCCAACCCAGAAACACGGGCCTTCTCATGAACTCTTTCCTCCCCCTATCTTCCTACATCCCCTCCATTTCCAAGGCTGGTGCTTCTTATTCTACCCGCTGTCTCCTCCCTAGGTCAGGCCACACCACCTCGCAGGGAGACCTGCATCGACCTTCCGTTTCTCAGCAGGCCCGCCCATTCCCCTTGTTAGATCCAGCATGATTTTTCCAAACCACCTCTGCTCTTTATATCTTTCAGGGATCAGTTTCGACATGGTGTCCACTGGGAAGCCATCCAAGACCCCCAATTCCCTAAGTCTGCTGTCAGCATCCTTCACACCCATTCCCTTAGCCCCCATAAGATCTCAGGTAGCATTTAAGCACCTAGCATATTTTTCTGTTCATTTGTCTGCTTCACTTCTTAAGAACAGAGATAGGTGTTGCTACCCTCATCAACTGACACGTGAACAAATAGGCCATCAACAAATATTTGTCAAAAGAATGACCGAGTTAATCTCGTTTTTAAAAGTTCTCCGTCAACTCTTGCCATTTGATTAATTTTCTTGCAAACCGGCTCCTACCCAACGCAATGGACTGATCATGAATACTGAATTAGGGTGGCCAGCGGGAACTCTTGTGTCCAGGCTCACTGCTGCCCTCAGGCAAATGCAGTGCCCCCCTGGAGGACTGGGTAACAAAGGAGTTCCGGGCCCTGCCCTGGGAGTCAGGAGGGTGGGATCGTCCCATTTCTGGGCTGTGATGCGGCACCTTGGACCTACAGGCGCCACTGTCCCGCCTGGGTGGGGGGAAGACTGGCCCCAGGCAGCCGGAGGCTCGGCCAGCTCTGCCACATTGTGTATGATTCTCTTGCCTTCAGTGCCCACATCTGTAGCCACGGCCCCAAATGCAGATGAGGTCCTTTGACAGCAGGCTCTAAAAACAGGAGGAAGATTTTCTCTTTGGTAGGAACGTTTGAAATAACATCTTTTCAAGTGTGTGGAAGATCAGAATATGAATAGGATGGGGGTGTGGTAGGAAGGGGTTGGGAAAGGAGGGGGCTGGGTCCCACAGCTTGGTCTGTTCTGAAAGGAGTGGTGGCGAAGCTGGCTTTCTTTTCTCTGCAAAATGACAAAATCATTGTGGGGACATTTACAGCCAGAATCTCTTTGACATTTTTAAATTTCCGAAATCATCAAAAATAAAACATCATACCATGTGCATTGGCAAGGGAAATGCTTTATGTTCTGGGGTTGTCTAAAAGACACCAGCGGAGTCTGGTTAGCTTTGTTGAGATTGCTCTCTGAGTTTTTGGACCATTGAAACATTAGTTATAGAGTTTCCTGGGCAGAATTTATGTAATGTGGAAGGTGGCCTGAAGAGAACTAAGCTCTTACTTACAGATCTGTAGTAAGCTCTTACTACAGACATGGCCATATGTTAGTCCACATCTTCCCTCTTAAAATGGAAGGGAAGGGACAACAGTAAAATATTCAAGGTGGGATGCTGTCCAGCCGCCGCTCACTGACCTAAACAGCCTTCACTGTTGGGTGTTGGAGGTCACTTCTGAACCCATCGGTCATCCCTAAGAATCTAGGAAAATAAAAGAGCCTCAGTTTTTCATTCAGAAGGACTAGGAACAGAGCCTAGCAACCCCCAGAGGGTCTTAAGCCTTTGACTCCCTCCCTCACACCCAGTGGCCCCTTGGGGTGGTGACTTATTGGGCAAAGCTCATGAAAAAGCTCTTGGCCCTGGAGACAAAGAAATGATAACCCTGAGGTCCCAGTGAGGAGGCAAGCTGGCTCTCACCTAAAGTGTTGGCCATCTGTAAAGAAATCACCTACTTCCCCCATTCTCCGCCTGACCTTCCATCATATCAGCTTCAACATTTGTTACTTAATGACAACTCCCAGCAAAGATGCTGACAATAAGGGACACTTTCCACATTATCGAATATGCTATTCCTGACACAGAAGAAGCAACAAGGAGGGAGAAAATGGCCTGAGGCCTTGCAACTCCGACCTCAGTGGATGGGCAAAGGTGGGCAGTACAGCTGGAGCCTGAAACAGATTCTTCAGCATGGCTGAACCACGACCTTCTAGGAAGCCCAGGACATAGTATGGGCTGGTTCTGATAGCAATGTTAAACCAGCAATGCTAAAACGTGGTACTGACAGAAGTATAACCTCCGCATCCAAGAGGGACTCTGAGTGTACAACCTTAAGTGATGAATATAGGTTGGTCATTCCATTTGGAAACAGGAGACGAGGTCAGCTTTGTGTCTGGGATTCTCTCTCTCTGTCATCTTTACAAATGCACACCAAAAGTCTGATAACTTGCTAGGGTGCCAAGAGTAAGGGAATCACCTGACCAGAACTTATTTATGGCAGGAGCCCAGGTAAGGAATAGTCCTGCACAAATGCCCCAACTCCAAACTTGTTCAAAAAACTGCTTTTTGTTCTTAAACTCTTTGGAGGGTAAAACCCTTCGAGCATTAATTTGGCAGAAACTCTGGGGCCTGGTTTCAGAAAAAAAATCTATATACACACAAATTTTGCCTATAATTTTCCCCAAAAGCAGACACCTTTGGAGCGCATTCATAGCCTCCAGGTTAAGATCCTGGTTTAGTATTTGACAAAAAAGTCCCATTAAGGAAAAGATTCTTCATAGTGATGTGCAAATATTGAGTTCTCTCTGAACATGGTATAAATTATTGGTTTTACCAAAATTCAAATTATATACAGCTTCTCAGGAATGTCTCTGCTGATAAAGCAAGACATACCTGGGCTGTGAAGAAGAAAGATGGTCTCAGAGGGAGAAGGCTGGAAGGAACTGGTTTTCTCCAAAATACACATCAACCCCAATCCCGACTGCCTCAAGAGATTGTCTGAGTTGCAGTGCGTCACTGTTTTCTTGGGTCTGCTTCTCATCATTTATCTGAGCAGCGATTGTCTAGGGTGTGTTTAGTAACAATGCAGGTTTGCTCACCCTCATGATTTGTTGCTCACAAGCCGAGCTGTGATTTGGTGCGGCCGAAGCATGCATTCCCTCGCAGCAGAAACAAGGCTCCGCGGGGCTGGCTCCTTGTTTCCATCTACTTGGTTGCCATCTTTTCCTCTCCAACACCCCATATGCACTTTCTGGAGTAGTCGTCAGAACCTGAGGTTTTAGGAATCAGTGTACAATCCAAATTCTTAGCTGTGATACTGGAAGTGCTAGGTGTTGGGGAAACACTTCTCCTGGGGCTGCTGAAACAGAGTGAGCTGCCTGGCAGGGGATTGGCTGGCCACAGAAAGAGCTGAGAGGGAGGACCAGGCCCACCCCTTATGACATGCATTTAATGCCCTGCTGAGGGTGCAGGAGGGGCTGAGAGTCAGCTCACTCTTGGCTTAGCAAGCTAAGCAAGGAGGCAGTTTTTCTAATTTCCACAGAGGCACTGTGTGGGTGAGCAGGACCCTAGGAATGACCCCCACTGAGGGGGACGATGATGGGCCCAGGTCGGAGGTGGAGGAGGACGGTCCTAGAAGTGTGTCCCTGTCTGACAGCTGTCTCAGCCTGAGGCTCCACAGTAAGGACAAACAGGACAGAGCCCACCATCTGTTCAGCATTAGTATTTGGGACATGGATTCCTTGCAGCATCCAAAGAACTCAGACCTCTCAGGGGGAAGGCACTGCTCCCTACCAGCAACACTCGAGTCGGTGGCAGATGTCAATCAATATTCTTTCTAATTACACATGTCAGCAAATCATTTTCCAGGGTTTTTACACTAGGCACCTTATCTTCTCAACCTTGGGGTAAGTTCCAGGAGAACGGTGTCTTCTATTTTTTAAGGTCTATTCATGACACCAAACCTGACCCTGAACTTGTAGAATTCGGCATCTCTGGCTTCATGCCTTTGTTCATGCAGACATGAGTCGCCCTGAAATGTGTCTGTCCACCAGCAAAATCTGAAATGACCAGAACACTTTCCACCCTGAAGACCCACATCGAGTGCCGCCACAAGGCTGTGTGAAGAAAGAAGTGCCAGCTGAACCTCCTCCTGGCCACATGACCTTGGGCAAGTCCTTTAACCTCTCTGAGCTCCAGTGTATTTCCCTGCATAACAGGAATAATGATGATCACTTCCCAGACTTGTTGTGAGTTGGATGTGGTTGATTCACCATAAAATTCTCAGCAGTGTGTGTTCAGGATCATGGCCCTTCCTCCAGAAAGCAGCTTCCTGAAGCCAACCTAAGACCATTTCAGCTATTAGGAACCTCCATACCAATTTGTACCCTTCATAGCTCACTCTTCTTCTGCCTGGTATCAGTTATTACCCATCCGTGCAATATATATTTGCTGTCTACCCCTGCCCTTAGCCCTAATACACATTCACGTTTTTGTAAGCTTCTGAGGACCAAGTTGACAGCTAATTCAGTCTTACACACACTAGAGCCTCCAGCGCATACTAGGATTGAACGAATACCACCTGCATTGAACCATTTAGTATTGCGGGATAAATATTCAAGTTTATGAAGAAAATTTGCACAGATACACACAGTGATGATGTTTCAAACTTGAAGATTTCCTCTGCAACAAAAAAAAGTTGTTTTTCTATCAGCAGCAGGCTTAGCCAGTCATGTGAATAATCTTAAACAGCCTGAAAAATTACCATTGATTTCAAAGCATTGATTTTCTGCACCACAGTAACACATTAAATCTCTTTTTGGGAAAAGACAAAAGAGAACTAAAAGAATAAACTTTCACTCCAAAGGGTGGGGATAAGGGGGAGATTATGCAACAAAATTAATTAAGTTGCCTATTTTTAGAGCGATGACCTGCAAAAGACATTTTGCTTCTAACCAGAAAACCCTGTTATATAAGTGAAAGCTCAGCTGTGCCCCAAAGTAGAGAGGGGTCGAGGTACCTCCGCCGCCAGAATGCATGGCTGCGAGACCCAGAGCACAGGGCTGCCTCCTCCTTTGGAGGCCCTGACCTAGAGGCTGGGGGAGAGTATGAGACCACCTGGCCGGGCGGCGAGCTCCCTGGGTCCAAATCCACAGGCAGCTACCCAGAAGGCAAATGTTACACCTCCGAATATGAGTCCTGTGAGTGAGTCATCTCTGAGTTTGACTTGTTTTGTTGTTGAAACTACAGGTTTATAAAGGGAGTGTTGGTTTTTGACTCAAGAAATCTACTCAGGCATGTGTGTGACGACTTAAATGTATAACCACCATTCATAACTTTTCCAAGCCAATCTTGTTTCTCTGACCTTTAGTACTCTTGTTATTGCCAGGAGAAAATGCTCAGAGCTAAAATAGTCTTGTTATAATTTTGTCTTTACACTGAAAAAAAGGAAAAAAAAAATCCCACCATCCTCTACTTTGCCATTTCCTGACTGCATCCCCACCAAAAAAAAAAAAAAAAAGACCCCAAAACTTCTATACTTGGTTTCAAGCTCAAAGCAGATTTTATTTATTTATTTATTTTTAGAACACATCAGTTAAATCTGTTCATCTTTTTTGAGTCGAGGGACTGAAAGAAATCACACATCGTTTCTGATGTGATATACCCATGGGCGGTTTTTCATCCTACCTAAAGATAGCTCAACTTCATTTTAAGATGTTTTGCCTTCTATGGCAATCAAAATCAAACTTTCCTAAGTAGACGTGTGTGGGTTACGCAACTCCGAGCACCCACCAGCGGTGCCTGTGGTCTCTGCTTCACCTGGGATAAACTCCGGAGCCCTGGGTATGAGCCTGTGCTCCCCAGGGCACCCCAGGCGGCCCAAGCTCCAAGGTGGGAAGAAGGTAAAGGGCAGTCACCTCTGGGCTACTTACGAGCTTTGTCAAAGATCAAACTGTTTGACTAATTGGAGGCAATTTCTTTCCACCCCCATGTTTATCTCCACAGAGAATAATGAGCTGGGAATCATAAAGTCAGGAAACCAGCTTTGATTCCTTGTTGTCATCACCTAGTATTTCTGGGTCTCACTTTGCTCACTTCTCAAATGGGACCAGATGCTCTCAAAGGTGACTTTTGGCTCAAACTTGGTCTCATGCTTTCCTTCTCTTCCCTCTGGAAAAATCCAGAAAGTGATCAGGGCCCAGGATGTAGCTCTCTCCTCCCCAAACTTTCTCTGTCCGGCCTGCTGCTTGTTACTCTCCTGACACATAAACAGCAGCTCTGCTTCCTTCCCCAGGGCAGTGCCATCCTTTCTGCCCCTGCCTCATGAGATCCCTCTAGGCCTGGCCTTCCTGCGAGCAGCCCTCTCCGCTGGATGCCATCAGTAAGATAACTGGGGTAACAGATTTGTAACCCAGACAAGCTTTGAATAACTTTGTTACTGTTCCTGGCCCACTGCTGCGCCTCTTGTCATAAACTCCCTTAGAATCTTATCAGTTCCCTCAAACTCTCGCTTGCCTCTTCTCCCTAAATGAAACTTGATCTTTCTCCAACTTAATACTTCCTTTACAGCCTCTTAAAAGGAGACCATTGAATTCATTCAAATAAAATCATTCAGGACCGTCTATTTGCTGGGCTTTAGAAATCCTTGTTGAGTGAATAAGGGAATGGACAAATGTGCCTTGTTGGGTGCTACAGGAAATTGAGAAACAAACAAGGACTCTTCCCAGGTTTTAGGAAAATGGTCTATCTATGGTAGTGGAAAGGATTAGACACACACGAAAATAGCTGGAATACAGGCCATGCTAATATTCGTGGGATAACGACATACTTGTAGATTTTGAAAGATAGCACTAGTTCATTACGGGCTGAGAAACAGCCAATTCCCATACTACTTCCTGCAAGTGTCTTCCTCTTCCCAGCTATCCTGCCTCTCCCCTGGAACCCCCAGACCTCCCTGCAACCTAGCACCCAGGCAGGGTTAACAGCTGGCCAGGCAAGGAATCTCGACCCTGCTGCTTCAGAGCTGATCCGATCGGTCGGCATCCATGCCTATCAGTTGGTTACTATTTTTTTAATTAATTAATTAATTTTAGTTAGTTTCGAGTACATAGTACATTGGTTAGACATTTATATAGTTTATAAAAAAACCCTGCCCCCCACTAATTGTTCCTCTCCTCTGGTTTTCCACCATCACTACTGAATATGAATAAAACTTGGGTAGGTGCCAAAAAGAAATAATAAAAGTAATAAGTAAAGAAAAGAAATACTGGGAGAATTGGTTCCATCCTCAGCTGTAGTAATGGGTACCAGACATAAGCTTGGCCATTCAGAGAGGTCATTCTATTCCCTGGCCACAGCAATTGGTTCAGAAATGGGCAAACGCCCCAACCAGATTCAGTGAGACATAATGAAACTTTTGCTAGGAATGTTGGTAGAGCGATATTTGTTATATGATGAATGTTAACTGAGATGTGATTCTTGAGGGACCAGGGCCTACGATATGAAACCCAGTCTCACCAGGATGTGAGAGATGGAAAGCTCCTGGATCAAGCCATTCCTGAAGTCATTCCTGCTTTCTAGACAATTCCTGCTAGAGAGTTTGCTTTTCTGTCATTTTATAACAAAAAAATTCTGATACTGGGGTGAGGCAGCAAAAGAAATACAAGTATAAAAGAGATGGAAAACAGCGCCTTGCCATTCTCAGTTCCTTCTTCTCTCGGCTTTTTAGAGCTGGATCTCCACTCTGGTCTTGAGATTTGGTCCCCTTACCTTTTCCCATCCAGGCCATCATCTCCTCTGACTTCACTTAATTTCACCCAGTTTGGGTAAAGTCCCTCCCTTATCAACTTTCTTCTGTTTTCACCTTGTCAATGTCCGATCCTGGGCCATCAGAACAATGCTCCCAGACCTTTTCACATCATGGCAAATACAGAAAATGACAATCTTTGAAGGGTGTCCTGGGGTAAACTAAAGCATTAGGATGTCTATATGGGTCTTGAAGTGGGGGAAAAGCCCATTACATTTTCTTTATAAAATTGTGATAAGAAAAAGTAAAACACAAAATCCCAGAAAAGATGAAGCTTTGTATGACATTTCAAAATAAAATCTTTTTGAAATGTTAAATGAGAAACTTGAGCTTGCTTCCATGAACTTGACTTTCATCATCATCATCATCATCATCATCATCACCATCATCACCATCATCATCATCAGGTTTCATGCTTCAAAGGTGTCTTCAAATCCTAATAAAAACTTTTTTAATGATAATCTCTTTAAATCCTTGGGAGTCACTATCAATGAGATACCTTGTGCATGTTGAGAATACAAAAATTAAAACTTTTTTGCAACCTTTCAAAAATGTCAACAGTTGAAACTATATTTAAAGAATCAAGTAATATTTTCCTTTTCATTTCTATGTACAAATTTCTCATGACTTCTTACTGACATTTCTTGTGATAAAGCAAATGAACTTCTAATTCAATAGGATTATTTTTACATCAGTCATTTCCAAATAATGATGAAGCCCTGGTGTGCAGAATGCACATGCATTGCTAAAGCAGTCTTCTCGTACCTAAAACGAATGCCGCCACTATAGTTCATCAGCCACAGTAGACAGGAGTATCTGACATACATGAAGGCAGAGACTAGTGCCACCCTCTAAAGCCCTCACCAGCCTGCCGGAGCCTCCTTGTCATCAGCCAAACCCCGGGGTCATGTGCTCAGCAGCTCCATGGGCTCCTTGTCTGGGCAGCGTCATGCGCCATGGTTGGCTTGACCCAGTCTCCATGGTGGAGCACCAGTTTCACGTGTACTTTATATCGGTCATTGTGCTTTCACCTGTTAGAACCTAGAGGTTCTCTGTCTTTCTGTCTCTCTCTCAGCTCCTGTAGGTTGTACCTTCTCGAGCCTCTTACTTCTTGGCCTTACTTTCTTGATCTGTATCTGACCTTACTTATCAATGCCTTACTTTGCTATTTTTTTCTTCTACCCATACCATGGGGTCCTTGACCCTCTTTTTACTCCATACCTTCTACTCACACTGCTTTTACCATCACTGTTATATGGACAAATTTGAAATCTTCCAGTGGTCTGACTGAGCTTTAATTCTGAATTTGTGCCTTCTCTTTGGACAGCTCCACCTGAATATCCTGACAGTACCTCCGGCTCATCATGCTCAAAAGCTCCTTCTACAACCCAGCCCCAAATTAGCTCCTCTTCTCACGTCTCTGTTTCTGTTAAGGGCACCACCATTCACTCCCTCACCTAGCCTCCTACCTGAAGGTAAACCTGGCTTCTCAACTGATTGTTAAATCTTGGTGATTCTCCCTCCTGAGGGCCTGCGTATCTATCCCCTCTATTTCTGTAGGTGCCTTCTATTCTAGGTTCTTTATCTCACCTATTTATTACAATAGCCTCCCAACTGGCCTATCATCTTGTTTTTCTCTCTTCTGCTTGGACAGATTACCGGTTTATTCTCACAAAGGACTCCCTTGTTTAAAAGCTTTCGATAGCTCTTTATTGTTGCCTAAATTTAGCCTAACTTCTTAGCCAGACATTCAATGACCTTCACGGTCTGTCCCCAGCCTAACTATGTCACCTTAGTTCATTTAGTGTCTAGAAATATTTGTTGAACTCCTATACTTTGTGCCAGACGGGCCTGGATGCTGGAAATACAATAATGAATGAAATCAAATTCTCAGTCCTTATAAAACTTACATTTTAGAGAGAAGAGTCAGACAAGAGGTAAACAAGTAAACATGTATACTAGATCATAAATGCTTGTAGAAAAATTAAGCAGGCCAAGAGCATAGGTAGCGATGAGGGTGGCATTTTAGATAAGTTGGTCAGGAAGGCCTTTCTGATAAGGTGACATTTGTTTAGAGAGTTGAACGAAATGAGTGAGCCTTATGAACGTAGAGGGGAAGAGCGTTTACAGGTAGAGGGAAGAGAAGTTCAAAGTCCTTAAAGTGGGAATGTGCTTGACAAGTTGGAGAAACAGCAAAGGAGCCAGCACGAATGGGTAGGGCAAAAAAGAAGGAAGAGAAAGAGATGAGATCAGAGAGGCAGCTGGGATCCAGCTTATACAGGCCTTGTGGACTTCAGTATGCATTTAGGATTTGATTCTGAATGATGCTGAAGGCACTGGGAGGTTTTGAGTAGTTGAGTGACATGTTCTAAAAAATATTACAGACAGCTGTGTGGAGAATAGCTGAGGCGGGGTAGGTAGTGAAAACTGGCATCTCAGTTAGGAGGCTACTGCAATATTCTAGGCAAGAGATTCCGGGAGAGCTGCTGGAGAGGTTGAGAAGCTGTCAACCTCTGGTTGTAGTTTGAAGGTAGCGCCAACAGCATTTGCTGATGGATCAAAATGTCAGAGAAAGAAAATCAAGGATGATTCTGAAGCAATTGCAAAAATGCAATTACCATTAACTAAGCTCTCTAAGAAGACTATGGGAAGAGAAGGAAGTCTACAGGAGAAAGTTCAGGTTTACTATATTGTTTGAAGTGACTATTAGATATAGACTTAATATCCTTAGATGTAAAGCTATCAGTTGGATATTTGAGTCTAGAATGCACAAGAAAAATCCAGGCTAGAAATAAACTTGGAAATTGTTTGTGTGTAGATATTTGTGTAGTGTCCAGATCAGAAAAGGTCTTTTAAAATTACAGACAGAGGCCAGTGGACTGAGCCTGGGTCACTGCAACATGTAGAGGGTGAGAAGGTAAAGAGGGCTCAGCAAGGGAGACCGGTAAGTAGGAGGAAAGGAAACCAAGAGACGGCAGTGGCCTGGAAGACAAGTGCAAAAAGGGTTCAACAAGGGGACTAGTTTGTGATTTTTTTCTAACAGTTGTACGTGTGTGAGAGGTGGGATCGGGGAGAGAAGAAGGGAAGGGAACAGAGAGAGAGAGACAGAGACAGAGACAGAGACAGAGAGACAAACTGCCACAGATTGAGCATTGCTGAATCTGGGTAGATGAAAGTTCATGTTACCATTTGCCTTACTTTTGTGTATGTTTGCAATTTCACATTAAAAAGAGTGAAAAACAAAACACAGAGAGTGAGAAACTGTGTCAAGTGTTGATGGCAATGCCAGGTCAGTTCGGAGTAGGGGGCGCTGGTGGTAGTGACAGACACACAGTCTCAGCAGAGAGAAGAGCCTGCTGGCATTGGGTTTGAGAGAGAATAGGAGGAAAGGATGCAGACTGAACAAGTGCAATCACCTCCTCCTAGGAATTCTGCAGGAAAAGGGAAGGGAAATGGGCCAGTAGCTGGAAGATCAGTGGGGGCCCGGGGTGGTTGATTGACTGTTAGTTTAAGAAGGAGTGATTGCAGCCATATTTCCCACCGCTGTCATTCACACAAGCTCTAGACAAACCCTCCAAAGCACCCTTACCCACATTTGCTGTCCACAAGTCTCCTACCCCATCCATGCCACCCATCCACCAAGGCCTAGGTCACTTTCCACCCACTGTATCATCCCAATTGTATGTGATATCTCCAGGTGTAGTTTCTACCTACATGTAGAATTTTCGAGATGTTTTTATAGCAGTTTTTGCTGTGGTGTGGTTCAACTAGGGTCTCTGCAGCCTTTATCTTCAATGTGTATCAGAGCAAACTGTACGTTTCTACTGCAGATCAAAACTACGCTGCGCTCCCCTGACAGCTTTCAGAAGGGAAGCAGAACTTCTACAGAAACTGTAAAGTTTCCTATTCCTTTAGATCCTAGAAGATAGCATTCTATAGCAGCAACGAGAATAATATCTGTCCCTTTCTTTACCCACTCTAAAAACGTGGCTGGAAGCACCAATTCACACTAAGGGATCACGAACTGGTATTTATTTTTAAAACTAACTGAAAAGTCTCAGGAGTTATCAAAGGACTTCTCTTTGAAAACATCAGAAATTGGGCAGGAGTAGGTGGGTAGGGAGAAGAAGCCTTCCAGTTTAAGATGTGGCAAGCTCAGAGAAACTGCACTAAAAAATAAGATATGATTAAAAATACTACTTCCCTCATATCCCCCTCAGAGTACAGCACAGCAAGGAGACCAAGGGCACTTGCTTAAGACTCTTCCTGCTGAGAAGTTCCCTCAGAAGCACTCACTCTCAGTGCAAGAGGCAAGAACAGATAAGACACTTCTAATCAGGATTAAATACAAGATGCACCAGGGATGACCTCTGAAGAAACACTTACAAGATGTCATCAGTGCTTCTATTATGATAAAGCTAGAGTATCAAAACATTATGTTCATATATGGCTGAACGGAGGGAGACAATAGCAAATACATCTTGACTGAGTCTTGATAGTGTGTGCAAAAGGGCACTTGAACCCCCTGCCCTAAGAACCACCAAGTGTTCATTACTGCCAAGCCCTGTGTCATGGGTCACAGAGATGACATAGTTCCTCCATTCACAGAGCCCCTTATCTGGAGGGGAGACCATCACAACACAGTGGGCGACCTAGGAGGCTATCTGTGGCAGGAAGGCCTACTTGATCCTGAGATAAAGGGAAGTTGGGAGTTTCTAGCAGAAGCATTAGCAGCACCATGAGCAAAGGTTCTTGGGTACAGAGTGTGTGGAGTTCTAGGAATAGCAAGAGGTAACACTGCTATAGCACGGGGCAGGCATGGAGTCCACACCTGGACATACAGACTGTGGCCAGACCATGGAGAGCCTTTGATGTCATAGGCCAGGAAGCTCTTACTGGGGAGGAACAGGAGCAAGTCTGCAGTTTTGAAGGACCATTCTGGTGGCAGCAATCTAAAGGAAGGAAAGACTGTGGGTCAACTTTAAAGTTGTGAAAACTGGTGCTGTTGGTTTGATTTGTCATCAAAGCCAAATTCTGTTTTTGAGTTGTATTTAGCTATGCTTATTTTCGTACCTCAAACAGTTGAGGGTTTCATTTTATTTGGGTATTTTTAAACATTCAGATCATTTCATTTTTTACCTCTACACCTTCTATCACAAGAATACAATATAATTGAGCATTGTTAAGTAATTTTACTATGGTCAACTCTGGCTATGATGACCTGTAGCTACAGACCAAGGGGCTGCTTCTTCCCTGAGGGTCTCTCACACCCTTTCCCATTTACAAGCTCCCTGCCTGAAATTCACCTCTGCAATGATGCTCAGCACTGATCTGTGAAGAAGTTTTCACCAGTTTGGGGTAAAATGTAGAAGTAAAGAATGATGTGGCAAGTATTTCGTAAAACAAAATTTGTTCTACATAAAGGCCTTTCTCTTAAATTATGTCCTACTTGCTTTTAGGGTGTTAAGAGTCCCTTTATTTTATTAAAGGATGGTGATGAAATTTTTTGTAAATACCCTTCCATGGCAAAACGGTTGGCAACCCCAGATCTATGCAGATTTTTTGAAATGTGAAGTCCTCTTAGAAGCCCAGGAGGCACCTGTTTTGATTGCCCTCCACCACAGCCTTGCTCATTAGGCACAGAGGTTACCCAATACCAGAGTCTAATCAGGGGAAGGGCACGTCTGGGTTAACCAAGGCTGACGCTAACCTGCCAAAGCGTCGGCATAGATAGCTAACCACACAACAATCAGGAAAGTGCTGGCCCAGTGTTTATCACTTCTTTTATCTGAATTACATCTTTGGAATTTAGTATATTAATGAAAATATTAAAACTTCTTTCATGCCTTCTGTATCACTCACATTTAAACACTGTTAAATAAGGTCCTAAAAATGTATTACCCTACTCTGACTTTATCTCCTTATTTTGGAGAGAGGTATTTAAAGCCTATTATTACCTGTTAGCAACAAAGAAACAAGTTAAAATAGCTGGGGAGACGGGCATGGAAGCAGTCCTTCACTCAGGGACTATATCAAGCCTTTACGAGAATACTGCACAATTAATTAGGTGCTGGAGTCAGAAAGACCTATGTTTGGGATCTCAGCTCACAACTTACTGTACTACCTTGGGTTACTTAACCTTCTGAGTCTCAGGGTCCTCAACTACAGAATGAGGTTAACAATAGTACCTACCTGCATAGAGTTATCATCTAGGACAGTCTTGGTGTCTGGTGAAAAATCGATAATGGTAATAGTGCTATAGTTGTGAATATAGGTTATTTAAAAAGTACTACATTTTACAAAAGAATCGTGTAAGGTCAGAACAGGATCATCTAGCCCAATCTTGGCATTTTATAGGTGGTAGGTGGGGAGGAAAGGGAACAAGTTCTAGAAAGAACACAGAACCAGTGAGAGGCAGAGACTATTTAGACTTGGTCTCTGGGTATAACCCAGGGTTTTATCCACATTAGTTTTCACCACCTGGAAGTATCTGGTTCTTGACTTTCCAGGTTTTTTGACCAGAATGGGCTATACATGTAGTTCAAAATGGCGGCATCACTGAAACATTTAAAGATGGCAAATTCAATACTATAAAAATGCGTAGTAAACGAAATAGTGGTAGGTCATTACCTCATCATTTCAGAATATTTATTGCCGCGTATTTGAAAATAATTAAATGCATTAAAAAATAATGTAACAGAATATCTACGCATACAAAAGAATGCTAAGATGAGGTGGATAAAGTATTATAAATATCATATAAAGATATGCTTTCCCCCATTCCCCCACACTCCAAAAACAAAAGGTGCAAACTATATCCTCCACGTCAATAAAATTTCTTGGTTTCTCAAGAAAAAATATAGAGGATTTTCCAAGTCTTTACAATTTTCCAAGATTATGCTGGGTATGGCTGACAGCAGTAGGCTCTGATGCCAGCAACAGAAGGGACATAAACACATCAGTTAAATAAAGGGACACGAAGGCATCATCTCAAGTAAAACAAAGTAGATACATTTTCTGTTATTTTAAATCAGTAGTTTTATTACAATACACACTGACATACAATTAGAGAAGGAATGTCCTGACATTTTCTGAGCATTTCACAGAAAGCAAATGTAACCATCCAGGCAGTCGAGTCATCCACATCTTTTCCAAACACAATGCAAAAGCTTTTATATGTGATAACTCAGAAAAGTTTTCTTACTCTTGCCAACAAAACTTCAGTGTCAAAAAACAGTTATTGTGAAGTGGGCTGAGAGGGGAAGTGTTTCCTTCCTGATATTCCAAACCCTGCCTCTAGACTCCCCACCCCGACTTTCTAGATGACTTGTTATGGTACTGTAGATGGTAATGTGTCCAGGGGCTAACTGGGGTCTACTTATAAGGCCAACTACTACACTTCATTATAATTGAAAGGAAATGAAAAAATGGGAAAATTAACTGCTGGAAAATGCACAAAGGCAAGGAGAAAATATCTGGGTGTGTTAAAAATGAGATGCTCTTTTCACATAACTCATTTAAAAGGTTACAATTACCATAAACATTTTAACTCCATTAAAGATCACTGGCGAAAGCTTGCTCTTATATCCACAAAAGGGCCCCGCATTTACTGGTGCTTGGAAGAAAGCAACACACTGTGTGAAGAGTCACTAATCCTGGTGAAGTAGACATCAGACTATTTGGAGTTGCATAGGTTTTTTTTTTTAGATCTATTTTGTACAAGACACTATGGAACCTTAACAAATTTTCATCTTTCTACAGTTATTGTGGCAGTCAGGTGTTTTAATCTCTTTAGCACCCAAACACACAAAAGCACTCTAGGAAAGAAACACTAAAATGGCATTTTGGATAAATTCACTATATGTTACGTAACTTGGGAACAACAAAGGAAAAAAGCCCGAGTATGACTTTAGTATTTTATATAGAAAAGCACTGTAGGAGAAAAGTTTGTTTAAAAAGATTAAAACTCGGGTAAATATAAATACATTTTTGGTTAATCTGTGCTATAACATATAGAAATCCTGTCAGATATTCAGTCTACTAGGTAAATCATTTGGATTTTTCATTTCTGACTACATTAGTAGAAGAATATACATTGTTGCATATACTCACATATATATGCATAGACGTATATAAAATTCAGATCATGAAAATTTGTTTTAAATACACATACTTAAAACTTGTGCCTCTAAAAATAAATACGTTAGCTCCTAATCAGCTAATTCTCAGATTCCTTCACAAACCAATCAGAACACAATTTCTCCACAATGGTAGCTGACCAGTTAGCTGCATTTTAAATACATTATCTATCAGTCCATGTTTTAAAATGCAGGCATACAGCAGAAATAGCATTCCCAGAATAAAATACAGATAGAATTCTGGCTTTGAAAATAAATGTCTTGGCTTCCTTCATGTTTAGTTCCTACAGATGTCTACTCTTTGCCTTTGCATTTATGTAGCAGTGGGAGAGCATTTTCTAGTGACAGCATTCTATTCCACTGACATTACCTTCTAATCAAAGGAGTCAGCTGGCATTTCCTTTGCTGTTTTGTTCAAGGGAAACTAACAGAACGTTGCTTGTGTTTGATATCGCTCCCATAATCACAGTGAGTTGTGTTTTAATGTAATTTACAATGTGCTGATACCACCGAGGTAAAGCAGTAGTCCTGGTGTTTAAAAAAAAAAAAATGTCTCCCAGGAAACAATAGGTAAGGGACCTGGTAGTGTATATCTAAGTTCTATGGAGTAACTCAAAACCACTGCTGGAATGGACACACTGGAGATCGATATTGTAGTTCAAACAATAGAAGCGGATGGAAATACTCAATATACTTCCTTTAGAAAGGATCCAATTCACAAAAATGAAACTTTACTTTACTTTTACATTTCCAAAACAACTTCTTAAAGTGATAAAGCCAGACCAAGTTGTTTAATATAGTATATTTAACAACCTTGTCATTTGTTTTTGAATACAAGAATCTCAGAAATGTATGAAATCCATAATAAATGACGGCAAGAATGTTGAATGCCATTGCCTAAATATTTTAAAAGGAAAATTTACCATAGCTGAAAGACAACTGCTAAAAAATACAGTGTTCTAGGTGCTCACAGTTCCAGATTGCTAACTTTATAAATTAAAGGTAGAAGTTATCCATATATAAACAAGGCCTCTTTTTCATTGATTTCAATCTTGTTTAAACCTTTGGATATTTCAGTCTTCAGATTCCACAAGGTAAGGCTGAGTTTATCAAACATAAATAAAATGTTTAAGTCCATGATGTATTGTAGCACTGAGGAAACAAATGCATCAAATATCTACAGGCTGGCTACAATACTTTTCTTGAAAAAAAAAATTCAAACATGTATCAACATCAAGCCACATTTTTTTTTTTTTAATTTATCTGGCTGCAAATGGGGCAACAGTATTTTTTTCTCACGCGTCTTTCCTCTCAATCCTGAAGTCTAAAGCAGGTCTTAGGTCAAAGGGCGTGGTCTTTTGGGAGGTGGTGGAGGCATAAGCTCCGTGTCAGGGTCCAGATGATGCCTTCGTTTCTGTCCTTGAGAAGCTGCCGCACATCTGTCGATAAACTCAAACAGCATCTCCTTGGTGACAGGGTTTGAGATGCTGTTGCACACAGCTGTGGACAAAGGAAGACACGTGTCTCATGTGAGGGTTAATTAAGGCAGCTGACTCACCACAGGGAGATGTGTAAGGGGAAAGGTTTTCATCCCAACATGTCAAACACTTCCATTTTACTGATCTGGATGACAAGCTTCAGATTAAACCATTCTCTTCTCTCCCAGTACCCCAAATGAGTGTTTTTCTAGTGGCTACTCTTTACTATTAATTTTAAACCAAAATTTTAAATACTTGGGTTAAAAGCACGTATTCACAAGGTTTTCTATCCCTCCAAAACAGTTTTTATAGGATTTTAACCTAGCATAGTGCTGCAGTCTTTCAGTCCTTCTCTCAGAAAGGAGTCTTTACAACACAGCACCAGCCCCCATTCCCACTGAATAGATTTCACTGTCGCTGGCAGATAATACCATTTTTTTAAAAATAACTTGTTTGAAGGTATTTTAGCAAATTACTAATAAATAAAGCTTTTTTTCTTATGTGATCAAAATTTAGTATCAGTCCTTTTAATTTTATTTACCTATTTGGTTTTGGGCAAGAAAAGACAGTAGCTTAATTATTTCTATTTTCAAAATTAACTCATCTTGTCTAAACATAGATACTAGTTCCAACAAGAATCTTCAAATGTACAATAGTAACTTTTAAGCTGCAAAACTTGAACTGGCAATTTTTATATTTTCTCATAAGCTTATCATCTAATCACCATCAACTGAGCATTCTAAAAATATACACTTTTATTAACCTTTAATTTTCGTTTTCATCTTTTTTTCAACTCCACTAAACATGCAATCCAGAAAAACTGCTACTAGTAGTTTTCCTTATAAATGTGATTAATTTGTGTTGTTCCCCATGAAAGAAACTTACTATTCTGAATTCCAAAAGCATTCATATTGTACCCAAAGAACACTCTAAAGGACAGCAGAGCAGGTTTTAGGTTTTTTTTTTTTTAATAGTTTTCATTTACTTTGTTCTCCATTGTTTGTAAAACTATTTTAGGAGCTGGAAATTACACTTTCCCTTGCTAATTTTGTCCTTTACCATCTGGCAAACAATGGTTGTTATAGTTTTGAATAGATCTGAAATTATCATGGCTTTTGTGTTGTTGTTCAACAAACTCAACTTGTATACATCTCATTATCCTGCCCTTTAAACGCCTCTCTCGGGCATAGGGGCACAAGCCCACAGGTCTATCTAAAGGGGAAAACCTACAAATGGACTGGTGCCAACCAGGGTACAGACCTGTCGCAACTCCTATGCCAGCAATCGAAGATGAGGGTCCAAATGACTCTATGCCCCATCAAGCAGAACAACAAAGACAGCACATTTTGGTTCTAACACCTTAACATTTTCTTCTTTTTTAATGCAACAATCACTGGTAGGTTGTCGTACTCACCCATGGCGGTGTTGTAGGCATTAGGAAAACTTTTGTCTGTTCTCTGTCTCATGAAGACCCAGCTGTTGTTCTCAAATTTGCATTCTATAATTTTGTTGTCATACTGTTTTAGCTCTTTTGTCACCTGTTTTAAAAGAGAATTGAGGAAAATATTTAAATCATTTGAAAGGCTTTTGCTTCCACTATGTGACAGGCGCATCAGGAAATGCCAAAAACACCTTGGTAACTCTTCATGCAGAGCTCTTTGTCATCTCAGATGTCTAATCAAGCCTAAGGGTATGATATGCACCACCTTGTACACACGCTCATTAATCTGACATTTTATAAATAGTCATGAAAACGGCTGTCAATATACAGCAATTAAAAGAAGCTAAGCAGAAAACAGCCACTTCTGGGCCAAAGACAAATATGTCACCATAGGGACCAATGCCTTCAATACTGTCTGTGTCCCTATAACTTTCAGAAATTGAGTCTGCTGCTTACGTTTCATCAACTTTCAGAATGATCTCACCATCTAAATTCCTATGTCAAAACCTAAGAAATGCCCTTTTATTGGTTAAAAGAAAAAGTTACACACAAAAAGTAAAATTAGAATCAAATTTAGGTAATGTGCATCCCCTAAATATCTTGCTTTTTAAGCAGTGGTAATTAACCACAAATCTACTCTGTATGCTATTTACCCTTTCCATCTCCAAACTAGTATAAATTTAGAGATGAATCTACTTTTGATTTTAGTTGGCAGGTTTCTTGGCTACTTCACCTCAGATGATTAAATATGGATTACAACTTACTCTATCAAAGCTAACAAGTATCCATGGTAACTATAAAACCTTTTAAAAGATATTTCATCAGGCTGTAAGAATGGTTTTCATAAAGAAGAACCTAAGCTTATCTTTGCAGTTTGCAAATCAAATGCCAGTCATGGTAATATTTTAATTCTGTCCTCATCTTTCACGGCTAACAACTTTTCCTCACAATATGGTAGATTGCAATCATTTAACTTCATTAGCATTATTTGAAATGCTTTCATTTTTCTACCCATGTATTCACTATCACCTAGGAATATGAAGGGAGGCAAATTTTAAAAGATGCTTTCAATTCACAGATTAGGCAGTGCATGTCTTCACAAAAACTTTCAAATTGTATTTCTTTTCCTTTAAGGAGCATTACACTTGATTGGATTATTTGCATTTTCAACAAATTCAACAGGTCCAATACGTTCAGCAGCTCTGAAACCAGACCTGTCCAAAAAAGTGGTGTTCCACTTAGCAAACTTGCTAAATTGATTTTCAAATACTCATTATCTTAGTTCCAACTCCCCTCCCTTCCTTTCCGGGGATCCTTTTATTCTGATACATTATCTATACCCATGTATTAGAGGCAACTCTCAGGTAACTACACTTATGTTTAACCATGTGTAGGGTCTAACGGAGGTAAGTTTCTAAACTGTTCAATCTCCATTTTATAATTCCTAAATTGGACAAAGAAGTCCCTAATTTATTGAGACACTGTAAAAACAATAAGTAACAATGCACGACACATGGTAGCCAACAGGTAAAATTCTTAATTGAATATAAAATTGGAAAATGAAACATTGCTTATTTAAAAAGAACCCTTGCAATTAAATCCACTAAAGAAACAAAGATGACATGAAAAGGTACAGTTTGAAAACAGCTGTCAAGGAAATTATATGAATTTTACAAGAATGGCTTGCTATCAACAATGTGCAGTCTGTACTTCTACTGACTAGCAACTGTAGTTAATAAGTCTTTATCATGTAGCTTATCCTTGTGTTTGTAGTTTCAGAACTAAAATAAATTATGTGTTGCTCAATCTGACTACAGCAATTAAGCACTATTATTAAGTATCTGTGTATTTACTTGGGCACTCTAGAAAACAGAGCTTTTCAGAAAATGCACGCACCTGCCATTATACTAACCTAAACCTATTTCCATGTTCAAGGACAGCACATTGTTCTCCATTGATCACATCGGTTATATTCCCAAGATAGACACACTGCAAGGTACCCATTTGGTTAGGTGGTAAAATATCTTTAACTGATAAAAATAATGCCTCCCATATGTGCACAAATTAAGACAGTTTTCACGAATGGTCAGATCAAGAAAATGATTGGCACACGGGAGGAGTTTAATTTTAGCATCAAAATTCTAATTTGTTACTATGACAATAATCATCCTCAGCCAATTACATATTATTAAATACTGAAAGAGGACCCTGTTAGGCCTTCTATAATAAACTCTGTAATCCTAGTTTGAATTAGTAAAAGCTTGAAAGTAATAAGAAAAAAAATTATAAGTCAGGATTCTGCATCTGTAATTTCATTGAGTTAATGAGATTTTACTGTTTTGGGGGGAAAGAGCAATATATAGTGCATTTTATATTTTTTCATGTGTTCATCTAAGTACCATACTTTTTTTTACTATTTGAATCTACCAATAATCTGGGGTTAAGAGATAGAAGAAACTTGATCTAGTACCTCTGAAGATTTTAAATTAGCAGCTCAATGATAACACCTGGAATGAAGGGTCCCAAACAAAGTCAGGTAGAATCACAACTGCTCTACTCTGTACTGTTTTTACAGAATACTTTTTATAACCTAGGTACTGGGCACACTACCAAGTCACAAAAGGCAAAGCATCGTGATGTCTAAACTGACCTGTACAAAGCAGGGAAAGATGCGTTGCTATTTCTAGTAGTGGGACAGAAGGCTATAGAACTTTTGTCCTTGCTCCATGAGAGCTGTTTTGTTATCAAGGACTCATCTTTCTTTTAGAGAGATTACACAAAGGCTTGGAGAGGAAGAGAGATTTCTCTGAACTAATTTCCTCTGGAGATACTTTCAAATAACAAATATCTTTAGAATGTGAAAGCCATCAGCAAATTGTTTAACTTTCAATTCTGAAATAATTTTAGATTTATAGAAAAGTTGTAAGGACAGTATAGAGATTTCCAGACTAAATTATAGACTTTGTTCAGACTTCATCAGCTTTTCCACTGTTTTTATTTGTTCAAGGATCCAATCCAGGAAACCACATGGAATTTAGTTGACATGACTCCTTCCTCTATTCTGATCTGTGCTAGTTTCTCAGACTTTCCTTGACACTTTTGTAGAGTTCTAGTTTTATAGAATGTTCCTCAAATCGGATTTTTTTGTGGTTTCCTCATGTTTAGACTGAGGTTATAGATTATGAGGAAGAATGCAAGGGAAGTGATGTGCCTTTCTCAAAGCATAATATCTGGGGGTACATGACACCAACATGATTTATTACCGCTGATGTTAACCCTGACCACTTGGGTTAGGATGGTGCCTGCCACGTTTCTCTACTGTAGAGTTACTATTTTTCTACTTTCCATACTCTACTGGATAATTACAAGTCACTGTACTAACCCCACTAAAGGATAAGAGAGGTAAGCTCCACTTGCTGGAAAGAAGGGCATCACATAATTTGTGGACATTTATTAAAACTAACACAGAAATAATAAGTTTCTTAAAAGGAAATACTCTGAGGCCATACAAATATCCTGTTTCTCCTTAAAGCTTCACTCATTAATTTTATCATTCATCTGTGAATCCTGTCTGTAGCAATCATTACTGTGTGTTCTAATGGAATATTATACTTTCGCCATTCCTTCTACATTTATTATACGGACTTCTGTAAGGAAGACTTGTCCCTTTCTTCCTCATTTATTTCTTTGCTTATTTATATCAATATGGACTCATGAACATTTATTTTATTCTTTGGTTTATAATAAAATACCATTGTCATTTATTTTGTTGCTCAAATTATTCCACTTTTTGCCACTGAGAACTCTCTCAGGGTTTTATAAGAACAAAATTACTCTTCAACAGTACAGGCTATGCTAAGCAAGTAATTGCCATTACTTGATTTAATCAGAATTTTAAATTACTATTGAGAGAAAGAGAGGGAGGAAGATTACTACTGAGAGAAAGAGAGGGAGGAAGAGAAGGAATGAGTGTGAGAGAAAGAGCAGGTGAGAGAGAATGACAACGAAACCTTAAATATGAATATATGTTTGTACATAGATGTTTCTATCCCATCTTTTGTGAATTGCTCTCTGGAGCTAAGTTGGCCATTTTTCCTTTCCTGAAGTTACAATTCTACTTTTTGATCATTCAAATTCTACCTCTATATTGTGACAGAAGGTAGATTTTTAAATATGTATCTTTAACTCATAAACACAAAATCTTATTTTTACACACATAATTTCAATTTCTAGTACGTACAGAGGCAGAAAAATAAAACAACAAATGAAACAAATAAAATGAAATTATAAAAGTTTTCCTTGTGGTATAAGAATAATACAAACGGCCTAAATATAAATTATTAGATAAATAATCCTTAAGAATTACTACTATATAGTAGGGCCATAATAACATACCTAATTACTTTTAGAAAGTGCACCCATCTACTGGAGAAGTAAAGCATTTTACAAATGCCCTGTTAAAAAAAATATACTAGACCTACCACATTAAAAAAATTCCTCCACTAAAATCTATTTGTGTTTCTGCCTTTATAATGAAGAACTACAGGGTAAATAACACACCTTGCATTTGCTAGGTTAGAAACAGCAGCGGGAAATCTCTCCCTCACATGTGGAGAGGTGTTTCAAGCCCTTCAATCAAGAATCCAACTAATCAAAGTAGCCAGTAAAAAGAGGCTAGAATTCTCTTATTTATCCTAAAGGTCATTACAGACAAGTCACAGCTTCTTCGTATGAAACTCGCACTCACTAAACTACAGATTATTACCTTCTAATAAAATCAGTTAATAATACCTATTATTCAAAATATAATAAATCTTTGTATAAAATAACTGGACAGATAAAACAACATGTTAGTGGTGCTTATTAGTAAATGCTTATTTTCTTCTCTGTGTTTTGCAGTATTTTCCAAACGTCATAATACATGCTTAACTTAAACGTTTAATAAAAAATTCCTAAGACAAACAATGTTTCATAAAAAATGATAATCATCTTGGCTTATAATGTAAAAGTACAAAACAATAAGGAGAAACATTTAAATAGAAAACAAAAAGTCTTGGGATAAGGCCCTAAGCCCACAGTTCCCAAACTGTGCAATGGGGCACTCTGGGGTGCTGTAGCAAGCTCAGAGGCACTACGGGGTATTTTCAATTTTTAGAGGAAAAAAGTAGTAGTGTGTGTTGGACACCCGGCAAACTACTAGTCAGAGGGAGTTCAGTTTCAATGTGAGATTCCTTTAGAAGACACTATATCTTTGCAAAGCTGAGTTTTGGGCATTTATTATGATAAAAACCAAGTATCACAACAATCAGTGTGGAACACTAACTGAGGCTGGTGCTGTACAATCTGATTCCAAGGTTCGAAAAGTTATGCAGTCCTTTAATATGTATGAAATTGTTAAGACATAAACATTTATTAAGTCAATTGGATCTATTCACTTCATAAATAACATCTACTAGTTTATTATTTGTGGCTTAGAGGTGCTGTGTATGAGACAAAATGAACGAAGACATTTTGACAATGTCTGCTCTAAGTTCTCTTCATTCATCCTTCGCCAGATCTGAGTCTCTAAACCCACAAATAGCCTTATATCTAGCATTTAGTGGAAACCAACCAAAGTAGTGGAAAACTCTGCTTCAGGTGCAGAAAATAAGATTGTGGTACAGAATGAGAATCTCTATCAAGTTAATTTCATTCCTTTGATCTGCATCACTAAAATATGTACTCCTCACTGACCTCCTCATTATCAGCACAGTACCCAGCCTAAGGTGCATCCTCGGGAAGAATGTTTATTGAATTCAAGAGACTCATGAACCTCAGTTTATCAAACATTCTGCTTGCTAATGGCTAGTTAAGTAAAGTAAGCTAGTGCTCTCTCTAGCCTTTCTCTACCTCCTTCCTCTCCACACTTTCTTTTCCCCAAAAGAAAACAAAATGAAAGGTTTTAAGGCTTAAATATCCTCAGTTTGTCATTTGAATAAACAATGCATCTGTAGTCTCTTTCTGGATGCCTAAGGTGTAAGTAAAGCCACGACTAGTCTCTGCTACCATGATATTAAAGGCAGCATTTCCCTTTTTAACAGTGAAGAACAAGTACAGCAAAGGGAAAGATAAAGGAAGATTGTGAGTCCCCCTTATAGATTAGGCAATATCAACCATTTCTAAAACTGTAGGATTCATCTTTATATAAATAATTTATTTATTGAGCACTTAGTATGTGCAAAGCATTATAAATTCATTAATCTACACACAAAATCTCACTTAATTTGCCCCACCATTTTATGAGATAGAAATTATATTACTGCCCTTCACAGGCATGGAGACTAAGCTTAGAGTAGTTAAATATCTTACCAAAAGTCACTGTCCTATCTCGCAATGCCATTTCATATCCTACCAGCTACTATAAAACCTGGCATTCCACAGACAATAAATGTAGAATGAAACAAAGTTATTTTCCTACCCAGATTTTGTCTGATATTGGGTACAGAAACCTCTACACATATAAGCATAACAAACCAGTCATATGAAAACACAAAGACATTGGACCTAAATCGGCCACAGCACTGAGCTGTAGAGCTATCCTTCCTGCTATCTGACAAATATTGAGTAAACGTGCCAGGCACAGGGCTGCAGACTGGTGATACAGACACAGTCCCTGTCCTTTGAAATATATAGTCTAGTAAATACTCAAGTAATGACAAATTATGATAAGGGCTATGAAGAAAACAGACTATATAATAGAGACTAAAGCAGGAAAAAAAGATACTTGGTTTTAATTGCAGTAGTCTGAGATTATATTTAGGTTGAGACTTACAGGATTATAAGTAGGATTATAGAAAAAAAAAAGAAGATAGGAAGAGAAGGAAAGAGAGAGGGAGAGAAGGAAGGAAAAAGGGGGGGAAATATGTGGGAGTGAGCAAGGAGAAACACTTTCAAGTACTATGGTTAACAGTATGTCTTAGGGCCTGAGGTGAAAAAGATCTTAAGATCTTGACATTTTGAAAGAACCAAAAATAAAGAAGGTTCTCTATAAGACTTTGAAGGGTCTCACTTAAGCCTGACTCATTCCCAAACTCGTTCTCTTATACTCTATTATACCCTTTTATACCACATTTATATAGAGTCCAGCTGTCTATTCGACACCTTTATTTGAATGCCCCATGGACTTTCCAACCCAACATGTTCAAAACTTAACTCTTTATCTTCCCCCAAATCTATCTTCTTCTCTTGTCTTCTCTCTCAATAACTGGTAAAACTCCATTTACCGAGTTTCTCAAGACAAAAATCTTGGTGGTTGCCTAATCTCTTCCCCTCTTATTTTCCCTCATATTCGAATCATTACCAGGGCCTACCAATTCTACCTCCAAAATATAATCTGAAGATGTCTATTTGTCCCCTCTCTTACTGCCAATATCACAGTCCAAGCGATTACTGTTCTTCAAATTCCTGTAACAGCTTCCACACTGGTCTCTTCTACATTTTCCCTATCCTATTAATTCTTTACAGTGTAGCCAGATTGGACTTTGAAAAATGCAAATTCAATCAAGCCATTCTCTTGCTTAAAAGAAAAACAAATAAAAGACATACAGATTCGAAAGGGAGAAAGAAGACTGTGTCTATTCACAGAAGACATGACTACTTACATAGAAGGAATCTATAAAGATGCTGCAAGAAATATTACGTAAGTTAAACAAGGCTGCAGAATACAAGGTACTAAAACCAACTGTATTTTTATACATTAGGAATAAACAGGAGGGAATTAAAAAAAATTTTAATATCATTTACAATAACATTTAAACACATGAAATAGGTATAAATTAAAAAAAGAAAAGGCAGCATCTAGGATAAATTAGGATAAAATATTTGCAAATCACATATCTGAAAAGAACTTATATGAAGAATACAAAAAGAACACTTACAACTCAAAAGGAAAATAAAAAACAATTAAAAACTGGGCAAATGATCTAAACAGATACTTCACTAAGATATATGGATGGCAAATAAGCACATGAAAATATGTTCAACATGTCATTTGTCATTAAGAAAATACAAACTGAAATCACAAAAAGATATTACTATATACCTATTAGAATGTCTAAACTAACAAATATTGAAAATATCAAGTGCTGACAAACAATGCCAAGCAACTGAACTCTTAAACACACGGGTGGGAATACAAAATGATATAACCACTTTGGAAGACAGTTTGGTGGTTTCTTTATAAAGTTAAACATACACTTACCATGAGAGCCAGCAAACCCACTCTTAAGTATTTACCCAAGAGAAATGAAAACATATGTTCACATAAAAACCTGAATATAAATGTTTACAGTAGTTTTACTCATAATTACCCCAAATTGGAAACAACTCAAATGCCCTTCAACTGGTGAAGAGATAAACAAATTTTGGTATAGCCATACAATGGAATACTACACAGCACTAAGAACTCTTGATAAATGCAGTAACATGGATGAATTTCAAAAGCAGTAGGCTAAATTAAAGCAGCTAGACTTTAAAAGCTGTACCATATGTGATTATATGTAAATAACATCCTGGAAAAGGCAAAATTATAGCTACCCTGAACGCATCCAATTTCTTCTGATCTCAGAAGCTAAGCAGGGTCAGGCCTGGTTAGTATTTGGATGGGAGACCACCTAGAAAGACCAGGTTCTATAGGTGAGGTTGTGTGTGGGGGGGGGGGGGTGATGGGGGGGGGATTACTCAATGACATAGCCCCTGCTTATCTTTCTAGCTCATAAGAACTATCTTAGAGCATACTATATCTTTCCTTTATATTATTTATTATTATTTGTAAACATATTTTTTGTTGGTTATTTAATATCTGTTAACCACAATGGCTAATAATTACTGAATCCTTACTAAGTATTGAGTACTGTTCTAAGTGCTTTGCATGAATTAATTTATCTAATCCTCACAACAACCCTAGGGAGTGAGTATCCCTATTTTTACAGATAGAGAAGCAAAGACACAGATTTAAGTAGAGTCTCATAGCTAATAAGTGGCAGAGAAACATATTGTAGCTCTGCTAGGTTTTCTAATACAGTATCTAATTTAATCTGTATGCAAATCCAATGAGAATTCCAAACGTGGGAGGCCTAGAGAATTTAAGTAAGTTGCATAAGGATACCGAGCTAATTTGTTTTGGTATCAATTCAAATTCTAGGCCTCTGTGAATCAAAAATCTGTGCCTTCCTTTTTCCTAAGAATCTAAACTCTAGGTTGAAAAAGTACTTAGTGAGGCAAAAAGTATACTACGCTTGTGGACAATTTTACTTCTGTGTAATAAACTATAATTTAAGTAATTATTTCTAAGGATTACATTCCACTCAGGAGAGTCTGTGGGTGGTAGATGAAGTAATGTGTGAAGAATGAAAAGGCAGAAGGGCATAACATATTGACTTGAACCAAGCACAATATCTATCAAGTTTCTTTGCCTTCACTTTCCAAATGTATTCCATTCTGACCTGCAACATTTCTGCTGTTTGCTATTCTAGTTGCAGCACAAATCACAAATCATGGTAAATTGCAGAATTTCTCAATCATTAAGAATTTACAATAGATTAATTTTAAAATGGGCTGCATTTCACAGCTGCAAAGCCTTTGTCTGATTTGTAGACCAAAGGAGAAGTCATTATCGAATTGAATAACCTTTCCATGGGCATGACTAGCAAAAGGAAAAGGTCATGTGGGCAAAACAGGCAGCCCTGCCAGGTAAGGTGAGGTATTGGCAATGCCTTACTAAAAAGAATGCCAAACTATGGCACAATGTATCGCTCCCTGTCTGTTTAGTACCTAGTATGATAAGAATTAAAAGCAGATCATGGATTCAGTGCATGCTTGGGATAATAAAAACGATACACAACTGAGCAAAGCTTTACAATCTACCATTAACATGGGGAGGAGGCTAAACTACAATATGCATGTCTTACACTTGTTTTTCTTTCTAGTTATAAGTATGACAGACTTATCTAATGTTTATATTTTAAGATGTCTATGCCACACCAATGCAAATAAGTCATAGTGTATTTATCAGACTGAATTTGATAAATGGTCTACTTCTGGCAGTTACAAACACCTAAATTAAAGTTGTTTTAATGATCGCTAAATATCCATGCTTAACAAAATTCAGAATATACTGCATCTAATGTTTGAGCTAGGCAATTCATTAAGATGTCATAGTTCAAATTTACCTCATTGAGTCCTTCATTTACTTTCCAAAAACTTCTTAAGAATTTGAATCTAATAATGTTCATTTTAAAAAATTCCTTCGGCACTGTGTCTGGTTATATATAACTTTCTATCCTTTCTCTTACCCATTTTAAAACCTAACTATTCAGTTTTTTATAGAGCAGAGACCTCAAAAGAACTGATAGACCTATGTGGCATATTATAGCATCAAAATGCTATAATAATAAATGAAGATTTCCTTCCTGTTCTGCCTACCACTTAAAATACCAACAAAATGCTGAAGTTCTTCCTTTCTGATCATTTTTTAGAGTCAACTCTTTCCTTCAAAATGACTCAATTTGCTCTAGCAGCACTAATGGGCATCAAAGCTGGCAGACCTATACACCACTGAATCGTTAGCTTGAGTAGACAGAACTCCTCTGTTTAGTGATAATGCTCTTGTGATTAGGACCCATCTGAGCAGACAAAGCTTTCCAGGATTCCTTTCTTACAAGTCTGTACCTCAGGTCAGTGCACACTCCCAGTGGGATCTAACCACTTTGGTATGTCCAGGCAGCCAGTTAGTCCTTCTTTTACTCTTTGCCATGCAAAATACATTCTATTTTGTATATGCTTTCTCAACAACTATATTTCTTCTTTGAGAAAGAAATCCTGGAGTTATTGACAAAGGCAATACATAAATACAGAGTGATGATAACACTGTTCAGAATGCTAGGAGGTCCTACTTTGTGTATCTATGTACTCTTAAATGATATTTACAATGTTTTTATTTAAATTTGCCTCATAGGCTCCAGGTATTGGGATTATCAAAAGCCATTCAGAACATATTGAAAGTTTGAAAATGATTATAATAAATTATCTGCATCGAGTGTCACACTCCCTAAATACTTCCCTCAAAAAAAAATTTTTCCCAAAACACACCATAATTACCTTTCATAAAATCCAGTATTTTGGAGCTGACAGAAAACCTGAAGATCTTCGAATCAAAGACTTTCATCCTGAAACATTCAAGTACGAAAATGCATCCCCTATTATCTCTATTAATTAGTGTATCTTTGGCTGTGAACATTCATGCATTGAGAAGATGTAAAACCAGGGGGAAGGAGCAAATTCATTAGTTTAGTAATGTGCTCAAAACTAATTTAATGTTTTTACCCAAGATATTTATTTTCCTAAGAGATATCTACTTTTAAAACTGGCTTTTTTGTTTGTTTTTTCTTTCACGGGGAAGGGATAGGGAGAGAACTAACATTTATTGAATACCTGTGCAGAGCACTTACATACATTATGCTTTTTATAATAATGAGGAAATTAAGGAGCAGCAAATTTAACTAATTCTTTCAAAGTTGTGTTTGGATCTAGAGCTCTACATCATACTGTCTCTTGGTAATATCAAAGAATTTCAACATACTAGAGGAAAAGGAAAATTTCATATTGTTCACTCCTAATCATGAAATTACTAAATTTTGTTAAACCAAAGAGCTAATGACATATCCTTTGCAGTCACCATAAACTAAAAAAGACATGTGGACTCTAGTAGGTCATGTTAAAGTTAATGTAGCATGACCTTCTAAAACAAATGATAAGAAACAAGCTGCATGTGAGAAAACCAAACAAAAACAGACACCCTCCCTGGGCCCAGCCTCAAGTAACATAAGTTTGATAATACTAGACTGAAGAAAAGAGGTCTAGAAAAAAGTGAAGAGAAACAAAGTGGGAGAAATCTCCAAAGTGAGTAGGGAAAAGATATAGAGATGACAAAGGAAGTTCTAAGTGTCCTAAGCCAGGTCTGTGAAATGAAGATAAAGTGTTTTTCAGTTGAGTAATATTCAACAAAGAAAGATTTCAGTGATGATTAGAGCTGTTTAATTTTTTTAATAGGCTCTAGTGATTTAAAATTCTTTTCTGTCCTGGCAAGTGGTTTACTTGCTTTTATTTTCAAACTTGAAAAAAAAAAAAAGATCTTTGCAAGGAGTAATGCGTGTACATAACATGAACAAAAATAATGGCAATTATCTAAAGATTTACGCATTCAGAAGTATCTGACTGCCCAATCTTTGAGAAATAAGAATTGCCACAATTCACAACTCCTGGAGATTTCATTAAGAACCAAATTAAATTTCTCATTTAGTTTCCTCCCTTTATCGTGGCCACCCCTTACTCTGACAGTCCCTTAGACTTTTGTTCTAGTCCTGTCTTGGTGAGGAATGTCTCCTAGGGGGAATAAAGAACAAAAATCAAAATTACATTGGCAAAAAAATTCCCTCTACCTTTAGATGTTCACCATTCAACTATTCTTATCAAGCCTTCAGAGAGTCTAATCTGAGTAAGGTAGCTATGGTTACCTATTAGGAACAAAATTATTTTCTGGGCTATAGTGCTAAACTACTTGAAATTAAGTCTGAGGATAAATAAGGCAGGTGACTTTATACCTTTCCTCTAAAAAGTATCTTGCATAATCTTGGTGCTTAATAAAAATAATATATCAGGTAAGTGGCATGCTTGGCAGGAATGCTTTTAAATCATCAGTATTTTATGAGATTTTCACACTAGTGTGCCTCCTTCTAATATTTAAAAGTCCGCTCAACTCCATGACTATCAGAAATCACTGCGTGAGTCTTTGAAGAGTGCTCTCCCAACCAATGCCATGTTGTGCCTTTGCCAACTTTTAGGCCAGCGCACCTGCGACCCCGAGCTCCTGTGGCTCCCACTGAGGTTGACTGTTGTGCCAGTAGCACACTTGCTCCATGATGGTCTGCTTTAGCCAAATGACAATACAGGGAGGATCTTTGTTTTGGGGGTTTATTCAAAATTAGAGAACACTACAGAGTGTTGGAAAGTAACAAGCTGAGAATGCTGTATCATCTGCTTTGTTTGCCAGCTGCCACAAGACAACGTGATCACCTCCTGGTACTGTTTTGTGTCCAGAGGCTCCAAATTATCACTGCTTTAAATATCTTGCCATCACACTTTCAGATGTTACAACTATTATTTCCATTTTTGCTTTTGAATATTCCAGGAACAACAGTCCTTACAATCCTACCATCTAATTTGTGCTAAATTTACATAAAGTAATGCTTCCCCCACTTTGGTGTTCAATGGAGATTCTAGTCCTTTTCTGTCCTTAGGAAAAGGGAGGAGGGCAAGTCCCTGTTTTAACTATCGCATAGCCTGGAGTGTACTAGCAGATGAACGCTGTGTAGTCCCACTTCAGAGCCTGCTGATGGCAGAGCAAACAGCTGGATTTAACCCCAAATTAAACCATAAAATCTGAACTCCAAGTTATGCAGGTTGGCAACGGTTTCACAAGCTAGGGGAAATGGCAGAGTGGATGTTTTGAGACTTTTAATAAAAATCTGACATAAAAAAAAAAGAGGAAAAGTAGCTCATCTGTAGTTGTATTTCCTTTTGCTGGTTTTGTTTTTTAGCTACTTGGTTTTTGTGCTTAAATAACTTTTGAGAAACCAAAACCCAACACTGAGAACAATTATGTTGATAATGCCAGGAAATTTGTTTGCTTTGTTAAATTGAGCTTCAAAAGCACTTCAATTGAACATACATTTGTGATCACAAGTAATGCCTATTCTTATATCCATTTAAAATGTTTACTTTATTACAGCTTATTATAAATGTGAGTCTGAAATGCAGCACCATGGCTGCTCAATTTCCAGGCCACAATTTTATGATAATCATATGAAATGTATTCATATGTCAACAGAACTGCCTAACAATGCCCCAAATGGGGTTGTTAGCAGCTCTGTCTTTCTGATGGCCACACAGTCTGTGCTCCATAACATTAAGAAAATGCTACAAGCACAGAGCACTTTGAGAATTTTAACTTAGTTTCTAACATGTAATATTTTTCTATACTTAGCTCAGTTTAATTTCAGAATACAGGTGAGCTCCTACAAGAAAAATGACCCTAAATATTGAACGGGATAAATGGATTCTGTTACTTTATTGTATGGTTGGATCATCTTTTTAGGTAGTCTTCAAGTACCAGAGGGAATGAGACGAGAATCCCTCTGCACTTGATGTTCCCTACTGCACATGTAGTAAAAAAGTACCTGGAAGATATCTTCTGTCACACTGGCATCTCACAAAAAAGTAAAGGAACACTTATAATATATGCAGATCCAACAAAAATGGACAGTGGGTGCAGAGGTGCTCCTCCCTCTCAAGTGTTGTTTTCTCTGCAGCACGCATACCTTCCCCACTTTGTGACAAGTAGCCCATATAAATCAACTGTTCAGCGTAGGGACTGAGATCTCAAACAATATTTTCTCAGCTCAGCATTTTCTTGAGGTTCTATTACACAGGTGCCAGGCCTAGAGCTTTTATGCTCAGTATTTCATTTACAGGATCTATTTGCATGCAGTGGACAATCTACCTTTTAGGGGGAAGAACAAGCATGTTCTGTCAGAAACCAAAATCAGATGGCAGTAAGCCATATATATTTTTTGCTTCAGTCTTTTGTTTTTACTCCTAGGTCTACCTCTCTGAAGTGATATCAGGTTTGTGCAAATGCTCAATCAATTCACTTTTTACATCCAGCTACTTTAGAAAGAGTACCAAGTCCAGAATCTTGGCTAGAAGGGAGTACAAGAGCTCATCTAGGCCAAGCCTCTTTTTAGATTGAAAACAATGAGGTTCACAAAAAGCCTATAATTTGTTTAAAGCACATGCCTTATTAGGGGCAGAATTACAAGGGTCCAAACCGCTGGCATTTCAGTCCAGTGCACTGACTCTGTGGTCTACAAGACGATCTTTAATAAGCAAAAGGGATAACTACTCAGAACAAATTTTTATTTGCAGCCATACAAGTTTCACGAGAAAAATGTTTGACTCAGTTTATCTAAGAAAAAATTTATATGCCTACTACACACACACACACACACACACACACACACACACACACAGAGTTTCATAATACAATTTATTCCCTTATTTGGTGCACTTTGCTATTTTCTATCTCATTGCATTAAGACAAAAAAAAAAACTGGTCGAGACCCACTAAACTGTTTTCAAGACCAATCACCAAAGTTAGAAAAAAAACCCTCACAGAGTATACACAGAGAATAATGGATCGATTTCAAGAACCTAGCAAGGGAGTAGGGGAGAGATTTTCCCTTTTCTAGTCTTGAATTGTATGAAAAATGGAAGTGCACAACTCCCAGTTCAGGAGTCTTCCTGCTAAGGATGCCAAGCTAGATCCCAATTCGTGGCTCCTTCCCTTCCCCATGTCACCTCCTTTCCCAGAGTTGTCTACACTGTGAAGACGCTGCCTGAGCCATGCAAACACTCACCTACCTTTTCCGTAGTCCCTTTGGCACAACACACTGGCAGAGAAGAGCTGAGTCTTGACTTTAAAAATTTCAGGCGACATTTTTCTCTAGAGAATTGAGCTGATTTTGTCAGCCCCTAAGATATCACATGATTTATTATTTTGGAGTATAATTCCTTTCTCTATTTACATTCTCTCACCTTAGATGGTAAGCTCCTTGAGTAAACAAAACAAGGGCCTTTATTTTGTTCACGGACACATCCTACCGAACACATAATAGATGCCAATAAATGTGTTGGGAAAAAAAAAATCCAGTGAACATTGCACAAAGAAATTAAAGAAATGACATCAGATTCCAAAACATTCCAGCCATTACTAAACGACTTTCATCCCCTGTACTGACAGGCTCTCTTACTCCACCCCTCTATATATTTATTCTTTCTTCTGAATGGTAGGCACACCATATTCTCTTCCCCTCTAACTACCCACTTCTCTTTTACCAGGGTCACTTTCTCTGGGAAGCCCTCTCTGATTCCACAGATTCTTCTACTTTGATACACTCTCATAGTACCTTATTGTTCCCTTATCCTAGAAAGATGGCCCATTGAACTGTCTCCAACTTGACAATAAAACTCAAGCACGATGAACTTTAATACAATGAGCACAGAAAATGTGCTCAATTAAAATTTTTTCATGCATATGCATGCATGAAAAGTTATATACTTTGGGCCTGAAAACAAAACAAAATCAAAACAGAATAAGCCCAACCTAATGACATAGTCATGTGGGTAATTAATAGCTGAGTCAAGCATAGCTTTCTGAGTAGAAGTCCTTTTAAATCATGCTGCCACATAAAATTAGGTTTCTCCTACCTTTATGGATGTGGGTATGATTTCTAGTGAAAGAGGAAAGAGGATATTAGTAATTGGAGAGAACTGAAGTGGGAAATAGGGAGGGGAAAGAAAGTAAGTAAAGCATCTACCATGCATTTTTATGTCAGATGGGAAACGAACATACAAAATAGTTAAGGCATTCTACTGCATCATATTCATTATAAACTAAGAATTTTCTGCTTCCTAAAATATGAAAGATAATGACTCATCCATCCAGCATTTATCAATATTGTTCACAGTAAGAAAAAAGATAAATGCGTCATTCCCTCTTGCATCAAGTGTTCAAATAGGAAAAGTGACAGATAATACACACTGTAAAAATGTAAATTTTAAATAATTCATTTATATAGGACATCATAGGTCTTTATAAATATTAACCCTTCACATTCTTGTGAGCTAGTTTTACAGGATTCCTATTTTAAACAGTGACTTAGAACTCAAGTAAATAAAAATGAATGCAAAATAAGTTTCTGCCTTCCTGTCTTCCACTCTAAAATGAGCACACATTTCCTTCTTAACATAATTTTCCATGTATTTCCACAAGAAAAATCTTAAAAAATATCTCGATCAAATTTCCCTCCAAATCTGCAGTTATAAGAACTGGTAAATTGGCTCAAGAAATATGACTTCCCAAATAAGTTAAAAGTGGCTTCAATAAAAATATTCAATAGGACTGCACAAAGTTGAAAGGCTACAGACCAAGAAAAGACATATGACATGCTATTGAGAGTCTGCCCGAAGTGTACAAAGGGTTGGCTTCAAACCTCTAGTAATTTATCGTTTTATTAATGACCCAACAAATGACAATAAATAGCTTACTAATAAGATTTAATTTCAAATTTAGAGGTTCTTTTGAATACCATTAGGAAAAATAATATAATGAAAGAATTTCAGAGAAGGTATTTTTGCAAAAAAAAAATGCAGAAAATATAACTTGGAAAAAATATAAAAGATGAAGTCCTGATAAATATTTAATATGTAAGGGCAAATGAAAAAGCTATAATCACTATGAAGAGAGAAATGATAGTAGACAGATTATCAGAACAAGACTTAAAATGAGACATCCCATTATATCTGTATTATTATTATTAATAATTCCTACACCCTTTAAGAGAGGAGGGAGGATGTAGAATTTTGGAGGAAAGGCATTTGAAGGGAAAAAATATCTTACTGATGGGGGTTAAGTTTGCTTAGGCTCACTCTGTTTTCCATCCTTTCTCTCATATTTAGTAAGAAAACTACAAAATACCTAAAGTAACGGGGAAGAAATAAACACAGAAACAATAAGTTCCTTTGTATTTGTTTTCTGTTTGGGGGGTGGGGGGCAAGTGCACATGTGCCTGCAAGTATATGTGTATGTATATGATGTGTGTGTGTGTGTGTGTGTGTATAATGTATGCTTTTTTCCCTTCAGATTTTAAATACCAAATCCAGAGCTTTTAGAAAGCATGTAGAAATCAGAGAGGAATAAATCAAACCTTCCAGTTGAAGTTAGTATAGGAACAGAAAGCTTGTCTTTCATTTTGAACCTTACAAGGTCTGGAAAAATAAACAAAACCTAGCCTTCGATGCCCATATATATAACTGCCTGTGCAGTCAGAAAATAATATATTCAGGAAGAGAATCCTACATTCTTGACTATTAGTCTTGCAATCGTTCCTCAATATCACACTATCTAACATATACTTTTATTTCACCATTTGGATGTATACGATTATTTTTATTTAAAGCCTCTGGATCTGTCGATACAGGACTTGTGGTTTCTAGTACCTATTCTGATATCTGAAAATGCATCACAGACTCAACCCTCTCCTGCTCTTTGGTACAGAAATAGGGACGCGTTCTCCTTTTTAAAAGACATAGGTTTCTTATACAACAAATATTGCTTCAGCTACTATTACTGTGCAGTCATATTCTGATGAATCAAAAAGGACTCTTCTACCACCATCTGGGGAGAGGTAGATGGAAGTATATTTGTATCAGAAAGAAACCAACCACAATTCTATGGTCAGGATTGTATCTAGCACCTGCCTTTCAGAACGTAGAGGAAAATCTCATTTGACCACTGTCTCTGATATACACATTGTTGAGCACTTGCAGTAGATCCAGTTCTTTTAGGAAAGCCAATATGGTTGTAGGCTCTAATAAATCTAACTTATTCTAAATTCTGCTCTATAAGGAAAGCTATTTCAGAGTAGTTCTGATTATTGCTAAATAATATATCATCCTTCGGTAGGTAAACTAGATCAAGTTTATGAGGAGGAGCAGATATATGATACCATGAGGTCAGACAGTGTTTATAAAATTCAGATAGCCAGTCTTTGAAAGTTTCAAACTTACTTTCCTCTGACTCCAAAGCTCTCTCCCATCTAATCTGAATTATATTCTCAAAACATTTACTATTTTATGTGACTTTGAATATTTTCACCTTTGTTTTAGAAATCCTTAAAGGCAAAGAATCATAAATGATTATTTTAGTTTTGGTTAAAAAAAATTAGAAAAGATCTTGGACATGATTTAATAAAAAATTACATTTGTAATTTAAAAAATAAAAAACTTTTAAGACAAAGATGATAACCCCAAATCTCACAGCCAATTCTGAGCTCCTTCCAATGCTGCTTCCTTTTTATTTCTTCACAGATAACTACAAGGCATATAATTTAAGGACAATTCTATATAGTATCTTTCTCATTTTGCTACATTATTGAGACAATTTAAGAAAGGGTACTAAAAGAGAATATAAAGAATTTTAGAGTAGGTAGAACTAGATTAAAATCTTGACTCCAGTGCTTTTGATACATGTGTGTCACACTCCATGCTATAAAATCCTTAGGCTCTATGATACGATGCTCTATGCTATGCACCTTATAAGCTACATAACCTGCAGCACAATTGGTCGGATCTGCCAGATGGTTGCTGTTGGAACTGAATGGGTTAACCTATGTAAGCCATTTGGTAGACATCAGCAGAGGCAACTCTATTAGCCTGCTTTCCTGTGTGTTTTTTTTTTTCCCCTAGGATTATTCTGCACTCAGTTTATGTAGGAAAATATAATGTATTACATACACAGAAGAATTCTCCTTCCATTACATTTCCTTCAGCTTCCATTTTAAAAAAGAAAATAAAACTAAATAAAGTGAAGAAATTAACCTTATGTAGTTCATTCTTTCTCATTCAATATATGCTTTAGCATAAAACTATTAATATTAGCAAATGAAGGTAAATAATAGACTATTGGTTTATTTTCATTCCATTAGAGTTAGAAACCATTGGCTATTTCATGAGGCTATTTATGCATTAAAACCAAAGTAAAACCTGGCTCAAAATTTCTCCTTAAGTTGGAACTCTGTCACAGACATGAGCACAGCCATATATATACCCCCAGGTTTTAGGCAGCCCAAGTCCCCTATAACACATATTCAAAAAAACACATCCATGATTTTAGTATTTGCTTGCTTAGTTTCTCATTTAAAAGAAAGATGCAAAACGAAAGTACTTCTGAAGATCCTAATGATCTGGATCCCAAGGTGATAAAAGAATAAGGCACCTATTTGCAATGGCTTATTAAATGCCTTGGGGGAAGGTGATGGGGTAGAAGGAAACATCATTTTTTAAGATGACTTTTATAAACCTGCTATTGTACTAGGTGCTTTATCCACACTATTTACACAATTCACACAAATTTTCTAAGAACCAGATACTGTCATTCCCATTTTATAGATGAAAAACCAAGGTATATCTAATAAGGTACATAAATTGGATGAGAATTGCACCAGGTTTGTCTCGTTCTTAAGTCTATTCTAAACTTCAAGGATTGGTTTGCTTTCAACTGAATGGCAATTCACGTTCATGCATTTTAAGAGATTCATGAAAAAATTTCCATAAAGATTTCTAAAAACTAATTATGAAAGTTAATCCCATACCCCATAAAGGGCATAAACATGTCTCACACACCACCAGCCTGTCACATTTCTCACAATTAAATCTAAGCAAAAAAAAAAAAAAAAAAAAAAAAAAAAAAAAAAAAAAAGCACAAGAACCAAAACAAACTTAAAAAACTGAAGGGTTCTATTCTTTTGGATAACATATACTTTTTCTCTCATCTGCCAAATTCCTCTATCAGTTACATAGCATGAGCAATTTTCTCACAGGAAATCTCTTGTATTTATAGCAAGCTAATTACTCTCTAGAAGTGATTGTCATATGTATGTGGATGCTTTTAGGATTCAATTTTGTCAAAAGCTAGAAAATTAATTCATGCCTCATCCCATAAAAGCCTTATGTTTTAAGAGATTAAAAGCCACTTCAGAGACCTATTACCAGGGAATTTCTGAATACTACCCTTTATTTTGGGGGATGATATAATCTATGAGGCAGTTTATTTGCTATGATAAAGCCAATGTTCCACCTGTGAAATAAATATGTTTATTAGAAAGCATAGTTTTATATTTTAAAGTTTAGACAAAAAAAATTACATCTTAATCATGAATATACTGTATTAAAAGATAAAAACACAAGATTCCAGCAAATGTTCAAGTTTCCTTTTCTTCTAGTGAATAAGATATATAGGTATTATGGCTGAGATGTTTACACTGGTTTCTACCAGTTAAGCAGAGGCATTTTCCCATCTTTACAGATGTTTTTAGTACACACTTTCTTCAAAATCTACAATATGCTATTTACTACACCATAACTTTTTTCTCTCATGAGAGAAATGTAAGCAACATTTTGAAAACTTTGATTTGTTGAAATATGTAATTGTCCGTGAACTTCTTATTTTGTATCAGCAAAAATGAAGTATGCTACTTTTGCTACTGTCAAAAAAAAAAATTTTAAATGATTATCACCATTGATTCTTTTCTTAATTTTTTTTCAGCTGACTATGATAATACATTTTTTAAATGATGTCAAAGATGCCACTTTACTACAGCAAAAAACTAAAACAGACATTCGGTGGAATCAACATATGGTACACATCCGTGAAGAATATGGGGAACATGTTTTAATTTTGAGACATCTATTTCTTAATCTATATTGAGCTCCCCCTAAAGTGTGTGATGCTAATATAAGAAAGGTCTCCAGCAGTTATGAGGTTTTCATATAAGCAACCCTAAAAAGTTTAATAGGTTTCCAAGACTACTCATTAACATACAGAGCACCTATTATCCATAAACCTCAGTCTATGAGATATATACTTTTTCACTTCAAGAATGAAAAGTTTCAGTGGTAAATAAAGATCTAGAGAGGTAAAATCTTAGAAGGTAAATATGAGTAGAGGCAAAAATAGAGTTCAGTATGTGATTATTTGCCAAGTGACACAAATCACATACCATTCCCAGAAAGGATTGCTCCTTCCCAGAAATTGACTCATACCTGCTTGATGGTTCTTTCTGTATTATTCTTTGCTTTTTGCTCTGTGTGTGTGTGTGTGTGTGTGTGTGTGTGTGTGTGTGTGTTTATATACATATAGTAAATTCTTGGAAAGATTTTATATTTTTCATTTCTGACTCTCACCACAGCGTTGAAAATATCTAACAATTAGTAGATGCTCAATAAATGTTTGAATACTGAAGAAATGAACGATTGATGATTATGATGAAGGTGATGAAGAAAGCAGCCACACTCAGGGCCAAGCACTGTCCTAAGTGCTTCACATGTATTAGCTAACTTATTATTACTTTTCTCTTGGCATCCACTTTACAAGTGAGGAAACTGAGGACACAGAAAGAACAAATAGCTTGCCCCAACTCAACTAACTTCTTCATGTCTTTCATCTCTTGGCTTAAAAGTGACTTCATTAGGGTGGGTTACCCTTGTCATCCATCCAAATAATCGCTTTATTTCCCCTATCATTACAGTCAACAACTTCTGAAGAACTTATTCAATCAGAATTGTACATTACACAGTAAGCTCCATGAAGGCAGGGACTATCTCAGTCTTCTTATTTACTATGCTAATCCCAGTGCCTATCAAAGTATACTTGGCAAAAATGGGGGCTTAACTGAATTAAAGCTTAATGAATGAATGATGCTATGTGGCAGATATTCATTAAATGTTTGCTTAAGCAATAAGTAACAAAAATAAGTGAATCTGAAGTGATATTGAAATATTCAATGTAACTGTGCAGTAGGCATCTGAAAATTCAAAACAGATTTAAGAGAAGAATGAAGATTAGAGGTAAAAATGTGAGTGTCATCTCAGACAATTTTTCCACAGTTATAAATGACCACGAAAAAGCTTTGGCATTATAGCTGACCCATTTATGAATACATATTATTTGTATATTCAGGAGAACTCAATAGCATGTTTAAGTTGTAAGCCCACAAAATAAAAATTCAGAAAGAGTTCTCATTAATTGTAAGAGAGATGAAACCATTCTTTAAGAGGTTCCTCTTTTATAAGAGTGCTTGGAAGTTTCCAGTTGGATAAAAAAGCTCTCATCTTATATTAAATCTGCAGCATGTTTTCTTTACGATGACCCTGGTAAAGCTGAAATATACTGCCACCATGATTATATACCATAAAATTACTCAGACATTAGAGATAAGCTCTGTTTTAGAGACATCACTAAATCTACCTAAATCTTCAGATAAACTTAGAAGAGAAATATGGATTATAAACCATACTGTACTGCTAGACAAAAGTGAAAATTCTTAAAAGAAAATGAATGTCAGAATAGAAAGCCAAACTGGCTCAGTCATTTTGCTCAAGATACACATGTGCAAGTTAAGTTGGAAAAGTATTTTAAGTTTCAAACTGGTTTTACACCATTTAATATAGCCATGAGCAGCAGTGACAGAGACATCAGCTACTTTCACGGTGAAGAAAGGGAGACTCTGAATAAAGGCATCAGGCTCATTAAAGGATAGAAACCACTGCAAATAAAAGAACATTCTTTCTGAGCACAACTGCTGATGCCTTTTACCTTCTTAGACTATCTATATTCACACATACTCAGCCAGTAATTAGAGCCGCATTCAAATATTTAGGGTCACAAGAGCAATATATGTATTTAAAAGAAATAAAGGGTTATTCATTGGGCCCTTTCAACAAACAAAACCACTACCACTGCTGTAGTACTGCCTTAAGGAAAACACGGAATAATTAGCACTCTCTCATTTAAAAAGAGCAAAACTAGGAATGCAATGTCAGTGAATGAAAGTACTATATTTTTCCAGGAGGGATGTAGCGACACCTTTAGGTTCACTGGTCAAAACTTATGGATATAGATAACTGGGTGCAAATTAAGGCCTGATTTAACACATTTAATTACCTGATTTTCTTTAGAAATTTTGGTACTTATTAGCAGAAAATAAAAAAAAGAAACAACAAGAAAGGAATTGGTAAACTTTGCGAAACAACAGCTAGCAGCAAACCACCAAACACAAAAGCATAGTAATCTTGGGCCACTTTCTGAGACAGTAACTAGCTAAAGAGACATTAACAATTCCTGAGGCCATTACTTTATTAACAGGCAAACAGATGAAGATAATACTCAAAAGTTATATAAATCACAAAACACTTTTAAAAGGTTGGGATATTTTCAATACATCAAAGAAAAAACATTAACATAAATGTTTGCTTTAAAAAGTTACATGGGAAATATTTCATTAAATAATGATGATATTGGATAACTTAAGTCTTTACTGTCTTTGTATTTCTGTAGAGCTTGTGTTTTTAATGCACTGCTTTATGGGCTGACAACAGTGATTAACATTAATCAACACTGATCAACATTCTTGAATGAAAAATTTAAGTTAGCAGTCTTTACACAAAAACAGTACTCTAAGAATAATGATAATGGGCTTAGAGAGTCAGAAAAAACCTGGGTTCCAATTCCAATTATATCATTTATTAGCTGTATGATCATGGGCAAATTACTGAATCTCTCTGTGACTCAATTTTCTTAATATCAATAACATTTACTTTATAAGACTGCTATACATATCAGGAGGGTATGTCCTGGGCACATAATACATGGTCAATAAAAATTATTTCTTTTTGCTCTTTATAAAAATATCTTATTTTTATACCTAGTATAATTAAAATCATGTTACAATTCCATTTATGCCAGAGCTAAGTTTTAAAAAATTGTCATTGGTCTTATATGAACATCTAATTTTGAAAATAATGTCAAAGATTATTCTAAAAGGAAGAATATATATCCAACCAGAAATACTGAAATTCTATTATTGGGTACCATATCACTAGAGTACAGGTTTCTGCTTCTAGATTACTGGAAAAGATGTTTAATGAAAACAGTATACCAGAGGAGCTAGATTTTTTGATTTATGCATGTATTATTTATTAATAATTATTATTTATTTTTAACTCAATAATAGACTCTTGATACTATGTTTTTAAAGTCACCATTTTGAAGATAACTCTGAAAAAGCTGTGAAAACAATAACAAAAGGTAATTATCACCTCCAGTGGGAAAAGGGTATAATGAACTGACTTCTTTCTCACAATAAAAATCTGCACTGAACAAACCTGAACTAATCAATCTGTTTTTTTTTTCCCCCAGAATACAATTCTCCTATGAAAAATAGGTTTAATCTTAACTTCTCAAGACACACACAAGAAAGATGAAAATAACTAAAATAACTTATGGAAAAGCAGGCTCTTCCGTGCTTTGAACTGTCAGATCCAAAGATATAACTAGGCATATTATGAAAGGTTCTCTAAAGCAGTCACCTTCTGTCATAAATAACAGTTCAACTTGAGCAGCAACAGAATGTCAGAAAAAACAAATAGAAACATTAATTTGAAATATTTTTATTTTAGTTCCAATTTTCTGCTTCTCTTAGAAATGAAAGCTTCAAAATAATATGAAGAAGCCACAAAAATATTTTAATGACATTGACGATTCTAGGAATTCAAGACCCTTTTGTTATTGTCCATGTTAGTGACCATAATTATTAGTTTCTTTAGCTAGGACCTTAAGAAGCCATCTGAAATACTGATATGAATTATGAAGAAAATAGTTCTTTATGTCAAGGTTTGTTCTTACCCAAAATTTTGATGTTTCTTTAAAAAGGTAGTAGCATCTTTTTTTTTTTTTCATCTAGTCCCAACTTAGAAATTCTTAAAAGTGGTCTGTACAATTTTGCTATTGGTATAATTTTAAAAAAATTTCTAACACCAATTTACCTCTTCAACCATATCTCCTATTACTTCCTCACATAAACTTTTGCTATTGTACCCAAGGCAAGTTTTTATAGCTCCACGCTTTTAATTTTCTATTTTCCTGAAACACCTGTCATCCTTTTATCCCTACAGAGGGTAAATAGGGAAACACAATCTATCTCCATCTCTATCTCTATCCCCTCCCCTCCACTAGCCACCACACACAACCTACTGTTAACTGGTAGAATGGCCTAGTTCTAACTTCTTTAGTGAATCCTACTTCAACTGCACCAGTCTACAGTTCTTCCTCTGCTTCTGACTTTTACAGCTAATTCCAAGCATCTGACACATTCCATCCTACCTTGTGTTGTTAAATATGTTTTTACAAAGATATTTCTTCCATATCTCCAGTCAGACTATAAATAAGTTGGGGACAGTTCAAATATATTAATCTTTATATCCCCAGTCTCTACCAACATACCTTGTACATATATATTTAATTAATGTTTCTTTTTGACTAGCAAATAAGTTTTGATGGTTATAATGGACAAGAATATATTATGTATAGTCAAAACAGTAGGAAATTATAACCATTAGAGAAAAGTGGGAGTTAGGGAAAATAAGGGTACAATGGGATAAGAAAAGCTGATGGAATTTACATTTGCTACAGTGGGCATTAGGAAGCCACTGTTGGTGATAATTTAAAAATGAAAAAAGCAAACTAATGCAGGGTAAACTTATGAAAGGTTCTGAAGGCCATAAATAAGAGACCGAATTTATGTTAGAGACTGTGAAGATGCTTAAAATATAGACTATCAAGAAGTAGGAGGCTCTGAGGAAGAAAGTGACACAGACTTACTTCAAGTCACTCAAAACTCATATGTCAATTGTCCTGGCTAACAGAACAGAACTGAGGCAGAGACCTGGACTCAAGGCATGTAGATCTTTTAAGGACATAAGAGACACTGCCAAGAACATGTGGAATTCAAAAGAATAGACTTGGCTTTACTTCCTTCTCTCGAACTATATTTTTTCATGCTTTTATTAATTTAAGTCATTCAGGCCAGCTTAAGAAAAGTGTTTCAAAATCATCATCAAACTTAAGATTGTGTTTATTATGATTAAGAGTGACTCTTACAAGAGCCTGGAAGTCTATATCTCTTAATAGGATACAACAGCATGGAATAGTTGATCACTAAAAGTAACTTACCTCCACCAATACAATTTCTGCCTTTTCCCTATGTGGCTCTATTCTACTCTAGAAACCTTCACTTTGTAACATCCAATGACTTACATAGTGCACATGTTACCTTATTTCATTCATGCTTTTCCTAAACCATAACAAAGCTGAGAACATGTCCTTGCTTATTCTCACAGTAACTAACTGCCTTTTACATCAGCCAATTACCCTTGTGCTATGCAACCAACCTACTCATACTGAAACTTGAAAAACATCTGTTCCTTCTCTTTGCAATTCTGCTATGATTCTTTTTGCAGCTAAAATCAGCCCTGAGTCATCAAAATGCTTCCAAGATATACTGATCTTGAAAAACATTAAAATGTTTTAATTCTAGCTATGCTCAACTTTGAGCCAGAAAATGAGAAACTGTTTTTCACTGTACCTGCAAATGTGTCACACCTGGTTGGGAAAAAAAATCTTGCAAATGAGATATTAAAGTTTTCTTTCTGACCTAATCAGAGCATTCAAAATGCTTAGGTGATATGTTTATATACACCTGATTTTCTATCAGCTGGTTCTTTCTTAAAGAAATAGCTTAGATATCTAGAAACTGTTTCAAATTAAAAACCAAGCAATACTTTCCTGCAAATCTCTTGGATATTGTAACAACTGTAAAATAAAAAGCATTTAATATGAAAGAAAAAAAAGTAGGGTTGGCCCTTCTAAAAAATGATAGCTGAGGTGAAATATATGACACAATAAACTTCAAAATAGATGCTTTGGGGACGGAAAGGAAAATACTTCACGATTATATCAGAAATACTGTAATTAGAAGCCTTTTAACAACTCAGAGATTCACAAATGTTCCCAATACAAGAACTCTCAGCTCTTGCTATTAACAACTAATGAACATAAACACTCAAAAATGACTAAGTAGCGGAGGTAAGATTATAACTTGGAGCACTTTATACTTCTATCTCTTTTTATGTAAACAACACATTAAGACTCTATCTTCATCCTTGTGGTGGAACCACTTTTCCTCTGGTCATTTAGTCCAATCAGTGTCTTAATTAGTATTATGTCAATTACAGGGATCATTTTGGCCTACTTGTGGCAAGCAAAACTCAGGACTATAATAATAAACTATATAGATAATGTGTTCCCTGCTAATATTTCAACTGTTACCAGATTTAAGTCTTAGCAGAAAACTTAATTAAAAGTTATTATCAAAGATAGCATATTATTTTAGCAGATAATGATCACTTCTGAAGCTATTTCCTGGGTATCAGAAATGTTCTGCTTAGGTAACACTTAGAAAGAATTTAAATGTCAATATTTAAAATATTTTAGTAAAACTGTAAATATCCAAATGGTACCTCAATGCTGACTAATATTTGCAATGTTAAATTTATAATAGTTTCTACAAATTTTCTATTTCATTACATTTAGTATAGTTTGTGAATTTCCTGAACTACAAACTTGTTATTTTTACTTACTGGCAAATAATTCTATAGATGATGAACTCTGGGGATATAGAAAAAATATTTAGCTATTTATGAAAGAACTATTTTAAGAGATACTGCAGCAGTCCCAAACTTCTGAAGGAGATCAAGGTAGCAACTGCATTACTTCTGATTACAAATACTGGCAACATTAATGGATTTGTATAGCTAGTTTCAGAGTTTCAGACTTTGTTACTGTTCTTGAAGAGTCAACAGTGAGAACACTGGTCTGGAGCATTCCTAACTGCCTGACTCAGGGCTCTGGAACATTTGAAATGGGTTGTTTCTGTCTCTGCATTTGAGGAAGGAGGAGGGGTGTTTTTGAAATTTTATTAGACAAGAAGGCACGTGAATATTCCTTCATAACTGTCTACTTACTGGAGAAATTCTTTTATGGAAATAAAATAAAATATATATAACTTCTAGATGTCTAATATAAATCTAGATCAGACAGTAGCATTATTTGTCGGAAATATGACTTCAGCAATAGTCATTTTAGGTATCTTTTATATTTACATGGTTATCAGTGCCTTTGAAATTCAAGACAAATAACTACTTCTTTTTTTTAAGAACTATTTAGAAGTAAAATATTGGTAGGAAAAAAACAAGATCAGAAGTACCACATTATTTCCTTTCACTAAAATAGAAGGGTCACTGCAGTATAAATACCTAAGTAGGCATGATACCATTTATTTTTTTGAGAACATTACAAAATTACAAAAAAGAATTGTTTATTCTTTTTCTTTCCAAAACACATTTATCAAGACCTCAGCCTGAAATGATAAGTCTAGTTTTTTAAAAAACTAGAATACGCTAAAATAATTTCTAATATTTTTCTAAAAACTGTCTAGCTTAAAAGAGATTGAAAGTTATTAGAATTTCCAGCTAAGAAAAATGCTAACTTTCTTAATTGTAAATTAATTTGAGAACTATATTTAAAATGTTCTCAGAATAATGTATTCACAAAATCTACATTTCAAATAACATTACTGATGTTAATAATAATTTGCAACAACTTTAAATTAAAAAATAAAATATTTTATGTTATATCAAAGACATTACAAGCCAAGATGTAATAGATATTAGGAAATAAAGTTTTAGGGCAGTAAACATGTAATTAGAATCAGAGTTTTAAATATTTTGATCACCTTCAAGGTAAATACTTAATGATTGAAAAAAAAACAACTCATAGATACAAATAACAAATTGGTGGTTGCCAGAGGTGGGGGGCTGGGCAAAATGGATGAAGAGAGTCAAAGGTATAAACTTCCAGTTATAAAATAAGACATGGGGAGGTAATATACAGCATGATGACTATAGTTAATAATATTGTATTGCATATTTGAAAGTTACTATGAGAATAATCTTAAAAGTTCTCATCACAAGAAAAGAAGAAATTTTTGTAGCCATGTGACGGTATCTAGACTTATTGTGACGACCATTTCACAATGTACACAGATACTGAACCTATGTCCATAGTACACTTGAAACTAATATGTTATACGTCAATCGTACATCAATTAAAAAATAACACTTGGTTTTCTAGGCATTCTTCAATAATGTTATCAAATATTTAGTTAGTTCTTTTATGTCTCAGGCACAAGGCTCAGCTCAGCCCCCAGGAAGCTTATAATCTTGTAGATAAGTTTTCCAAGGACATGAAGATAAAAATACTGAAACTGAAGCATGTATGGACTGTAGGCCAATTTTGGCAGTAATGCTGCCTAAAGCACCTTGGTAAAATGGCAGGAGAACCACTACTATAGATACTTTTTGGAAACCTAGTCTGTAATTACCATGTGATTTATTAGTAAACAATACACGAAAGTTATAGTAGAGGCTCACTTGGGAGCCCAGCAGTGACCCTGAAGCACCCTGAAGCATTTCTATGAGGGTTTTGTTTCTTCTACTTTTTGAATCTGTATTCAACAAAGAGATAACCACCATCTACCCTTATGACTGAAAATTCGCCTCTTCAATTACAGTACTACAGAAAATTTAGCCATTGTTCAATGGATATGTCACACAAATTTAGATCTGATTCCACTACTTTCTCTCAATTTCTCACTCACTTCTATTTCTCTTTTTTCATCTGAGGGAGATCTTACCTTTATTTCCTTCTCTATCCTCAAAATACATGGAATCATTTGGAAGGCAGCGTAGGCGTAGAAAGCTCCCTTCTGTTCTTGAGAATTAGGATTTTTTTGAAACAGAAAATAACTTTACTTGGCTCCATAAAACATCTTAATTCACTTCTCATTTATTTTTTCCTATACTTTCCTCTTCTCTCTTCCCAGCAAGTAAGACATCTTACCATTTTCTTCCCATCTAAAGCCACTCCAATTGCTATCATCAACTCAGGTGCAGGAAAGCTTCCACTATCATCTTGCACTGTATAAATGTGGCATTCTCCTGCCAGAAGCATATGGCAGCATTAGCTGGACAAGTCATACACTGCATTTGTATTTCCCAAACTGTGAGTCGTGACCCATTTTCCAACAGAGAAGTTAATTTAGTGGGTTGAGAAGAGCATTTAAAAATCAAATCAACAGAAAAATAAACAGAACAGAACTGAAAATATAGCTATTGCATCACACTTATTTTGAAACTTCAATTTACATCGTCTATGTATAAATACACGCATGTGTATGTGTGTCGGCTCCTAATGGAAATACATTTCTTACATTCCTATAGGTCATGGTCAAGAGTTTAAAAGCCACTAAACTAAAATACTAAGTTCTAGGAACTGCATCTTTATTTGATATAATGCTTCAGAAATTTTAAAGATTTAAAATATGGATGTTAAGCTATTAGGGAAATGCAAATCAAAACCACAATCAGATACTATCTCACACCTGTCAGAATGGCTATAATCAACAGGACAAGTGATAACAAATGTTGGAGAGGATGTGGAGAAATAGGAACCCTCATATACTCACTGCTGATGGGATTGCAAATTGGTACAGCCACTATGGAAAACAGTATGGAGGCTCCTCAAAAAACTAAGAATTGATCTACCATATGATCCAGCCATCCCCCTACTGGGTATTTACCCCAAAGACTTGAAAACTCATATCTAAAAAGATATTTGCACACTGATGTTCATAACAGCATTATTCACAGTGGCCAGGACATGGAAGCAACTAAAGTGTCCTACTATAGATGATTGGCTAAAGAAGCTGTGGTACATATATACAATGGAATATAATTCAGCCATAAGAAGAGATAAAATATTATCATTTGCGACAACATGGATGGATCTCGAGATAATCATGCTAAGCAAAATAAGCCAGACAGAAAAAGGTGAAAATCACATGATATTGTTATATGTGGGATATAAACCTAAAAACAACAAATGAACAGGACAAACAAATAGAGACTCATGGACATGGACAATAGACTAATGGTTACCAGAAGGAAGGGGGGAGGGAGGGAGGGAAGGGGAAAATAAAAAAATAAAATGTTAAAAAAAATTATGTATATATAGTATGAAATAAACTGGCATTTAAAAAATAAAAATAAATAAAATATAGATGTTAAATAATTTTAGTAAAAAATGTTGTTCTAATAAGCTACATATTTTTCTAAAAAAATCAGCAGTCAGTAAACAAACCAAATCGGTATTCTTGGCTTCTTCGGTATTTCCTAACAGAGAGACCCCCAAATAAATACCTTTAATTTAATTTACCCTAAAAATTTAAACTGACAAGTTATTCGCCATCTCAAAATGTTTTTTAAGTAATAAATAACAACCTGAGCTCAATATACCTTAAAGAAAAAATATTCTACTTTTTTAACAGAAAAAAATCTCAGGGATGGTTTAATGAATTTTCCAATATGATTTCGAAAACAAAGATTATTTATTTGCATATATTACATATGCATATGAATACAAACACCAATCTTATATGTCCTTGGCTGTAAAGTGATTTTTAAAAATTCAGAAAGCTTACTGTATGAGACTGTGACCAATGGCACCCAGCCCCTCAGCAGGGACAGAACCAGGCTCTGAGGCAGAGAATAATTTAGCTGTACAGTAGTCCCCCCTTATCCGCGGTTTTGCTTTTCATGGTTCAGTTACTTATGGTCAACCACAGACTGAAAATATTAAATAGAAAATTTCAGAAATAAATAATTCATAAGTTTTAAAATGCACACTGTTCTGAGTAATACAATGAAACCTACGACTTCCTATCCTGTCCTGCCTGGGATGTGAATTGTCCCTTTGTCCAGCATATCCACTCTGTATATGCCTCCTATCCATTAGTTACTTAGCCATATCAATTACCAGGTGGACAATAAGTGCTTATATTCAATGCTTACTCATGTAGGCATTTAATCATCTCACATCATCTCAAGAAGGGTGAGTACAGTACAATAAGATAGTCTGAGACCACATTCATGTAACTTTTATTATAGTACATTGTTATACCTGTTTATTTTATTATTAATTATTTCTAGTCACTTGCTGTACCTAATTTATAAATTAAATTTTATTATAGGTATTATGTATAGGAAAACTTATAGTATATATAGGGTCTTAGAACACCCTGTGGATAAGGGGAAACTACTGTACTGACTATAAAATAACTGCCTTTGAATAATGGCAATATTCCTTACTTTTCTGGTTGCAGCATGGAATTCATAGTTAGAATACAGAAGACATTTTTTAGCTGTTCTGCATTGTCAAAGTGAAAACTGTGTGACTCAGTGACTCAGTCTCACACATTTCTTTGGCTGTCAGAACTGGAAGAGGCAACTAATACCAAGCCCTGGGGGGAGGGACCACCCTGTGGCCTTGAGACTTTCCATAACAATCCTTGAGTTGATTAAAAGTTATGCTGACAGGCTTCAATCCTCAGTTTTACGGATTTTGGCTGCTAAGTGGAGCCTCCGGGACTAGAAACCTTTGAGAATAGCATCAAAATTTTTTACTAGACTATGAAATACTCTAGAAAACAATGCAGAATAATGGGTCTAAAATATAAACTACTGCTTAAACTTGAACATGTCTACAAAAATAAACTATAATAAATAACAGGAGATATATATACACACAATTAAGACAAAGGTATTTTTCAAAGATATAAGAACTCCCCTCCAAAATAAGGAACTTCTAAAAAACTTCTGACAGCTTGAAAGCATACAAATAGGAATTAAGCAAAATTTTATTTTAATCAAAACTTCCCTTTTGAAGTTCAAAGACTGCATATAAAGGTATAATGAATCATATCTCTTAAGAAAATCCTAAGTCACATACATCCCAGTATATTTAGAAACTTAATTTATCTCAATAAGGTTGAAAAAAGTCTTGAATGAGGGTGAAATTTATAGCACAAAACAAGAGCTATGGATATGTGAGGCAATTCCCTTCTTACTCTGTATTACAACTCGTTATAAAATGACCAGTGTTTTTTATTTTATGATAAAAATAGAGAATAAAAAATGCATGTTTGAAATCAAGTTATTCAGATGACAAATTCCTCCTAAAAACTTCAAGTTAAAGGTTTTCAATACCTTTTTGGTTAATAGTAAAACTCAAGAAAACATATTTTATTCACTTTTTAGGGTTCTTAATTTGGGGTCCATGAACCCTCTAATATTATAAGTAAGAGTGTGTGTGTGTAAACCTTTCTATGGACAGAGTCCATAGCTTTCACAGGATTCTCAAAGGGATCAATGATCTTGACAATAGAGTTACTGCCTTAAGTGAAAATTATATGTAAAAGGACTGAGCTTATTTTTTTTTAAAAAAAGAAACCTCAATGACATATAGATATTAAGAGATAAGTTATAAGAGATAAATGATAATATAGCATATTATCAATAATAAAGAGATAAAAGATAAATGATAAGCTGGAATAACGTTCCCTAAAAATAACAAAATCTGAAACTAGCATAAAGATGTACTAGTCTAAAACTATACCGATGTCCCAAGTTTGTACAAGTTTGTGTCTTTATCTAGGGCATGGACAGAAAACTAAAACTAAAAGATAGGCAATAATGGAAAAGTGTGTGTATGTGTGTGTGTCTGTCTGTAGAATGGTTATAATGACTAATATTATATATATCAATAGTACAGATATCTATTGTCATGCTACAGCAAATTTAGCAATTATAGCAAATTTTAATTTTGAACTCATTTAAGATTTGTCCAAATATCTATTATCCTTTTTGTTTTTCTTTTTCTCTCTCTGATCGTCATAAAACGGAGCTTCTTTTTAAAATACAATTGTAAAATATCTCTTTAACAAAGCCTCTAACACCAAGCCACTCACACTTACTCCTGTGATGTTAGTGAATAAAAATTCCTTCACCTAAATAGTCAAGTGAACAATTTCCTATCTTGATTTATAAAAAAATAAATAAATTTAACAATCAATATGCCTTAAGAAAAAAAAGCAGTTTCCATTTATTAAAGGTTATATCTGATATCTATATCACACAGCATAGTATGATATATTTAATTTAATGGGAGAAAAATGAACACAACAAATACTGGTATTTTGTGTCAGGTGTAAGGCAACGGAGGAAATAAACCTTGACTTGACTAGCCTAATCTAAAGCATTTAAACTATAATTTTTAAATCATTTTCCAATTAACTTGTAAGTATCAAATCAGGTAGGGATCTATATAGCATTCTAATAAAAACCATTGGAATCAATAATTAATAAGGATAAGAAATTCTTTTACAGTATATGAGAGAAACCTTTCCTACAGCAACATCAAAGGAAAAAGATACCCTAAAATGATGGACATCTTTCTATTGAGTTGATTATCCAGGCGTAAAGGGTTGACAAAGGATTGACTTCTGCCACTAGGCTTGTTAGGAAAGGCCTGGATATAGAAAATATTATCTTACAGAATTAAGTGAGTGAGTGAGTGAGTGATGGAGGAATTACCCTCATACATATACTTACACACACACACACACCACCCCTTCCCAAAACACATCAAATAAACCTCTCATTTCTATTTATTTCAGTTCTAATAAAGAGAACCAGGATTTTCCAAACCAATGGACAGAAAAAATTTTGGCTTTCAGAAGTGTTCCTGCTGAAACTTATTAGAACTCCTAGCTATATGTTGAATTAGGTGAACAGGACAGTAAGAGAGGTTTATGAAGAGGCTCTTTACAGCTCTACTCATGTTCTAGGAATCAAAAACAGAAAGAAAAAAAAAATGTTCCTGAATGCTTGCCATTATTAAAGCATCAGAAAAGTTCAAGATGGTCCACAAGATACTGACAATGGATTTTCGAGAGTGTTTTGATTTAAGTTATATTAATGGAGGCTTTAATTTAAAGAAGTGCTGATGCTAATGTAAGTAAGATTTTTCATTTAATATATAAATAATGTGACTAAACCTCTACAGTTATTAAATATCTTGAATGTCTTATTTAGACTCAGTCTATTCTAAAATCCTTGGTTTTCAACACATAAAAATATATGTCACATATATGCAGTGGAAAGGAATTTAAACTCATAGTTCGCAAATGAATAGGAGACAAATAACTCATGAAGACAAGAAACAAATATGAAGAAAAATCATAAGATTAAACAAAAAACAAAAACCAATTTTACAAGTCTCTCAAAAGTTGTAATAACAAAGAAAAAGAATGGTCTCAAATTTTCCTTTTTAACCACCTTGAACATTCATATTATCTCATTTCTTACAAGAAGTCCTAGATAGAATCTATGATCAAACCTTAATTAATATTACTATAAAAATAATTTTTGATGAAAGATTAAATGCTTTCCTTCTAAGGTTGGGAACAAGGCAAGGATGTTTGTTCTCACCATTTCTATTCAACTCTGTATTGTAGATTTTAGCTAATGTAGTAAAGCAAGAAAAAAACAATAAAAAGAATCCAGATCAGAAAGAAAGAAGGAAAACTGTCTTTATTAGATGACAATCAGTGATGTAGAAAATCCTATGAAGGCTACTAGAATAAGTGAGTATAATAAAACTGTAGGATTCAAAGTAAACACATAAAAATTTAGTCATCTTTTTATATACTAGCACTGCATAATCAAAATGAAAATTTTAATCAGTGGTCACCTGAGGACTGAAAAAGGAAAGGTGGGGGAGGAGGGTGATTTCAGAGGAACATAGGGAAATGTTTGGAGTGACAGTTTCATTTCTCTTAATTGTGATGATGGTTTCAGAAGTGTAAGAATGTAAAATTTATCAGATTGAACACTTCATATATGTATAGTTTACTGTATGTTAATTACAACTCGATAAAGCTGTCAAATGTTTTCTTAATGGCAAAAGGGGTACTATGAAAGGTTAATTTATGGCTCTAAATTGTACTCTTTTAACTAATAGCAAATATTTTGGTCAGAGTTAACTGTATGGGCAAAAATAGTAAAATAATCAATTCTTTACAAAACTGAATTACTTCTTCAGCAGAGATGCAAAAGCAAATGAAATTACTAGTTCACATTCACGATATTTTTGATATGGGTGGCTTCTGGACAAGTGAACTACATCTAAGAAAAGTATACTGGAAAATGAACAATCATACCTTGATTTGTGCAAAAGGTCTTTCATAACCTCCAACATAAAGAAGGCCAACATTCTGAGGAAGTAACCTATAAAGGAAAAAAATAAAAGGATTATTTTTAAAATACTCTTCCTTAAATATAAGTTTAAAACAATCATCAAAAATTATGTAACAGATATTGTGGAAAAAATAGTATTATGCAATTATTCTTGTCTTTTGCACTATAGGATAGTAACTAACAAAAAAATAATTCTTATACTTCAGAAAACAAGAGGTAAAGAATGAAAACTTAAATGTAGAACACTAACATATTAGTAATTCTAGCAAATTACTTCATAGTATCTCTGGGGGAGAATTAAACAAAGTGATGCACATTTTAAAAATCTATAAGGATTCAATTCAAGAAACATTCATTATATGTCTATATTTTTGCACTAAAGGAGATAACACAAACCTAAATAATTAGGTCTCAAAATCCAAAAGGAAAACCAGACACATAAATAATTAACCTTAACAAAAAGTGGTCTCCCATAAGTTCTATTTATACAGGTATATGCCATTGCAAAGTTCTGGGGTAACGGGTAATGGCTATGCAGACATCTGGAGGGTGGGTAAGGCAAGGGAGAAACTTAACAAAGTCCTGAAAATGCAGATTTGTGACAAAGAATAGACAAGTACAGCTGGAATAGGGATAATTTAGTTAGAGATGAAAACCCAGAGGACGTTTGGAATGGATGACAATGTCAAAAGCCATATCTTTATTTTATAAGCAATATGGAGTCATATTTTTATGAAATGTACTTATTTCTTATTAAAACAATAAACGAACATGAAAATAAAATCATTTAATGAAAATCAAGCCATATAGCGGGTGGGAAAAAAATAAGGGTTACCTTTCCTGTATCATCTCTACCTTCCTATTCCCATTTTAAAGGTTCACCATTCTTGACTGCATTAAAACATTGTGAATGAAGAAATACCATCATTGGAACTGTACTTGTGAGTGTGTTGTGGTAAAGTAGGAGAAGAGCATAATTAAAATAAATATTCTGTGTTTATCTCATCTTTCATCATAAATCTTTCCCTAGCAGACACTGAATAAATGGACAAAACTCCAGTCTTAACATTATTATACATAAAGAATATGGGAAAAAAATTGTCTATACTCCTGCCCAAAGCAACTAGGACAAGACAGAGTCTCCTCAGAGTGTGAGGAGTAAAAGTAACTGACTTTTATTGCAGTGAAAAATTATCTCTAGAATAAATGTAAATTATATTGCATGAATCTAAGAATGGAATACCAAGTAGTATCTAAAGTGAAGGGGAACTAAACTTCTCTCAACTTAGGATGCCTGTGATATTCTATGGTATCTTCTAATCGAGGTGACAGTTGTGAGGGGGCAGTGCGATGACCTTCCACTCACTCAATCTAGTAAGACTAAGAAAGCAAACTCTCAAAGCACCTTAGATTTGATAAAGTAAGGTAGATATTCAATCTTCCAGGAATACCACATATTCCCCAACATTCTTTAAAGGTCTATAAAGCATTGAAGGCCAATAAGAGAATGTTAACAGTTGATGAACATCATCCTGAATTAAACCAATTTAGCAAAAAACTATTTAACTTTGGAATAAAATATTTTTTTTAATTCATTTATTATGTTGTTGAAGGTTATAGACATGACTAAAGGCATTTATTTACTGGATGCAAACAGAAAGCATAAGAAATGTCCCCAAAACTCATCTGTGAAATGGAAGATTTCTTAGCCATCAATTGACAAATAAGAAATTAATCCAACCAATAAACTTTAACTTGCAATTCATTGCTAGTATTATAAATTTAATGTTAGTTAAATATAGCACTGGTAATTTATTTCCTGTATAAAAAATGTTCACAAAAAAAACTTGATAAACCCCTTCAGATATAAGAATAGTCATTGTTCATTCAAATACATGCTAAAAAAAGAGACTAAAAGTGGGCTGACATTAAAAAATCAATAGGCCTCTAATTACTATGCCTATGCATTTCAGAAAGCTTGCCAATACTGTTTACTGTGTCTTCCTTCCTCTAACTTGCCTATCTAATAACTACCGTTTCCTAAGCAAAAATTTTTTTAAATACATCAATTACAAAGCATACATGTATTTCGTTTTTTAAATACTGTCCTTTCTCATTTGTATGCCTATTACTGCTTACCACAGATTATATTACCACCATCATTTGAGTGGGTTTTAATATGCATCATATTTAAAGACCTGCTATGAGTAAAATAATTAATACTTTGAAAACACAAATTCCCACTGTTAAGATGGAACATTTGTTAAAATGTTTTCACCTTTCAAAAAGTTGCTTTGTCAAATTGTATATATAATTATTTTCAAATAATAGTCATCACTTATGATAACAGGGTACTTGTGTATAATATAGCAAATCACATTTTAAATCCTCAGAATAAGATATTACTTCAGCACTGATTTCATTTGTGTGTGGATAGACAGACAGACAGACACACACACACACACACACACACACACACGTTAAAATGGAAACCCTAACTCATTTAGAAACAGGTAATTGTTTTGCCCTTGAGTTACATTACATGACCATTAACATAACCATTACACAAATTAACAATTCCTAAGATATTTGCTTGCAACTAAATGCTTCTATAGTGTGGCTACCAAAAAGGCTGGAAAGTAGTAATAAGAAGGCACTGTTAGGTTAAAAAAAGAAAGAAAAATGATCTATTAGAGCTTTTGAAAAAGTAAAGACAGGCAAGACTAGTTTCCTAATTTCTTAAGTACAAATATTAACAAATATCTATACTGGAAAGAAAGCTGCAAAATTATTTCCAGAAAAGTTCCTCGCATAAAGGAAAAATAAAACTTATCAGGTAATTAAATAACACTATTTAAAAGAACTTCATTTACCATAAACTGATGATATATCAGATATAGAAATAATGCTTTGAAAAGAAACTGACTACAATTATTTCAAATTCAAAGTCTTAAAAAAAAGGGGAAGGGGATCTTTTTAAAACTAAGAATAAACTAGATAACTCAGAATTAACTGTTCTGTCTACAAGTCTTAATTACAATGCCCAATAAAAGATCTATTTTTAAACTACAACAAATTATCTTGAAAAATTTATAGTATCTTTGAGTACTCATTTACATAAAATCCCACTTCTTAGCTAAACAGCAAGCTCTCCAAAGAGCAGACTACATCTTATAATAATCTACTGCCAGTAAAAACGGACAAAACAAATGCACTTACTATGGGATCAATAGTGCCCTTTGGAATTTGAGAAAATGCACGTTATTAAGAAGACCTTCTGTAGGATCTAAACAAAAGCAAGGTGAGCCCTTAGGCCCAAATAAAACTTGGGTGAGCCACTGAATAAATTTATCACTATCCTTAGAGACTCCTCACACTTTTCTATTCATTCTAGTTTGCATTCTAAACCCTAGTATAGGTATGACAAATGCTACAGACTTTTGTAAAAAAAAAAACAAAAAACAAAACAAAAAAAAAAAAGAAAAAGAAAAAATAACCACCACCACCGATAGCATGTTTAAATAAAGAATCTATGTGCCAACAGAAAAAAATTACCTAAAAATGATGTTTGGTTAAGTGAAATATATATATTGAGTATAAAATAAATAACAGAAATAAGTAAGACTATGGAAGGATAAATAAGATGCCGAAGTAAACAACAGAAAGCTAAATCATTTTGCAAAGGTATACAAGAAATACTCAGCTACCAATATTCAGAGAATATCCTATCTTACACCATACACAAAAATCAATTCAAAATGGATTAAAGACTAGAACATAAGCCCTGAAACCATAAACTCCTAGAAGAACACATAAGAAATGCGTGAGACATTTGTCTTAGCAATGATTTTTTGGATTTGACACCAAACCCAAAGACAACAAAAGCAAAAGGAAACAAGTGAGACTATGTCGAACCAAAAAGCTTCTGCACGGCAAAGGAAATAATCGACAAAATGAAGAGGGAACCTACAGAATGAGAGAAAATATTTACAAATCATATATCTGATAAGGAGTTAATAACCAAAACGTATAAAGAACTTAAACAGCAAAACAAAACAAAACAAAACAAAAACCTCAAACAACCAACCAAACAAAAAACCCCCCAAAGAATCCAATTAAAAAATGGGTAAAGAAACTAAAAAAAAACAAAAAAAAAAACAAAAAAAAACAAAACAAAAAAAACATACAAATGGCCAACAGATACATAAAAATGTATTCAACATCACTAATCATCAGGGAAATGCAAATCAAAAAAAACCACAATGAAATATTAACCTCACACCTGTAAGAATGGCTAGTATCAAAAAGACTAGAGATAACAGATATTGGCAAGGCTGTGGAGAAACCCTTGCATACTGTCAATGGGAACGTAAACTGGTATAGCCACTATGGAAAATAGCACAGAGGTTCCTCAAAAAATTAAAAATAGAACTACCATATGATCCAGAAATTCCATTTCTAGGTACATATTTGAAGGAAACAAAATCACTATCTGGAAGAGATACCTGCATCTCCATAATCATTGCAGCAGTATTTATAATAGCCAAGACAAAGAAACAACTTAAGTGACCACTGATGTATGAAGAAAATGTGTGTAAGGAATATTATTCAGCCATAAAAAAAAAAGGAAATCCTGCCATTTGCAACAACATGGATAGCTCTTGAAGGGATTATGCTAAATAAGTCATAAAGAGAAGGACAAATATTATATGATCTCACTTATATATGGGACCAGATTGGTGGTTGCCATTGGGGGAGGTTGGGGGGTGGAGAGGGAGAATGGGTGATAGTAACCAAAGTTACAAATGTCCAGTTATAAGATAAATAAGTTCTGGATGTGTAATGTACAGCAAAGTGACTAGTTAACAATACTGTACTATATATTTGAAAGGTGCTAAGAGAGTAAATCTAAAATTTCTCATCACAAGAAAAAAAAAATCTGGAACTACATGAGGCGATGGATGTTAACTATTAACTAAACTTATTGTGGTAATTATTTCACAAATCATTACATTATATACCTTAAACTAATACAATGTTCTATGTCAGTTATATCTCAATAAACTCGGGAGAAATATTTGAAAAGAAAACATTATTTAGACACTGAAAGAAATGACTGAGTAGAAGAAGTTTATAACATGCATTATCTCCTACGCTGAACATACACATAACCTAGGACTTGGGAATTCCAATTTTAGGTATACAGCCAACAAATGTATGTACATGGTTCTAAACACGCATATAACTATGTTTGGCTATTATGCGTAATTACCCTAGAACTGCTGTTCATCCAAATGTCTAAATATAATATGTTTTATAGAGAGAGCAAAGAAAAGAAATGAATTCCATATAGCATGCATGAATTTCAAAATCACAACATTGAGCCAAAGAAGCCAAACATAAAAGAACATAGGCTGAATTTATGTTATGGTTCAAAAACAGGCAAAACCAAACTCTATGGTTTAGAGATCCATACCCAAGTAATAAAAGTAAAAAGAAGAGCAAGGAAGTAAAACCACTGAAGTCTAGATAGTGGTTACCTTTGGTGGAAAGGAGAATTTTGTGAATGAGAAAGAGCATGCTAGGAGCATCTAAAATGCTGGAAATATTTTCTTTCTTGACCTAGTGATTAAATGGGCGTTGCTTACATGAAATTTCATTGAGTTATACATTAATGCTTTCATTGAGTTATACATTAATGTGTTATGTACTTTTTTATATGTATTATATTTCATAATATAAAAGATCTTAATATAAAAAGCGCAAAGAAAAAAAACAACATAAGCAATCAGTAAGAGTGAGAGTGACTCCTAAATTTGGGATACAATATTAATTGATACATTAACTTATTTTAATATTCCTATATAAACAGATAAATACTTAGGAGATGAGCTACTAGTGAATCCAAAAGTCACTCCTTCCCTTCTTAGTATTAGAGTTACACATTCTATGGCATAAATATAATATGAAAGCACAAAACTCACATACCTAGGCTATCGGTTTTAAATATAAAGGAATTAAAACTGAAAAAAAGAAACAACTGCATTAAAAATGTACAGACAAATTTACCACTCCCAGCCAAAACAGAGTAACAAGAACTGGATTAGGCCCTATTCCTATTAAAAAACTAAATATACAAGATGGTATAATGGTTTTCAGATATTGAACAAAAGGCAACACAGGTCAGTGGTACCTGAGAGACGGGAAACAACTAAAGTGAGTCCTAGCACTACCAGGTTTATTACCTGGAGTTTTTAGACCATGGTGCATGAAGGGATAATTTCTAAAATATTTACTATCTGGTCCTTCAGAGAAGAAAACTGTCAAATGCTACCCTAAAGACATGAAAGCATATATCTACACAGAACTTGCACCCAACTTTCATAGCAGCTTTATTCTTGATAGCTCTGAACTGGAAACTTTCCAAATATCCATCAAGAAGTGAATGGATAAGTAAATTGTGATCAATCTATAAAATAAAATACTACTCAGCAGTACGAAGAAATAGACTACTGATACACCTAACAACATGGATAAATATTAAAAGAAGAGGGGGTCAGGGGGAAGCACATATTGTATGCTTCTATTTCTATAAAATCCTAGAAATTACTATTTCCATTTATATAAAATTCTAGAAATTACTCAGCAAAGCTGTAAAAGTGTACAAATTTCATCTTTTAAATTTTGAAAACTATAATTAAAAAAAAGGAAGTCTACAACTGTCTGTTACGTCATATAGAGAACTGAGCCTACAAATAATTCTAAATTGATCTACCCTGATCTAGATTCTAAACAGACAGTTGATTCATTATTTGAAAAACTGCCTGTGTAAAGATGAAGCCAATAGGTTGAAAAGTAGATTTTAACAGGGAAATCATTAAATACATATAGCTCTTTGCCTAATTTGTTATCTAATGATCCTAAGAATTATTCTATGGCTTATTTCTACCAACTGAAGAAGAGGGGGGAGAATGATTTATGTAGGGGTTAGCCTCAAATGCAAACTTCTGAAATCATCTGCATCATCATCATATTCATAATTTTCATCTGATCCCATGAAGTATTTGTAAAGCACATTTGTTAAAAGGTTAAATGGAATAAAAATTTCATTTCCTGTATTGGGAAATTCTGAATCTTATTTTTTCCCCTCTACTTCTGTTGTACAAGTTTCCCTTGTATACTTCAGATAAGAATTCGACTGTGAAGTCCTCCTTTTCCCGGGGGGAAAATGTAGGAACATTATGTTAAAAAGCTGTTTCTGCAGAAAAAGAAGTACAAAAGATGTTTTGGAGAATAGGAACAGAAATTTAAGCTGAGCGGATATAATTCACAATTCAATTTTTTTAGTCTAAATTATAGCACCATGTCACATGTTACCAGCTATTTCAATAATAGCTATGATCAATCAAAGAGAAAAATGTTGTTGTTTTTTAAATCAGAGCCCATAATGACTAAGATTATTATATTCCGCACTGAAAGGAACTACTGCAAATCTGAATTTCAGCTCCATAGAACTCTCCACAAAAATACAAAGATCCATCTAAGTGTTTCATTGCTAGAATATACATTAAATTAATCTTCTCTTTGCTTTTAATTTTAATTTAAATACTCCTTTAGTAAATGTTATATATGAATTCTTTTTCTTAAAATATGGCTTATGTAGATAATAAATTATTATTTTTTCACTGCTAGGCATATACTAGCTATCTTTATTTTTAAAAGTAATTATTTCTTTATCATTTTCATGACTCTATAAATGTGAATCAGCTTGTTTTGAGATAGCTCGATAGTTTCTGTCTTAATTTAATCAGTATATTCTTTTGTTCAAACAGAGTAACTATTGACTAACTGTAGTTAGGTTTGTAAAGCCCATAAGGGAACTTCTTACCTAGCTGAATAGTTCATTTAAACTATGACAATTCATTTTATCCTTTGATATCTTCCAAATACATTTGTAATTAATAATATAACACTAGAATTATTTTTTTAAATTGTTTCAAATTTAAATGTTGAGCTACACATCAATTATTTTGCTTAAAAATAACTATCCTTGATGTATGCCTTGATCAACAATTAAAACGTAATATAATGTGTGAGATAGTTTAACCTCAGTAATATAACTATAATCTAGCCTAAGTAATGACCAATTTCCAGAATCTCAATTTCCAGAATCTCATATGCTGGGCTGATAATGGGAAATCACAACATGTTCATAGTGCTGTCAATGCTCTAAAGCATGATAATTTTAACATTTCTTAAAATCATGAATATAAACTAAATGTTACCTAGCTGACTAGGACCATATTTTATAAATGACTTAAAAACTCTCACGGTGAAACGAATTTGATTATTCTCAAAAAGTGAGGTGAAGTTTATCTAATATCACAATACTTTTCCATTCATTTCATTTTTTCTGTTCTATTAAGTGTTTGATATGTATTCTTGAAGCAAGTTATGATCATTACAACCTTGGAATGTGCTCAGCAAAAACATGAGTAGTCTACGTTATCTTTTCCTCGAACTAACCAGGCTTTCAGAATGACTTAAACAGTATTTAAGTATAATTAGTCATTTCTTAAAGTTCTTTCATAAAAGATTTTTAATGTTTCAAATTCAATTTCTTTGTATACTTATGTTCATAGCAGCGTTATTCACAATAGCCAAAAGGTAGAAAGAATCCTTATGCTCATCAACAAGTGATAAACAAAATGTGGTACATATGTTAAAAAAATACTATTCAGCCTTATAAAGGAGGAAATGTTGATGTGCTATAATGTGATAAACCCTGAAAACATCATACTAAGTGAAATAAGCCAGTCACGAAAGGACAAATATTGTATTATTCCACTTGTCTGAGGTACCTAGCATAGTCAAATTCGTAGAAAGAGAAAGTAGAATAGTGGCTATCAGAGACTAAGGTGAGGAAAAAACTGGGGATTATTATTCAATGGACACAGAGTTTCTATGTGGGATGATGAAAAAGTTCTGGAAATGGACAGTGGTCATGGTTGCACAATATTAAGAATTAACTTAAATATCACTGACCTGTATACTTGAAAATAGTTAAAATGGTACATTTTACGTTATGCATATTTTATCAAAGATTTCTAAAGCCCCATAATATACCTCCCTAAAATACAAATCTATCGACAACTTCAAACATTTCTCTCCTCTTAATTCTCACGGAGATGGTTCCAAACCTCCTTTATCCAAATTTCAGGTACATCTCTTTCTCTTCTCACTTCAAAAAACACTTCTATTTCTCCACTAATTGAGAAGATCCAGTCTTGAGTTTATGCATCCTTCATCTGTATTCCCTACACGTATTCTTAACTTTCCTTCTCCTCTCTTCACTAACGCTACCTAGTCCTCCATTTATCTGATACCGTTCCAACTTCAACACTTAACTCTTTCTTTTCTCAAAATCTGAAATCTTTCATTTTCTTCCACTCTGCCAGTTAGGAGGGTTACATGGTCAGGAATCATCATTCTGAAGTTGAATCAACTAAAAATCCCTACAGAATGGGTAAGACTTAATGAAGTAATCCTAAGAGAGATGACTCATAAACATAGATTTCTAAGTCCTTTTGGTTCAGACTGTTATGATCCTGTAGAAAGGCTCGCTTAAAATCATGGAAGTAAATCTGATTCCTAACTGTGGTATTTATTAACTATATATTTTTTAACATTAAACATTCATTTAAATCCTCTTTAGCCTCAGGATTTTGTTGGACAAATGGGTATGATTACTTCACAGAGATGTTTAGAAGATTAAATGAAATAATATATGTACTTAATTAATGTTTGTTCAATCTAAATCAACTGAATACATTAAATCACTAAGGTATATTCTCAAAATACCTTACATTTTAAAAAGGAAAACTGCCTTAAATGAAATAATGAAGTCTGCAGTTACTGACAAATAAGAGTTTTAAAATATAAATCTGTCACAATTTATATGGTTCATGCACATCTGCATGTTTGAAAGAGGGAGAAAAAGAGAGTGAGGCAGATGGTCACAGGGAAGATTGACTGACATAATTAGCAATGATGAGTTATCAGAATGCTAGTAAAGTACATACTAACGTGGAAGACTTAATTTTCCAAGCTCTATTTCAGCCTGGATAAAATAGCAAGATCACCTAACCCCTTGTTCTCTGATCACATAGTTACGAAGCAATCTTCTTTCTGATGACTAAGTTTCCTGAATAGTTAGATTAGAAATGAGATGCTGTAAATAGCAGGCCTAAGTATGTATGTATATGCATTTATGTGTGTACGTGTATGTGTATGCACATGTATATGTAATGACATATTACTATAAACTAGTACTGATAATTACAAAAGCAACAACAATAATAATTATAGTTGTTACTTACTGAAAGAGAACTTCAATGTGCAAGGCCCTGTGGTTAAGCTTAACTTTACATTATACTGGTCTTCTCTATGGTATTAATTTTAATGTAAATACTCCTTTAGTATTAGGAATGTAGAACTGTTATTTTATCTTATCAAAGAACCTTGTGAATTAGATGCCATTATTATCCCCATTAATAGGTATGGAAGCTAACAGAAATGACTAATTTTCCTAGGGGCACACAGCTTGTAAGAGGTAGAACTGGGCATCAAACTTCTCTTCCTCTAGCTCTTTGTTAATTTTTATGCTGTACAGGCATTGTTTTAATAATTAAAAAGTTTGGTTAAAGATAATTAATTCCCCATAACATGAGCATCTTTGAGTGATGAAATCAGCTTGGGGCTGGCAAAACTCTATACAGCCTCTTCAGGTGTACAGAATATCTCTTCAATCAACATGGTCTACTTCTTAAAAAAAGAGAAACGAATGGGGGAAAAGAGAAATGAAAGGCAACAACAGGGAAGAATATTAGGTTAAACCTCTACTCACTTTGGCTCTACCCTATCTTCTCCCTTTATGAAAAATGAATCATTTATTACATAACATTTATTTACAGTATATGCCAGGGTCTGGGCCAGGTACCAGAGACATAAAGATGACACCTGCCCTCGGGAGCCCATAGACCTTAAGGAGGCAGCAGGTTTGAGTAAACTACAAAAAACTAAGACAAACTAGCAAATTCTATTATAGACCCACATGAATTATATCCTGCAGTCTGACTACTAGAGCCTTTTAAACCCTGAAAGTTGAGGCTTGCATGTTAAGTGTAATCTTACATGCTGGATTTTAGAAAATTCCTTTAAATACACTATAACTCAATATTGGAACCAGTAAAAAGGTATTCATATTTTAAGACTCTTATTAAATGCTGTGAAGTACCATCATATTATAATCCCAAGACTCTGGTACAGTGTCTGACACAAGGTGGGTGATCATGGTTGTTTGGTAAGTAAAAACAAACAAGAAACAACATACACCTTCTTACTAATATTAAGTTAACCTAAACAATACTTGAGAAATGTAATGCAGAATTTTTAATGAATACAAAGCAAATTTATATGTAGATCACTTAGCCACAAAATATTTTGATATACAAATCCAAAACTGACAGCTAAACTTCTAGTGTGATCTAAAAAGGAAAATGAAGATTACCTGGTGTTAGTGTATACTCAAAATAGTTTGGAATTTAAAAACCCTCTTTCTAAGACTAGAATTTCTGCTCTAGGAGTCTTATTTGACTACATATGAATTATTGAGATGAAAATGTGAAGAATGAGAGTATAGATGGAAAAAGAAGTCAAAAGAACAACATAAGAGATTCCAAAACTAAAAGGACTTTAGTTAACTAGCCAAGAAGAGATTTCATCTGCAAATATTCCTTGACTCCAAAAACATAAAAGTTGTTCTCATGACTTTTTAAAAAAGTAATTACGAACAAGGCAGCAGTAGCAGGCAAGCAGCATGAGGTAAGTCTTAGAATCAATATGAACACTGAATATATCAATGCACTGAAATGCCCTTTTGCGGGGGGAGGGGGCAGTGAAGGAAAGAGAGGAACAGTTAAATCTATTTTGGGTGGTTAAATGTGGTAAAGCAACGTGTTGCCTCTGAGATCAGATTCATTTTATAAGAAAATAGAAGTGTCTTTACACTTTATTTTACAAGGTACAGTGCTTATAACAACAATCACTGACAGCAGATAAAACACATAACTAATGAGAAGACAAAGACGCTGTGGATTTATCTATTATAAATAATCTAAAGATGGTTGCAAAGAAATGCTATTATAAATGAGAAATAGTACTGAAAGACTTCTTGTCAGGTATCAGGTAAGAAGGCACATTAATGTAATTTTATAATTTAAATGGTTCCAAGCAGCATGTTAGAAGCTAAAAACACCAACTAGTACTATTTTTAAATAGAATTCTACTACAATTCCTGAAAATAGCAAGCACACTTCAACTATTTTATAAGCTAAAATAGAATTTATTAAGGCAAATACCTAGGTAGCTTAAAATAAATTGAAATAATTCCAGATGTATACAAGGCACAAATAAAAGTAAAATCTAAAAATACACAGATATTGAGAGAAATGAATTATTTCATAAGTACTTAAGTTAAATTTCAACAGTCTGTCATTCATCAGAGAAATAATCGAAAGATTCAAAATATAGTAGTCTAAAGTGAAGACATCCTTGCTAGCTATTAGGGAAATGCACATCAAAACCATAATGAGATACCATCTCACACCTGTTAGAATGGCTATAATCAACAGGACAAGGAATAACAAATATTAGAGAGGATGCAGAGAAAAAGGAACTCTCATACATTGCTGGTAGGACTGCAAATTGGTACAGCCACTACAGAAAACAGTATGGAGGATCCTCAAAAAACTAAGAATTGATCTACCATATGATCCAGTAATCTCTCTACTGGGTATTTACCCCAATTACTTGAAAATCCATATCCTAAAAGATATTTGTACACCGATGTTCATAGCAGCATTATTCAGTGGTCAGTACATGGAAGCAACCGGAGTGTCCTACAATATATGTGGTACATATATGCAATGGAATATCACTCAGCAATCAATAAGAAGAGATGAAATACTGCCATTTGCGACGACCTGGATGGACCTCGAGGTAATCATGCTAAGCGAAATAAGCCAAACAGAAAAAGTTGAAAATCACATGATATCATTTATATGTGGGATATAAACCTAAAAGCAACAAATGATCTGGACAAACAGACAGAGACTTAAGGACATTGACAATGGACTAGTGGTTACCAGAGGGTAGAGGGTGGGGAAGGAAAGGAGAGGTAGATGGGGTAAAGTGGATCAAATATAGGGGACTACGGGGAGGGTGAAGTGGGTAAAGGGGATCAAATATATGGTAGCTGTAGAAAACTGGACTTTGGGTGGTAATCACACAATAGAATATATAGATGTCAAATTATAATGTACACCTGAAAATTATATAATTGCATTAAACAATGTTACCCTAATAAACTTAATAAAAAATAAATAAAAAATAAAGTGAAGACATCCTAAAGAAAATGGCAAATTAGATTCTATTTATTTGCTACTGCCATAACTAAACGCATCACTTTTTTTCTTAGAGTACATAAATGTTGTTTATAAACTACCTACCAATGCTGCTTAAAAAGTACATACCAAATCTGTATTTACTGGAAGTTTTAACCAGTTTAAAAAACAGTCTGAACTATGAAGAGCAAAGTACTTTCAACTATAACCATTCTAGGCTATGAAAAACAGTATTATAAAAACAACCTCATACATGTCATAGATTTGAAATGAAACTTATAATGGATTAAGTGTATGCTGATACACATAATTGAACACAAATATGATGGCTCAGTTTAAGCTTCCGATTCTTTGTACAGCTGTCTTAAGGAAGAGAGGGGGAGAGCTGATGGGTGCTAGGAGCACTATGAAAGGGAAATAATCCATTTATACAAGGACTATTTGCAAGACAGACAATATATTAGAAATAACATTATAAATTCTTTATAGGAATATTTACTATTTTAGCTTAATTTTCTTCCCTTTTTACTAATATTTTATAACTCTTCTTTCTCACTGCTATTCCCTAAAAGGGTGTTTTGCAGAAATAAATGAGGAAATTGAGCCACCATGATAACAAAAAAGAAAGTAGAAATACAGAAAGAAAACTGATGTCAATTGCACCAATAAGCAATATAATTAATTACAATGACAAGAAGTCTTCTGGCAGTAATGCAAAGTGCAGAAAGAAGCTGATGTCTGAAAAAGCGGCACATCAGCATTCATATGGGAGCATGGTGGTAACAAGTTTATAGAATTAGATGTATAAAAAGGAAGAGCTGAAAAAGTTTCAGTATAAAACTTTGCTATTAAGATGCTTAAAATCTAAGACAAGGATTCGGATCTTATTCTGACTTCTTTATCACTCAGCAACTAAAGGACTCTGCTTTCATCAATTCTACCTCTTCAGTGTCTTGTGAATGTACCATAGTCATCTCCACCTGAAATACCCTTCTTTTTCCAGACGTAGCTCCAATGCCATCTCCTGTATGTTTACCTTGATTTCTCCCACCCTCACTGATTTACCACTGCTCTGAATTCTTCTGCAGCATCAACAACCTATGCACATACATCAGTCCTTATTTATATGGTTTCATACACAGTTCACGGTTGCTTTCCTGTGGGAAAATATGTAATCTTTCTTCTATATCCCTCACATTGCTTATCATTGTCCTAGCTAGTAAATAAAATATTCAATAAACATTTGCAGAAGAAATGACATAATGGTTAATATGTATTAAGTTATGTATATCAGAAACTGTACTGATTGACTTAGATTAACTTAATCTTCGCGATAACTCTATAAGGAAGGTTATCATTAACATTAATGACATTAATGTTAACCCCATTTTACTTCTGAGAAAATTAAAGCTTATGTTGGTAACGACCAGGATTACAGTTCTGAGCTTTTATCTCAAAAGAATATGCTATCCAGAAAAGATATGAAAACTTTTAAACCTGGTACTTCTTGCTTTCAACCTATAAAAAGTTTCCTAAGTAAAAAGGGTAGAGAAAATGGAAAGGCTAACTACCCAGTTAATTCTTCAAACTTACCAAATTGTCCTGGGTCTTTAAAGTCAGTACCCCTATCCCTTACCTAGAACTCAGGCAAATGCCGCACACTAGGCACACAGTGACCTTGAACAGGTGAATTTCCTGCTATAATAAATATACTTTATAGCTTCCTTCACTTTTAAAAAATAAGTAAACTATATAGAATCCACCATTCTTTTCCTAATTTTATCAGAGTAAAATAGTCACTAATAAACAATACTAACTATCCCTTTGTTAAGCTCATTGTCCCCCAGCAAAATTCAAAATCTGATCTTAACATGATCAAACAAAAGATCTCAAGATTAAGAAACTTAAATAAAGTTTTAATTAGATGGAACATTCCTTTGTTAAATTGACGGATAAAGGGTCAAGTGTGATAATTTCAAGATTCCTTTGAGGAAATAATGCATAATTACTTCAATAATATAATATAAATAAATGTGTAATATGTATAATGTAACATAAATTATATGTATACATATAATACATCTATAATAAACTAATAAATCATGTTTATCATATTATATATTTAAGAGATCACTTTTCAAGCCAATAAGATTCCAAATTTACCATTTATTTCCCCAAATCCTCTAAAACTAACAACAGATTTAAGCTAATTTATGGGTAACAAATCTGTAATGAAACATGTGCTACATCAAAAGATAGGATACACAGAAAGCAATAAAAAATAATGATTAAACAAATTTAAAATACCTAGCTCAAAAGTAATGACCACATATCTCCTTGTGCAAAGGAAACAAAAGAAAAAATAAACAAATGGGACTATATCAAAACAAAACGTTTTTGCACAGCAAAGGAAACTATCAACAAAATAAAAAGACAACTGACTGAATGGGAAAAGATATTCACTTATCGATACATTGGATAAGGGGTTAATACACAAAATATATATAAAGAACTCATACAATTCAACAACAAAGAAACAAACAATCCAATTTAAAAATGGGTAGGACACCTGAATAGATATTTCTCCATAGAAGAAATACAGAAGGTCAATGGACATAAGAAAAGATGCTCAAGGTCACTAATCATCAGAGAAAAGCAAATTAAAACCACAATGAGATATCACCTCATACCTGTCAGAATGGCTATCATCAATATATCAAAGAACAGGGTTGGCAAGGATGTGGAAAAAAGGAAATCCTCATACACTGTTGGTGGAATAGCTAATTGATACAGTTACCATGGAAAATAGTCTGGAGGTTCTTTAAAAAATTAAAAATGGATATACGTTCTGACCCAACAATTGAACTTTTGGCTATTTATCCAAAGAAAACCAAAACAATAATTCATAAAGACCTAGGCATCTCTATGTTCAAGGCAGCACTATTTATAATAGCCAAGATACAGAAGCAACCTAAATGCCCATCAATAGACAATTGGATAAAGAAGTTATGGTTCATATATACAATGGAATATTACTTGGCCATTTAAAAAAATGAAATCCTACCATTCACAGCAACATGGATGGACCTAGAGGTTATTATGTAGAAAAAGATAAATACTATATAATTTCACTTATATGCAGAATCTAAGGAATAAAAATAACTAATCAAAAACAAGACTCACAAATATAGAGGACAATCTGGTGATGGCCAAAAGGGAGAAAGGTTGAGGGGCAGGGAGAAAGGGGGGAAGGGTTAAGAAATACAAATTAGTAGTTGATGGATGGTCATGGGGCTGCAGAGGAAAGCATAGGGAAAACATTCAGCAGTAATGTAACGGCTAGGTGTAGAGCTAGAGGAGAGAAAGAGCAATCAGGGGGATCGTTTCATAAACTACATAAAAGTCTAATCAATGTACTGTATACTTGAAACTAATACATTTTGTTTAAAAAAAGTAATGACTACAGAAACGTGATCTAAAGAGGCTTGAACATGGCAGAAAGACTGATTAACCCCATACATTTGGGTTCTCAGTTCATCAATTACTTCACAATGGTGTTCTAAGAACAGGGAAGGTAACAGAGGGCTGAGAAGTATAGTTGATTTCCCAGACTCTCAGAGGATCAAGAAACACATTCTACAATAAAGTCTTTTTTCTTCATTTAAGTTTGCTATTCTGCATTTGCAAACTGCTGGACCCAAGAGATAAACCTCATATCATCTAAGAATCAATATTTATGTCTACAGTTAAATTTTATTTTAAAGAATAAGGATGGAGCATAGTCTTTTTTTCCTATTATTTTATGGGAATAAACTTACCACGATTTTTTAAAAAACATGTAGGAATCAATAATGCCCTATTGTAATTTGTGAAAACTGAAAATGTAAAATCTAGTAGCACAGTAGGCCTCTGCCAATGATAAAATGTGCCATGTTCAGAAGGCAATCCTTAAATGTTTCTTAACTCCTAAGTTTACGAGATATACTGTGTATGCGGAACCACCTGACAAGTGTTTCCGAACAGTCTTACTACCAATACTCCAGCCAAAGTAGACAATATCGAACATCTTTCTTTCTTATTTTTGATTTCATAAAATATACAATTATAATCAGTAAAAAAAAAAAAAAAAAAAGGAAGAGAGTGCTCTTCACAAATAGCACAGGTATTATCTCTGCTCTTCCTCCTATCTCACACAATTTTCTAAGTAGAAATTCATTTAGGAAAAGAATCCAGTGGTCATATCAACTAGATTCTTCTAGCTTTAGTTTCAACTATATATTTTTTATTCATTCAAATATTATGACCAATAAAAATATTTTAAAAACACCTAGTGATCACAGCTATTTTAAAACATTATGAATTATATTTCTGACATACAGAACACATAAGATGCAAAAGATCCATCTTACATTTGCTACCTTTGTACTCCATTAAGGTGTTGATTTTCTGTGCTAGAAAGGAATTAAATCACATTTCAGGCAACAAGCATCATTTGGTTTAAGCAGAGCTAGATCTATAACAGTGATTTCATAAAAAATTTAAGGGAATTATTATAGTGCACTCTTTAAGACTTCTTAGAGAGCAAAGAAGTCTTAGGGTTTTTATTCTTTCAGACAAAGAGATGGGTAAAAATTGTTTCTCAGAAGATAGTCAAACAGTTCTCTGAAATATGGGGCTACAAATTAGGTCAATTCCTAACCAATATTACTTTTTCCTAATTTAGAGAAACTCTGATAGCAATCCTTTTCCAAATTCTGACAAATGCTATTATCTAAAGCATTCACACCCTCTCCAAAGTACAAAAGGCCTTCGAGGTCATAGGTACTATGTTTTATGCTGGAATAAAAGACTCTACCCTCAAGAATATTATCTTTTAGTGAAAGACACCAAAAAAATCAAGCTCTGCAATTCAATGTAATAAGCTGAATATACAGAAAGACCAATGGACTCAGATACAAGGGGTGTGCCAGTACATTTTATTTCTCTTTCTCATGCTCATGCTCCCCTCCCCAATAGTATATTTGAATTGATGTCATATTAATACATTTTGTAATTTACGTTGAAGAGTTTAGATTTTCCTGGACTCGGGAGGAGGTATTCCAGTAAACGCAGGGTTGGGGAAAGAAGGTAGTGTTTCAGATTGTGCAATCCAAGGGCTCTCTCTTCCATGCCAGTGATGAACTATTCCTCTGAACTACTTTTGCATCACTGGGTCCAAGAGGGTTTCTGCAGCCAGCATAGTTTACGCTAGTTACCTCACTGACCACTGTCCCAAAAGCAACAGCCTTGGTTTTTAGGGTGACCCCTGAACTTCAGTACATGTATTTTTGCTTGCATGCTGAGATGTGTTACTACCAAACACTTTAACACCTTCTGCTTTGCTCTCCTCCTTCCCTGCCTTGGCAGCTTATTACCTAATGTCAGATCTCAGCTTTGGACACAAAGTCTCCAGCTCCAGCTTCTGGATTTTAGAACTGGTGCCAGCCTTTAGGTAGTACATTGGTACTGGTGCTTTCTGGAATGTCACCGCTCTGGCCCCAGTTCCTTCCAGCCATACTCTAGTAGAGTGTGCAGTGCGAGTACTGAGAGAAATCTGCTGATGGAAAAAATGAAACCAAACTGACAACTAGCTTAAGTCTGCCAAACTGAGTGGTTGATTCGTCAATGGAGAAATGAAACCCTTAGTCAAACAGTTATTTTATCTTTTACAGTGAAACTGCCTTCTGGCTAATTAGTTATACTGCAAAAAATGCTTATAGCAAAGATGTTAATGATGAAACTACCTAGAACTGGTAATAAACATCAAAGTTATTAGTGAGATTTCTAACTTTTGTTGTTGTTGTTGTTACACTAAGTCTTCAAAATCTGGTATAACAGCACTTCTCATTTCAGACTTGCTATATCTCAAGAGCTCAACAGCCAAGTGTGGCTAGTGGCTACCATACTGGAGACTACAAATAAAGAGTAAGCAAACGATTTGTTCATTCAGGGATGTGACCTGAACAAAATTTCTCAAAGAACTCTACTGAACAAGGAAGAAAATTCTGCTGCATCTCAAGGTAGAATCTGTTGTACCCACTTTCGCCAAGAATGGAAAGTAACTGTTTATATATTACACGTCCTGCCCCTGTGAAAAATGCCTGACAAAGTAGGGCAGGCCTGGACCATGCAACCAGAACCTATCACTAGACACTACTCTGGAAAGTCAGAAGATAGAGATAACATCAAACAAGTAATCATCTTGAATCCAGAGGTCATATTCTCTTTGTAGAAAGATTCTATCCTAATCTCACCTGTTTGATTTAAATCAAACAGGTAATGTTGCATTTGCATATCTTAATTTTTTATTATCTACAAGATACACATATACACAACATGCTTATATCAGTTACTTAGATTTAAATTCAAGAGTTGTAACTATATTTCAGTTTGATATTCCTATGTTTCTCTTTCAGCTTTGTATTGCTACAAAAATAGGAAGTATATGTTACGCTAGATGCTGTACATAGCCTGTTGTTTGTATACAAATGAATGCGATTAAAATTGCTCAGTGATTCTTTAAAAGTTTTTTGTTTTCCCCTCTACTAGGGACTATTTCTCAGGCTCCTCAATTCACATGTTGAAACCCTAATCCCCAATGTGAAGGTATTTGGAAGTTGGGCCCTTAGGAGGTAATTCGAGTTAGATTGGGTCATAAGGGGGTCTTTATGATGGGATAATGCTCTTATAAAAAGAGGAAGAGACTTGAGATCTCTGTCTCTGTATGCACACACCAGTAAAAGCCATGTGAGGACATAAGTAGGAAGAGGGCCTGCACCAAGAACCTGCCTATGCTGGCACTCTCATCTCAGATTTCCAGCCTCCAGATCTGTTGAGAAATAAATGTTGTTTAAGTTACCCAGCCTGATTTAAGACACCCTCAGTAAGACTAAATATATTTATAAAATGTATTTATAATATGAATTTGTTAAGCATATAAAGTGAACTTCTACTCAACTTGAGTGCAAACTGCATCCAGACTTCTAAAAGAGTCTAATCTAAAATAACAAGGTTTTATTATCCATATGTATTTAAATGTACTATCTGCGGTCTAAAGCTTAAGCCTAGTGGCTTTATCCACCTAAAATCATAAGCAGGTTCTTAAATAAAGCATGATCAATAGATGTTTTACAGTGAAGGAATCAAAATATAATAAAAGATGATATTTACATTAAAATGGTTATTTTATTTATTTGACACAAGATTTTAATTGTCCTTCATATCTTTTTCAAGCATAATATTTAAAACTCTACTCTTTTTATAAACTGATGGTTGCCAGATGGGAGGGGGTTTGGGGGTTGGGTTAAAAAAGGTGAAGGGATTAAGAAGTACAAATTGGTAGTTACAAAATAGTCATGGAGATATACAACATAGAGACTATAGTCAATAATACTGTAACAACTATGTATGGTGCCAAGTGGGTTCCAGAGGGGATTACTTCATAAAATATATAAATGTGTAACCACTATGCTGTATACTTGAAACTAATAAAATGTTGAACATCAGCTGGTATTTAAAAATAAAAAAATTAAGTTAAAAAATAAAATTAACTTTTATTTTTTAAATATTCCCTTGTACCACATTAATGTAAATAATGAAATACGATCTGCTCATGATGACTGGTAAATAGAGATCTAGACAGCAAATAATTTCTGAAAGGACATATTTCCATTGAATAATAAGTCCACAGTACTTTGTACTATCCTGTTATATACAAACATAAGGAAAGCAACAAAATGACATCAGTGAAAGAAAATTTGTTAAAAAAAAAAAAAAAAAGGTATACTCTCTTTCCGGGCATAAATTTACAAAATCATACAAGTTTCCAGAGGTTCAAATTATGATACAAGAAACATATTTCATCATGATTTTTTAAAAGTTATTCTTAGGAAATTGTTTTGGCTTGAAATAAAAAAGCAGATATTACAAATGTACTTAAATGTTGTCTTGAGTGGAAACAGAAATCTTTTTCAGTGACAAAATACATTTTCATCAAGAAATAAACCATTTTACTTTTTTCCTTCATTATTTCTAACAATAAATAAACAGATAATCTAACCTTGTTCTTGAACAATATCTAGACACAAGTTTTAATCTTTTAACGTTCAGCCTTAAAATACTTTGTACAAATTAATTCAAACTATTAATATTTTATCCAAAATAATTCCTCTCAAAGTTTCAAGTTCTAATTACGACATCTCCATTTAGAAATTTACTTTCTAACAATCATGTATCAAGATTATATACTATATATTTAGTTATCAGTTATAGTTTTTCTTATAATTGCATCCTTCTAATTACTTAGAAACACCTGAAAACATCTTACCACAAATAACAGTATATTTTGACAATCTATACAATCCAGTATATATGCTCAAACACATACTGCCTATTCTAAGAAATGTATCTGTTGTATAGTAATATTGTTTAACATGTATTACTGGTTCTATATTAATAATAAAAGCTTGCTTAAAAAAAGACTAACCTTTGTGTAATAGTTTATAGTTTATAGGTTTCCTTCACACAGGTTATATCTTTTAATCTATAACAATTCTATGTATGTAATTCTGTTTAACTGGCCCTAACCGATCAACTTACTTTGTATAACTATTAACCTGGTACATCTTAATTAAGATAACAGGTCTCACTGTAGCATGTTCATGTAGAGAATCAGTCTTTAGCACTAAGGAGTTTAAGTTAAAATTAAAAATTTATCAAATACTTCAACATGGCGACCTTACCTATAAACACCTATGTGGATAAATTATTAAATAGTTTATAAGAACTATTCATTCATTAGTTCACTCATTCATCCATTTATTCATTTTTTGAGCATCTACTATGAGTATCTACACTGTTCTGGTTGGACTAGTCATCTATATGACATTTATTATGATGAAATTTATGTTTTAAAATAATTGAGAATAATCAGCTGATTTTTTTTTACCATGTGTATCAAAAGATTGCTAGAAACAGAGTCTTAACAATTTAAACAAGTGAAGAACACTGATGATGAAAAGATAATAAGACAAAATAAATATATATTTGACAGCCCGATGAGAAGCAAGCTAGAATAGAAACAAAATCAACATATCCATATTAAAAAACAAAAAGATATCACTAAGGGGTCACATGTTTAGCCTGTCTTCAGGGAACTGAATTCAATTCAAAATATGTACTTAAGAATAGACAAAGTGTAAAGCACTTAATTAGGTACTGTGGGGGTAAAATTAACAGCTCACTATCATACAAGACAAAATACAATAAATGTTAATAATAAAAACTATGAGACTACGAAGGTAGAAAGAATTAGTTTGAACTTGGGGAATAACGTTTATAATAATTTTGTTTTAATATAGGCATTCCTAATCTTGAACAGATAAGGGCTTTGTTTTTAAACTTTTTTAGTACCACCTCAAACTGAGTCGTTTTAAAGAAACTATCCAATGGTAAAAAACAGAAGCAGTAAATGGAAAAGCAATACATTACCAGCTTTACATGACATTGACTAGAATTTTAACAATAGAGTGCCAAAAGAGAATCTTAGGAATAGGAGAAAAGATGAAAAGAAAAAAAAAAATAGAGACGAAATCTCCACAGTACTACAATACTAATCAACTGCTACATCAGGGTTCAATTCCCAAAGACAATACTGCAAATGTGCTTCTATGATCAATATTATTTATCAGAATTAGAGTTAAATCTAGAACCCAGTTCCTTAATTTTTAGTGGCTAAACTCTTCTCAACATGTTATAACGAACTACTCTAAAAAGAAAGCATATCTACATTTCATCTAAATATTTCAAACTGAGAAGACAAATATGGAATGAAATTTAAATAGTTTCCAAATTCCAACTTATTTTACACAGCATTATTCTTTAATATGATAGAACTGAGAGTTTGTAAATATATCACAAATTTTCATTAACTTTTATACTGCATGTGTGCAATACATAAGGTGTAGATATATAATATATTTAATGGCAGTATATGTACTATGTTTATATGTTGTCATACAGGGTACATTTTTTCAGTTTTTCTTTAAATTGTATAAAAATTTTCAAATAACTATCACATTTCTTGTTAAGAAGAAAATAGTTTTTGAAATTATTGCCTTGTATTATGGACTTTTTATTATGCTGCATTTGAAAGAAAGGATATAATAGTGATGAAACATTATTGATGCATCAGACTGAAAAATTAGATATTTACGGACCATGTCTGATGCTAAAGTTCTAATTGGATAACCCTTCCCCACTCACCCTACTCTCATTTTGAAAGATATATAATTTTAATTTGGTTACTGGCATGGTCTATTAGACTGAGCACAAATGGTGGTAAAAAAAATATTTAGAGTTTCAATCTTGGTCTATTGTTCCAGTTCTAATCTCAATTCACTGAATGCTCTTGGATAAGTCATAAACTAAGACATTTTTCAATTTCCTCACGTGTAAAATGAAGATAATTGCCCTAATTAACGAAGATACTATTTACTTTATATAACTATTGGGTAAAATACTGTGAAAATAGAAAATGAAAATGTTCAGTCAAATTAAAATTTTAACTTTTAAAAATCTGAACTGTATACTCTAACAGCATTTGATGAAAATCACCTGACTCATGTGAACCTTCATTTTCAAAGAGTATGGCATAGCTACAAAATAAGTGAAAACTGATAATTTAGAACAGATGTTTGACCCGCTCACAAGCCCCAGAGGTGATTTATGGTTTTGTAATAAAAGACCAGGCTCATTTAACAATCTACAGCACAAAAATTAAATGATAAATGATCATCAAAAATTAATTTACTGCAATAGAACCAGTTTCCAGTTAACAATAGAAATTATAGGAAAAAACTGAAGTTATTGTTCAATATAACACTTTCTATCTTTCCCCCCTAAAATCACAAATTATGTTTACTAAAAAGTATATAAATTAATATATTTGAAAATGAACTTGGTAGAAATGCCACCGATATTTATTTTATTCACATCTTCCTTTTCTTAACTAACAAATCTCTTAGATGAAGACAAACAGATTTCCTAAAGAAATATGCATTGATTTTGATTCAATTCAATAAGTAATTAGTGAGCAACTATAATGTCAATAATTCTTAAAAGGTTATGCATAATTAAATTTCTGTAAATTAAATGATAGATTCCTGAGACTTCTTTCAGAAAGATGCAGTATACCAACTTCTAAGATAAGAATATATTTCTCTTACTAAGTACAAGTAAAAACTAAGGATATTTTATATAAAACAAATGTAAGGCTCTAAAAGGTGGAAAAGAGAAGCAATCCAAATAGGGAGCTCAGGACCCAAAGAACACCTGGGTTTTCCTTTTGCTTCATATATTTCAGACTGAGTACTAGAGAGGCCAGCAAGCCATAAACATCAATGGGAGTAGACAACAACAACAACAACAACAACACAAAGGCCCCAAGAAAGCTTGCTCTCTCTATCCAGGAAAAGGGGCAACCTAGCAAGACAGGAAAATTTTAAATAAGTGCCACTCTACTCTAGTGAAACACCACATAAAAAAACTGTCCATTCCCAGCCATAATAGCAAAGGCCAAGTGGGAAGCCTAGTCTTCCAGCCTCACCAGACTACAAGGAGCCCAACGCGCCCCCAGCCAGGATATGAACAGAGAAAGCTGAGTGGCGCCCAAAGAGTATGAGACACCCCAACCACAATATCTGTGAAGACCATGGAGAAAACCTAGACTTCCACCCGTCACCTGCTATAAAGAGGCACCCCTCTATCTCTCATTGGGGTGCTCTAGGAAAATCAGCATGTTCACCACCACCCAGTGATAAGGAGGCTAACTCTCTTCCAACACAGTGTCAGTGGAGGCTGCACAGACATTCTGAACTCACTGTCTTGCCTAGCATAAAGAAGAGGCACCTTCCATCCCCACCTCCCCACCACCACCACCCTGCCCCACAACCATCCATCTTCTACAGAGGCCACATGGGAAACCTGGATTTCCAATGCTGCCAGGCAGTAACAAGGCAGAGAGGCCCACTAAAACAGGAGGCCTAAATAAGATAAGACCCAGAGTCATATAATATCCAACACGTCCAGTTTTCGATCAAAAATCATTAGTTATACTGAAAATTAAGAAAATCTCAACTTGAATAAGAAATTACATACTCTTACTTTTACTTAATTTATGGATATCTTTTCATCATTTTCAAATGACTTTTAAGTGAGAGAATTTTCCAGAATTAATCACATACACCAAATCACAGATTCGGGAAGCTCAGAGAACATGAAGCAGGATAAATATTAAAAATTTTACATTTAGGCACATCATAGTTAAACTACAGAAAACCAAAGACAAAGAGAAAATCCTGAAAGAAGCAAGAGGGGTAAAAACACACCTTGCCTATTTAGGAATAAGGATAAGAATATATTAGACTTCTTGTCAGCAACCATGCAGGCAAGATGAAAGGAAAGTAAAATTTTTAAAGGGTTAAGGAGGGGAAAAAAATCTACCAACTTAGAATTCTTTATCTAGCAAAATTATCCCTTTAAAAGTGAAAGACACATAAAAATTTTCTCAGTAGAAAAAAAAACCTAAAGAAATTTGTTGCCAGAACACCTGCCCTGCAAGAAGTGTTAGAGTTCTTAAGAGACAAAAAACATTATATATGTCAGAAACTCAAATCTACATAAAGTGTCAGAGCAAATGAAGGTAAAACAAAATTTTTTATTTTTCTTATTCTTAATTAATCTGCTTGATAACTGTTAGTTCAAAGTAATAATAGTAACAATGTATTGTGTGATTATAGCATATGAATAAGTAAAATGAATGACAGTAAGGCTATAAGGGATAGAAGGGAGGAACCAGAAATACTCTGTCTGCAGGAATGTACCATCTGCTCAATTTTTCTGTATACCTAAAACAGTTCTAAAAACTAAAATCTATAAATATAACACACACACAGGAATAATACATTCAAATGAAAGAAGTTGAAAATATAATCTATAAGTAGTTAATACATAAAATTTTTAATATAAAATAATCCTTATGTATCTGAAAATCACCTTACTTTAGAAAATAAACTCTAGTTTATAATTTATACTACTAAAGTATACGATGAACATACACACACACAAACGACTTATAAATAAATACTATTATTAACAGACTGATAAAAGACAAAAAGTAAGGCAATATTATGTAACTGGAAGCTTTTGTAAGAAGTTTTTTAAGTCGGAGGGCTCTTCACGTTTAGTCAATATGCAACAATTCACAACTGAAATACTTTCAACTGGATGGTAGGTGAGCAAGATGCAAAATAGAGAAGAGAAAGGGAGGAAGCAAAACCAAGAGATAACAGGAAAGACATTCAACCATTCAACATTATCATTAAATAAATATCTTTTAACATAAAAAAATACCTCTGGAACAATAAAATAGAAAAAAAGATATTTTATAAGTTCTAAGATATAATAACCTTCTAATATCTGTCTATACAAACTTCAAAAGTCAGAAAATATGAAATTTTTATTACAACTTCTCTTGGTTATATCCCCATCATTGTTGGATAAATGTTTATAATTTTTCTATCCACAGAGTACAACAATTGCTCATTTAATATGGCACAAATGAAGCACAAATGTAGGATCAATAAAGCAGCCAGCAAAAATAACAGCACAAATCTATTAAAGGCATAGGAGAAAGCTGTAATGTATGAGTAGGTGAAACATGAAAGGGCAAGCATCACAGGAAAGGGTAAAGTGTCAATTTCACATATTCAAATATAGGAAGTCTCATTGATTTAAAAAAAAATCAATGATTCTTAATGACAATTTGAAAAACTGAAAACAAAGTATATTTCTGTGTGAAAACAGAAAGTAAATAGGAGAGTTTTTGCATTTAGGAACTATTTTCTATCACGTAATGAAAGCAGATTTTTTAAAAAATCGTAACTCTTATAGAACAGATTGAAAAGACTTTAAAATGTTAAAAATGTTTATAATTCTGCTAGTTTAAATTTCACACTTTAGAATTAGGATATATTTCCCCATGCAACTATGTAAAAAAAAAAAATTGTTCTTAATTATGTTCTGCCTAACACATGCTCCATGTATCTAAGATAATACTGTTTAATTTTATTATAAAACCCAAGCAAATCCAAAATCTGAATCGTGATATGAAGCTCCTATCAAAATTTATCCTGTAGATATATGAAATAGCTGGTTTAAAAAGACTATCAACAAAATACATAAAAAGTTACAAAGCATTTCTCATAGCCAGGTGGATCATTTCTCTCAATCTTAAGCCAATATTTTTTATAAGTAAAACCATTAATATATAGGCCATATATTTACACATTAATACCATTGTACAGAAATCAACAAAATGAATTTATCAATTACCCCCAATCTGCTAACCCCCAGGTATCATGCTACTCTCTAGGAAACCAAATTTATTCTGAAATCCCTATGTTCTTTTTCCAGAAGCAGGACGAGAAAGATATCAGAGAGGAAAATAAAATTGAGAGATAAGTAGAAAAAAATGTTCAGGAGAAAAGCCAAGAGAGTCACTACAGAGTTTAGACCTGCTCAGAAACAGAAGAGCAAAATCAAAGGTAATCAAAAGATGAAATAGGATATCAGCCCTCACTCCCTATACTCACTGAAGCCAAAAGATGTGATAGCATGGTCCAACAAACCATTACATAGGACCTCAGGAGTTATGTGGTCAAGAGCATATTTTGAAAAGATCTAATGAAAAGTAATTAAACACAAGAAACTATTAATACTGGTTATATGAGTAATGAATAGGGAGAGCTTTTCCTTTTCATGGCTCCAAACTTTTGTTTTTCTTCTTATAAACATCTATTAGCTTTAAAACTGAAAATAAACTCAAGTAAACAATTATCAATTACTATGATATCTTGGCCTTGCAGCTGTTATGAGTAAGGCCATATATTATCTCCATAGGGATGTAGATCATAAAAATAATCATATAATGTAAAATATTACAAGTAAGGAGCTGAAACAATCATACCTATTTCATGAATCAATGATAAAAAAATCATTTACTAAATGCCTTTTCATTTATGGCGTGATGGTAATGAGCATAAAAACAAGAGGTCCTGCATTCTACAAGCATACAGTATAAACAGAAAGCAATGATTCAGACAAGACAGACATACACAAAAGCAAAGGCAAAACAACACAGTATTTTTAACAACATGTGTTAGATAAGGCTTGGAAAGTTGACAGTTTACTTTCCAAAGGGAGAAAGAGTCAACAACTCAGAGAGAAATCAGACAACTGAGAGGAAACAACTCTGTTTTAACAGTTCATTAATTCTGTTCAAACATATTTTAAATATGCAATAGAAAAGCATTTCTTTTTAGAAAATGCTTTAAAAAGACCGAAGCTGCTAGCTTTTATATCATATCTTTTATATCATATCTGTTTTAGTTGGAAGTTTTAGCATTAGCTATAGTTACATGACTAGTTAACATAATAGGATAGTTTTTCAAAGTATCATCACCATCAATAATGTGTGTTTCCTTCATCTTTTCTATTCACTGATCTGGAAGTTAAAGATTTAAATACACTGAGGGGAAAAGTTTGTCACAAGTTAGTGGAGACATGAGGGGGACACAGGGTGCTCTGACTTTAATAAAGAGTACTATAGTTAAGTGACCCAGATCTACTGACAAGCCTTAGAGGTTTTAGTCACAGACATGAGAGAAAATTTACTATCAAGTACTGAAATTCTGAGATGAGACTGTAATAGCTAACAGCTAAAGTTTGGCAGATTTACTGAAAATTTGTCATTTTTCATACTTTTTAAAGTGTGCTTTATTTAGTAATAGACATGAATTTTCTAGAGTTACAGTTCTGAAGAAAAATGGAATGTTATCCCTATTCTTCCACTTACATGATGGGCAAATGCAGAGGCAGGTTGCTCAATCACAGCTTAAGGCATCACCTTTCATTTGGAGAAAAATACACAGAACACATAAAGCAATGTCTAAGAGAAAATAATCAGGCATGACAAGGCTAACCCTGTAATCTCCAAATACATGAGGGCACGCTAAACTTCACAAAGCTGGACCAACAACTGTAACCTGAAATAGTAACATAAGAAGTTTACATTAATCATTTTTACATTATAAATTAAGTGCACAAGAGGGCAGTATAGAATCCTATTCAAACAAAATACTTTACTGTTCATGGAGCAGTTTGAAAATCATAACAGAAAAAGAGTAAGTTTTAGAGTATCAAAATGATTGGAGTACTGACTCCTCTATTTAATAGCTATGTAATTTTAGGCAAGTTGACATACCACTTTAAACTAGTTTACTTATTTTGAATGAACATAGCAACACCTATTTTACGGGATTATGATGAATTGAAATAACAAATATAAACTGCTTAGTACAAAACCCAGGAACATATCAAACATTTTGTTAGTACCCTTTTCCTTTTTAACTAAAGAACTAAAAAAACCATATTTAAACAACGTTCTAATACAAAATTTATATTTAACAATTTATGACATCTTAGTATTTACAGTTGCCACCATACAATAAATTTAACTATCAAATAAACTTTGTCAAATTCATCATCTCCATAATATACGACTTATTGCAAGGAAATAAAATATCTTTGAAAACAACCAGTACCTGTTCTAAAGTAGTTGATAAGAATAGGATCACTCTTATTACTCTCTTTATAAACACACAAGATGAGTGAGGACGGAAAAACTGATCATTACACTGGTTCTTCTCAGAAGAATCTTACTTTTGTTAATAAATATAGCTTTTTATGCTATGATGTAAGTTTATTCTTCCTAAGACAAAAGGGAATTTCAATGTATTGTCATATTGTCACTGTAACTTAAATCAGACATGGTGAGTAATTTGGGAGAAAGTAATTTAAAATCTCAGGATTGTAATAATGTTGTAACACAGCAATACTTTGAAAAGGATGGTTTTATTTCTAAATTTGGATAAACCTAGAGTATTTAGGAAATTAACAAAACAGCTTTAATTTTCTTTACTAATAATTTATAATAGAAAAGATTGTAACCTAATAAGATTGTAACCCTAGAAGCGATACTGTATCCCAGTAAGGAAGCGGGGAGGGGACAGGACATACACTGCAGAGAATAATGCTACTATTAAAAGTTGAAAAAAAAAGCAAGAATAGTGATACCTATCACATTCCCATTTAAGTCACTAGTTTGACCCTGCATATGTCAGATGGATCTTAGAGTATGACTGTGGACTACTATAAACTTAATCAGGTGGTGCCTCTAACTGCAGCTGTTCTTCCAAATCTTTACTGGAGCAAATCAACACAGCCTTTGGTACCTAGTATGTCATTACTAACCTTCTTCTCCAATCAATGTATAAGGATCTACAGAAGCGGTTTGTTTTATCTGATAGAGTTAACAGTATACCTTTATAGTGTTGTCTCAGAGGCAATTCCATTCTCCTGCTCTCTGAGATATTAAAGTCCAAAAAGATCCCAGGCACTCTTTTATCAAAATGCTCCTAATGACTTTTGCTTGCTTTTTATCCTTTCAAATAAACTATACGATCAACTCATGTCACCCGGGAGGGAAATTAATGGTATTTTTATTGAAATTGGGTTAGCTTTATAAATTAGCTCAAGCAGAACTGACATCTTTATGTTGAGTTTTTCTATGCAAGAACATGGTATGTCTTTTCAAATGTTTAAGTCTATTTGGGGGGCTTTCGAAGGTGTTTTAGAGTTTTCCTTATATATGTTTTGCACATTCCTTATATGTTTATGCTAAAATATTTTACTTTCTCTTTTGTTATTGCAAATGGGATCTTCTCTTCCATTGTCTAAGTTAATTGGCTTTTTATTTTGCATCTATTAGGTTTTTGAACTTAATAAAAAATTTTGTTTGTATCAATTATTCTATAAATTCCTCTGGATATCCAGATATAACCATATCATTTAAAAACAGTTTTATTGTTTGCTTTCCAATTTATATCCCTCTAATTACTTTGTATTGTCAAACTGATTGGCTAATACCTCCAACATACATATTGTATACTACAATTGATAAACCACAATGACACATAACTATTACCCAAAGGACTCTGTTTATATTTGGGTTCATTCCTGGTTTGGTATATTTTTTACGAGTTTGGACATAATGTATGCATCATTATGGTTTTTTATGCAAAATAGTTTCATGGCCCTAAAAATTCTCTGTCCTCTGTGTTCTCAACTTTCTGTCCTCCCTAACTCCTAGCAGCCACTTACTGCCTCTATAGTTATGCCTTTTCCAGAATTTCATATCGATGGAATCAAGCAGTATGTTGCCTTTTCACATTGGCTTCTTTCACAAAATAACATGTCCTTGAGTTCTGTCCATGCCTTTTCATGGCTTGAGACTCACTTCTATTTAATGCTGAATAAAAGTTCACTGTCTAGACGTACCACAGTTTTTTATCCATTTGTCTATTGAAGAATATGTTGGTTACGTCCAAGTTTTGGCAATTATGAATAACATTGCTATAAACAAACATATATGGTCTGGAACTGAATTGGCAATACCTCCAAGGAAATGTCTATACTACAGTTACTTGCTTATGTGTCTCTATTGAGTGCATACTCTATATGAGGCAATATATCCTTTACATATATTATTTCACTGAATGACCAAATGAAGGCAAGGAATATAAAGGACATATTTTAAATATTAATGATACAGTAGAGAAAACAAATGGAAAACAAATCTTCATGAAATGTTAATTCTATTTGCTATTTATATAGAAAAAATTATATTTGCTAATTATAAGACAATTTTGCCTTCATATTTAGCCTACAGGTGAATTATATATTTGGATATCCATGGGAATGTTTGCTCTCAAGAACTGTTAATGGATAAAACTATGAAAAGGTTAAAAGGCTAAAATAAATTAATACTTAAACTGCATGTAATTTGTTAAGAGCAAGATATTTTGGACTATCCCTGTTTTTGAAGTTTATATCATATGGAAACTGTAATCTCTCAGAGACCTAATATTAGACATTGTACCATCGATATGATCCAATATGTAATACTTATGTTTTTATTTAATTTTAGACACTCTGCATATCAAGAAGAATCCAAGTTGTTTCACAAAATTAGTGAGTACAGTGGGTTTGACTGAAATTTTAAAATACTATTACTTATAGGGTATCTTTCCAACAGTTTAACACTCTAGAAAAATTTCTGTGAACAATATTGAGCACATATCCATGTATAATTAAACACACAATATTTTTTAAGAAAAACGTTCCTTGTAACAGAATTAGCAAAATTGCAAAATCAAATAAAATGTAGAAAAACCAAGTTTATGAACCATATTACATGCAATAAAACCATATTACACATTCAAACTATAAAGGTTTGGGCAATATAATTGTAAAAGACATCAATTTCTACAACTGAGGCTAGAAATTCCTTAGTAATGTAATACTTAAGAAACATCAATCAAGAAAGCTAGCATGTCCTTTACAAGCCCTTAGTGATAGTCATATTAAGATAATATCAATGTTAAGGTGAATATCAAATATACATAGCTACAGTATCAGACCACCTGATATATAACACATTTATTTGCTTATTTGGTCTTTCTCCACTGGAATGTAAGATTTACGATAGCAGAGGCTTTCTCTTTACTGTTCACTGCTTCTAAAATAGCATCTGATCTGTGGTAATTACTCAAAAAAGCTTTTTTATGTAATGACTGAATAAAAGGACAACTTTTCATATGGCTAAGATAGATAAACCAGACAGATCTTTCACTCTATCTTTCTGAATAGATTTCATCCATATAACCTTTAAATCTTTCTTCAAAGTATCATGTTTCATTGAATCCACGAGGCTACTGATTATAAGCACCATGATTATTTTATGTACCACTAAGAAATAAAAAGCTATTATGTGACAGAAGTAGTGGATGCTATGGTTGACTACCAGATCTCTCCTTTCCAGAGATGAGGCACTCACCCCAATTATCAGGAATACTGGATGTTGACAGCTCACAGTTGAGTCACTGCATCCATAGCTGAAGGGAACCTCTTCGTTCAAGATGATGGCCCCTCCCTATGGTAAGGGCATCTAATGATATGGTTACTGGCATTTAATGATATGGAATTACAAAGGACCAGCCCCTGCATCTCAATCAGGAAAAAATTCTGAAGGACAATCCAAGTTCCAGAGTTTCCTATATATCAGCTAAGATCTGTCGTAAGTGTACCATGATTCGGCTTTTCCTTCAAACCAGTCCTGCTCCTGTCACTCTGTCGCAGGTAGTGTTCCTGAGAAAATTGTCCAATAAACACACAGGCAAATTTCTGCTTTAAAATCTATTTCCTAGAAAAACCAACTTAAGACAGATACCATTGACTGAAAGACCATCCTGACTTCAGAGATGTTAAAATGTGAAAAATAAAAAAATGTACACCTTAGAAATATTGAAACACTGTAAATGAAACAATAGGGTCACAGAGAAGTTCTGAAATTTAATAAAGTACCACAATTTACCACTACTACGGCTTTATGTGGCGAAAGAGTTGAGTTTCTCATCTGAGTCAAAACAAAGTAAAGACATCAGGCTAGGAAGGAGAAGTCCAGAAAGAGATCACCATGAGAAAGTGAACTGTCTTGAGATATGCTGGGCACCATAAACTTTGGACTTCCACAAGGCACACAAATGAGTGGTAGTGGTGGTTGGGTTTGGGAGTCAAACTAATTTCATCTAAGTGAGCTTCCAATGAGCAGAAATATATATTATAGGATGTATAACATGGGATACACATAAAAAATGGATTTAAAAAAAGAAAACCAAACGATACTTAATACTTTGAAAAAATTCTGAGAGTAACATATAAGTACAAACTAGCTAGTGAAATTTTGGCAGATGAACATACATAATTACAGGAAATTCTGCCAGAATATTTCTAATGCTATTGTTTCAAATAGACTTTCAGGACTATAAGCATAAGGATTCTGAATCTAAGGTACTTTCAAATAACAACTTCGGTTTCATCAAATCAGGATGATACTCTGAAGCACTAGAGAAAAAAGGCCCTCATCAATACTAATTCATCCAACAAAAGTGTTTTGTTCATCTATTATGTGAGTGATACAAAGATTCATTATTCATTCAGAGGTATTTATTATGTTGCCAATGTACAGAGTGATAGGTCCTGAGGCAAAAAGAACAAGAGTTATTAGTCCGAGGAGCATTAAGGATAGGGTAAAAAAAAAAAAAAAAAAAAAAAAAATCATTCTTTACAGACCGTAACATATAGCTATGGTCTATATAAAGTCACCACGAACACCAAATAAATTAGTGAATACTGAACCATTGCTCCCAGGGGAAACATAGCATTAGGTTCCTAACATCCTCTGATCATATTATTTTTGTCAATCAATATAACCTTGTTTTCTGTGCATTTCTGTTCAAAGACACATTATTTAACATATATTGTTTATTAGCTAACATTGAACTCATGGCCAACAACACTATTTTACTCATGCCTAATTGAAGCTTAACTAACATGTATTTTCTCCGAAAGGCACATCACAGCTTTATTGTACTTAGGATTAGCACTTTAGTACTACATTTGTAGGCCATTTACACAGCAAAATCTCCAATGAAAAGCACAAAAATGTGAAAAACATAGCACTCTGAAAAGGACACTGTTTATAGTATGAGAGTTGAAACAAGAAAGCAGAGCACTGCCTTCCTTGCTCAACATCAGCTAGGAATGTGTACATAATCAGATGACTCCAATTTTTTATCCGTGTGCTCATGTCCATACATGATTGTGAAAGCACTGCAAGTATTAATTCTGAGGTTACAAATAAATTTCAGGGAGTAGGTGAATTCACAACTGCAGAATCTGCAAATAATAGAATCAACTGTATATAGGCAATCATAAAAATTTAGAGTAGAAAGTTACTTTAGAGATTATATTTCTAATGTCCTCACTTTTCAGATTAAAAAAAAAAGTATAGGTTGACATCGTTACATGATATAGGCAAGGTCAGAATCTAATAAATGAAGGTTCCCAAACCAAAAACATGGCACTTCACAAAGAATGGAGAATATCGAGATAGCTTAACTGACTTCTTTACTATAAAGTAAAGCCTTATTAAGTTATCATAACCACAGCACATTTCATTATGTGGCTAGTCTTATTTTCCACCATTCCCTTTCTTTACATCCTAGAAGGACTACTGTCCCTCTGACCAGAGAAATACAGGACCTTCTCAGTTCACCCCAGTAACCTGTTATAGTCAACATCAGATTAAAGAACTCTGCATCTTCCGGCAACCTATATTCTTAGGGAGTAGAGAAAGAGTAGAAAAGAGAATGTGTTAGGGGAGAGACAGAGGTATATAGTGGTGAGTACTTACCCTTCTCCTCAGTTGCATGTATCCAAAAGGACAAAAGTCCCCAATAAGAAAAACCACTGATCTACTCTTTAGAGTCAGTAGCACAGCAGAAAATCTACGAATTGGCTTCCCATGAAATTTAGCTTGAACTTGTCAAAGTTAAGATAAGGGACAGTAACTAGTGAACTTAAGTATAGGTTCTGGTACTAGGTTCAAAACACTGTATTAGAAATTTAGCAGCTATATATCAAAACTAAATGAGTTTGATGACTTTTTATCTTATATTTGGATTGATTATGAAAAAAAAACAATGAAAATAGCTAAAGCTCACAAGATAGGGAAAAACAGAAAGAATTATTTTGATAGACCAACATCTGTTAACTAATGCCCAAAGTGACAGGTGATTATAATTCATTTAAAGAGGATGAATTTAGTAAATTAAAAGGAATCTAGTAAAATGTTTACGATTTTCTAACAAGAAAAAACGACGGGAATAATTGATAACCTGCCAATTTCAGAATTTTAAAGTACGACATATTTCTCAATATAAACAGGTCAAAAGAACAAAATAACTCTCCTGGGCAGATATTAGAACACATAAAAATGTGGTATAAAATACAAATTACATCATATGAGTTTAAAAAACAAGGTGAATATTAAAAAACGAGAACTAAACTTGAATCCAAAGGTCAATTTCAGTTCTCATTAATTTGACTTTAGGGCATTATTTGACCAATATTCAATTCCTTGCATTTTCCAGAATTCTTCTTTGCTGATTCCTCTTCTTCTCCCCAGCCCCTAAATGTTGACAGGCCCCAGAGCTCAATCCTCCATCCTCTTCCTTATCCACATTTCCTCCTTTGATGATATCATCTAGTCTCATAGCTTAAAATTCCATCTATATACTGATGATGTCCAAATAGATCTCCAAAATTCTAAACTCATTATACTCATCAGCCACTTGACAAAGACAGTTAACTATTATTGACTATCAAACTCAACATATTCAAATTGGACTCTCAACCTTTTTTCCTAAACCCTCTCTTCCCACATTCTTCCTCATTCTCAGATGACAGCAACTTCATCCTAGTGCTCAAGTAAAGATCCTAGGGTCAACCTCGACTCCTCTCTTTCCCTTTCTGTCACACCTGTCAGCTCTATTTATCAACTATGATTTAATCTGGGGAGAAACCACCAGTGATATGAAATTATACTATTATGAGGAGAAGGTAAGGAGTAAAGATCACAAAGGAGATGACTAGAGAATCAGGGAAAAGTCACTAACGAAGGACCATTATTATAGGATGCATGTGAAAAAGTCTGTGGAAGACTCTTGCCTCTGTGTTTGATGGTGTGCCTAAAATCGAAGATAGTATGGCAGACAGTTGGTAAATAAATCTGTATATGAGCTGAGGTAATGTGGAACAAGCAAAAACAAAGTGGTACTCATGAGGACAAAGTGAAACTCCTGCCTATTGTCTACATTTGATAATAAATGTGACCTGCATTATCTGTTTCTCTTTCCTACACAGCTGTAAATGCCCCAGGCCCATGACCCAGGAGCTAAAAGAAGAGATGGGATGGGGAAGGAGGTCTGTAGGGCCAAATACTATCCTACGCCAATGAGGTAAGCCATAAGAGTAATGATAAGTGCACATCTGAATGGAATGGCTGCTGCTGCACTTCTACCCTCTAAGTATCACACATTTCTTGAGGCCAGTTCTAACTTGTCACCTACAGGGAAGGGAACTCTGGGAAAAGTAATAATTGGTTTCCCTGACCATTCTCATCACAACAGCCAGAGGGATTCTTATAAGTCAAATCATATCATTTCTCATCCCCAAACCCTACGCTGCTTCCTACTTCCCTCAGATCAAAAGCTAAAGTCTATAAGGTGAAATAATGCAGGGCCTGTAACCACTGAAAGAGTAGCCACCAAAAGAATAAATTTTCAAATTGAGCAGGGAAAAAACATTAAGAAAAAAATCTATCTAAATAAAAGAAGGCAAAGAAGAGGAAAATAAATACAGAAAAGGTGGGACAAAGAACATAAAATAAGATGGCAAAAAATTTCATACATATGACTAAGTATAAATAAACAAAATACTCTATTTGAAAGATAAATACTGCTAAAGTATAACCAAAAAATAATAAATCCAGCTTAATGCTGTTTACAGGAGATAAATCCAAAATATTAGGAAAGAGATTGAAGCTAAAGGGTAAAATAATATGTACCACATTCTAGGGCTTTTGTAACAAAATATGTACCATAAACTGGGTATCTTACAACAACAGAAGTTCATTGTCTCACAGTTCTGGAGGATAGAAGTCTGAAATCAAGATGCTGACAGGGCCATGCTCCCTCTGAAACATGTAGGAGAGAACCCTTTCTTGTGGTTTGCTGGCAATATTTTGCACTCCTTAGTTTATTATGCAGCATTCCAACCTCTGTCTCTATCATCCATGGCATCCTCTCCTCATGTATCTCTGTATCTCTTTTCTTCTTCTTGTTATTTTTCCTTTTATTGTACTAGTCATACTGGATTAAGAGTCCACCCTATTCTAGTAGGACCTCATCTTAACTGATATCTTAACTACATGTACAAAGACCCTATTTCCAAACAAGGTCACAAGCAGAGGTACCAGAGTATTCAAAATACCTTTTTGAAAGACACAATTCAACCTACTACACAGACAAACACTAACTAAAAAGGTGGTTAAGTGGGAGGTGGGGGCAGGGAGAGAGACAATGAGAATTGGCAGATTTCTAGTAATGTCTACTAATATCAAACAATGTACTAGGTAAGAGCAAAGGTAGCACAGTAGGACCAATTAGAGACTACTGCAGTCATCCAGGTAATATAATGCTATTTTGAACTAAGATCATGTCTATGGAACAAGGGAATGTCAACAGATTTAAGCAATATCTAGAAAACAAAACTTGACAGGACTTCATTGAATAACCAAACAAGGAGACAAAGATGACTTACAGGTTTCCAGCTTATGAAACCAGTTGAAATATTTTGGCGATCTCTACCTTCTAGCCAGAGTTACTTTCTAAAATACAGATATGTCAATTCTTTTCATAATCTTTATTAACTCTCGAAGGTTGGTTCTAATTTTTTATTTTGGTTTTACTCTTGGTACTCTTTGCTCTTAGTCTATCACAATCTGGCCTTGACTACTTTATTTAAGCCTCCAGTTCCATAAACTCCAGTTATTCAATAAATATTCCTGTGATTTCATAATTTCTTTCAGACTATACTTTGTCTCAAATGCATGCTTATGTATTTATAAACTTCCACTCAAATGAATCATCTTTTTTGGAAACTTATTTGTGCTATTACTGACAACGAAACCATTTTTATATGTAACATAAGATGGTCTGGGATCCTGTAGTACTTTATTCACACTGATAGTACAGCATTTGCCACACTGATATTTATCTATATCTTTCTCTTCACTCAAGCTACTCACACCTTCAAGTAGGCTTTATCCATCTTTTTATTCCCAGCACCTACCATCACAGTTTGCACATAATGGTTTTCGATAAATGTTTTTTGAATACTGTTAATTAGTTATAACTAGCACTGATACTTATTATGCTGAAAATCTAAAAGAAAATGGAAGACAAATAGGATAGTGATTTTTTTTATAAATTAGGTTTTGAAAAAGATGAATAAAGGTCTTTGTTTCTTAGTAATGGATTCATGTAATTTACAGTTAATTTATTCTAAAATCCCTTGAGACTATATATTATAGTCCATACTTTCTCAAACCCCTATTTAAACTCCCAAACAATTTTTACATCTAAATAATATAAATTTCAGCCTTACTTAGAAAAATTAAAGCATTACCAAAATGAGGTAAATTTGATGGTATTTGAGGAACTCATGTAATTGTAAAATAATCGGTAAAAATATTCTTGATACTTATATAAACTTACATATAATTTAGATGGTCAATTTTCAAACAATTAAATATAAATAAAATGTACTTTTCAAAAAAGCTCCATAATCTGGACTTACTTTGATGGCTGAAAACATATGCCTGATACCTGCAGTGTACCCAATACCAGCAATGGCTTCTGTTTATCAATGTAAACATGAAGTATTTTCAAGATATAAATATAGAAAATTTCCAGTTGATAGAGGTTTCTAATTAAAAAATATAAGGTAGTAATTCATTATAAATACAACTGTTAAAACTGGATAATGCTGGTGTAGTGTGTGGGCATTTAGAAAATCTAAAGCTTAAATTGCTAATTATACAGTAAAATGCACTTCCTGCAATTAAGTATAATTTTTTAAATAAAGGTCATAATAACAGGTGCCAATATAATAACATTAGATATTAAAAACAACCACTATATGTAGCTTTGCAAACATCCTGGATCATAACTGTTCCTACTATCCCATTATTCAACACTTGGAAGTCCAGTATGCTAAGATAGTTTTCTGATGCACACAAAGAACAAAATGAGCTCCCTCCAAACCATCCCCCTATATTCTCTCCCCTGAGATTCAAAGCTTAATATGAGTTCCATTTTCCAGAGATAAAAGGACTGCATTAACAATGATGTGCCCTAGCTTTCTTCTTTTTATAATAAATTACCATATTTATATTTTGAAGCTGTCATATGCTAGAGGATATTAAACATCCTCTTGTTATAGTTAACTCTTTAAACCAAATTAAATGTCTTGGTTCAAAATTGACTGTGAAAGTTAGCAGAATATAATCTTATTACTAATTATTTTGCAATTATTTTAATAATCAGAGCTACTTAATTTAATCCATAATTGATTTTAACTGAGAAATGCACAGTGGCTCAAATATTTCCAAATCCTTCTACCCTTAAGATAGAAACAAGAATTTAAACTTGGGGTCTTTAGCAATAAATATGTAGTAACTTCATAAGTACCTCAGGCCAGATACTAATGAAACTAACTGTAACAAACTACTAATTTTTAGAATTCCATCCATAATTATATCAACTACAAGCCACTGGACTACAACATAAGTGTTTCATTTTACTAAGGCTTAGCAATATTTTTATTATAAACATTACTGTTTCTTCAGTACACTAATGTAAAATTTCCTTTATGTATATGATAAATAGTATTGTATATATAAACAATACAAACTTAGAAATAGAATATATTTTTAGGAGTAAATGGAAATTTTCTACTTTTCAAGGACAATTTAAAGATTTCTGATGACCTAAAGACATTATAGATTCTAAAAGCAAAAATGTTTTTATATAGTCTGAAAAAAAAGTTTCTTAGAAAAAAATAAATAAAAATAATAGCATTAATATTTCCAATTAACTTCTAGGATTTTAATAAAAACATGACTCCATGAGAGCTACTGTAATGTAACCTTTTATTTCTCCCTAATATTAAGGTAATAATTTTTTCAAATTAAACCATAATAGAAAGATCTCCAGTTATATATATAAAAAAATACTAAATAATCATACTTCTTAAAAACATTATGTGAAAATACACTTGAATTGAGAGAAAATTTCTGAAAAAAAAAAAAACCTCTAAGTATAAAATGACTATCAAGGAGCACCAGAGAAATTAAAAGAGATGAGTTTAATAATTGTTAAAAATCAATTATACAATTAAAATATAAATTCAAAAAAGCTTTCTGAAATATATTAAAAAATAAATAAAAATACAGTGCATATGATTTATATCCACAGTTATAAATTATACTGACAAAGAGCAAGAGAAGCAGACAAGTAACTGAAGAGCATACTGAACTTCCTGTCTTATCCATGGGAGTCTCGAGAAACAGATTTTCACTTTAAGGTCAGATATTTAGGAGAATATGGGGTTAAAAGGCCTTTGACAAACTTAAAGGTGACTATAAATACAAGTTAAAATAGAACATACAGCACTACACCATAAGGAAAATTTCTATTCCTTCTGTTATGGACTGAAAGTTTGTGTTCCTCAAAGTTCTTATGTTGAAATCTAATGCCCAATATGATATGTTGAGGTTTGCCTTCGGGAGGTGATTGGATTATGAGGGTGGAATCCTCATGATTAAGTTTAGTGCCCTTATAGGAAGAGGCCAGAAAGCTAGCTCTCTCTGCCATGTAAGGATACAATGAGAAGTGAGCAAGCCAGAAGAAAGCCCTTTACTGGAACCCAACCATGCGGGCACCCTGATCTCAGACTTCTAGCCACCAGGCTGTGAGAAATAAATGTTTGTTGGTTAAGCCATCCAGTCTATGGTATTTTGTTACAGCAGACTGAGCTGTAAGGAAGTGAGAAAGAGTTGTTCAGAAACATATTTGTGATCATAATTTATAAAATGAGAAATTTAAAAAAAAAAAAAGAAAGAAAAAGAAAACCAAAAAACACAAGGACTACTTGAAAATTAAAAAGATTAAGGATCTTTGGAAGATGATGATTTAAACATGTCTGACTCTCCATATCCAACTCCAAATTATGAGCCCTTTATTCCAAGTATCTTCTGGGTAAAAGTGAGATATAAAATTTGAGGGCTTCCTGACAAGAGAAGTAATTTGTGACTTTCTCCTCCAGAGGCTAGAAAGAGCCCCAAAACTGAAAATTAGCAAATTTTAAAAATCAGCAAATCACAGGAAGAACAAGCACACACCACAGAAATCTGTGAAAATCCTAGAGATAAACACTGGCCCAGATGATGTATTTGACCTTCTTGGTATGTAAAGAGCTAACGCTGAAAATGTCTGAGCCCCGAGATGGGAGAAATGTATAAAGAAGCAGGGAGGCTTTCCCCTGTTATTTAGTACAGGGAACTGGAAGCCTCTACATAACTGATGCTCTAGGATAAAGAACACATATATTTCCTTCTTGCATGGACTGCCACCATATCCAGCACTCCAATAATCAGACTTGAGCCCCAATGAGCCAGTAAAGAAAAATAAGAGCAAGGTAACCCATAGAGGAAAGAAAAAGAACCAAACTGACATAATTTCTCATCTTTTAACACTGTACCCAAAATAATAAAAAAAAAAAAAAAGAAAGAAAAGGTGAAGGGATTAAAAAGTACAAATTGGTAGCTACAAAAAAGTCAAAGGGATGTGAAGTACAGCACAGGAAACAGAGTCAATAATACTGTAATAACTATGTATTGTGCTGGTGGGTGCTAGACTAATTAGAGGGATCACTTCATCAATTATACAGACATCTAACCACTATGCTTTGAAAGGAAAGGAACAAGGGAGGGGAAGGAAAGGAAGAAAAGAAGGAAAATTGTACCTCGAGAATTCTATACTTAGGTAAGACGTATTAACCTGTTAGCAAGAATTCAAAGTAATATGCTGTGTAGCTCCATCTGGGAAAAATACTTGAGAAACAACTATCCAATAAATAAATGAATCTGGAAAAGAAAGTGACAATGAAGGAAAGAAAAGCATTATAGGAATGAATCTTACAATATATAAATGCTGTTAAAAACTTAAAGTAGGTAATGATGGACTAACTAGAAATATACAAGATACCCCTAAAATTTTCTCAAAATAAAAGGAATACTTATGGTTATAAGATGAATTCTATACCCATACCACTGTAAAAAAACAAACTTACTGAAAAAGATCTGTTTATAGTTATCTCCATCCCACCTATCAGGAGGGTCTACAGTCAAATACTGTGATCTTAAATTACTTGGGTGACTTCTCAACCCACCACCTTCAGTGTGGTTCGAAGTAGGAATTTAACTAAGTAGTTAATCCACACAATATTCCCCAGAGATATCTACCAGATAATAAATTTCTCATAACCTTAGAGAAATTGCAAGTAAAGAAAACATACATTAAATTAGAACAAATGACACAAACAAAAAGGTTTTACTATAAACAATAACTTAAAATAAATAAATCTAAAAGTTAAACTCCAAAGAACCAAATAATGAAACAAAGGTGACACCAAGTTCTCTTTAGTAAATTCGTAAGTGAAAGAAAGTAATTTGACTCCAGTAAATTCATAAGCAGATGTTTTGAAACCAAAACATCTTTTCTCCTAGTAGTTATTCAGAGGTGTTTTGACTCTGGTATTTATTTTTGGTAGATGGCCTGCGAATGATTTTCTGTAGGAAGTAAGGAGGATGAAATGAGTTATCAGGAATTAATAACCTAACAGATAGCCAGGTAGAGGAACTGAAAGTCAGTTAAAAGTTTTTCCTTTCCTCTCCCAGCCCAAACTGGAAATAAAACATAATCAAGGATTTGACATAATAACCACGGGAAACACTGAAATCCAAGAAAGGATGTGTCCTAAAAAATATCTGCATGATGAGAATATTTGCAAATAAGATAACCAAAGCAGTTACTATGCACCATTGTTAAAAGATGAAGAGTCATTGTTACACACGCCTCCACCCCAAATATGACCAGCTTTAAGCCAAAAAGCTTCATCATTGATTGTACTATATAATAATATTGGTTATGTTAGTATTTTATCTCGTTTCACTTATTTAAAATAGCTTTTTAATGGAATGTAAATAAAAGACTAGTGCATTTCGTTCCAAAAGAGCAGTAGAGGGGAGAAAAAAAGAAAAAAAGGATCTGCTCAGTAAAGAAATAAGAGTTTTTTCCCCATATGGTTTATTAGCTATTTCTTGCTGACTTAGTCTTTTCTTATAGAGGAACATTTTTTTCAACATTCTACATATTTTACCGCTATACTCCTATCTTAAAAATAATACCACCAGTTCAAATAAGCATGATCTATTTTTTAAATAGATCTGTGCAAAACAAAAAAAAATAGCAGAGTAAGACGATTTTTTTTCATATATTTTCAAAAGGAGGTAAAGTAAAACCATGAAGTTGATTCTATTTATTTCATCATGCTTGCTATTAAGCTAGCATTTCTCAACTTCAAATGCACGGACCTGGGCTGGTTAAGACATAACCCCTTGTTAGAAGGAAGAGGCCAAGTCCACTTGAAGAATGATCTTGCAAAGTACAAGTATATAGTATAAATAAGTATATATTATAAGTCTTCTGTTGGCAAACTACAGCTCACAGGCCATATCTGACCTGACATCTGTTTCTGTAAATAAAGTTTTACTGGAATACAGCCACACACATTCATTTACATGTTGTCTATGTCTGCTCTTGCACTACAATGGCAGACCTGAGTAGTTGAGACAAATATTGTATGGCTTGCAAACCCTAAAATATTTACTATCTGGCCTTTTATAGCAAAAAAAAAAAAAAAAAAAGGGCTGACCCTTGCTGTAAATTTTCCTCCAATTGTTCTCTAAAACACCAGCAGCATTTGCTAGAGTGACTGTGCACTGGAAAAAAGGAATATTCAGACCAACCAGAGATTACTAGATAACTCACTTTAAACAGATACTAATTACTCAAAATGGCATCATGGTCTGCTAGTTAAAGAGAGATTTAGGGTGATTGAGTGATAAATAGGTTTCTGGCTCAAGTTTAAACCTAAGTGAGACAGTATGTTCAAGGATATTACCTGTGGTTATTTTCCAGTTCCTGAATGTATAACTGGAAGAAGAATACTTGGCAACTTGGCTCTCTGACCTATGGAGTGTCATTTTGCTAGTGAAATAAATGAAAGCCCCTGAAACATCCCTGCCAGAGATGTAAAGCAAAAGCAATAATGCATCTCTATCTCCAAGAGGGGTGCAGAAATTACTACCACCATCAAAGACTTAAATATGCCACGGTGACAAAACTGATTAGATATCCATTTAATTTACCAGTTTAGCCTCTACAGAAGGTGAGTGATCACATGAAGAATGATCATGAATTATCATAAATTTAATCAGGATGTCACATCAATTGCAGCTGCTGTTCCAGATGTGCTATCTTTAATGAAGCAACTCAACACAGTCTCTGAAATCTTATACCCAACTACAAGCTGACAAGTACCTCTCTATACCAATCTGAGGTACTATCAGAAGATATTTGCCTTTGCCTGGCATCAGCTATTAGTATACCTCAAGGCCATCTACTCTCCCATTCTCTGTCACAGTATAATCTACAGAGACAGCGGTCATTTTCTTCTTAATAGTTAAACATGTATTTTGTATTTATCATGGGACATGTAGTGATCTAAATGTTTATATATATATATATTATCTCATTAAATTCCCACAAGAGGTAGGCACTTCTATATTCACATTATACAGTGGTAGAAACATAAGCAACACAGCGATTGCAAAGCTGGAACTGAAATCCAAGTGGTAAAATTCCAGAGCCCCTTTGCTTAAGAGGATCTATTATCCTAATCTGGTGAATAAAAGAGCTACTGTGTTAGCACATTTATCCATTTTTTGGATGATGGATAGTTGGGTTATTTCCGCCTTTGGCTATTACAAAAAATGTTGCTATAAAAATTCATGCACAAATTCTTCTGTGGACGCATGTTTTCATTTTTCTTGATATACCTGAGAGAAGAACTGATTAGTCATATGGTTTATCTTTAACATTCTGAAGAATTGTCAGAGTGGTCCTTTTGACATTACACAGAACAAAAAATGGATCCACAATGCTGATGAGTTTGGACTCTGGCTTACTGGAAGCAATGAGAAGGAAATATAAGTCCTTTAAAAGCCTCAGTAACACATATGTAAGACAGAAAATGAAGGATAAAAATTAAAGGACCCATTACTGAAGTAAGGTTTCTGGGAGTCCAATGGCTTAAGACCCATCAGATAGCTTCTCCAAGGTGAAAGACAAATTACTATATTTTTATTATTTATTATAAATTACTACATTTTTACTATTTATTACTTTATGGGGGGGGGACAATGTTTGACAAGCATTTATTCATAAGTTAGGATCAGAGTGAGAAGGCTCTGTAACAATTCCAGGCTGTTATATAAGTTGTTCTACCTTTTGAACCTTATAACCCTGTACATCATTTATCTGGAGCATCACACAAGCCCCAACAGAATAATCATATCACAAATCTTCTTTTAAAGCAAAATCGTGACACTTCCTAAAGATTATTCTTTTGAGAAATGAATCCTAGCTTTCTATAGGACCTTGAAAGAGAATGAAGGCCTAATCGTGGGAAGCAAGTAACCACGTGATAACCTAAGTTGCCCTGACCCACTAAGCCATAAGGTATAGGCATAGTGAAACAAACTATCAGTAAGCAGAAATGCTATACAAGATATTGAGCTTGAGCAAGTCCAGAAAACATATGTAGACGTACAGCTTTCTTTCCTGAGGCACTGCTTTTTTTTCTTCAATCCGTATCTAACATCATGGGGGAATTTCTTATAATTGGATGAATAAAAAAGAAGAAACTTAGGTGTACTTCAAAGTTAGTTCCATAGCATCCTAGAATAAACAGGAAATGGACTGTTGCCCAATAACAGTCTGATGACATCAGTGATGGGAAATTCTCCCAACTGGTCAAACTTTGAGAAGTACAGTCTGGACTGAGAGATGGCCAGAAGTGCAAATCTGCACTGTCAATAGTTTGGAAGATTAATTGGTAAAGAATATGGAAAGCACTGGATTGGAAAATTAGTGACAATGAGGTCTGGGAAAGGCATGTAGAGGAACCTCTCAAAATATACACATATTGTCAAGAAAATATGCATATATCACAGAAGAGGCTCTCAATAATCAGGTGGCCAAAATGAATCATTCTGAATGTCAATTCGTTTATTGGCCCAGACATCCCAGAGTTTACTCAATAAGCCCTTGTGAAAAATGGTAATAGTGGCAAAGATAGAGGCTATAAGTGGGCTCAATTACATGAACTTTTCCTTCCCACAGCTGATCTGGCCACAGCTACCTGCCAATAGTTGAGACCAACACTGAGGTGCCTGATATAGCATCATTCCCCAGGGGGATCAGCCAGCCACTGACCCACAGAGTAAGTATCATTATGCTAAGCTGACAGTATATTATAGGTCACTATGGTAGGTGATTATTATGTTCTAGGTACTTTTGCTACAGCTTCTTTGCCACAAGCATTTTTGCCACAAACATTTTTACCACATAACTGGTTGGCCGTAAGTCAATTTTGCCATAAAAAAGACAAAATTACTGGCTGATAGTTTGATGGAGTCTGGGGGAATTTTATCGTTTCAATACTCCATCAACGAATTAACTGCCTTCAGCGGACTTAAAATATATTTAAGCTAATTGTCGGACTGGTTTTTCTCCATTAATGAAGTGATCAATTTAAATAGAGGTTGTCTTAAAATTGTTAGCATTTCTCCCAGTTGATTTTTGCCCCAAGAGTTAGTTGATTTTAAAAACAAACAAACAAACAAACAAACAAACAAACAAAAACATTACATTAGGAGGAGAAAGAGAGGCAGAGTTGAACCCACATTTTCCACAGAACGAAGAAAAGTTAGGTACAACCCACAAAATTAAGTTATTTTCATAGTATTGCTATGAATGTCCCTCTTTATTTGTGATTTTATCTTTTTTTTTTTTATGGCAAAACTGCCTTATGGCCAATTTAGTTATACAATTTTGTTTACAGCAAAAATGCTTGTGCCAAAGATGTCTACAGCAAAGATGCTATGGTGAAAATACCGGACACAGGTTGATTACACTGACTTCTTCCATCTTCCAGCAATTTCTCCTCCCTGGGTCATATAAATATTCCAGACAAAATATTCTTTTTTTTGTCTTTAGAACTTCTATTATCATCACCTCTATGGACTTACAGCATAACTTATTAATATGATTTGTCATAAAATTTACTTCACAGCAAAACAAGTGAGACAATGGACTTACAGCCTTGAAATTCACTGGTCTTACCCACCACCTAGAAGCAGCTGCTAGCTTAATAGAAAAGCAGAATGATGAATTGAAAAGTCAGTTACAACACCAGTTAGAAGACCCTACCTTAAAAGGATAGTGTTCCTACAGGACATGGTACATGTTTTTAAATTGTTACCAAATATACGGTGTAGTTTCCCCCTCAGCCAAAATACGTGGGTCAAAGAATCGTCCTCACCTCAGCATTATCCCTTATCACCTGCTCACAGAACTCTCGTTTCCCACCCCGGCAGCTTTGGTTTGGAAATCTTGGTTTGTGAACACACACACTTCTGTATCCAGGGACACAAGACTGTTCCAGTGAAATAAAAATTTAAACTGCCAGCTGACCATTTTGTGCTCCTCATATAACCGAACCAAATACAAAAAGACTACTGGCTGAAGTGACAGATTCTATTACGAAGAAAAACCAGGTTGCTGCTACATAACCTACAAGCTAGGACTAAATCTGGAACCCAAGATAGTCTCTGGGATACTTCTTGGTATTTCCATGCCCAACAGTAAAAGTAAGTGAAAAACTACACACACACACACACACGAAAGACCACGGAGGATAAGACCTATCAGGAAGAAAGGTTTTGTGTCACCTAAGTAAAAAAAAAACTTGATCTTCTGAGCGCCTTGCTGAGAATAAAGAAAAAATGAAATGGACAGCAGAACAGAAAGTTTCAGCTTAGGTCTTATGACCAGAGTCAAGACTGCTGATGTTGACTAACTTCACAATTTAGTCATTAAGTAACACACATTGCACAGAGATAGATACCGTGACTGTCTCCCAGAAATAAATAAATGATTATTAGGACTTTGTGTCTCCACACTTTGATGAGACAGTGGGAGAATATCTGCATCTTCATTGAAAGAAAAACATTTTTGCTGTTTTATGGAAATTCAAAACTATATAGAAATACATGGATGCTAAGTAAATAAAGAAGTGGACTATGCTTATGTTAAGCTACAGTCTCTTGGCTTTGAACTCATTTTTTATGCTCAAATTTGTTATGCTAGAACCCTCTGGGGGTGGGGAGGACGAAAAGACTAGAGGACAAAGAAAGGGTCTATCCTTTCCTGTTTGCAGGAAAAGTTTCTACCATAGGGGTGACAACTGATTCCAATACTACCAGTTAGTTCTACTGAAGGTTTTTCCACGGTCCTAGAATCAGCCTCACTGGATCTCCTCTGAAAAACCAACACCTGCTAGTCAGTACTACCCACTTCCTCAGAATGTTTAAATATCCGTCCTCCAAGATCCTGAGGCAACACCACCAGCTGGCAAAGACCTCCTTATGAGCATTACATGGCCTCCTCCAAGCAACTAAATTTTAATAATTCACCCTTATTCCTTTGTTCCCTTAGTCTATTACATGGTAGATGCTTCCTGCAGTTACTACCCCTTCAACGCTTTTTTGCCTTTTCAGTTCTTTAATAACTGATAACAATTTTCCATATTTAATTCTGTTAAAATAATGGCTATGGTTTCTCTTTCGACTAGACACAAACTGATATTCCTATTAATGTTATATAACTATGTGTAAATGTAAAATCAAAAAACAAAGTTGGATGCTAGGTCTGAGATCAATTTTAAGCCTCTAAGAAAACCCTATATCTCAACAAGCTGGACCTTTCTATAAAAGACACTATTTAGAGAGAACAGAATGTTATTAACAACTGTCCTAGAAACGCACACATGAAAAGATGTGTATGTATATTACAAAAGACTTATAAAGTAAAAAAGACACTGAATATTTCTAATTTTTCTCTACTGTAAGTGATACAATAAAATTCTTACACATACACTTTTTGGAGTATTGTTTGTATATACATCCCACCATTTAATATTATTGAGCACCTGTTCTATATAAGCCACCTACTAGGTACTGAGAATACAACCATGTAGAAAACAAATAACACCTCTCTTTTCACAAAACTTGAAGCCTATCTCCCCAGGATGTATATGACCTCACTGTCTACTACGAGAGTTGTACCAATCTGCATTCCTACTAAACGGCTTAGGAGAATGTCTATTTTCTCACATACCATTCAAAAGGGATGCTGTTGATGTCTGCCAACGTGATATATAAAAAATTAAATTTCACTGTTGTTTTAGAATGTATATTTTTTATTAGACGTAACAAATATCTTCATATTTTTTACAGGAAAGTGTGGCTTCTTCATTAGCAGCACTTTATCCTCCCACTTGATAATACAGGTTGTTTTTAATTCATGACATAATCATACATTCTGCTGAGGTTAAATTAGTAACCACAATCATCAAAAAGACAAAAATGATTGATTTCTATGCTAAGTTCCTTATAAATATTAATTTTTAAATTCCTACAAAACCTCACAAAGCAGTATTGTTTTTCCATTTTAGCCCACTAGCTTGTAAACGTGAAGGCTATAAAGACAGAATTTATATTTACTTTGTTCACTCCTATAATTACACAGAGTATGAATAAGTATTCACAACAAATCAATGAGATAAGCATGATTATTGTGGATATTTTACAGATGAGGACTAGAAAGATGAACTAACAAGACTTCAATAGCAAGTAAACAGTGAAGCTAGGCTTTGGTTCTATGCATTCTTGGCCAAGAATTTATGTTCTTAACCACTATACATATTGCTAAGGTGATTTTAAGATATTTGTTACAAAAAATTCTGTAAATAAAACTTTTCTGATTTTGTTATATTCTTGCATAAACAATTTATGATTAATTACACAAATAAATTGAAGATATATTTTAAAAGGAAGAAGTTAATAGGGATGGGAATCAAACACAAAATGATTCACTAGGAAAAATGAACTTACACAGTTCAGGAAACAACAGAATTATAGGAATGAAAAATAGGGAATACTGACTTAAATCAAAATTAAAACAACAAAAATAATAGCAAACATTTAAATGCTTACCATGTGCCATCTGTTCTCAAATAGTTTGCATATATTAGCTTGTTTAATCCTCACAAAAGTCTTATGAAGCTGATTCTTATTTTATTGATGGGTAATTGAGGCACAGAAAAAAAGGAATGTGCTTGAGGTAACACAGCAAATAAGGAGATATAAACACAGGCACTCTGGCTCTAGAATTTGTGCTCTAAATTACTATGCTATACAAAAAATAAGTTTATACTTTTGTCACTAACATTGCACTCAAGAGTTTGCACTTTCCAAAATACAGACTACCTTTGTAATCTCAGCTTTTGACAATGACCATGGTTTTTGGTTGTATATTAGTCAATATAAATTCACAATATTTTAAAAACAATATACGGCTTTCAGATGAAAGTCTGTTACATGTCTATAAAACTCAACACAGTGTAAATTGCTAAGATACACAAGTTATTTTGGACCATAATAAACCAATGTTAATAGATACTATCACCACTTTATTACAGCAGCTGAGTTTGATTCAAAACCATACTCCAAAGGTCTAAGACATTATTTTAAAAAACACACTACAAGTTCCAGTTAAGATGCCAGATTAGATAAACACTGTGCTTGCCTTCTCCCATGACCACATGAAAATTACAACTAAATTATAGAATCAGCCTGGAGAACCACTGAAGACTAGCTGAACAGAATTTTTATGACTAAGGACATACAAAAGAAACCACCTTGAGACTGGCAGAAGGGGCAGAGTCATAAAACAAGCTGGCCCCACCCCCATGTGCAGTGGTTGAGAATCGAGGATATCTCAGCTGTAGAAATAACCCCAGAGGAACCCACAATGGATTCTACAGCCTAGAGCACCAGTGTCAGCAAGGGAAGTCTCTACAACTTCTGGCTGTGAAAAGCAGTGGAGCTTGTGGCTGGCTGAGTGTGACAGAAGGCTGCAGTAATCCCAGGCATTCCTCTTAAAGGGCCCACACACAAACTTACTTGCTGACTGATTTATTCATTCCACTGCTGGGGCAGTAGCTTATAAGGCACCAGGGACATATGGAAAGTCTGGCTTTGGGGCAAGCTTTTTCCCTGATAGAAGCACTGACAGAGGCCATTGTTCCTTTGTTGAGCCTTACCTCAGCCAAACATGTAGACTTAAGTGAGCACCATATATGAGTCTCCATCAACCTGGATAACACTATTTGCCCAACTTTGGTAATTTCCTGAGACCCTGCCCAAACCAACTTGCAGGCCCACCCAAGTGAATTCCAGTGGTGCTTCCAAATAAACTGCCTGTCATGGCTCGTGCTACAGGCTTTCATGAACTCTCTCAAAGGTTCACAAACCCCAAATAAGTAGCATCTAGCCTTGGTGTGCCCCATCCATCCCTCTTGGTAAGCATTCTCAAGCCTACAGCTTAGCTACACCCAGGCACCTCCACACCCAGCATGAGTGGAAGACATCTGCAGATCTCTTTGTGGTTCATGCCAAGTAGCCCCAGGCAGAGCACAGGCAGTGGCTGAACTTGGCCTATGGCAGGGCCCCTCCCAGGAGAACCCTAGGCCAGCACACCCGGTGGCCACTTAGGACAAAACAAGAGTACCATCCAGCTGCCACCACAAACGACACACCCAGAGAGCGGACTTGGCAGGCACCAGAGCTCTGCTCAGTGGAGTCAGCCCCTACACAACAGCTTTTCCACTATAGTCACAGCCAGTCCTCACAATCAACCAACCTAAGGGTCAGTCTCTCCCAGTGACATGCAAACAACCACCTGGGCTCAACTACAACAAAAGGACACATACAAAACTACACAAGAGACAGACAACTGGAGTGCCTGGCTAAGAAGACTGTGTTACTGGGCCCCATAGGACATCTACTACATAAAGCTATTCTACTAAGACCAGAAGACATAGTAGCTCTACTTAATACATAGAAACAAACACGAGGAGGCAGTCAAGACAAAGAAGATAAAGAAACATGTCTTGATGAAAGAATAGAACAAAACTCCAGAAAAAGAACTAAACAAAATGGAGACAAGCAATCTACTAGATGCAGAGTTCAAAAAACTGGTTATACGGATGCTCAAAGAACTTAGGGGAAGAGTAGATGAACTCAGTGAGACCTTTAACAAAGATAGAAAACAGAAAAAGAAAGAAACATGAAAAAGAGCCAGTAAAAAATAAAGATTACGATAACTGAAATGAAGAATACATTAAAGAAAATCAACAATAGGTTAGATGAAGCAGAGGATCAACTCAGAGATTTAGAGGTAAGGTAGCAGAAAACACTCAATCAGAACAGCAACAGGAAAAGAGAATCCAAAAAAATGAGAATAGTTAAAAGAGCTTCTGGGACAACATCAAGTGTTAACAATATTTGTATCATAGTGGTACCAGAAGAAGAGAGAACAAGAAACTGAAAACCTATTTGAAGAAACAATGATGAAAAACTTTCCAAACCTGATGAAAGAAATAAACATAAAAGCCCAGGAAGTACAGAAAGTCCCAAACAAAATGAACCCAAAGAAGCACACACCAAGACCCATTGTAATTAAAATTCCAAGGTTAAAGACAAAGAGAGAATCGTAAAAACAATGAGCAAAAAGCAACTGGTTACCTACAAGGGAGCTCCCATAAGACTGGCAACTAAGTTCTCAACAAATCTTGCAGGCCAGAAGGATTGGCATGAAATAGTCAAAGTTACGAAAAACAAGGACCTACAACCAAGACTATTCTATCCAGCAAAGCTACCATGTAGAATAAAAGGACAAATTAAGAGCTTCTCAGATAAGAAAAAGCTAAAGGAGTTCATCAAATAACAACAAACCAGTATTACAGGAAATATTAGAGCAACTTCTTTAAAAAGAAGAAAAACATCAAAATTATGAATAAAAAAATGGCAATAACTACATACCTATCAACAATTACTTTAAATGTAAATAGATTAAGTGCTCCATTCAAAAACTAAGGTGGCTAAATGGATAAGAAAACATGACTCGACATATGCTGCCTACAAGAGACTTCACTTCGGATCAAAAGACACATACAGACTGAAAATAAAAGGATAAAAAAGATACCACATGAAAATGGAAACAAACAAAAAAAGCTGGGGTAGTAATACTAATATCAGACAAAACAGACATAAAAAAAAAAAAAGGGCTCTAACAAAAGATAAAGAAGGACCGAGTAATACACTTCTGGGTATTTAATCAAAAAAATCCACAACACTACTTCAAAGCAACACATGTACCTATATATTCATTGCAGTATTATTTTCAACCACCAAGATATGAAGGCTACCTGGGTGTCCATCAATAAATGAATGGATAAAGAAGAAGTGGTACACATATACAATGGAATATAACTTAGCTATAAAAAAGAATGAAATCTTGCCACCTGCAACAACATGAATGGACCTAAAGGGTAAGTCAGACAAAGACAAGTGTCATATGATTTCACTTATATGTGAAATCTAGAGAATAAGATAAACAAACAACAGAAATAGGTTCACATATAGAGAGCATTTTGATGGCTGCCAGATTGGAAGGTGGTGAGATGAGTGATGAGGGGAAAATATTAAGAGGTATAAATTGGTAGTTACAAAACAGTCATGCAGATGTAGTCAGTAATACTGTAATAACTATGTACAGTGTCAGATGGGTACTGCATTATCAGGGTGATCGTTTCCTAATTGATATTAATGTCTAATCACTATGTTGTATATCTGAAACTAATAATAATATGTCAACTAGAATTGAAAAAATATATATAAATTAAAAAGTATATAATGTCAAATATCGTATTTTCCTTTTTTTTTTGTAGAGTACGAGTAAAATACATGGTAAACAGTGAAGCCTCATACAAATAGTATTATTTCGTGTAAAAATGGTGGAGGAACAAAGGTGCATACTTACCCTTCTCCTCCCATTCTTGTTATCTTAAGGCGAAAATCGACAGAATTCAGACTGGGAGGCTTCCATTTCAAAATTTCATCGCATCGACCAGGTTTATATTTCTAAAGTGAATTCAAATGATAATAGTTAATAAGAAGCTAAAATTTTAAATTTGATTTATTAAATATAACATCGATTACTTTCTATTAAGCAAAATTACTGTTCTTTTCTGAACTCAATTTTTATTTTCAACTAGTGAGTGAAGATAAGTATCTACCTCCCACTGATGGCCTTTCCCCTCTCTCTGCCAAAGCATGTAGACCTTGTGAACGTCCAGAAAAAGAATGAAACTTGTTATTCTCTCCAATGTTTCTATGGCTTAAGTTAAGTTCAATCATTTTTTAAATTTGTTTTTTCTTGTTCAGCTTTACTGTGGGATAATTTACAATGAATAAAATTAACCAATGAATTTGGCAAATGGATACAATCATGTAACCATCACCAAGATGAATATATATAGCATTTCGGTTACCCAAAAAGTTTCTTCCTGGCATCTGCAGTCAATTCCCTCCCCCCAATTCTCTGGCAACAGTGACCTTTCTATCACAGTAGTTTTGTCTTTACTAGATTTCATGAGAAATCCTCAATATGAGGTTTTCTAATTTATCTATGCTGGTGCATATATTAGTAGTTTGTTCCTTTATATTACTGAGTAGAATTCTATTTTATGTATATACCACAAATTATTTATACAAGTCAGTGGATATCTGGGTTTTTCCCAGTTTTAGGTATCATAAATGATGCTGCTGTGAACATCTGTATGGACATGGTTTTATAACTCTTGGGTAAAAACCTAGGAGTAAAATGGCTGGGTCACATGGTAAATACATGTCTAACTTTATAAGAACTTTCTATGTTTTCCAAAGTGACTGTAACATTTTCCATTCCCACCAGTAATATATGAGAGGTCTATGTACTTTCAGTCTAATTCTAAATTTTTAATTCTAAAATGTCTCATAATTTTAATTTGCATTTTTCTAATGGCAAAAGATGTTGAAGATCTTGTAATTTGTCTATTTGATATTTCTGTATCTTCTTTGGTGTAGAGTCTACTCAAGATATTATCCTTTTTACTGGGTAATCTCATTATTAACTTGCAAGATTTGCTTATATATTCTGGATAAAGAGCCTTGGTTGGATATATGTACTGCAAATTTCTACTGGTTGTTGTCTTGCCTTTTTAATTCTTAATTTCTTTCACAGAGTAAAGTTTTGTTTTGTTTTGTTTTCAATGAAGTCAAAAATTGTCATTTTCCTTCTGGCTTTATTGAGGTATGATTGAGAAATAAAAATTTTAAGGTGTACAACATGATGTTTTGACATCTATTGTGAAATAATTACCACAATCAAGCTAATTAATATATTCATCATCTCTTTTTTTTTTTTTTGGTGGTGAGAACATTTAAGATCTACTCTTTTATCAAATTTCAAGTATACATTATTAGTATTAACCATATTCACTATACTTTACATTAGGTCTCCAGAAATTATTCAACTTATAACGAAAAGTTTGTACCCTATGATAAATATCTCCCCTTTTCCACTATCCCCTAGCCTCTGACAACCATCATTCTACTCTCTGTTATGAGTTCAACAACTGTTTTTGTTAAGATTTCATATATATGTGAGACATGTGATATTTGTCTTTCTGTGCCTGGCTTATTTCACTTAGCATAATGTACTCCAAGTTCATCCATGTTGTCAGGAATGGTAGGATTTCCTTCTTTCTTAAGGCTGAATAATATCCTATTTGTATGTATACCACATGTTCTTTATTCATCTGTAGACAGACATTTCAATTGTTTCCATATTTTGGTAACCATGAATAATGCTGTAGTAAACATGAGAACACTGACAGATATCTCTTTAAGATACTGATTTTATCTCTTTTAGATACATACCCAGAAGTGGGACTGCTGAATCACATGATAGTTCTATTCTTAATTTCCTGAGGAACCATCAAACTGTTTTTCATAATAGCTGTATCAAATTACATTCCCATCAATAGTGCACAAGGTTCCCCTTTCTTCACATTCTCACCAATATTTGTTATCTTTTGATTTTTTAATGACCATTCTAACAGGTGTGAGGTGATTTCTCACTGTGGTTCTGATTTACATTCCCCTGATGATTAGTGATGCTGAGTATCTTTTCAAAATCATTAATTTTAGTCTATGGCCATGCCACCCTGAACAAGCCCGATCCCATCTGATCTTGGAAGCTAAGCAGGGTTAGTACTTGGATGGGAGACCTAGGCATAAAAAAACAAAAAATAAAGGATTATAAGCTGACAAAGTCCTCGCAATCTGTGAGGTCAACCAAGGGCTGCCTCACCTTAAAAAAAAAAAAAAAATCATTAATTTTAAATTCTTATCATTTACATTTTCTGTGCCCTCTTTAAAAATTCTCTGCCTAAGATCACTGCGATTTTCTACTATTTTTTCTTAAGATCAATTTTATAGTTTTAGCTCTTATTTTCAGGTATATAATCTGAGGTTAACTCATCTATATGGTGCGAAGTAAGGGGCTATGTTTAACTGTTTGGCAAGTGAATATCAAATTGATCCAGTACTACTTACTGAAAAGATTATTCTTTTCTCACTGAGTTGCCTTGGCACCTTTGTCAAAACCAATTATAGAGATATTTCTATTCTCACTAATGTGTTGCATTGATTGATAAACATGCCTGTCTACTTGCTAGTAAGCATAATGTCTTGATTACTGTAGCTTTATAAGTTTTGAAACCAGGTTATTTAAGTTCTAAAACTCTAGCTTCTTTTTCCAAATTCTCTTATCATTTTAAAATCAGCTTGTAAATTTCTATGAAAAATAAATCAATTGGGATTTTAGTTAGGATTGCACTGAATCAATAGATCAATTAAGGAGAAAATAACATCTTAACAATACTGAATCTTCCAATTCATAACCTCTGCAAATCTACTTAGGTCTTAAAAAATTTCTCTTATCAATGTTTTATAGTTTCCAGTACACAGGTCTTGCATAACTTTAAACTTACTCCTAATAATTTAATATTCTGAGTGGTATAATCAACATAAAAAATCCACTGCATTTCTATAAAAGAGCAATTAACAATCTAAAAAAGAAGAAAGTAATTCTATTTACAATGGCATCTAAAATCGCAAAATACTTAGGAATTAATTTAACCAAAGAAAGGAGTAATATGTATACCGAAAACTGTAAAACATTGCTGCAAAAGATAAAGAAGACCTAAAAATGGAAAGATATCCCATGTTCATAGACAAGAAGTGTGATATTGTGATTTATAATACAAAATACACGTTTGGTCTTTGTCCTCTCACAGCTCCTAAAACTCTTAGAATTTCTGAAGTGATGAGAGTAATAAAGGCCTTTTGTTATGTTAATAAAATGGCTTTTGGAAAGCACCTAAGACTGGAAGCTGGTTGTCACAGGAGCCAACCACAGGATTAGAGGGTTGGAACTTTCCATACCATCCCATGCACCTTCAGAAGAGGGGAAAGGGGCTGGAGGCTGGATCAACTGCCAACAGCTAATGATTTTAATCAATTCTATGTAATGAAGTCTCTGTAAAAACCCAAATGACAATATTCAGAGAGGTTCTGAGTTGGTGGACACGTGGAGATTTCAGGAGAGGGACATACCTGAAAAGAGCAGGGTAGCTCCACACCCATTCCCCATACCTTGTTCATGTATTTCTTCCATCTGGCTATTCCAGAGTCATAACATTTTATAATAAACCAGTAATCCAGTAAGTACAATGTTTCTCTGAGTTCTGTGAGCTGCTCTAGCAAATTAATAAAACCTGAGGTGAAGGTCATGGGAATCTCTGATTTATAGTCAGTTGGTCAAAAGTACCAGTAACAACCTAGATCTACAACAGGCATCTGAAGTCCAAGAAAGAGGTCAATGTGACCTCCAATCTACAGCTGGTCGATCAGAAGCACTGGTAACAACCTGAGTTTGTGAATGTTGTCTGAAGTGGGAAGTGGGGGGACAGTCCTCTAAGACTGAGCCTTCAACCTGTGGAATCTGATGCTATCTCTGGGTAGACGGTGTCAGAATTAAGATGAATTACAGGACATCCAGCTGTTGTCAAAGATTTGCTTGTTGGTACAGAGAAAATCCCATTCTCACATTGGAAATGGTTTCAGGACACCAATTTAGGAAGACTAAAGATTGTTAAGATGCTAATATTACCCAAAGCAATCCACAGATTCAATGAGATCCCTATCGAAATTCTAACAACCTGTTTTTGCAGAAATAGAAAAGCTGATCCTCAGTTTCATATGGAGTTGCAAGAGGCTCTGAAGAGCCAAAATCTTGAAAAAACAAACAAACTTGAAGGACTCACACTTCCTAATTTCAAAAATTACTATAAGACTACAGTAATTAAAACAGAGTTGCTGACATAAGGATGGAAATATCAACCAATGAAATGAAATTGAGAGTACAGAAATAAACCCATACATCTGTAGCCAACTGATTTTTTAACAGGAGTGCTAAGGCCATTTAATAGGAAGAGAATGCTCTCTTTGAAAGATAATGCTGGACAACTGGATTTCCAGATACAAAGAATAAACTGACCCCTACCTCCCACCATATATAACAACTACATAAAAATGAACCAACAACCTAAATATAACAGGTAAAACCATAAAACTCTTAGAAGAAAACATGGGTAAATTTTCATGATCTTGGGTTTGGCAGTATATTCTTAGATATGACATGAAAAGCATGAGCAATTTATTTTAAAAAGAGAGAGAGATAAACTGGACTTCATCAAAATTAAATTATTCTACATCGCAAAACATCAGGAAAGTGGAAAGACAACCTGTAGGAGAAAATATAAGAAAATCATATATTTGATAAGAGTTTAATACCCAAAATATATAAAGAACTGATACAATTCAATAATGACAAAAAAAAATTAAAAAATTGTCAAAGATCTTGAATAAACAGTTCTCCATATAAGATATACAAATAATCAGTAAGCACATGAAAAGATGCTCACCATCATTAGCCATGAGGGAAATGCAAACCAAAACCACAATGAGATACCACTTCACACCTACCAGGGTGGCTATAATTTTTAAAAAGAAAAAAGAAAATACCAAGTATTGGGGTAGATGTGGTGAAATTAGAAGCTATGTACATAACCATGTAGCAATTATAAAATTATGCAGCCACTATGGATAACATTTTGACAGTTCCTCAAAAAGTTAAACATAGAATTACCATATGACTCAGCAACCCCAATCCTAGGTATATATTCACAAGAGTCAAAAGGTGGAAACGACCTAAGTTTCAATTATTGTATGATTGGATGAACAAAATGTGATATACATATACAATGGAGTAGTATTCAGCCATAAAAAGGAATGAAGTTCTGAAACATGCTACAAAAAAAAAAATGAGCCTCAAAAACACTATGGTAAGTGAAATAAGCCAGAATTTTTTATGATTTTCTTAAAAAGGACAAAAATTTTATGATTCTACATGTAAGAAATATCTGGAAGAGGTAAATATATAGTGACAGAAAGTAAATTAGAGGTACCAGGAGCTGAGGGGTGGCGGGGTAAAGGAGAGTTACTGCTTAATGGTTACTGAATTTGTTTGGGGTGATGTAAAAGTTTTGGAAATAGGGAAAATGCTTGTACAACACTGTTCATGTTAATTAAAGAGACTATAGGGGGAAAATGTTTTTAATGTATTCTGGGAACATAGTTAAAAAAGAAAATATTTTACTTGTGTTGCTTAAGGACTAATTATAGACAAGCAAACACTTTAAGTCTTGAAGAATGGGTAATATTTACTCATGCAGACTTGCAGCAGGAAGTAAATATGAACAAAACACAAGAGTAGAAAAATGTAGGATCTACTGAAGAAGGGGAGAGCATGCAGATTCAGTGAGGGCATTGTGGGAGTGAGACACTATGAGATATTCAGGAAGAAAAAACTGTTGAGTGTTCTCATTACTGATATTTTTTAAAAATATACAAGTCAAATTACACTCTAACAGATTTTTATAAGTTTGATAAAAACTGCAAAAACCCTGGTAACAGGAACACTTATTTCAAACAGAAGTCCATATAATGACAAATTTAGTATAACTTAAGTTTTGCTAACAAAGATAAATCACTGGAGCTGATTGGAAAGACATTGTATCTGCAGCAAATTTAAAAACATATTTTCCCCCAAGTCTTATGTTTAAACATGACTATAAAATCAAATATAAAGCATTTTAATGGAAGTTTTCATTGACTTATTTACCTTGAGAAAGTCATTTAGGTAACGTATATCCTCAGGATGATCACAAATAAATTAGAGTTGCTGAATATAAATTATTTTATTAATGATAAAAACTGGAAAATTTCCAGTTGTCAACCCGTTAATAAAAAGAATCTGATAAAATTTAGTCTTTTTTTTAATAAAGCATATCTGACAGAAATGTCACAGTCCTTTTAGTAAGAGTGGTTCATTATGGTAGTGACGAGTACAAAAGAGTAAGGCGAGAACGGGTTAAGCATCCCACTCCAATCCCATTCACAACTTCTGCCAAGGGGATGTCATACTTACAAACAGACCATCATTTATTTACTTCTGTTCCCTATTTATTTATATGACTATAAGTATGAAACCACTCTGAAACCAATACTAATTCAAGTTATTAAAGAAAGCTTAATGGTTGTATAGTTTAAAAATACTTTATAATAGGTACCTAAAGACAAATTCTAAAAAGAATTTTAATATATATTATTTGTACAATAAATATTAAATATCCTTTACATTCTTCTCTCTGAAAATCAAGACTCAATCTTGTATAATAAGAATACAGCATTTACCAACTCTTCTGTTTTTCTAAGCAATAATTCAGAAATGTAAGTCATTCCTCACCTCACTGCACACCAAACAACTTATGTTAATTTGAAATACTAGACTTAATATTATTGGGAATTTCAACACATCTTTCTGAAAATTAATAGAATATATGATAAAAAAAATTTAGAAAATTATATTTTTAAAATACTGTAATTCTATTCCATGAGTAAAATATATTTAAATACTTATTAGAATGTAAATTCTACCTCAGCAAAAATCATGTCTAATTACATACAATACTTAGTTCTATAGAAATATATTTACTTTTACCAGGGAGCTGTCAAATAAAAAATTGGAGATAGACTGTATCTGAAAACAATTACCAATATAACCTGAGATATCCATTACCATCAAAAATGTAATGAATGCAAATGTCAGGCAACAAAGAAAGGTGTTTAGGAATATATTTACCAAATGACAGCAGACCCTGGCTTAGAGGTAGAGGATGGCCATGTGCCAAAGAGAAGTCTCTTAAACTAAAGAGAAAACAAAACGAAGGCATAAGTGATATTATCTGTTGTATAAAGCAGTGGGTCTCAACTAAAGAATGATTTTGCCCCCCAGGGGGTATTTAGCAATGACTGCATTCTTTGGTTGTCACACTGGGAAAGGGAGGGAGTGCTACTGCCATCTAGTGGGCAGAGGCCGTGGATGTTTCTCAACATCCTACAATGCACAGGGTAGCTTCACCACAACAAAAACTTACCCAGCTTAAAATGTCAATTGTACCAAAGCTGAGAAACGCTGATATAAAGGAAGATGGTAGTAATAACAGCAAAGAGAACAAGATATTCAGTTTCTCTATACCTTTACTAACTACCTATTTCATGATTTTAAGCAGTTCACAGTGTAGGCTTCATCTATCTTGATTGTAAAACTGTAATATAATTTTGCTTGCCTAAAACAGAATATCTAGATCAGAGATATCTAAATGCTTTGCAGTTCAACTCTGACTTCTACTAGTAAACTGTGATCAGTTATGTTACCATAATACATATTTCAGGCCCTACACTAAAACCATAATGCCTTCTTCACAAGGATCACACCCTGATCATAATATTAGTTTTATTTATTTATTTATTTATTTGTTCTAGCATTTAGTTTTAAATAAAACTGAAGAAATTCTAATTGGTAACACTGACTTAAAAAGTAAAACAACTCTAGACTGTGTGTGACTTGATTAGGTTCTTTGTCCGTATTTCACTGAGAAGCAAATAGTAAATATCTATTGTGCAAAACAAGACATATAAATACCCTGCACAGAGGAAAAGTTCATTTAACACTACGTGTCTGCTACGTGCCCAGTATTATATACAAATTGGAGAAGATAAGATGAGCTCAACCACATTGAGGCTTTTAATCTGCAAGAGAGATTACAGAGATGCTAAAATGCACATAAACAAGAGTTGCTAAGGAAGTACAACAGAGAAACATCGAAATCAGTGATATAGGGGTAAAGGAAGTTTTCTTGAATAAGATAAATGCATGAATTAAATTTTGAAGAACAGTTAACTTACAAGAAAATTCTAAACAATGGGACCAGGAACATATTTGAATTGAGGGAAAGTTTGTTTCAAGTGGTCTGAGGCTAAGTTTTCTCACTATTCAATGCTGTTCTTATTGATATAAAGAGGGAAGAGCCATTTTCCAATAAAAACAGGTGAAGGCAATCACTTAGCATTCCATTTCTGAAAAGTCACAAATTTGGTAGAGATAGCAGAGCGTTATCATGGAAAGAAACAGGAAAAGAAAATGGAGAATTCTGTTTATAAAAGCTTGCTGGCATTTCTCATTTACTCAGACTTTACTACTACTTATGAAAACTGAAGTTGCGATTTGTGAGTAAAATCATTAAAAACTGATGCCTTAGTTTATTCAGGTTGGAAAAATTACTCAAAATTAGTCAGATTATTATTTTCTATTATTCACAAGTCTAATTAATTTATTCAGGCCATTGTTTTAATATAAAATAATCTGATTTATATTTCTAATGAAACTTTTTTTTTAAATTATAGTTAAACAAAGATTTCTGAAACTTCAGCTTCAGTTTCTGTATCCGGGCAGTTCCACAGAACTACAAGTTATTCTAAAATATAACCAATAAGGAAACTGAAAATTAAGGTTAAATGAAAATATCCAGTTAATATCAAGACCAGTTAATATACCTTGGTAAGAATACTAGAAAAACAAAAGGTCCAGAAAGCACGTGATAAATTCTCTTTTTACAGATAAGCTGATAAGTAGAAGTTATAACTTATGCAAAAAATTCTCAAATCACAGTAATACAGCTATCTTTCTACCATTAACAAAATAAAATTTATCATTTGCCCAAAAGCATATAATGAAAGGTTAAATGGCTGGGTTTAGATGATCTCGTGAGATGAGATTATAAAATTGTTTCAACAGAAACTAATTTTAAGTTAAGTTGTTTTCTACTAATTACTCTTAGTCTCATTCTCTATGGAACGGTGAGTAGTAGGGGAAAGCAACTGACAAGTAGCCTGGCTATAAGGAAGAGAAAGCTCAGACAACCTGATAAACTTCTTCGCACCTAAACCACTTAGCCAATCTCTACCACTCAGGCACCATATGTTGAAATTTACTGAACTAAGTATCTTGTCCTATCTTTAGCAGAGGTCTAATCTCCAAATGTACCCTAACCCTACCCCTACTCCCCAAGGTGCCTCCCCTACTCCATCAGTCTGTACTCTTTTACCCTACACACCGTAATATAAACTCAACATATAATATGATGAATTTCTTCATATTATATGAATAAACATATTTCTGCCTTTGAAGGCAGAAATCTTGTCTTTACTCATTGCTATTATTTCCAAAACCTAGCAATGTATATGACATATAGTAGGCACTCAATTTATTAGATGAAAGAATGAGTTAATATATTCCACAGCTCAGAACTGACTCTCACTCAATTCCCCAAAGTATAGTCATGATATAAAATCTTAACATTTAGAGCTAGCAGACTCTCAGTTTCTCCTCTTCTATAGTAGACACCTAAATAAAAGCAGTCTCCAATAGCTGATCAAACTCTAGATACATTTAACATCAGCCTAATTACTTTACTCGTTAACTATGTAAACCTCCATTTTGCTAATTTGTACTGTATAGTAAGGCTAAAATAATTTTCTGTGCTCCAGTACTGGTATGAAGAGATCACACTCACCTAGTCTAACTGGATTTCCCAAGGAATTAGCACCAACACCTAATATGATATTCAAAAAATAAATGGAACTTGTACAAAAAAATACGTAAAGGCAGAAAAAAATAAATACAGTGTGTCCAAATACATACTTTCAGAATATTTCGGTTTGTAGTTTTTACGAAATGAATTCTACCAGTAGAAACGGCCACTAACGTTATCACTAAACTTAGACAACAAAAGGAAAATTAATTTTTATTCTAAAATGATTAAGTGTATGCTTTTAAATATTTCCTTCTAAAATTGTGAATTGCCCTAAATATAAGGGTTGAAAGATGTTGATAATAAGCTCTATTTTTTGGCTGATTCCAATAAGTTCCCAGATACTAAAATTAGAGCACTAACAAATATACATTAAAAAATATGATTGGAACAAATTCTGAAAAGCAAAGTACAAAATAATATGCTAATTTTTGTGAAAAGTGGGATGGGTACAAAAATATGTTAACCTATTTATATTTGTTTACAAATGCATAAAGAAACCATGAAGAGGTAAGTTTAAAACTAACAACAATAGATGACTAAGGGAGGGGAGAAGTGTGAGAGGGAGGCTTTCTTCTACGTTATTTTTTTTACTACGTGATAAAATTTCTGTATTACCTAGTTAGGAATTAATTTAAAACATACCACTTAAAACAGAATTTTAAAAATATCTATCGCTAATGTTTCAACATTAAACATACATATACATTGGCAATAAAAAAAGAACTACTCCTAATTCACTGTGTTTAATAGGTATCATTTCTATGAAAACTGATTTTGTACTTTGTTTACCTTCTCTGAATTCACTGAGTCTTTCGTTCTCGTGAAGTCCTTTATTTATATTTATTTCCCCTTTCTCTGCTACCAATATATCATCATTAGCAGTGTCTTTTACTTGTACAGTAACATTCTATATCTATATCCAGCTGAGACTGATTACAAATTGCTCATCTTTAGCTGTTTATTTTGTCAACAAAATTGAATAGAAACGCAAATATTTTATTTATTGTAAACACTAGAAAATGATGTTCTCCTTTTTCTTCCTTACACAAAGCAAACTAAAAATATTTTGCTGTGTTTCAAAAGCTGAAAAAGAAAAAAAATTTAAATAAACATAATGTTGTTTCCTTCCTCGTCACTTAGCTATTACAATTCTTTGGAAATTATTGTATTTTCCAATAAAAAAATAACACATTTTGGGAAAAGACAGAATGACACTTTTCTAGTCTGCCAGGAAACAGAGCCCTTCTTCAACTGAAGACCTATCAAAATATGCAAGCAAATGTCATGGCAACAGAAGCTCTCACCATGGTAACATCATCCCTGCTACAGAGGAAAACCACTCTAATTCATCATGTACTTCAAGACAAGACATTAGACTAATTCCAATTTTCATTTCACAATCTATCCATAACATTCAATATACCTGGAAGTAGTAAAGATTTAATAAAAACATTAATATTTCACAAGAACGCAATATTAAAATCAAAGCTGACTCAATTTACATGCAAAATGATTGATGTGAGAGACATAAAATCAAGCTAACCCACCTTACAGAAAATCAGGATGATAAAAACATAAAAGAAAACCGATTATATCATTATTGCAGAAATTAAATATTCTATACTCAATACAGAAACAATTAAATATTTTACTAATCACAGTATAGCCAGTAGATAAAACAAGAAAAGTCTTTTTAAATAAAACAAAAAAAATACTTTCAAGATTTTATTATCTCTATTTTATAAATCATTATATATAACTTTTTTATTTATAGTGATAGATTATTAATGGCACAAAATTCTTATCTAAAAAGTGTCAACAGATGACAACAATAAAACAAATACGATTGTAAAAGGTTAGAAATTAATTGCTACGAATATTTACTATGCTATATACCATTAAAATCCTCTTGTAAAAGCTTGTAAACAAATAAGTATTATCACCTTTGTAAATTAAATTAAAAGCTAATACCTATATCATATCAAAATGTCAAATGGCCATTTTAAAATATTCATTTTCAAGTGACAAACCACAAAAGGTCAGCAATTTAAAATGTCACTGAAATGGTAAAACTGAAAACCATATATATATACAGGTCTAACTGGTTTATGTATAGATGAAAATTCAACTTGAAAATACTTCTTTTTAAAAATGGTCACTTCAGTTTGAGCAAAGTTTCAATCTCAAATCTTAGAATTTGTTTCTATTAAAACAGCTCATTTTTTCTTTGAAAAAAAAAAAAACCCATTTCTCTCAAATTATTTAAATATTTTGTCAAGTATAGCTTATATTTCAAATTTTTAACAACCCTGAATAAAATAACATAATTAAGTCACACTTAAGTAAAAATATCAGTTATTTTTGCATCAACAGCAAAACACATAAGGAATCCAAAAGGCTGTAAAAAAAAAAAAAAAAAAAAAAAGAGCAAACTGGCTTCAAATCTAATTTTGGTCTTTAACCTGAACAAAGGATATCAGTCTGGATATAATATTAAAAAAAAAAAAAAAAAAGCTTAGAGGAAGACAAAATGGATGTTGCAGGACCAGTTAGGAGGTCAATACAGTTATCCAGGAAAGAGGCAATTAATGACATGTCAGATTAGAGTTGTGGCAGTGGTAACAGAAAGAAAAGGAAATAATTTAAGAGATACTTCAGAGATAAAGCAAGACTTAAAGCTAGATTAGAGGGATGAAAGAGGGGGAAGGTATCAAAGATGACATCTAGCTTTCTCATTTAAGTAACTGAGGCACGAAATGCTGAAAAGGATTGATTTGTACAATTTGTATGTTTCCCTGGTTTGTACAGTTTGTATGTTGGGGGAGTACATGGGAGTTCAGCTTTAAAATGTATTAAATTTCTTGTGTTTTTGAGGAATTAAAAAAGGCTATATAGGCAATTAGAGAAACAAATCTGGATCTTAAAAAAAAAAAAAGTCTGAGTCATAGGCTTTAAGGTGATAACTAAAGCCACAGGTATAGATGAGATAGATTTCTAGGGAGAGAGCAGAGCATAACAAAAAAAATGAAGGTCCAGGCCGCTGAGCCTTGCGAAACTCCAAACTCCAATAGCAAGTAGAAGATGAAGAGCATGAATGACACAGAGAAGAAATGACATAAGACTAGAAGGAACTGAGAGCATGTGGTATCATAGAAGCCATGGAAGAGAGTATTTCAAGAAACAGTGACTAGCAGTATAGACTATCACCAGATAGTTGAATAAGGGCTGAAAAATTATCCTGATTTTGCAGTGAAGAGAGATCAGTGGTGACCTTTCAAAAAAGCAGTGGATTCAAACAGTATTTCTTAGGTGAAGCCCTTTTAAAAACACAATCTTACCTAGTACGATATATAAAAAATTAAATCAGGGCTTCTGTGATGTAAACAGAATACTTACCTAATAACCTATCCCTCCATGTGGTCCCCTGAGGTAGTTCACAGAAACCTAGAATTTTGGAAATTTGTGTTTTGAAATCATTGAGTTATATAATCTTGAAGCATCTTTTCAGCTCTGATTTCCTATAATTCTGTAAATGCAATTTAATCTTTATTTAAGCCAAGGCTTTCATGATGACTACTCTGTATTTTAGTAAATAATCAGATACTGGTACATTTCTTTATAAACCTAAACACTCTGAGCTTTATTTCTTCTGAATATACAATCCATTACTTTGCTTTTCCTTTTTCTTATAAAAGTAATAAACTATGTGCATTTCTGGATGTGTTACACGGTTATGTCTATGAAAAATGGAACATCAAATCAAAAGGAAAACAAATTTTCTTCTAAGCTGGTGTTTGGGGGTTGCCCTCAATAGAATCATCACTTTAACACAGGATTTTTATTACTAATCTTCAATATTTCTCCAAGATTCAAAATATTTTCTTTCTTTTTTTTTAACAATAGTAACATCTTCTACCTTTTATTCAACTTCAGTTCATTCACTATAATTAATGTAATGGAGCAGAATTAGTTTCTTGCTAAATTTTAAGCAACAGGCACCAAACAAATGTAGGCTAAGAGTTTTTTCATAAGTAGATGCTTGTGAAATTCTCTTCATCTTTCGCTATTCATTTGCTTTTGGAATATTTCTGTGGTATCAGAGAATGAATTGCAGGTTAAAACTCAAGCTTTGCCTACCCTTGGCCAGGACTTCTTCCTCAGGGCATGTAGACTCACTCAGATCACCAGGCTGGGCACTCAAAACAGTACCTCCCTTTCTTTATTTATATGCGTTATTGGTTCAAGGGAGCCAAGAGTTACAACACCACATTGTGAGAAGTTCTGGGATTTTCTGATAAACGTAGTGGATTAAGCATGTACATTTATAACCATTTTGATTTAAAATCTCACTAAAATGGGACTTACAGAAAAGAGATATTAACAAAAAAAGGAAAAACAAGAGTAGACAACAGCAGAAAACATGTCAATATATTTTTGAAAGACATCAAGTATGGTGAAGTCAATAGCTCACAGAGCAAAGAATAATGAATACTAAGTACTTGCAGAGGAAGACAGCAATGTAAACCAATTCATGCTACATGCTGCATCTCCCTGGAAAGAATTAAGTAATAATGAAAAAGATACTGAGACAGTTTCAAGGGGGGAGAAAGGTGAAGCATAGTACTGAAAACAAAAAGATTGACTGCAAAATCTGTATGAGGAATATTTAAATCTCTAGGTTCCTTCCTCCACCCCAGGCAAAAGGCAGGAGATATATTTATTCTGTAGGAAAATGAAGGACAGACGTCCCAGCCCAGAAGATTCAGGAATAAAGGAAGAGGAAAACTGACATTTGGAGAGTTAAGTGAAAGTTTACTTGCTGGAAGAGTGGACCCTCGTCCCTTCATTATCTCTATTCCAAGAATGTTAACAGCCAGGTGAACGTCACACCAAGCAAGAGACTAGAAGCTTGGTCTCCGAACAGGCTATAGCATTCCAAAGTAAAGAATAAGAGTCTCACATTTGGATATACTCCAATTTAAAAATAAAGGGTGAAAAATGTATGTCTATTTTAACATGATAAAAAAAATACAAGTTACCTCTAATTTACTGTATTATTTTGTCATAAGAGTCTATCACTTATCCTGCCTGCACTTAATTATTAAAGCTGAGTTCACCAAAGGTTTTAGACTTCCCCAGAAGAAAAGTTTAGAAATATTGACAAATTTTACATTAAAAGATTCTTGACCTGATTAAGAGTTCTAAACTTGTCATTCAGAACTTACTTTAAACAGAAAGCCTAAGGAAGGAAGGTAATTTACAAAGGACAGATTCTTACAAGGACAAAATCAGAAATTACATTGGGTATTAGGATCTATGGCTATTAGTTGTTAATATATCAAGCTAGATAACTGTAGTAGGCTGAAAAATGGCCCCCAAAGATATTCAAGTAACTTCATACCAAATTGTATACCATTTATACCATAAGTAGAAAATGGCGCCACTTACCCTAAATATAAGTGGTCCTAAAATTAAATATGATGGAAATAAATCAATAGTACTAAATTCTAGCAGATAATGTTTCCCTTTGAATAGCGTAAAACTTGGCCCCCACTCGTTTTGCTGAAAAGGGAAAAATCAGCAAGTCTTAGATATAAAAAACTAGAAATAAACATACTTTCCCCTAATAAACTGAGAAAATGAATAAAAAACGGATCGGTACTAAATTTCTCATCGTGTGATGCAATATCATTTAATGCCCTGGCCTGGACCATCTAAAATGACATCTCCTCCCACCAAAAGAAGCTACACCTGTCTGTAATCAATTCTCTTCTTACCTCCCTGACAGAAGACTTAGAACAGCTGAAAAAGAAAATCAAGGTCTTTATAAGCAACAGCAATCACAAAAAGACCATTTCACTTGGTAAAGAAAAGGAGCTTTATGACAATGTATAAGCTCAGTGGTTTCAATCCCAAAGAACTGAGAGAAAAAACTTAAGCATTCCTTCTTTGAAAGCATAAAGAGAAATCTTGTCATGAATTATGGGAAAAATATACCTTAATGTCTGCTTTCTTTAGCAGAATATCATAAATACAGTGTTGTATACTATCATTAAAGTTCACCTACTTAATAGAAACTTATATTTTCATTTTCTAAAAGAGGTATAAAAGTCATAAATATCTGTGTAGAAGCTAGGTATACCTCTGGCTTTGGCAAATCAAAAGTCTGAAAATAGAATACACAGGACCACTCCTGTGATGATCGCCAAAACTGAGGATACAGTAAGTAAGGATACAAAAATCAGATTGAAATTAGATGCTCAATATCACTAGCTATTAGGGAAATGCAAAGCAAAACCACAATGAGATACCATCTCACACCTGTTAGAAAAGCTATAATCAACAGGACAAGTTAATAACAAGTGTTGAAGAAGATGCGGAGAAAAAGGAACCCTCATAAACTGCTGTTGGGACTGCAAATTGGTACAGCCACTATGGAAAAACAGTATGGAGGTTCCTCAAAAAACTAAGAATTGATTGACCATATGATCCAGCAATCCCTCAACTACTGGGTATTTACTTCAAAGACTTGAAAACCCATATCCAAAAAGATATTTGCACACTGATGTTCATAGCAGCATTATTCACAGTGGCTAGGACATGGAAGCAACTGAAGTGTCCTGCGATAGATGGCTGACTAAAGAAACTGTGGTACATATATATTCAATGGAATATTACTCAACAATAAGAAGAGATGAAACACTATCATTTGCGACAACATGGATGGGCCTCGAGATAATCATGCTAAGCGAAATAAGCCAGACATAAAAAGTTGAAAATCACATGATATCATTTATATGTGGGATATAAACCTAAAAGCAACAAACGAACAGGACAAACAAACAGAGACTCATGGACATGAACAATAGATTAATGGTTGTCAGAGAGGAGGAGAAAGGGGGCAGGGGGAGGTAGATAGGATAAAAGGGGTCAAATATGTGGTGACAGAAAGAAATCTAACTATGATCAGTGAACACACAATGCAATATATATGCCTTACTGCTGAAATGTATAACTGAAAACTGGATTTCATTAGCCAATGTCACCATAATAAAAAAAATCATACTGAAATTGCAAAAGCAAAATAATGAAAAAATAACAAAGGCTACATAGTTGAATATAATGAAATTTTGCATGAGTAAGAAAATTGCCTCCATTGTTTCACAGCTGTGAAACATTTCTTAATGAAGTGAAATTTCCATATATATATACACTAAACTAAGAATCTGTTATGGTAAATTAATAAATGTGCCAAGATGAACAAACTGTGACCTTTTGGAGCCATTCCATATACTGTACAATTTTAATAATTTGGATGTAAAGTATAAAAGTGAAAAGTCCATTAAAGTGATGGCAGAAAAAAAAAACAGGAATACAGTCATGTAATAGTGATAATAAACTTTATAAACAGTCAATTTGATCTATTGCAACTATCTAAATTTCCATTTAAGAGATACACTGTTTTTAAGAAAACAAAATAGGAAAAGTTTACCCTCTCTTTTATTAAAAATTCTTTATCTAATACATTTTCACAGATACTGGCAGGAAGAAGGAATTCTTAAGTATTGCTTTATATTCACACACATTAATCATCATGATCACCAAAAAATTTCACAGATAAACCGTTATAGTCTATACATTTTACAGATGAAGAACTGGAGAACCAAAGAAATATTTAGTGGCTTATCTCAACCAGAAGCCATTTCTAACCATAGGGAAGTCTCTGAAAAAAATATGCAAGTAGCAAAGCTCATGTTATTGTTTCATGAAAAATGAGTGTTTGCATTCTGGACTCTTTGCAAAGAAACAGGTGGAATTTTAAAGAAAGTCATTGAAAAAAATTTTTAAAGAAAAAATGATGCAGCATTAATTAGCATATACACATGTATGTGCAACAAGGAGGATAAAATAGCTATACATTTAAAAGATGATTTGCTTACATTGGTAAAATACAAAACCAGTCAAATCTAAAAGGCTAGGGAAAATCATAAGAATATACTTTCATTTTTTTAACAAATATTTTCTAAGCCCTATTGGGCCAAACGCTCTATCCTAGACACTGAACACATCTAGATAAATAAGAAAGGAAATAACCTTAATGAAGTCCATAGCTTTGAAAGATAAAAACATAACTAACAGGTACATTGTGAGGTGGTAGCTACTTCTTTACCTAGTGTGAAAAACAGCAAGATATCCTGAAGATCTTTTTTGCTTTGACAATAACCATTTGAGTGATCTGTTTTAGTTCTAAAGATATTTGGCAATTTAGTAACAACTGTTCACGAAGAAAGATGGAAAAACATTTTTGGCTTCACAAAAGCTAACCACTCTTTCATAAACTCTATGGAATGGAGAACAGGGGAGAGAGTATGTACAGAAATCCAAGATCTCATTAAGGCCCAAATTACTGCTTTTTTTCAGTCACAATATTACATCTCTCTTGGTAAGGACTGAGAATGAGATCATTAGCTAATCGTTACCTGCATTAGAGAATCTGAGAGATTTCATCTCAGGGAAGGGAGACCAGATTAGTGACCAGGACCTAGAGTGTCATGGAAAAGATTTAATTGTACACAAAGGTGTGTATGAGGCTAGAAATTGCTTTGACCAAGCTGGTCTAAAAGCAATGATAGAGAAATCATTTTGTCATGTTCCTGTGTATGTGTGTTTCCTAAAGAGCGATAAGACTAAGTGGTCATGCCTAAAGTGACACAGAAGAAACCTCGCAACTACTCTTCCATCTCCTTTATACCCTAATATATTATCATCAGACTAACAGAGTTAACTTACAAATCTCTATCTTCAGCAGCATCAGTGTATATTAATAGAGGCAGCAAATGTACAAAAAATAGTCAATCTATGAACTCATCAGAATTTCGCCTTTCTAGAACCTGGTAACTGGAATCAGGACAACTTGAATGGAATAAGGCAAAAATCCTAGGAAAGAACCTAGGAAGAAGAAAGGGATCCTTGCAATACTGCAGTGCATCATGATTTAGAAGGGGGGCGAGAGGGAGCCAAGCTATTTCATTTGAATAATAAAAAAATGTAACTTTTATTCTGCAGATAGGAAATTTATAGGATGACATTATCTCAAATGAAGAGAAATCCCAAGAAGAAAAAGCTATGCAGCAAGACTGGAGAATGGAGAGCTTCAGAAAGAATACCTTCAAATAAAAACTGGACTAGATATATTATCTGATCTAACTGTAGTAAAAAAATTTAACAGTTCTTTAGAGTTTAGGGGAAGAAGAAGTAATACCATAAGAAATGAAAATATAAGGCAACTCTTAGCTCTAAGAAAAAAAAAATTTCCAAAAAAATAAAAATGTATTATGTTACTTGACTCGGATGTGCATAATATTTATGTCACCATAGAAATATAAATATTGAATATTCATTTAGACCAAACGTGATATAATTATAATTGGATGACAAAGGAGAAGTGGGGGGGGAGTGTTGGTGGGATTAGAAGAGCTTAATTCTATTCTTCAGTAGCAGAAAGGAAGCAGATCACATATAAAATGGAAAACCAAGAAAGAACAGCATAGATTTGCAGAAATAAGGAAAAAACCAGCTAAAACATCAGAAATTTATTACCTCCTAGGAGTGGCATTTTGGGTGTGGAAAAAGGTAGAAGACATTGATCTATTTTTCAGTATAAACCATGATATGTTAATTGACTTTTAATAACATGAGAATGTATTATTATACATTACTTGGAGCTTATATAATTTTTCCACAATATTACCTACTTTATTTTGAATATACAAAAATGAGAAAAGAACTGTAAGGAATAAGATAGAAGAAATCCTCAAGAAACTATTATACCCAGATCCAAAGGTATATTAAAAATTACATTTATCATGATCAAGTAGCACTTATCCCAGAATGCAAGGATGGGTCAATATGAGAAAATTGCTGGAATTTGCTACATGAATGTCATAAAAAAGAAAATGACATGATAATCGCTCAATAGATATAGAAAAGACATTCGTTTACTCTCAAAGTCTATTTATAATTGGGGGAGAAAAAAACCTTTGTAAGAACAGAAACAAAAATTACTCAACATGATAAAGTTATCTAAAGAAATCTATCAAAAATATATGTAATTGGGTAGACAGGGTAAAGGGAATCCAAACTGGGGGGTTGGGGGAAGGTGAAGTGGGTAAAGGGGATCAAATATATGGTAGCTGAAGGAAACTGGACTCTGGGTGGTAATCACACAATAGAATATATAGATGTCAAATTATAATGTACACCTGAAAATTACATAAATGTATTAACCAATGTTACCCCAAAAACCTCAAATGTAAATATTTGTATATGTAATGGAGAATATTTAACCACATGCTCTTTGAGGATGAGAATAAGGTACAAATATCTCCCTCTCCTCCATCTGATGAGTGTCAATATTTAAACTAGTACTAGAGGTCCCAGCCAATATATAAAATTAGACAATATTAAAACTAAGAGTGTTCAGCAAGATTGCTAAATCAACATAATAATTCATTCAATAGTGTGACAATACATCAGAAGTTTCAAATAAAAAAGGCAACATTTACTATAAAAGGGGAAAATAAATATCTAGGAATTAGATTAACAATTTAAAAACTTAAACTTGATTAGAGAACAGAAAAAGACCTGAAAAATAGCTATACCTTATTGAGAAGATAATTTAACATTGTAAAAACATGGATTTTCTCCAAATTAATCTAAATCTAAAGCAATTCCAATTAAATTCCAAACAAGAATTTTTGGGTAACCTGACAAACTGATACTGAAACTTACATGTGAAACCAAATGTCCACAAATATTTAAGAAAATCCTAGCAAAGAATAGGGACACTTGCCTTAACAGATAGCAATTACAAAATCATTGTAATAAAAGTGGTTACCAGAATGGGATCAAACTAATAAATCAACTGACTATACTAGACCAGAGACTCACTTATTTGTCAGGCAACTGTTCTTACATACCACCAAAATCTCACATATGCATGGGTCTGAATCATGAGTTTAAACAATAAAACTTATTGTAATTACTATTATATTTTGAATATATTTTTTTTCAATCTAGGGAAATCAGACTTGGAAAATACTGAAACTCAAAGGTCTAACTTCCACTTTTCTAAGAGAGCATTTTCTACGATTTCTATCCTGAGCTTCTAACTCTCCTCCATCTCTTCCTCTTTCAACCACAGAGGATTTTCCTTCTACCTGTTTGGCAAGGGAGGCTGACAGGAAGACAGAAGCCAATCACATATCACATTATACCTAAATTTGCACAAGAGCACAGTTTCCTATGTATGTAAAGCATATATAATACAGTGTTTAATACACTGCTCAAAAATATTAGTTCCCTTCCCTTTTCTCCAGGTACCCAGTTTGATATGTCTCTATGTAACTTCACAACTAGCTAATATCCTAATTTCTAAGGACAGAGTTGGTGAGGGCAAAGCGCAATATATGATGAGGTGTAACACATGAAATCCAACACCTGTACTGTAGTGGTTCTCATATTTGAACATGCATCAGAGTCATGTGGAGAGCTTGTTAAGGCACAAATTGCTAGACTCTATTTCCAGAGTTTCTAGTCAGTACTTCTGGGGTGAGAGACATTTATGACAACTTTTCTTGGTGGTGCTAATGCTCCTTGTCCACAAGCCACAGTTAGAGAAACATTGCCCTACAGAGCATGGGATCTTAAGTGAAGGTAACTTTGTTCTCCAGGAGAAATTAGGCAGTTAATGTACATATTTTTGGTTGTCAAACCTTGGGGTGTGGGAGGGAGAGGTAATACTGGCACCTAGAAAGTACAAAATAATGATTCTGCCAAACATCCTATCATGCACAGGACAGCTCCTCATCGTAAAGAATTATCTGGCTGAAAATGTCAATGGTATTGGGCTTGAGAAACCCTGCTACAGAGTAAAGCAAAACTTACTCCCAATGTATGATTTAACCGTTAAGTTGGTGAAAGTTCTTCAGGAGTTTCAGAAATTTGACATGGAATAAATATTCAAAGAATTGTTATTGTCTTCAAGTATCAATAACTTTTTAATTTATTCATCCAGAGCAAAATGAAGTTTTAGAAATATTAATACTTAAAGGTATATTGACTTACATAAAGAAATAAGCATTTATATAATATCATTGGTAGATTTCTAGTAAAGGAACATTAATTCATTTTGTGAGGAAAATAAGAAAATTAAATATATTAAAAAACTAAATTTCTTGAATAATGATCAGCAGTGTTTATTTCTTAAGCTGAATGAAAAGCAAAAATCTTCATTTTATTATATATTTAGTATAAATGAATTATTTTACAATGAATAATTTTTTTTAAGAAAAAGCAGTAATTACAGCAGAAATCAATTTTAAGTAAACGTGTCTGAGGAAAGTGTTATATATGCATATACATGAATATATATGTATATATATGTATATATATAGGTATACACACACACACACATACATATATATATATACGCACACACTACATACACACACATACCCCATAAATGAACTTACTCCAATAGGCTGAAAAATAAGTCCATCCATTTCATGGCTGACTTCTTTGGCAAAATTTCCTTCAAGCAGCTATAAAACAAACATATACATTTTTAGAAATATAATAATATAATAATCACATAAAGTATTTTAATTTTTTGTACGCTTTATAAAAACTTCTTAATACGTAAGTTTTGAACACTGAAATGCAAAATGGAGGAGGGGGTGATCCAGAGGGATATAGGTTAATATAGTCAAAGATTTTTTTTTTTTTAATATATGAAAATTTCCATTCCATGGCAGGCTAGATATCTTAAACAACGGTCATAACTACAACAACTAATATGATGAAAAAGTATTAAAAAACAGATTTTTAAATGCATTGCTGAGCCAGCACCAAAAGAAGACAGAGCTCTAAGACAAAGTAAAAGCAGAAACTCTGGGAAGTAACAAATGAATAAAAAATAAATATACACAACAAATGAGACAGACAGGTGGAAGGGTAGAGTGATCCTCTGAGAATCTGTATGCAAGCCAGCTCAGACATGGGGAATGCAAAACCATTATCTCTGTTTTCCCCAAACGCTAAAGCAGAAAAATTTTTTAACTTAACTTTTTGTCTTACTTTTGTTTCTTGTTTTTGTCTTTATATTTTTTTAAGCAAAGAACTGCACTACAGCAGATACACAGTACAAAATACAAATGAAAGGTTTTTCAGCCCCTTATCTACTAAAGAGCAGAGGTACAGGCCCAATTAGTTCTGAGCAAGTAGTTTTAAATATACATAGGTCTTCCAATCATTATTTAAAACTTACAGAATTTAAATGTATAGTAACATGTACTATGTGAATAAGATGCATAAAAAAGGAGGTAACATTCTTAGCGGGGGAGTTTTTCAGAGAAGAGATGAAATTTTAAAATGTCATTAATAGTGTATAACATTATTTACTCATATTTGAAATCATATATGTAAAAATAACATGTAGAATTTAAATACTACTCTTTTCTCGCAGTCACAATTCTTAAAAGAAAATTTACCCAACTTGTTATGGGCATCTTCTTTATATCACTGTCTTCATTATTGGAGCCAATACTTAAGTCATTTAACACATTACCATTATTTTCACTGCTGTCTCTGAATTATAGTATACTTCAATTTGCACATGAGACTGTCACTACAGATATTATCCCAAGTTACAAGTGCCAACTGAACATCAGGAAAGTTTCTTACCCCCTTAAATCACTCTATAGATCTATAGTTATAATCTTGATTAGCTCCTTTGAAAGTTATCTCTAAAAGGCTGGTTTAAGGGAAAGGTCCACTTTCACTTACAATGTATAAAGTGGCAAGAGAATATCATTTCTAACCTGATAATAATAATAATAATAATGATAAAACAGATAATCTATAAAATCATAGCTTTTGTTAAGGTGACCAGAGGGCTGAGGTCTCCAGGAAACCAGGTAAACTGAATGCCAAGCCCCTCCAAAGGAAGGTAAGACATATGAACTGATTTAGCTATGGGAGCACATAAGAGAACAAAATGGGAGCCATCATAGTGAGCACAAAGAAAACAACTGGAAGTCTGATCAATTCTTATAAAACGAAGTGTGTGCTAGTGCAACAGTTAGAATACTTGAAAGCCCCAAACACAAGAGGAATCCAAACTCACTCGCTAGCTCTATTCCCCAGGCTTCTAATAGGATTCACAGGAAAGACTGAGGGCAGGGTAACAAACATGAAAGTCTCACAGTCATTAAAAACCTCCTACTTTCCAGACCCTTCCTGATATGAAGCAAAAGCCATGTGAGATAAAATCATGTGTAGCTACCTATATAAGCAGCCAAAAACAGCCAAGGGTGTTACATTGACAAAAAAGCAGAAAAACTTGCTCCTGCCAAAACATCGCACATACACAAGGCAAAGTTTGGGCTGACGAAAAATCTATCCTTTAGTCTCAGGTGCTCGGTCAACTTAATAACACTATTAATACTAAGGTTTCAGAAGGAAAACTAAGAGAAACACACAGTCCCCATGAGACAGATAATGAGCGACAAGAAACAGTCATTTACATACAAGAGAGAGCACAAGAGCAGGAAAACAGACCGTTATGTCCGATAAGCCAGGAGAGCCTACTAAAAATTCACTAAAAGTCAGAACACTGAGGAAAACCACTTTATAATCCAATCCTTCCAATAGTAGTCATCTGCTGAAGAAATTATGAAGTGTCTGGAGCACTGAAGATAACTCTATCTATCTATCTATCTATCTATCTATCTAATCTATCTATCTATATGTATATAAACCCATCTACATACAGAACAGAATTTATTAAACAACTAACCCTCCTCCCCAAAATGAGACATATTAATCTGAAAGAAGAGGTATGCCTACAATAAGCACAAAGATATTTAGCTCAGTCTGTAGTGTTCATATAGGGGGGGAAAAAATGTCAAGCATCCAGTGAAAAATTGCTACGCACACATACAAAGCAAAAAAATAATGACCTGCATTAATTAGATAAGGCAATCAACAGACAAAGACACAGGGGTTGCCCATGTTTTGGAATTATCAAAGACTTTAAAATAACTTTAACATTTTAAAGGAAAAGGTGGAAAACATGTATGAACAAATATGGAATTTCAACAAAGAGATGAAAACTATAAAAGTGAGAAAAATGAAAATGCAAGAAATCACTTAATATGAAGAAAAATATACAGCCCTTTTTTCAATTGAAATAAATAGGAAAAAGTGGGGGAATACAGAACTGAGAATCAAAGAGCGATGGTAAAGACATCTTGAAAAGACTTACAAAACACAGAAAATCAGTAAGAATATGAACACTGAAGTAATCTAACCTGTTGACAATTATAAGACACTTTCCCCAACAAAAGGAAGAAATGCTTTTTTTCCAAGTACATAGAACACATTTATAGGTCAAAGTCATACAAGGTATGTTTTCTGACCACAATGAATTAAATATCAGTAAGAGAAAGATATCTGGAAAGTTCCTGAATATTTAGAAACTTAATGACACACTTCTAAATAACCCGCAAATGAAAGATATCAAAAGGAAAATTTCAAATTATTTCAAACTTAATGAAGACAAAAATACAATAGATTGAGACCTGAGGGATGCAGTTAAAGTGTGCTTATAGGAATATTTATTGCATCAATTGGGTAATTAGAAAGAAGGTTACAAATCATTATCAACTTCCAACCTAAGAAACTAAGAACTCTAGAAAATTTAGGATCACAGATAGAAGGGGCCACTTGGGCTGAGACTGTATCCCCAAAAAAGAGGACCACTTTCCCTAAGGCTAAGACCCAGACATTATTGAAGAGGGCACTGCCATTGCTCACTGGATGGTGGCAAAGTTGATGAAATGTCTTGAAGTATCTCACCAGTTTTTAAGGATGGAAGTTGTAATTAGAAAGCAGTTTGTCTGATTTAAAACTTTAAGGTAGGAATAAAGCCAGGGATAAGATGCCAAAATCAAAATGTCTAAATCAGAATAAAATTATTGTAATAAAAATTTCAAAGAAATGGAGAAACTAGAGTCATAAATATGTTTAATCCAACATGGGTAAATTGTATTAAGCAAAGATGATGGATAGCACTTGAGAGAAGAATATAAGTCAGGCACAGTTACCAAGGAGCCAAGAGTCTCAATACTTTGTTAAAATACCATGGCTTGAAAGTTCAGGTTTTATTTTAATAATTTAAATATCCAATAATTTTAAAACTCATTTATTTTGTCTCTGATACTATATTCTAAAACAGAATGTCCTATATGCTTTCAAGCTATTCTATTCTTTTCCTCTTCTGTATTTTAAGTAAAACTGATTTCTGAATTGCACTGGTATTCTTATATAAGAAGTGATAAGCTGAGTTTTTTTTTAGATAACTTGTAGGTTGATAACATCTCAATAAAAACATAATTTCATTCAGTGTTCATTAGGGTAGATATTTTCTGTCTGACTACCAATCAATGCTAGAAACACAGTTAGCATTAGGAATACTGGGGACCCAATGAGAATATAACCTTAAGCCAATGTGCCCATATAAAACCTTAATTTTAATTTAGCAGTAAAAATATTAAATGCAATGATGTAACTGGCCATTTCTCCCTCTTAATCTTTCTTCAGAAACACAGTTCTATTTAATTACTCAAGATATCTTCCAAAACACTTTGAACAAATAAAAAAAAAGATACCCTACTTTAAAAATATTAACTGTATAACCTTGGAGAAGCTTTAAAGTGGAATATGGGTGAATATTCTAAAGATGCTAGGATGTATCCCCTTTCAGAATTACAATTTTCCTGATTACTTTTCACCAAATATAATTAGATGATAGTTAGAAAAAAGGTAAAATAGTAGATATAACATATCAAATAGTTATAACAAAGCATGTAGTATTTCATAAAGCTTTACTTATAAAATTTATATTTGCTTATCTATGAACGTAATCACATTACTTGAATGCCATCATAAATACCCTACAGAAGACATGTTAACTTTCCATTGACCAAAGATTAGTGGAACTGACAAAAGTTATAACAGGTGATTGACTGTGAACTGACATTTTCTATGTCTATGAGTCAGGAAGTAATTCAAAACCAAATCATTATAAATGCAAAAGCAGAGACAGATAATGCAAAAGAGCTTGAAATTAGAAACATGAGAAACAAAATGGAAACTGTAAAGCTATAAAGCATAGAAAGGAACCTTTTAGAAATAACCAAAATGACAGCTTATGACTACAAATGAAGAAGAAAATGATTCTGCAATGTAATTGGGAATGGAAATTGGCAACATCAATTCATTATAGTATAGAAAAATAATATTCTTTTATTAAATGATAAAAGAATAAACTATCTCCACCTTTCTGTTCTGGACTATTCTACTCACATCAGATGTTTTCTGAGCAAATATTCCCACATAGCCTCAACTGACTGCCTGACAAGACTCAATACAGTAGTTATATCTGCTGATTTTTCATGTGCCTTCATAACTCCCCTAATATTCAAGGTTTAGTTTTACAAATCCCCTCCTTAAATGGAAATTTTTTCCACTTACATGGATAATTACCCTTCATTCTTTTTCATTTCCGAAGTCTAATTTCTGGTTTAGGTTAAGATTATCCAATGTTTCTGTGCCCTAAATATTCCTCTAATCAGTATAAAATCATTCTACGAAACTCATCCTTTTTGCTCAACAGAAAGTCAATATCGTTATCTTCTTTTACAAACAATGATTTGATTTCTATTACTTATTAACAATGCCTAAACAAGTATATCATTAAAGTGAGTTAAGCAAAATTTAAAGTCTCTGGAATACTATTATTGGCTCTTTTATTAATCCATATTACTGAAATTAAAATTAAGCATAATAATTCTGGTGAATCTCATCTGACCAGTCAGAAAATCTAAAAACAGGATGTGGTTCCACAGTGTAGCAGTTAGCATGTCTGCTTTACACACAGAAGGTCCTGGGTTCACGCCCCAGTGGAGCCACAGTCTACAGTCATGTCACCCTGAACAAGCCCGATGTCTGATCTCAGAAGCTAAGCAGGGTCAGGCCTGGTTAGTACATGGATGGGCGACCACCTAGGAAGACCAGGTGCTGCAAATATAAATAATAATAAATTTAAAGAAAATCTAAAAACAAAATTTTTCTAGAAAATATAGTTTATTATTTTTAGTGGCTGTTAGTTTTATTTTTACCAAAATTGCCTCATAATTCCACAAAGTAGAAGCAAACTCATCCTCATGGAACAATTAAAGTTCTTTTTTGCCGGATTTCCAATTTTTCTTTTTAATATCATGATTGAGGCATCATTTAATCATTCAACAAACATTCATTTATTGCCAATAACTGAAAACCACTGTATCATGTTTGAGATTTAAAAGAGATCAATCAGTCTCTATCCTGGAAGAACTAGTGTCAGGGTCTAGTGTAGAGGTCACAAACTCAAATGCTTATAGGTGCCAAGTCATGAACCTGAACAGGACTGAATACAAAATAATAGAGACTAGTGAGAACTATGACAAACTGGAGAGGGCATCATCATCTACAAGCAAACTGAATATTTTTAAACACTGTATGAGCTTAAACTTTCTGGAGCCTACCAGTTTATGACTGCTGGTTAATATGGACCTAAATATACATAAAAAAGTAATTTCACAGAAAGTGCTTTTAATAGAGATGTTTAAAGACTTCTGAGGGAACAGAAAAGTAATTATCATTTTGTCTTTCATTCATGGTTTTAGTCAAATATTAACTGAGTACTAATTACGTATCCATGAAAAAAAATGAGAAGAACAGGAAGAGGTAACATATATAATATCATCTGTCAAGCACTCTTCTAAGCACTTTACATATATTAACTCATTTTAGCCTCATAACAATCTTAAGAAGTGGGGCCATTATTATTCCCATTTTTAAAAGAGTTTAGAACTTACCCAAGGTTACACAGAAAAGAACTAAGAACCCCAAATCATTCTGGCTCCAGAGTCCATGTTCTTAACTGCTTTTCTAAACCAGGGGGTCGCATTCTCAGTCTAGGTTACAAGCTCCTTTGACATATTCACATAGCACCCTGTGCTTCACTTCATCACAGGCTATTCCTGTTTTATTGTCTGACTACCAAATTGAGCTGTAAGCTTTCTGAGGTTAGGAATTATACCTTATTATTACTGTTTCAACATCTATTACAATAATCTGGCATTCGGTAAGCTCACAATTCAACAAATGTGTGCTAAATAAAAAGTGAATAGTACAGTGACAGGACTGATTAAAAAAAAACAAAACAATATGTAGTGGTTAGGTAAAATACACATGGAATGTACTCTATCCCAAGAAGCTGTGTAAAATGAAAAAATAAGTTCTTTTCATTCCTCCAGGGTAACCTCTCCTAAATGTTATGTACAATGTTTATCCAGATTGCAGCATAGGTGAATATTTTCTTTGTGGATACAAAAGCATGACCTACTAGTTTAGAAGAATATTAAGCATTTTTGTAAGGAATGCAAGAAAAGAACAGATACTTAGCCATAAATATATAAGTGATGCAATAAAAACAAAACTACATGAATGGCTAGTCTGAATGTCACAAGAAAAAAAGACAAAAATTACAGAGATAAAAGAAACCAAGGTACAAGTTAAATATTTGTAATTTGAACATAAAGGTGAAATAATATTTATTTGTAAAATATAAGACTTTTTACGGTAAATTGCAAAACAATATATTTCATTCAAAAATATATCCTTTGTCTGAATAGGTGTGTACTGAAAAATTAACTTTACCAAAAGAGAGGTCCGGCCTTTGCCCTCCACTACTGTAAGGTGATCGATCTCTAGGCCTCTGGAATGTCCTGCCTGATGTGAGCATCTTTGCTTGCCGGAGATTCGAATAATACGATTTATGATGGGGGCTTCAGAACATGCCATTTCAGTTCTGATCTCTAAAGGAAGTGGAGACTAAACGTATTAGCCAAATCTCCGGGAAGGGCTAGAAACTAAATAAAGGTCACCCATGTAGTTAGTATGTAACTGGACTACAATATAAACTTTGGATACCAAGTGCTTGGGTGAGCTTCCCTGGTAGGCAATATTTGAGTATAATCATACATCTTAGCCAGGAGTAGGTAACACTGTCTATGACTCCCTGGAGACAACCAGAAACTTCACATTTGGGTCCTTCCCTGATTTTGCCTCATGTGGTTCTTCTTTTAGGTGGTTTTAATTTGTATCTTTTCATCACAGTGAAACTGTTATCTTAAATACAGTGCTTTCCTGAGTTCTGTGAATCAATCTAGTAAATTATCAAACCTGAGGAAATCCCTGGGAATCCCAGAATTTGTAGACAGCAGGTCTGAAGTGAAGGTGCCCCCAGGGATTCCTGAATTTACAGCTGGTGTCTAAGCAAGGACAATGTCATAAGGGATTATGCAGTTGGCCTGAACTCATTGCAACAAGTTTTTGTCACTCTATCTCTCTAGTTGATACAATTTCGACTGTCCTCAAAGTCATAGCTGTCAGCAGGAAAGCATATGACTTCTCCTTTTGGGCATTATTGCCACAAGGCTGTTCAAGAAGTGGCAGACTGCAGAATGATGCTAGAGTTGCCCTGTCAGTTAATGGGTAAAGTGACCCAGTTAGCCACCACAGATGAGATCTTTAATAGACACTGAATATCTCTGGATGAAAACAACCCATACTGAGATACCAAATGGCATTTATCTGTAAACCAAACATGTTTTATAGCCTAATAAAGTACCAGAAAAATGGAATGAGACTTTAAGAAATAAACTTTGTTTTCCACAATATAAAAAGCATATAACATTTCCCTTATTCCTTGTGTCAATTTTAAGCTAGCATAGAAAATTCAAAATCATATAAAAATGGGACCTAAGATTTATAACTAGACTACTTTATGAACAAAATAGCAAAATATAACTCTGTTACAGTGATTTTATTTCCAGTTCCTAAAGTTAATCATTTATCAACAATTTAATGTACCAAGTAATTACATGGTTCACTAGAATTTTACATAACACCTTCAAGGAATATTTGCTTTCACTAGCTATATTGTCATTATTCTCCTGTGTGCAACTTAAAATTCTTACAAGGTCTCTTCAATGCAACTAACCTTTACATTCTCTCCTAGAAAGACCCCACCCTATTTCAGTCTAGTAAGTCACACTCTTATTCTCATAGTACACACACATGCTTACAGTATATGTGGAAATATATGTGCACTCACAGTCCCTAGGCTAAGACCAAGAATTCTAAAAACATGCAAAAAGAAAAGCAAATGACAAAAATAAGGAAAGAAATGAAATCCTTGTGAATGAGGAAAAGAAATAAATAGAATTAGTGGAAGAAACCCATAGCTTATGATGAGGTATTTGACACAAAATAATAGGTTTCAGAAGTAAGACTAAGCAAAATATATTTTAGATATTGTTAAAGTAATGCACTTAACAATAATAGTACCATCCTGGATTTATGAAACTTTTGTTCTGAAGTATATAAAACTATGAATCATTCAAGATTGTACTTGAAAATAACATTTTTAAAAATCTCTTAGAATCAGTAATAAAATTTATTCTATCTTAATAAAACAGTCAGGTACAATATACTAAGATTTTTAAAAGGTGACCCAGATACGTAAGTATTTAAAACTTCATTTTTCTTTCCTGGATGTAATCACAGTCTGAGGGAAAGGGCAGAAACAGGGTGGGGGAGATTCTATTTCATTATTTCCAAACAACAGATGCAGTCCTTATGCTCTATTGCATAAACAACTCTAATCTAATGTACCTAAAGGAATCCTAAACATATGTAAGCTTCCACTTAAATGCCGTTCTTCTCAGACAGCAAACCTAATGTAAAGGTATTCTGAACCTCCTCATATATCTGGATTAAGTATAGTTATCTCACCTCATACATATTGTACAGGACTAACAGCTATATTCTTATGTCTTTTACAGTTTGGCCTTTCTGGTCACCTTATCAAAAATAAGAGGAGCAATATTTATTTCTCCAGTTGTATGAACAATTTTAGGCCTATTTCTTTCAGATACTATGCCAAACCCTGGATGTAAAAAATAACTCATCCTATTCCTGCATTTCTTTCATCACCAAGTCTAGCCCTACTACCCCTGTCCTCACAACCTATCAGGATTAAAACATTTTATCTATACAGAGGTAAGATGATTCAACATTTAACGGTTTGATTTCCTTATCCAACTGTAATATCTGTGAGGCTAAGTATCATGTCTAATTATTCCTGAATATTTTAAACACCTAAAAACATACTAATCAAATACACTAACACAAAAAAGTCAATAGATTAAGAACATAAGCTCAAGGCATCAGGTTAACCAGAAGCTTTATTTTATTTTATATTATTTTATCCATCTGAAACCAAAGCAAGTCATCCTAAAGACTAATGCACATTTACTGATAAAACAAGGCTATGAAAATAGCAACCATTTCATTATGGGTATGATCGCATGGTTTAAAACTTTGTCATTGTAGTACAAAAACCTTAATCGGCAGAAAATAACTCTGGTATAATAAACACTGAGAGTAATTTTAATGAAATTAAGTTGGTCTCTCAGAAAATCAGTAATAAATATACTTTTGCAAATTTTAATCATTATTTCTCTTCTAAAGATAACCCTATTTAGATCTCCAAAATCATTTATGTAACCAGACATTTCTCTTTCTCAGATTCATAATAAATTTAAGAAAAGCAGACTCTGATTATTTGTTTGTTAATGGCTAAAATTATATCCACAATAAAGGGCTCAACAAAGATAATTATTTTAATACCTTCAACCTATTTTCTTTTAATACCTTCAACCTATTTTCTTTTGTTTATAATTCAACAAACACGGCAAATCGAAAGATTTTAATTTAGAAATATACCATTGTTATTATAACAGCTGTGAACTAAAACAAATTATTTAATATTTAGACATGTTCTTCCTAATCTCAAGCATCCCCCCGAAGTATATTTTTCATATGTTTTTAGAAGATAAAGAGGGTAATCTAAATAATTTTTTTAAATAACTTTTTAGCATCTCAAATGAACTGTAGAAAAGAGAATAACATTAAGAGGAAGATTTCAAGTAATAAGAGTCTGTTATATTAACAGATATAGTTACAAAGGCAAGGTGGGGGTCAGAGGAGAATCATGGATTAAAGAGGTCCAAGAAGAATGAAAGAGACAAGTTCTAAAAGAGGCGCAGAAGAGTTTATGCAACTAATAAACACATGCCCCACATTACCACCATGCAAATTGTAGAATCTGCATTCTCATAGCAATTTAAAGCTATTTCCAGGACCTTTCCTTTTACCTTTTAGTCCTAATCCTCTGGTCATATCCACTAGCTACTCTAACCTTAACCTTAATTTGTCAATGCCATCTATCAAACTCACAAGAACTTTAACACCTGAGTCATGGTCTACTTCTTCATGTGCGCCACCATTTGGCTATCATGTGTACAGATAATCCACCTAAAATCCTACTGTCCAAGGTCCTCAACTTTATCAACTCTACCGACATTCTCTTCTATTCTACTTCATTCATCTATTACACCACTCACAAACTTTGACTCAAAATGGATGGATCATAGACCTAAATGCAAAATGCAAAACTATAAAACTCTTGGAAGATAACGGAGGAGAAAATCTACATGACCTTTGGCATGGCATGGCCTTTAAAGCACAACACCAAAGACACCATTCATGAAAAAAAAAAAAATTAAGTTGGACTTCGTTAAAATTAAAAACTTTTGTTCTGTGAAAGACAATGTTAAGAGAATGAAAAGACAAACTACAGGCTGGAAAAAAATATTTGCAAAAACACTTGTGATAAGAAACTGTTATCCAAAATACACCAAGAATTCTTCAAACTCAACAATAAAATGAACAATCATATTAAAAAATGAGCAAAATGTCTGAATTTGTCACCAAGACATACAGATCATAAGGAGGCATATGAAAATATTCTCAACATCACATATCAATAGGGAATTGCAAATTACAATGACAATGAGATACCACTACACACCTAGAAAGGCCAAAAGCTAAAACATTGACAACACCAAATGTTGGAAGAGGATGTGGAACAACAGAAATTATCTTACATTGCTGGTAGGGGAATGAAAACACAGCCACTTTGGAAGACAGTTTTGCAGTTTCTTACAAAACTAAACATACTCTTACATTATGATTCAGCAACCATGCTCCTTAGTTTTACCCAAAGAAGCTGAAAACTTATGCCCACACAAAAACCTGCACATGGATGTTTATAGCAGCTTTATTCATAATTGCCAAAACCTGGAAGTAGCCAAGATGTCCTTCAGTAGGTGAAAAGAAAAATAAACTGTGGTACATCCAGAAATGAAATACTATTCAGTGCTAAAAAGAAATGAGCTATCAACCCATGAAAAGATATGGAAGAATTAAGTGCATAACACTAACCAAAAGACACCAATATTACATGATTTCAACTATATGACATTCTGGAAAAGGTAAAACTGAAATGACAATAAAAGATCGGTAACTGCCAAGGTTTAGGGAGGAGGCAGGAATGAATAGGCAGAGCAAAGAGGATTTTTATGGCAGTGAAACTGCTCTGTATAATGCTGTACTGAGGGATCCATGTCATTAAACATTTGTCAAAGCCCAAAGAACATATCCACCAAGAGTGAACCCTAATGTAAACTACGGACTTTGGGTGAATATGACGTGTCAATGTAGGTTCATCAATTTGAACAAATGTACCATTCTGGGGCATGATATTAATAGTGTAGGAGGCTGTGTACACAGTGGGTAGGGGGTACCGGGAACTCTCTACACTTTCCAGTCAATTTTGTTGTGAACCTAAAACTGCTCTAAAGAATCTATTTTTAAAAAAGGAAAGAAGGGAGGGAGGGAGGTGGCAGAAAGAAAGGTGGGAGGGAGGGAGAAAGGGAGGGAGGGAAGGAGGGAGGGAAAGAGGGAAGGAGAAAGGAAAAAAGGAAGGAAATATTTTCTGTAAATAAAAAACAGCTCTAAAAAATAATGTCTATTACTTTTTTTTAAATGGAACATAAGAAAGGAATCATGTAGACCTATTTTTCTCATCAACGTAAAAGAGGGAAGGGGAAGGGCCAACTGATCCAACATTATTAAGTAGACTCCACTCTTTTCCCACTGCTTACAGCATGGAAATAATTCAAGTGACCATGTATTTAGGTCTGTTTACTATTTGTTCCCAGATAATATATTTTTTTAAAGCAAATACCTATATGCACCAAAATGTTTACAGCAACACTATCTGTAAGAGTCTAAACAGAAACAACCCAAATATTTATCAATAATGGAATGGATAAACAAATTATGGTATATTCAAACTACGCTGTCATAAAATGATCAAACTATATCTATGTGTAACAAGAGATGAATTGTACAAATGTTAACCCAAAGAAGCCAAATACAAAATATGATATTTGATTCTGTTTATATAGAGTTCAAAGATAATAATATGTAATACTGATCATGACAAATGTGAGGACAGCGATAATCTCTGGGGAGGAGGAGATAGGGGCTAGAAGTTAGAAAGGTTTTGGGAACACTGGTAGTATTATAGATTTCTGTGACAATTTTACAGGTTTGTTCACTTTGTGAAAGTTTTCAAAGCTGCAAACTTATGATTTATGTACATTTCAATATGTCTGTTGTATATCTATGAAAAAGTTTGTTTAAAACACATGTTAAGGAAGAATTTGTTAAGTTTTAGAAACCATATGCTTCATATTCTCAATAAATTTCTGAAAAGCACACTCAAATATACTAAAAAACAAATGTGTGAAATATAGAACATTTTAAGAAGCTCTCCAATAATACAAAAAAGAATAAACAGATAAAATCTATAAAGAAAAATCCATATTAAAATTTTAAACAAAATACAAATAGTTGGCAAAACTATATTAGGGGGAAAAAAGTTAATATTACTAATCAAAACTCAAAGCAAACTGGAAAATGTATAAATTTATTTTAATAATAAAATTCATAATGGAGAAATAAAAGAAATAAATGTGTTACATTTTTTAAATATTAGAAAAACAAAAAAAGACAAAATATAATAGCACTGAAATATTTCAATATTCCTCTCATACTGATAGAACAAGCAGAACAAAAAAAAATTCATAGAATGTTTATAAAAACTGATGATATATTATGCCCTGAAGAGAATCCCACCAAATTCCTAGAGAAACCCTGTACCAACTACATTCACTAACCATCAAGCAAAAAAGTTATAATTAAGAAAAAATAATAAATTAAAAACAAAGAAAAGGGTTGATAAATTTGAAATTTAAAAACATTCTGTTAAGTGCTGTTTGGACAAAGTAAATGAAAATTGCAATGATCTGCTTCTGAGCAAGACCTAGTACCTCATGGCAGACACCTCTACGAAAGAAACAACTAAAATGGCCAGGATTAGGGATAAAGGAAAAGTGCTCAAAAGTAAATTAAATGTACATGGTCAGTTTTTCTTTGGGGGCATTTCCCAATCCTAAACATAAGGCAAATTTAGAAAATCTAGGTTTCCCCTGGGCAAAGGACCACAGGAGGGACAGAGAAACAAGAAGAGATTTCTCCTCAAATTACTGCAGAATTCTGAAGTTACAGAGATAAGTAGAAATAAAAAATTTTAAGATAACATTATGTCCAACACCAACACGCAATTAAGTTTGAAAATGTTAATGAAACTGATAAATTTCTAAAAATTGCATATTAACAAAACTGACTCATAAAAAAGGTAAAAACCTAAGAGCCACGTTTTTCAAAGAATTTCCTCCTTCAAAAATACCCTAACAGTTCTTTTAAAGCTGAGTTCATTCAAACTTTCACAAAACAGTCCATTATTAGTGTAAATAAACTATCACAGAAAAAGCTGTAAATAATCCAATTCATTTTATATATCGAATACAAAAACCAACCACAAAATCAGTATCTACCATCAAGTATGGACCAATTTCTATCATTCAGTAAGCAGTTCCAGGTGGTATTCTAGGCTCCTGAAAAACAGGATCAAATCTTTTATGTTTTCTATCTTAGCAGAAAGTTATGTCTGTATCACATACAGAGAGAAAATGGATAGGATACCAATTAAAAACAGATAATCTATAAGTGTATCGGGATATAATAAAAACTACAAAGCTCTCAGAAGAAAACAATATATTTCTGACCTTGGGTTAGGCAAGCAAAGGTTTCTCAAAGCAGGACACAAAAAAGCACAAATAATAAAAGAAAAATAATTTGATAAATTAAACTTCAGTGATTTAGTAACACCTGATTATATAACAACCATAAAGAAAGGGAATCAGCAAGTTACAAAATTGGAGACAGTACTAGGAAAATATACATCTGACAAAAGATGGATGTCCAGGATGTGTAAAGAACTCTTCCAACAAAGAAATAAAGAACCTAATGAAAACTAAAATTAAAATTAAAAATAAATGGAAGTCTAAAAATTACTTTGAAACGTATCCAAAAAAATGAATAGATAGGTAGAGCAATAGATTAGTATGTGTTAAAGTAGGTATATAGTAAAATATACTATAGGTGATCAGTATGTGAGCATTTACAGTAAAATTCTTTCAATTTTTTTGTATATTTAAATTTTTTCTTAGTAAAATCTTGATGAATATTATCAGAGAACTGGAAAAGACTCATTAAATAATGATCTAAGAACTAGAAAGAGGCACCTATAAGATCCAAAAACAGTTCCAAGCACAGTGTAAATGTCTTATAATGAAATAAAGTATCATCTATGGAAGAAAAAGAAAGAAAAACACTGGTGAACAATAAGTGAAAGACAAAGTCATAGAAAATGAGAAGCAGGGTAGGCAAGAACTAGATCACATTAGTCACTACTGTACACCAAGAAAATGAATTTAGATTTTACTTTCAATGTAAAAACAATCTATAATACAGGCACGAAAAACCTTAAATATCATTAAAACTGTGCTATTTAATATGGTAGCCATATGTAGCAATTAAATTAAATTAAATTAAAAACTCAGTTCCTCAGTTGCACTAACCATGATTCAAGTACTCTGTAGCCATGTGTGGCTAGCAGGCACTGTACTGGACAGCAGAGATTACAATAGAACATTTCCATCATCACAGAAAGTTCAATTGGACAGTACTGCTTTAAAAGAAAACACACATCTCATAAAAATGACAACAAAAGCAATAATGCAAGAAATTGAAAACTTGTTTTAAACACACACACACACAAGTTAAAATGAAAGGGAAAAAAAAACTGAGAAAAATTATTTACAAAATGTCAAAATTCTTACCAGATAAAAATGCTTAAAGGAATTCTGTCCGTTATTATACAACATATACCGAAGGGTGTACCCAGAACTGAGGCAATAAATTGAAAACCGACACAATATGACACAATATCCTAGCACATTTACCATCTATGGGTTAGTAACAAATTACAAACCCTGCCCACAAAGAAGAGGAAATAACACAAAGGTCACTGGGGATTACCTCGGAATTCTGCCTACCACATGGGTAGAGGTGGATACTGTCACGAAGTTTCAAGTGTATCTGGCTGAATGGATTAGAACCTAAAAGTCCATCTTTAGAATTTGTCCTAAAGAAATACTCATGAACTTTCGCCACGTTATTTACAAAAATATTTACCAAAATATTAGCAACAAAATTTTAGTAGCACTCTAAATATCTAATAAGAAAATACTGAAATACTTAATAAGGAAATAACTTAATTATTTTTAAATAAATGCAGCCTATTTTCTATCTCTCCTTGTATAAACATGTTGGACATTTATACATTTTGGGGTTTTTTTTAATATTTCATTATTTGAATATATGTAAATCTTACCACTATTTTGTGGCTGCAACCACACACAGTTTGTTATGCAGTGGCACTAGTATTTCTTCCACGGCAAATACACAATATTCTACATTGGTCTTTGATCATAATAGTTCACTACTGCTTCCCAGAAAACAGTGGCTGTATGACATTGCTCTGATTACAATCAATGTTCTTAAATGTATCCTCTCCACATCCTACTTATAGTTGCCATATTCCATGTGTTCATATAAACTTTGTTTAAATATCCCATTATCCTCCACACAACTCTGAACCCAGCACACATGTTCAAATAAGTAAGGCAAGACTCATGGCATGCTAGTGGGAAACAAAGTGAAAACAAATAGATGCTCTGATCTCAGTCTGAACTATGTGAATACTTGCTTTTTCTAGAATCGATTTTATAAGCTACCATGGAAAAAATATAGAGTCCCTCTATCAAGAAATATATACTTCCTTATTTCTCAGCTCATATTTTTTTCACATCCCTGAAAAAAGTGTGTATCTTACAAATCAATGACGTGTCATAGTTTAACTAAAAGGTCTTTCCAATCTGGTGGTACATAAAATAAGGGCATGATCTTACAATTAATGGCATCTTTTTTGGAAAACAAGGTGCATAAAATATGGTTTTGTGTGAACAACTGAGTTCGCTGATAATCTCAAATTTCACTACCTAAAATTGCAGAACCAAATATGCTTTAGAATCACAGCTGTGATTTACAATTTGTTCTCACCCATTTGTTTTCAAAATCTTAAGCCTTAGGGAGAATGATTGAACCCATGAGTTTAAAGCTTCTCTGAAGTGACCTCTGAAAATATCTTCTCTAAAAATATTTTCGTGAATATAAAACTACACTCAATTAATTAGATAAAAGAATGATGTCACATATTAGGAGTATTTAATCTGTGACTCCACAATCAAGTTCTTCAATGCTTCATTTGCACCCTGTAAAGTCATCATCACGAACTATATATTCTATGACTAAACACTATACAATATATAATAATACTGCAAAAGTAGAAAAGTACACAAAATAAGGAGCCACGAATCAGTTTTCCTGGAAATTTTATAAATTATTTAAAATTTTATTGCAATCCTTCAACAATGACACAGACATTTTCTATATTTTAATTTTGGTAAGACTGGCTCTCCTTGGGGTATAAAAATGACTAGGTGTGTGTTCAATAACCAAGAAATACAAACCAACTTAAAAATGTATGTTCCTGATTTTTCTTTATCTACTTCAAAAGTTTATCTTTTCTTAACCATGTCTCAAAGTCCACTCCACTTATACAGACATCTTTTCACTTCTTGAAGGAGAACTGAAACATGTATTGCAGGTTTTAAGAAAGTCTGAAGTTGTTAAATATCTACTCTTCCAGTACTGTGATGAGGTAGTGAATATTTTTTAATTAAAAACATTAAAATGTTACTTTTAAATGTTACTTTTAAACTCATGTGCTGGAACTAAGTACCTTCCATTATTTCAACAGTGACCAATAGAAGGTTCACTTATTCTATGCAAGGGTTAAGGGCAAAAGCTACTATTTATCTTCATTCATTTTAAAATTCTAATAAATCTGCTAGGTTAGACATTAATACCAAAGTACTGGCTCACACTGATGAGAGTTAGATATATATATATATATTTTAAGTGTTCAATTGAATTTAAAGACATTTGTGTGTGGTGAGCCAATCCTGTGCTTTTGTTAGCCTGCAGGAGATTCAAAAACAGAGTTGGTTAGAACAATTAATCCATCAGACATTTTAGGAAAGGAATTGCGTCCTAATCATTTTGGAGGCCAATAACCATTTTTTTTCTTCTGAATCTAATACATCTCCTGAATGTTAATTGTAAAAAATAAAAAAATAAAAAAATAAAAAAAATAAGCTATTATACTGAGCATACATAGAAATTTCCCCACATTACAACTGTGAATCTTTCATAGAAGTGTTTAAAATACATTTGGCACTAGATATAATAATTTCTTCATGTTTCACTGAATAAGATTTACTACACCAAAAGAAGTTTCCTGGGACAATAAATCTCGAGGCTCACCATACAATTAAGAATTATCTTTGTTAAGCATTACTGTGATTTTCTTATATCCTCCTCTGAAATGGTTTTTATCTTACATCTGCCTTTAAACAAAAATAGTTTCACCATTATATCTGTAATTACATATACAATTAGGCATAATCGTTGAAAACTTCTATGTGCAAACAATGGATCTTCAAATTTAAGCTAAAGCTCTTTCTTCTTTTCAACCACAGTTGCAATAACAAACTTGCGACGGTTCTTTTTCTTTTACTATGACACAAACAATACAACACTGATAAAGTCACAGAATATTTGTATATATAAACAACAAACCTCATGGCTAGATTTTTCTTTGTGAACTATCAGTCTTGCACAAACACTTTAGAACTATAAATTTATATTTCAAGATAAAATAAGAAAATAAAGAGCAAGGCAACAACTAGAAAGTAAATCTGAATGCCATATAAAATACATATGAAGCCTAAATTTCCTACCTTACAAAGTATGCAAAAAATAATAAACACTTGTAAAACTCTTACTAAACTAGATAAGCACATGTCCTTGAAAAATTAAATGGAGTAAAAGCATAACTTTTCTTAATGTTTCACCCTCTCAATCATTATTAGAAATACGTTCTTATTTTTACTCTTTCACCCTACATAGCAAACATGTTACTGTCCAAACAGCATAAATAAATCAATGTGAATATATTTTCCACAGAATTTTAATAAAGCAGTCAAACTGGACATGAGAATGTAAAATGAATCCAAGTAGAGAAAAGCAATACATTTATTGCTAGGAACTTTCAAGAGATTATTAGGTCTTTCCCTTATCTAAAAAAAAAAATTCTATTTGCACATGTGGGATGAGTGAGGGATACATAGTCTTGCTTGTTTTTTTAATCAAGTATAATTTCCTAAAGCCATTCAAGATTGATTCCTTGTGTGTTCTTTGACTGGATCCTAACTACATACAATCCTACAGGGAACATAACTAATTACCCCTAAGGGGAAAGTATGGAATTGAGAGATGTAGACAAGCAGGAAATAAAGAAAGAAAACTCACTATTTCGGCAGAAATAGACCTTTGCAAATGGGAAATAATTCAAGATCAAGTTTAGTCCTATTAAAGTAAAAATGAGGAGTTTAACAAAAAAGAAAATGAATTATTTTTGCCAATCCAGCAGAAAAATAAATAGGCAATTAGGTAAGAATACATTAGCCAATCTTACTGCTTTATAAATGGCTAAAATTTTAGAGATTTTTTTTATCTATTAATATACTACTATGCTATGGCCAAAAATTAAGGGGAAAGTAATTATAAAATGTAAAAAGCAGCTTCTCAAACTAAAAAAACAATAACAGAGCTTTGCAACTTAAAATATTGTCTGTCTAGCAGCTCTGATGCAAACTTTCCAAAACATCTATTAAAATGCCTATGAAAAACACAGGATGAAAACTTTAAATTTTATTTTATACCAGGACAAAAAAGTCCATATGCTACCAGAACTTCAACATTGATCGATCTCTACTGAAAAGTTTGGTCTATGGACCTTATATATTGTGCAGGCAGCAAGCCTAACCAACAAAAATGACCCACTCTCCACTCCCTCATTGTCCACTATAGATCACAGATACAAGGAGAAATCAGGCAGCTTTTCTTCTATGTGTGCCTATAACATCATGGGGCAAACCACTCCTACATCCTTTCTTTCTCCATCTTATAATACATTGTTTTCAAAGTGTATCTATAGACACTTGGTGGTCCTTTGGATTCTTTCAGGTGGTCCGTTAAGGCAAAACTATGTTCATTATAATACTAAGCAATAATTTGCCTTTTTCGTTATCATTCTCTCATGAGTATATAGTGCAATTTTTCAGAGGCGACATGACATGATATTGCAACAAATTGAGCAAAAAGGAACACAAGAATCCAGCTTTAATTAATTAAGCCAGGCACTCTTTTATTTGTAAAAAGGTAAAACAAAGTCACTCTTTACACTAAATTATTTTTTGTTTTAGAATGTATAATTATTTTTCACAAAGTGTTATTTCTAGTAATATAGTAGGTTTATTGTTGTTTTAAAATAAATTAATATTTTCCTTTTTAATTTCTAATATGGTAACTATTACAAAACATAATCCACACAAATAAGAGCACCTCAGAGTTTCCTAGAATTATTACAAGTGTAAAGGGGTTCTGAGACTAAGAAGTCTGAAAACTACTGCTCTAGACAGTCTAAGTCCTTTAGAGATTTTCAGTTCCTTCACTGATACAAACAGCAAATCCAAGAAAATAACTGCGAAGGAAGAATATGTGTATTAGTTTTACAGTCACTCATAAAAGAAGTGCAGTAGTTGAAGAAAGACGGGAAAATCCCAGAGAGTAGAACATATTGGAGAATATAATATTCATATACTCCATCTGTTCAGAGGATCATGCAATAGAGGACAAAAAATTACTCCATTTCATTTTAGCACAGTTCCAGCCAGACAACCACCATGAATGTCAACTGGAAGGCCAACTGAAATTTAAATAAAGCGCAGATAAGAATGATCTATAATCCTGTGGACTAATAAGCACTAGGATTAAATGGATCTTTCATCCTTTAAGGAAAGAGAAATAACATCATCATGAAAACTCACAGGAAAAGTAGAATTTTAAACATAAATTCCATTCGAAAAATTTCATTAAAAAGGAATAAAATTTTAGAAAAGGATTATATACTCAGTAGGATGCCAGAAGACAAAACGTTTTAAGAAAAAGAAAGACCAAGTAATAAGGAAAAAGTTAGATGAAAAGAAAAAATAACAGGATGATATTTAAGGGAAGGTAGTAAAGTAAAAAGTAAATATTACAGAAAAGGGTAAAAATCCCACTTTAAAGAAAGTGGCATTAGGGAAAAATTAATCTCAAGATTTGCCAGACTAAAGGGGGAAATAGAAAAAAAATTAAATCAATTATGTTGCATAGAAAGAAATAAGCCACATCCAAGATAACAATTTTAAGTATGTCCAAAGAGGCTAGAATACTCAGAACTGATGCAAGAATAAAGAGTATTTAATAGCCACATCTTTCTTGAAAATGTCCTGAGTTTATGCTGTAGTTAAAGATGGTTATGTCCTTTCCCCCTTCTAACCAGAGACACTAATAAAATGATAGGAATGAAATTAACCCAAAACAATAAAAAGAAATTGGAAGACCATCAGAAGATGAGAAAGATTTCAATAATTTCTGAAAGAGAGGGAACAGAAACCTGTTGACAGATAAACCGCAACACTGGAGGGAACTTTACTGAAGAAGAGGGAAGAGCTGGCCATTCGTAAAGTGACAGCTGAGGGGAGCAACTCTGAAACTGCTGAGCCATCAAACAAGAGCAATAAAGATCACGTATCACTTACATTTGGAGATTTCTGCCATCTTTGTTTCAGAACACAAAAAATTATGTTCTGATGAACAGCTTGGAATATTTCTACCCTAAATACTGGCTAACGTTTACAATTTCCTTCATCTAAGAGAAGCAAAATAAATTCCAATGACACATAGGCAGAGACCCCAGGAGGAAACCCAAACTGTAATTCTGTTTACACTTCTTTAGTCAAAAATAAATTGTATAATGTAAAAGAACTTAATTTCGGCTCTAACAAAAACCAGAAATTTGCCCCGTGCTTTATAATCAAACCCAATGCTTTCAAATTACCGCCCTGAAACTGTAGCATAGGTGCAACTTCCTCCTTTTCCTGGAAGTCACATCTAAGCAACAAGGAAAGATTTTTGTGTGTGATTTTTATTTACCAAAGAAATTTTTTTTTTTACATAACCCCAGTTTTCAGCATAACCCAGAGGCAAATATAATCCACAGACTTTAAAATACAAGCATAGCCTACAAAAAGCAGCTAGAATCTGAAAGAAACCTCAAGAGAAAAGGGGCTAGGAAAAGTTCAAAGTGTGGCTAGAAGAAATAGCAGTAGATCTCAGAAACTGAGCCCAAAAATACACTCCCTAAAAGTAAACAGATTGCTCTTAAGTACAAAAGCTAATTTTAGTGTTCAAAATATTGAGTGCAGCAACCAGGGTTAATAGGGCTGGGGACCGAAGCACTCCAGCTCCCAGACTGTTTGGAGAAACAGATTTGGTGGATCTACTTTAAAGAATCACACATAAGAGCTATACTGCCTAGAACAAGTCTGACTCTACAGTGAAGTTTTAGGTAGTATAATCTAATAAAATTTTAATCACTCCATGTACTCCTCTATAGCAACCTATTACAAAAAAACTGATCCAGGAATATCTAATTTGTTTAAAGATGAGTAATATTAAGAGAACTAATATAACATCAATACAAAAATACCAAATGAAAGAGACAGAAATGTAATAAGACAGTGCAGAAAAAATGCCATACAATGGATGAAAATTATTATCAAGCACTTTATCATGACTTTAAAAAACAACAAAGCAAAAATGTAAAGATCCGAGGGAAAAGATGGTATAACAACTAACATACAAGGTAATATGACAAAACACAGGGAAAAAAAATTAAGGGAAAAAAATCATCATCACAGAAATGAAGATACAATAGACTATATATTTAAAGGACACAGCAAAATGAAACAAAATGAGGGGAAAAGAGTTTAAAAGGATCGGGGCATCGGTAGTAGATTTAGAGCAGTGGTTCTCAAAGTAGGGTCCAAAAACCAGCAGCTGCAGTTCATTTGAGAATTTGAGAGAAACTGCAAATTCTCAGGCTACCACAGACCTACCAAAATCAGAAAACCTGAGATTAGAACCTTACAATTTGTTTTAACAAACCCTCCAAGTAATTCTGAAGCACACTAACAAACCTTCCAAATAATTCTGAAGCTGCTCTGGAAGATGGAAAAGGGGATATAGAATGAGCACAGTCAGAATGCTCAAAAAGGAAAACCACCAACATAACATCACAGATATTTAAAGATACAAGTCAATAAGACTTAAAATTCAAATCTACATATTAAAAGGGCATACATAAGTGCCAGAGAAAACTAACCTAGCCGTCAACTTCAAGACATATCAAATAAATTACTGAACTTTAAAGATGAAAAAATAATCTTTTGAGCGAAGAGACAAAAAGAATAAGTTAATTAAAATGAGGTGGGGGGGCAAAAAAATCAGATGTCATTTTATTGCTTCACAGAAAGAATAATTTTAGAAGACAGTGGAATACTCACAGGTTAAGTGAGCCAAGGATTTTAAATCCCTCCAAACAACCCTTCAAAAGTAAAGGTTACATCAGAAAACACGTTCAAAGATACAAGAAGAATTAAGGGACCACTCTTCTCATGAAGTGTTCTTGAAAACAACACTAAGAGATAAACTTCAGCCAAGCAAGAAATTGCTGAGGAATTTATGAGAAAAGGACCACTGTTTTCAAAGCATTAAAGAGCCTTTAACTGTAAAATAAAACAAATGTGAAGATGAGGGTAAAAGAACAAAAGATACATATCATCTACCCAATAATATGAAAATACTGTTAATAAAAATTGAAGGTAGAAAGGATGGGTTGGGACTCCAAGTTCATAATTTAATTATAACAAATCAAATAGTAGTGTATAAGCATATTTAATAGTATTAAAGTAGTATTATTCATTAAAAACTAATAGTAGAGAAATGGGAGTAAAGGAAGAAAGATGAAAACACATGCTACTTATAGTATTAATAGGCAGGAATTTAACAGGTGATGTGTAAAGAAATACAGAACTACAGATATCATATAAAGAGAAAATTATGATACTAACCACTAAACCAAAAACTATAGACCATCCAAACATCAGAAAACTCCAAACATACTGCACCCACACAAGTTTTAACAGCAGAATAAAAGATTTATGGTTAACTATAAATATAGAAAACGTAACATAACGTCAGCATTGATACCCAAGATATCTATCATATGGATAAATGTAAACAGAATAAATCATCACTTTATAAAAGTTATACATGTCCACAGGAGAATTTGCACTCAAGTGTTTATAGCAACAAGATCCATAATAACTAAAAAGTAGAAACAAAACGTCCATTAACTAAGGAACAATAAACAAAATGTCATGTATCCATATATTAAAATATTTTTCGGCCATTAAAAGTAATGAAATACTGATTCGCACTATAAAGTAAATGAGCCTTAATGACATTAGGCTATGTAGAAAACAGCCAGTCACAAAACACCACATGTTGTATGAACCCATTCAATGAAATGTCCAAAACAGGCAAATCTATAGAGACAGAAAGTAGACTGGTGGCTGTCAATGCTGGAGAAGAGTGAGGAATGGTTGCTAATGGATACAGTTTCTTATGAAGGTGATAAAAATGCTCTAAAAGTGATTGTGGTGATGGCTGCACAACTCTGTGAATTGTGCATTTAACTGAATTCAATGAAATGGTACATTTTAAGTGGGTAAATTATATGATATGCAATTACATCTTAATAAAGCTCTTTAACATTCTAAATAACAAGAGTTACAGTGTAGATCACAAAGAAAAAACTCTGCAGTATACAAAACACAAACCTAAAATGCAATTCCAAAAAAAATGAAATAGTAAGATGGACAAAGGTAAATATAAACAAAAAGAAACACAATATTAGTCACAATCTTAGAAGACAAAAAAAAGATAAAACAAGTCAAAAAAAGAATAGTTCATAATTCTAAGATATATAAATCCAAATGAATAAGTAATAGCTATGAATTTATCATCACCAAAAAGCTTAACATGAGTATTCATGAGGAACTTTAGAGGGCATTATAATTAAACAGACACTAGTGTTAGGAGGCTTTCATTCACCATTCTTAGTCCATGATAAACCAACTGAACCAAAAATAAATATGAATATAAAAGACTAAAAACAAAAACATAATTAGTAAGGTAAATCTGATTGACAAATATCAAAATCTTGACGAAGAAAAATTTTAAGTACCATTATTTGAAGTGTCTAAGAAGTAATCTAAAAATTGATTACAACTTATAATAAATTCCAAAAAGCAGAATAAGTACAGATAATATTCCTTCATCTCGGCATAATAAAATTTAATTAATAACAAATTCTGAAAATAAAAAGGCCCTTCCACCTTGAAACTTCAAAAACACCAACAAGTGTGGGAAAAACAATAAACCAAATTTGTAGAATTCTTAAGAACGTAACAAAAGTTATCAGATATCATATTCTAGACAGCAAATTATGGCAGGCTCAGAAAGAGGAATGAAACTTAATTAAGCACCTAACTCAAAAAGGTAATAAAAGACAATAATTTAAAGAGAGGTACGAAGAAGGAATTAATGCAAATCAAAGTAGGTTTTGCTTAAGAAACAAGCAGAAATTTTAAAAAATTAATCCAAAGACTGGTTTATTGGAAGGAGGGAAAATAAACAGCTACCATTATTAAGAAAAAAAGTGAAGAAACATTCAACTAATAAATCATATGAGGAAATAACCATAAAAACAGAAGAAATTTAAAGTTTTATAATCAATTACTTTCCTCAACTCCATACAAATAATTTTAAAACATTAATGAAACGGACATTTTACTAAGGATCATAATTTATGCAAATAGATTCCAGAAGAGAGTGAAAATCTAAACATTTCAATTTCCACAGAAGTGAAGGAAATCTAAAATCTGTTAACCCAATTCCAACATGCTAGGGCCAAATAGTTTAATGGGAGGATTTCACAACACCTATAAAAACTAGATAATTCTTATGCTCTTAAAACTATTCTAGAACATAAAAATAAGAAAATCCTAAATTCTTTTTATGAAGCAAGTATAATATTGATGTAAACATTTCCAAAAATTTACAGGAAAAAAAAAAAGCATTTATGAACAACAATGTAAAAATCCTCAATGAAATGTCAAAAAAGATGGGCAGTACATTTTTTAAAAATAATAGAGAAAGATTCTATCTATGTTCATGAATAGGAAAATCTGTACTGTCAAAATGTCAGTTCCTCCCAATTTGACCTATAGACTCAATGCAACCCCAGTCACAATTCTAGCAAATTATATTGTAGAGATCGACAAAGTGATTCTAAAGTTTATATAAACAGGCAAAAGACCCACAATAGCCAACATGATATTGAAAAACAAAGATGAACAACTAACACTCCCTGACCTTTAGACTTACTATCAAGCAACAATAATCAAGACTACACGCTATTAGAAAAAGAACAGGCAAATAGATCAGTGGAATAAAATAGAGAGCCTAGAAACAGACTCACATAAATAGAGCCAACTGATCTTTGACAAAGTGGCAAAGGCAATACAATAGAACAAAAATGAATTTTCATCAAATGGTGCTGGAACAACTGGACATCACATGCATAAAAATGAATCTAGACCTTACTTCTTAACTCAAAATAGATCAGAGATCTAAATGTAAAACACAAAACTATAAATCTCCTAGAAAATAACACAGAAGAAAATCTAGAGGACCTTGGGTATGGTGTTAACTTTTTAGATACAACACCTAAAGACACAATCCATGAAAGACATAAGTGATGATCTGGACTTCTTGTTAAAATTAAAAACTTCTGCTCTGTGAAAGATGATGTCAAGAGAAAGAAAAGACAGCCATACGCTGGGAGAAAATACTTGCAAAATACACATCTGATAAAGGACTGTTACCCAAAATATATGAAGACTCTTAAACTCAACAAAATAAATATTTGAATTAAAAAATAAGCTAAAGAACTTGACAGACACTTCACCAGAGAAGATATACAAATGAGAAATAAGCATATAATAAGATGACCCACATGATATGTCATTCGGAAACTGCAAATTTAAAAAACGATGAGATACCACTACACACCTGTTAGATTGGCCAAAATCCAGAACACTGACACCACCAACACCAGCAAGAGTGCAGAACAGGATCTCTCATCACTGATGGGAAGGCAAAATGATAAGCCACTTTGGAAGACAGTCTGGCAGTCTTACAAAACTAAATATACTTTAAACATCTGATCCAGCCATTTCAACCCAAAGAAACTGAAAACTTATATCCACAAAAAACCTGTACACAAATGTTGACAGTAGCTTTATTCGTAATTGCCAAAACTTGGAAGTAATCAAGATGTCCCTCAGTAGGTGAAAGAATAAAATGTGGTTAAAAAAAAAAAAAAAGTGATCAAGCCATGAAAAGACATCTACATGCAAATTACTAAGAGAAAAGAGGCAATCTTAAAAGGCTACATGGTGTATGATTCCAACTTCATGAAATTCTGGAAAAGCAATCTAAAAAGATAATAAAAAAATCAGTGGTTGCCAGGGGACAGGAGAGGAAGAAGATATGAACAGGCAGAGTCCAGAAGATTTTTAGGGCAGTGAAAATACTCTGTGGGATATTATAATAATGGATATATGTTGTTATACACTTGTCAAAACCCACAGAATGTACAACATCAAGAGTGAATCCTAATGTAAACTATGAACTTTGAGTGATTATGATATGTCAATGTTGTTCATCTTTGGTAACAAATGTACCATCATAGTGAGTGATTTTGATAATGTGGGAGGCTATGCATGTGTGGTGGCAGAGGGTGTAAAGGAAGTCTCGGTATCTTCCTTTCAATTTGTTGTGAACTCAAGTCTGTTCTAAATAATATAATAATAACAATAATGATAATGATGATAATATATCAAGATTAAGTAGGCCTTATCCCACGAACACAAGAAAGCTTCGGTGTCAGAATATATTTTCATGAAATAAAAAGAAAAAAAAACCAGTATTATATTACAGTAGATAAAAAGCCATTTGACAACAGTAAAAGTAAAATGACTCAGTAAAAGAGAACCAGACACTTGTTTAACCTTATAAAATAGGTTTCAAACTCAAAGACAACATACTTTGAATAAACATAAGCAATCCCACTCAAACCAGGAACAAGACAAGAATCCCTATAACTATTACTACAATTTAAAATTGTACTTGTGTGTAACTGAATTAGGCAAGAGAAAAACTGATGTCAAAAAAAACCTAGTTAAACTATGTCTATTTATATGACTGAATACCTAGAAAATCCAAGAAAATCAACTTAAAAATTATTACAGTAACAAAATGCAGCAAGAGTTTGAAAACGTTAGTATACCAAAGTCAACGGCTTTAAAAACTCATTTTGAATAAGAAACATCTGCTAAAGTCTGTAGCTAACATTATACTTAGTTTAAAAAACAAAATTCACCTGCTAAAAGATGAGGAAAAAACAAGGCTGTTATTCTACTTCAATTCAACATTAAATGAAAGGTTCTAGCCTGTAAAATAAGGCAAAAAAAAAAAAAAAAAAGGAAAGAGAGAGAGAAGAAAGAAAGAAAGAAAGAAAGAAAGAAAGAAAGAAAGAAAGAAAGAAAGAAAGAAAGAAAGAAAGAAAGAAAGAAAGAAAGAAAGAAAGAAAGAAAGAAAGAAAGACAGACAGACAGACAGACAGACAGACAGACAGAAAGAAAACAAAAAAGAAAAAGGAAAAGGAAAAGGAAAAGAAAAAGAGAGGGGGGAGGGAGGAAGAGAAAGAAAAGGAATCCAGATTGGAAAGAAAAAAGTAAAAGTGCCCTTTGTTTGCATATAATAAGCGAGATAAAAGATATAAGATCAATATACAGAAAATCAATATATCCCTATATATTACTAACAATTAGAGTTAAAATTTTTTAAATATTATTTATAATAGTATCAAAAAGTATGAAATTAATTGCAAAAAGTCAGAAGAGTAAAATCTGATACTTAGAACTACAATAATTTCTGGGAGAAAATAAAGAAAATAAAAGGATATACCACGTTGATAAACTGAAAAATGCAACATTGTAAGGATGTCAATTCTCTACCTAAATTGACCTATATATTCAACACTACAATCCAATTCCTAGCAAGCTTTTTTGTAGAACTTGGCAGCTGACTCTAAAACTCATTTGAAAATGCAAAGGCCTAGAATAGCCAAAACAACTTCAAAAAAGCAGCATGAAGTTGGAAGACTAAATCTGATTTCAAGATTTATATAAACAAAAGTAATCAAGATAGTGTGATACCTGTGTAAAGATAAACAATTAGATGAAAGAAATATAACAGTCTATCAATAGACCCAGACATATATGACAATTTATTTTTCATAAAGTTGCAAAAAACCTCAATGAGAAAAGGAGGATCTACTTCAATAATTGGTATAAAAACAACTGGATAACCATTTGTAAAACAAACGAACAAAAACCTATCAATAAGCTTAAAACAACCCAAATGTCTGTAACTATGAAATAGTTAAAAAAATTATAGTATGCTGATAAAATGAAAATCTGTGCCTATGTTAATAAAAAGAATTAGGGCAATCTCTATGTACCACTATTGGGGCCAGGGGACCCAATACATATTGTTATTAAAAACAAAACAAGAAGTAAAACAGTATTAAGAATCACCTCTTAGGTAAAAGTGGCAAGAATATACATAAATATAGTTGCTTGTATAGGTAAAGACATTCTGATGGATACACTAAATACTAACAGCATTGGCTACTCTTCTGAGAAGATAATAAAATAGATAGGAAACTAAGAGAAACTATTAGCTGTGTCACTTCTAAAATTTTATTAACCATATTTAATCTATTAAAATAATTCTTTTCTAATTAGCCTTCTAACTGGAAATGCAAATAAAACTGTAATCTGAGAAATTGCTACTTGTTATTACTATTTTGGATGCTGTATTCTAACTATGTATATATATTACAATAAAAACTGAACAACTCATTATCCCTGCACTGTGTTTGATGAATTAACTTAGACAAAATAATGAGGCTGTTAACAGAGCTATCTAACAAAGTCATAAAATCAAAATTATCTTCAAGATTTTTTTAGATTTACAGAAATGAAATTCTATTATTTTCTACAAAAAGTATACATTTTCCACAGCTGTAAATTTTGTTTGAAACCAGATAAACACTAGCCCTCCTCATAAAAATGATATATACTTCCCTGACAAATGTTTTATTACTCATAATGTCACTATTTTACTATACTCATTAGCCAAGATAAAAATAATAAGAATCTCGACAGCAATAATCTGTCAACTGTAGCTACTATCCTATATCTGGTATTACTACAGTCTTCCCCTTTAAAGTAACTCTGCTACAAAATATCCTTTCTTTCTATATTCTACAACCAAAAACAATGTCAAGAGAAACTGAGAACGAAAAATAACAGTAAAAACTGAAAAGGGGGGAAGGGAAAACTAATAATTAAAATTCCATATATGAATTTAAAAAATACCAAATATGCTTTAAAAAAAATATCCTACAATTTTAAAAAGAGGTTATATAAGCTAAATATAAAGAAAAATAGTAAGAGCATCATGTTTTTCTAGTGAAAAATTACATTAAAAGTTGTTCAACATAACTGCTTCGGATCCCTAAAGAACAGTTCTTATAATCATCCACTGCCAAATATTTCTAAATAGCACTGATTTTGACTAATGAACTATACTAAGTCACATTTTCTTAGATGCTGAACTTTGAATTATGATAGCACAAGCTGTCGAATTAGCTTTTTTAAAAACAAATGCAAACTGAAATAATTTGGCTTCTGCCCAACTTTCACACTATATTTATAATTTAGAAAATATTTCTGTGAGAGTATATGGCTCCAATTAGCAGATTTCCACTAAGGGTAGGGTCCACATTAAGTGTCAACATTATCTTTACCATACCAATTGGGCAGGACACAGAAGTGCACAAGCTCCTGCAGAAACTCCTATAAACTGCCTGCTGATAAAAGACACACAAAAGGCAAGAAGTGAACGTGGGAAGATCACAGCAGCAGAAGTTAATCAACAGTCCTATGCCAAACAGGCATTATGTGAAATATTAATGAAAGAAGAATAAGTTTATATTTGTTGAGAAGGCAAGCAGGCAACAGTGGTGGGATTAAGGGCTAATACCAAATTGAGTAAACATTAGTAGAAGCAGATAAAACATAATAAAAACTTATATCATCTAACATGTAAGGTTATATTAGAAAAGAGTTTAAAAGATATAATTGCATATGTTGCTATATTTCCTATATTATTCTATCATAACCACCCTTCCTCCAAAAAATAATCATCCCACGGTACATCTTTACTGTCAAATACTATACAGCAGCTAAAAAATAATGCAGCAAATCTCTATGCACTGACATGGAAATATTTCCAAGCCATACTGTTAAGTGAAAAAAACAATAATCCCAGAATATTTAACATGATGCATTTTAAGTGTTCAAACAACAAAAATAAATAATAAAAGAAAGCCATCCATGTACATACATATACGTAAATAAATTTTTTAAATAAGACTATGTATTAAACATTGTTGACCTTCAGAAGGCCTAACAGGTTATTTTCATTCATATACTCTATACTGCTTATAACTTTTCTAGTTTAAGTTTCCATTATTGAGAATCTTACTAAAGAGGTAATTGTACATGTTTGTTCAAAATAGGACTATATTCAATTCAAGTAATCTGGAAAAATCAAGACAAGTGGGCAGAAAAATGTCATTCATGTTCCTCTCACAAGCTGAATTAGAATATATTATAAGTATTAATTAGAAAACATTACCTTTCTTGAAGTATAAATGTCAAAAAATGGCTTATTTCTGACACTAAATGGTTCCTGTGTTTTGTCAATGAGACCAGTCTTCATTTTTTCATGTCGAGGATTTATTATTTCTCGTTCTATACACTGCAGACGAATATTAAAATCACATTCTCCAACTGGTTGTGCCTGAATCGAATGAGACAATTATTTAATTTCCAACTCTAAAAACTATTTTTCCAGCATAATTATCAAGGCTATCACATTGAATATAGCAGTCTACATAAATAGCATCCTATGGAGTTGCTCAATGCACAGCCTGCAAAATCATACGTGCCAGTCTTGAAAATATATGACTAATGATAGAAGCATACCTAAACACACACAGTTATTTACTTTAAAATTACAATTGCACAAAATAGTTTGAGAAAGGGGTATAAATCTACTCACATAAACTGATCCAAAATTTTCACATCTGAATTAAAGTATTAATATATAATTAATCATTTTTCTTATTTATGACTTAGTAAAATTATATGAATTAGTAAAACCTGTATAAAAACTAAAATCCACATAATTCAGGAAAATATAAGGAAATAATATGTCAAAATAAGCAACATCATCACCTATAATGTTTTTTGTTTGAAGTGCTAACACTACAGACATCAATATGTAGAAGATATTAGACAAATACAGCGTCAACTCTGAAAATTAACACAGAACAATGTTTGCAAAATATATTTAATTATACGGTTATAAAGAACTCTTCTCCCCTCATATGGATATATGGTATATATGGGGGGGGGGGGTGTATAGAATATGTGGTTTAAACTATGAAATAAAAAGTGCATGTATGTTTTTGTATGAGTTGAGGGTAGGGGCTTGCCCTTTGCCCTATCTTAATGCCATATACAAATACTGCTTAACATCATCTGGGTAACAGTACTGGTCCAGATTAGCAGCATCACCTCAGCGGTATATCAAGTACCCCCCTTCTTTACTTTCCAACTGGACAGTCTTCCACACATTTTCCCATCTTTTCCTCCTCTTCTTCTTCTCTACTCTGTATTACTAAGCTTAACGTTCACCCAAACTAATGTTTACAAGAGATGGTAGCACTTGCATAAGCTGTGAACATTAACTATGCCTCAAGTATGATTTTTTTCTCAACTTTGAAAGCCTGACAATTTTGATAGTAAAGAAAAAAGAGTAGGAGAAAGTGAGCAAGAGCTAGGTATGTTCCCTTTACACAGAGATATATATAACTTTATACAGTGTATTTATTGAGGAAATACTAGTAAATAACCACACGGGCCATGTGTAATCTTTTTCATGTGACCTGTATCATCAAAAAGATGAAAAACCTAAAATGCTAGGTTTATTTATTAGGCCTATTACATTAATTCAGACACCTATAAAATTAAAATGGAACTAGGAAGCCCTCTTTTTTTAAAGAAAATAAGTCTAATAACTGTTTAAAATGTATTAGTCTAAATTCCCTTCTAGATATCTTTCACTTTAGAATATACATAAATTCACCAAAACAAGAAAAGGCTGAAAGCAAGTTTACCTTCAAATCTACACTGCCTATCATAAAGGAAGCTCTTGATAGGCAGGTGTTGAAATCATTCAGAATAGACTACAGAAACATTCAATAACTGTTGACTAATTGGCCTCCCTATTTTGAGTTCTCACTTCAAAACACTATGCATGCTGCCATTGGAGTTATCTTTCAAAACAATAAAAATATGATCATAGCTTTATCATATCTAAACCTTTCAATAGCATCCTATTACAAACAGAACGAAGCTAAAATGTCAAATATACTGGACCCCTACTCACCAATCTATTCTCATTTCCTGTTATGTTCCATATTTTACCACACATCAAGTGCTAACAACCATCTGATGCTCCTGGTCAACAAGACTCAATTCTTCAAAATTAATTTGTGTCACTTTCTCTGTAAGTAATTCCACACTTCAATGACTTAACAATACCCATAGTAAATTAGAATACTCTCACCTCTGCATTACTTCTCATATATTTCTATATCTCTCATATACTTTTGTTGTTATATTACTATGTTTCTGTACATTTATCGTCTCATCCATAAGACACAAATTTTGTACCCAATCTAAACACAAATCCTAACAAATGTACCTATGTATATTAACTTTTAATAAATTGCATACATGTACAACTATATGCTATAAAAGATATAAAAACTGAATAAATATATAAAAAATAAGTAGTAGTTCTATTTTCTTCTCAAATCCCAATGAAGTGCTGTGGAAGTGGCCCTCTTTGGAGATCAGTACATTAAATTATGAATTCCCTGAAGGCAAGAAAGCATGTCTTATTCATCTGTGTATACCCAATACCTCGAACAATACTTGGCATATAAAAGATGGTCAATGAAAATTCGTGCTGGCCAAAAGAATAAACTAAATAACTAAACATTTTTAAATATTATTTTAAAAAAATTTTTGACAACAGTGACCTTAATTTGGTGATTCAAAATAAACAAAGTGGTTAACCATCAGTGAAGGTTCCACAGCAAATTAAAGAATATATAATGCTTTCAATTATAAATATTCCGTAATATCAGAAAGAATATGACTTTAAAACCAATGAAATATAATAAAAGACACTCAACAAATACTTACTGAATGAACACTTGCAGACCAAGAGCTGAAAAGTATAACTTAATCATTTTACAGCAAAATATGGATGAATTTCCTAAACAAGACACAAATGCGCAAACCTTGCATTCTAATAAACTTAATTTCATTAAAATGAAAAATTTCTGTGGATCAATGGATACTAATTTAGAAAAGACACTGCTTGTCACATTTATAACCAAAAAGAATTAGAATTCAGGAAAGACCAACTAATTCCTACACATAAGAAAAAAAGACTGGCAACCAAATAGAACAATTAAAAGATCATTTGAATCTTCAATTAAATCACAAAAGAAAAATCCAAAAATGTAAAAATAAATGTGAAATATGCTTAACTTCATTAGTAATCAGGGAAAACAAGGTTAAGACTAGATGAGATATCATTTCACACATATCCAATTGACAAAAATTGGATATCTGATAATACCAACTGTGGTAAATTAATACAACTACTTTTGAAGGAATTTAGCAATGCAACTAATATAATAAAAAAGCTGAAGTTGCCAATTTAATCAGACTCTCCATGTTGTAGGGATCAAGGATTGTACTTTTATAAACGCTTTCCAGGTGATTACATCCCAAGAATGAGAACTGTCCTAGAGAAGCTCTGACACACATGCACAAGAAAAGAAAATGCATAAAACTGTTTACTGAAACTGCAGTATAGCAGCAAAATATGGAAACTCAAATGACCGTTGAGAGGAAAAAAGATAAATTTCATATATTTATATAATATAATCATCAACAGTAATTAAAGTGAATGAACAAAACCTTGTATTAATATAGATAAAACTCTACAAAAACTGTGAAGCAAATGTTGGGTACCACAATACAGTACAATAACATTTACGTAACACTAGAAACCTTGGAAAAGAACACCATATATATTTTATAGACAAACACATTGGCAATAAAGGTCTCAAAACTACTCAAAAAATATCGTGGTAGAAGTTGTTACCTCTGGGTAAGAGAGTCAAGGATAGGATGACAGAGGTGTGCACAAGGAACTTCTACGAGATCTATAATGATTTGTTTCTTATTAAAAAGAAAGTATTGTAAAAATGACAAAGTTAAGCTTCAACAAATCTGGTTGGTGGTCAATAAACAGGTATTCCTTATATTCTCTACACTTTAGTGCATGCTTAAATTTTTCATATTTTTTAAAAGAATTAGAAGGCTATTGCCTAAGACAAAGTTCCCAGGCTAAGAAGTAAACCTGCACTGAATACATTTTAAAGCAGAGCTCTATATCAAGAGGCAAAGGACACAGTGCTCTATCACAAAGAAACAACGCCACCCCTGCCCTTTATCTCTCACTATAGGCCAATGAACATTATTCCAAGGTCTGTGACAAGAGTAAGTAAATTCTGGAAAGCATTACTTTCGAGGAATACTGTAGTCATAAAGAGAACAAAATTAAAACATGATGGTTTCTGACCCTGAGTTTCTTATATTTGAAATTGTTTGAAATATAGAAATTCAACAAAAAGAGAGACACAGATTGAAAATTTCTAGGAAAAAAAATGCCATTATGTAATCTGGATTAATATAATCATGAATCTGAATGCTGCAGTTTAAATATATAAACCCCAAAAAACAACTTTTTAAAAATTTTGTTATACATCTTCAAACCTTAGACCTTAATATTTTTAATTCCAGAATTATTAATGGCTTTCAGTCTGCTTAGAATACTAAATGATCATACAATCTGCAAAATATATTTCTAGAGCAATGATTATACCTTTTCATAGATGTACACTATTGAGTTTCTCCCATTTATAGAATTCATTGTGTACTACCCTAAACAATTTCAACATTCAATTAAACATTAACAGGCAAAAAGATTTTGTCTAGTCTAAAACTGTAGGAAATGGATAGAGAATACAATTTCTCTTTTTGATATCTATTTACATTAGGGAATTTTATATATTTTTTTTAAGTTTCCTGCTTGTACTTAAGAATAATTTATTTTTGCCTCAAAGTTACACATTCAACACTCAATCAGTTTCTCTCTTTTTTTATGGTAAACAGTAATAAAATTGGAGGACTTTTTTTTTTAATCGAATAACTAAAACCAAGAAGTTTCTATTTTACAATATACTGTCTTGTTTTATAATAGTTAAACTGTTTTTCTTTACTCATTGAAATATCTAAAGAATGTGAAGACAAAGAAATGTGCAAAATATTAGGCAATAAGAGAAAGAAAAGGAGATGTAAGAGTATTAATAAGATAACAATTGAATAACTTGCATCACAATTATTCTTACCTACCTTCTCTAAGGCAGTAACACTTTTTGTTAAAAACATCTATAATCTCAGTGACAATTTTTATTTTATAAATTATAAAAGGAAAAAATTATAAAAAGTACTTACATTGAATTTAATTATATCATAAATCAAATATCTAGGAACAGCTTGTCCATTTACTCTGTCAATAATCATTTCCTTGAAAGAGAAAAGAAGATTCTTCATTCTTTACTAGCAATTTAATTTGACTGAAATATTACACACAGAAAACATATAAATCACAAATACACAATTTGATGAAATTTCAAAATGAACACACTCAAACCCAGATCAAATCAATACTGTCGGCACCCCAAAATTTCCCATTATTGAAATAAAATCACACAATATCTCGTTATATTTTTATATTTGAATTTCTATGCTATATTTTGTTTTATGTCTGAATTACTAAGTATCTATTATAATAAAAAGATAACAAATTTTAAATTCCAAATCGCAGGTACGTTTTAAAAATAATTTTGTCTTCTGGGTATCTACTCAAAAAAATTGAAAACATTTATTCTTAAAGATACATGCAACCTGATGTTCACTGCAGCATTATTCATGGTGCAGCATTATTCATGACTGGATAAAGATGTGGTATATACACAATGGAATATTATTCAGCCATAAGAAAAAATGAAATATTTCCATTTGCAACAACATTTGGATGGATCTTGTGATAATCATGCTAAGTGAAATAATTCAGACAGAAAAAGTTGAGAACGATATGATTTCACTCATATGTGGAATAGAAAACTTAAAGCAACAAATGAACAAGACAAATAAACAAGAGATCACAGACACATAACAGTTTAGTGATTACTGGAGGGAAATGGCATGGGAGAAGCTAGATGAGGGTCAAGGGGGTCAAATATATGGTGATAGAAGAAAATTTAACTTTGGGTGGTAAAAACACAATGCCATATACATATGAAATACAGTTGAAATCTATATGATTTTATTAACCAACGCCACTCCAAATTTAATTTTAAAAATTTGGTTAAATCATTATTGCTTTAAAATGTCAAACCACTATGTAATGCATCTGAAACTAATAAAAAATATTGAATGTCAACTCTAATTAAAAAATAATTTTTTAAAATCATTTTTGCTTTATATTTTGTTATATAACAATTATTTTTATCACAAAATCTATAATGGTGCCCTTATTATAGATACTATCTCACATGATGCACATGGTCTTCCTTGGTTCCATGTCCATCTACTATGATCAAAGAAAACAAAAGAATATGATATCAGAGCCATTAAATGAAAAAAATACTTAAATTCTGCACTCCAGCAGAAAAGAGATATAGATAAAGGATGATTACAGATATCATACTATATTTTATAAAATCTTAATTCTTATAATACATTAACCTAAAATTACTTTATTTTCCTCATATTCTTCTGAGGAAACTACACAGGGTCTTTGTCTCATTTCATGACAGAAAATCCACAATCATCTAAAATTACAAAGAACAATGATTTAGGACAAATATATTTTATCCTATTATCAATTAATTTCTTTCTCAAATATGTATTTGTTAACCAATATGCATTTATTTATGATTACTGTCTCGAACCCAACTCTTGACACAATTTATATCACTTTCATTAAACTGTTTAATGAAATATTTTCATTTAAATACTTGTATCTGAGAATTTTATGAGCCAACAAGGTGGTACCAATAATAGGTTTCAATTAATTATTCTTTTCAAGACTGGGTGGATGGAAATTAAGTGGCCTTCCAGGTCCAGATATCAAACATCACAGAATTTCCCTCCTTAATTACTTGATGAAATGAGCAAAATATCTTTAATTATTAAACAAAAGCAAAAAAAAAAAAAAAAAAGATTGCCAGCAAACAAAACAAATAAAAAGGAATAAACAAATGAGTAGGCTTTAAAAATAACAGCACAGAAACTGCCAAGATTCTGGTAAAACGAAAAGGCACAGCAAGTTTCAGCTCTAAGCCTACTGAACCCCCAGAAGCCCTACTTGTAAAATGGCACAAATTCTTGATGATTATCACTATTACATTCAAATATAGACAGACACAAACTCAGTGGTTTTTCTTGTTTTTTTTTTTCCTGTTTTCTGATTTGTTGAGTAATAAAAATAGCAGAACATTCTTTCTGTTCCCAGACTCCATTCTCAATTGGAGAAATAGTCTGAGCATTATTGAAATAAAATAAAATAACTGAAGAAAACATTTACCAAAAGCTTTTAAAGAGAACGGAACCCAGGGATTCTAACAAAGATCCAATACCTAGGCTGAGTTCTTTCCAGTGATCCCCTCAGCACAATGTCCTCTTCTTCACATCTGTCACTGTTGCCCTAGGCTACAGAAAAGTAGGTATACATAAAATATCTAAGCTTAAAACTTAGAGGAAAATTGGAACCTTTGTATACTGTTGGTGGGATTGTAAAATGATGCAACCACTATGAAAAGTAGTATGGCAGTTCCTTCAGAAATTAAAAATAGAACTACCATGATCCATTGATCTCACTTCTGAGTACATATCCAAAGTGCTGAAAGCAGGGTCTTGAAGAGATAGTTGCACACCCATGTTTATAGCAGCATTATTCCAATAGCTAAGAGGTAGAAGTAACCCAACAGATAAATGAATAAATAAATGTAGCATATATGTGTGTGTCTGTATATACATATATACTTTTACATATATATAATTTCACTAAAACGGCTTACTATAACAGTATTCCATATATTCGGAAGTTGAGAGATAGAAGACACATCAAAAAACTATAGTGTCTGAGGTGAAAAATACTATGGTTGGAATAAACAGCAATTTAGAACTACAGAAGTAAAGAACAGTGAACTTCAAGACACAGCAATAGAAACTATTCAAAATAAAAAGAGAGAAAAATATGTTTTTTTAAACTAAAAGAACATTAGTAGTTAAATCTCCAAAAGGGGCAAGAGCAAAAATAATGGCAAAATTTTTTCTACTTTTGATGAAAATTGTGAAAGATACTCAATACACCCCAAGCATACAAAACTTGAAGATTACACCAAAGCATATCAACTTTTTATCACTCAAGATCTTGTTAGAGATTACTCCACGGTCTTTGAGTATTAAATGTCGCTGTGAAGAAGTCTGAAACTTGAATCCTTCATTACAGGCCCCACCAAAACATACACACACACACACTTTTTTCTCTGCATCTCTGACTTTCCCATCCTCTGTTCTTTTCCATATATTCTATTCCCTTTAGTTAAGACCCCAGGCATCCATGCTTCTGCTTATTCATTCAATAGTTTTCTGAGCCCAAACTATGTAGTAGGCATAGCTCTAAGTGCTGGATAAATTAAGCATACAGTCCTTACCTTCAAAGGTCTTAAACAGAGTTCCAGAAAGAGGAAAATATATAAGGGGCTAGGTACAATAAAGAGTTGCAGTTTTAATGGCAGATGGCCACATAGAATGGTCATGTAGCTAATGTCTAAACCAGAATGCTTCTGAGACTGAAACAGATTATTATTAATAACTATACTAATGCAACAAGTGTATACCTATACTATTCTGGCCTAATAAGAACATATGTTATTAAGGTTAAGAGGGAGTAATTATTTCTACTTATAGAATCAGAAGAAAGGTATGATAATAAGGTATGTGACCCATTAGTTCAATCTTGAAAAATATAGGAGGTATTTTTTAGCAGGATGGTGGATGGATCAAATGGTATTACAAAAGTAAGAAAAAAGATGGTTTGGGATAAACTGTCCGAAGCCCTTAAAGGAGGAACTTATGGTTCAAGGGCTCACGATCAGAAATGACACTAAAGACAGTGGCTTGGCCCAGGTATAAAGAATATTATGTTGAGTAGTTTGGCTTTCATGCTATAGGCAATGAGGACCCTTTTAAGCATTTTAATGAAAGGAAGTAATTAACTGTTCTCTGGAAAACCTATGGGTCTTCAAACAAAGCACACCTCAAAGGTAACTCATTCCTTAAAATCCTTTCAGATAAGATCTACCTATTTTTAATTATCATAGTTCGTTCTAGGTGATGAAATGTTCTAGAATTCACAGTAATAGTTGCACAATCTTTTCAATATACTAAAAACCATAAAATTTTATGCCTTAAAATGGTGAATTTTATAGGATGTTAATTATATTCCAGTTTTTCTAAATCAAACTAAATTTTTTTAAATGCTAAAATCAGTTCTTCAGAGTGAAGGAAAATGATGGAACTCTAGATACACAGCATATATTAAATGTCAGCTCCATATATATTGATTATGCAGGTTCTATAAATACAGGCACGACAAAATGACTAAAAGGAAGTGTATCACATGTTAAAATGTAATCTACTCCTGATAGTTGAATTTTTCTACTTTATAACATACAGACTTTCTAAAACTTCAAAAATGAGCATGCATATTCCTTTATAAAAAATTAACAGCTAAAAAGACATGGCATTTTTCTAAGATTTTTGCTATTAACTTTAATGATTAACTGCCATATTCTCCTTTCAGCCTCAATATAAAATTGATTGAATTTCACTGATTTGTTTCATGTGAATTAATTTCACATTTCTAAATTCCTATTTTCCACATTTTGTGGGTCAAAGAGTATCATTTAGAGAGCAAAACAAAAGCTTCAGTGCTCACATCTGACAGCCAGACAATTAGGTAGTTTTGAGTTATTCTTGGATTTGAAATTTTACAAAAATGATTTACAAATGAAAATGTAGAAGAAACAGAAAACTACAGAGAACTGTTTTAATTAACTAACTGGAAAAATAGATATGGCAACTATAATTCTGGTCCAAGTAAATTGACATCATGAATCACACTGCTATTTTAAAAGCTCACAAGTCTATTATGCTGCACTCAGTTATTCGAGTTTAGGGTGAAAATAAATAGTATTGCTAAGTTAAATCTGCAGATGGTTAAATATCTAATTTTTAAGCTTTATTTCCTACCTGGAATACCCTCAGCCCAGATCCGACAAAAATTTCTTTCTATAGAAATCTTTCCATATCTGATGCCAATTCCTCTATAAAACATGTTTAGTTCCTAAATAACTAAATGAAATTTCTTTCAACCCTAAACCTCCACAGACCTTGCTTTAAATACTGATCTCCAAGTTATTGTTTTATTAATTACCAGTCATTCTCCACCTCTACCCAATGAAATAAAATGTCTCAAGGGTGATATCTCCTCAACCTTCTAAAAATGCCTACACTCTTGGCATAGTAACTTGAATATGACAGGCACTCGAAAAATATATACATATCAGTTCAATTATAAATTATACTCAATGTTTACAAATGTTTTCATCCTATTAATTACAATGCTAAAAAACTGCATCTTAAATAAAATAAAGGTAACCAAAACTAAAATTTTCTTGTTGTTTCTCTGCACTAACTAGAAGAGCCACCGCAATGGCCACGCGGTTTATGTTCAGCGCAATCCCAGGGGTGCCAATCACATCAACTATGAGGAGAATGGCACAGCCTGAAGACATGCAATGAACACTTCCAACTTTATGCAGTGGCTCTGCCAACCACAAGGGTGTGTGCACACATATACACATGTACACACACACACACACATACAACTACAAAAGTTTATATGTATATATGTATATAGTTTTTATTACAAAATGATATTTTGCTACACATCTTGTCACACAAATGAAAATTTACATACAGTACAGATAACTTTGTTTTATAACTCTATAATTACTCTTTGTTCAGTCTCCTTCCAACTAAACTACCTTCTTATCGTCTTTGTAACTTCAGTACCCAGCTGATAGTCATCCGGGGCTCCTGCCATCACTCATTATGACCCATCTAATACTTTCCTTGATCTCATTTCCACTGCTCTTCTTCACACAACCTCAACCTCTCACCCACTCTATCTAGGTCACATCCTGAACCTTCTCATCACCAAAAACTATACGTCAAACTAACTCAAACATACTATTCTCCAATCATAGTCTCCTATCTTCTGGAGACTATGCTCCAATATTTAGTTGGTAAATAAAAACAAACATAAGGGATAATGACAACAAGCATTCAGGTCACTTGAAAAGTGGTATTCCCTCTGTTAAACGAATACATATTTTGTTGATGTGATTTTAATTGGGGTAATTCTATCATTGAGAGTTTAAGTGATTATCTGCAAGCCACTCCCTACTGTCCCAATATCGGTATAAACCAGAAACAGAGGAGCAAATTTCATCTTAAGACAGGAAGTATTCCCACATAAATTCCATAGAATATTAGACAAACATAATTCAATCTGACTCAGAAAAAGGGTTCAATGTTGAAGAAAGTGAAGAAATTTTAAAGAAGGGAGTAGTATCCCTGTAGAAAAGAGACCTGAAGTTGTGAAAAGTTCTAAGAAATATGTAGAGCCCCTTTTCCCTACGAGGAAAGGCAGTTGGAGGTATGGCAGGGAGATAAACCATACAACCAAACATAGCAAACAGAAAGGTAAATGGCCTGGAGACTAGCCTACGAGAGATTATTCAACTGAGAAAAATATAAGCTTGTTAGTATAAGGATGTGCACATAAAATGTAACATTCTAATTTAGCCTAGCTTCTCAAATAGACTATTTACCCAAAAGCTAAAGAAGAGAGTAAAATCTAAGTGGCAAACTTTGGAATAGCCAAGAGACTGAGTGTACGGGACTGTCAGACATTAAATTTTATGCTGAAGTCATAGTATTTAAATAAATCTGAAATGATCACTGGAAGACTAAAATATTAATGAAATGAAAAATGAATCAGGAAAGAAACAATAATATATTTAAAAAGCCAGTATACAATAAAAATGACATATCCAATTAAAAAGGAAAAATAATTAGCTGAATGGTGTTGAGGCAACAGTTTAGACTGCTGGAAATAAATAAAACTGCACATTATCTTATTCTACTTATTGAACTGTATTTCAGATAAAGCAAATATTAAAATACAAAATTAAACCACAGAAGTACTAGAAAAAAGTATTCAAATTCTAAAGTAAAATTAGCCCCATTTTTTTTGAGCCTTTTCTTAAAATGATGCAAAAGCCAGATATTAAAAATCAAGCGGTTTATCATTTTACCTACATAAACTTAAACATGTGCCACCAAAAAAAATCAGAAGTGAAAATGCATTTTTCAAAATGTGTCATAAATATCCCCAATAAATAAAATCTTCTCATAAATCAGTATGAAGAAAGATAAACACCCAATAGAAAAAAAATGTATAAAAGATGTGAATGGACAATTCACAGAAGAAATATAGTAACTTATAAAGAAGTAAAAAAACTTTAAATCTCATTAAAAATTCACATAAATGCAAATTAAGATGTAAACATTCATTTTACAATGTGCCAGACACCATTATCAGCACTTTATAAACTATCCAATTTAGAACCTTCACAACAGAACCAAGAACTAAATACTGTTACTAGCCTCACTTCACTACAGATGAGGAAACTGAGAAAATTATATAAAGTCCCACATATGATAACTGATGAAGCCAATAAGGCACCATCAGTTAGAGTTAGGGCTCTGACTCACTGTTATATGTTCATTAAAATAGAAGAGTCTCCTTCGCCAAATTAGAAAATATTAAATTTTCAAAATCCAGTGTTTAAGACAATATACAGGTCCTTTACATATGGTTGGTAGAACTGCACATGTATTCATACTTTCTGAAAGTATACATGCCAATATGTAAAATGGGCATGCCCTCGAATCCAGCATAGTAAAAACAGTATAGCCTATTGCTACCCCTTCCCTGGGAGCACAACTCCCCTTGCATGCTACTGTCACTCTTCCATGGGTCTATAACTCAGGCAAGGCCCTATGGAGTCTCCCCTGGGACTGATAAATGGCTATTGAAAGAAGAAATTATCTTTCTGCTTGGACTGCAATGTGGTTTGCCTGCCAAGTGGCAAGAGCCTTCATGCAGAATAAGACCAGGCAAGTAAAGCAAAGAAAGAGAGAGAAAGACAGAGCCTGGTCAATATCATATGACTCCCCAGGTCCAGACTAAAGCAGGCCAAGCTGAAACATAATTATTTGTGCCAATCTAGTTCTTTTTTTCTTCAGTTACTTTAAGGTTAGACTTCAGTTACTTGTAAAGAAGATTCTAAATGCACATTATAATCACATCTCTAAAAAACTTCTTAATTATAAAATTTAACAACTGTGAAAGGAAAAGGTATAAGGATATGCATTCGAGTTTATCTTATAATAGAAAAAAACTACAAATATCAAAATGTCCACCAAAAGAGGACTGGTTAAGAAAAGCATAGAACTATTTCTCAAACTTGCCTGTTAGAATCAGATAACCTAATCCCTGGGAGAATCTAATTCTTAGGTCTAGGATGGGCTATTGGGATGGGTCTTATTTTTAACAAGCATTCCCTAAATTTTTACAATCAAAACAGTTTGGAAATCCCAAATTATGGCATTTACATATATATAATGGTATATCGTTCAGACACTTATGAGAAAGTTGTCCAAAACAAATGGCTAAGTGAGGGTAAAAAAAAAAAAAAAACAAATTACAAAACCATCTAACATTTGGTTCTTTTCAAAGCAAAATTGTATAACTATTCATGTGTGTACATATTTGACCAGAGCAGTCATTTTTACCAGGGTAGAGGTACTCGAATCTTACTGGGACTAAAAGGGGTCCCAACTTCCCTAAAAATTCTGATACACATTCTGTTTAAAAGAATCTATGCTGTGAGTCGCTATTATTAATATGAATGTGTTACATCTCTCAAGAGCAGTCTGAATACTCTGACACAGCAAAAACTCTGGAAATGTTCATCAAAACGGTAACAGAAGTTACTACAATGGCAGGAGTTCAGATGATTTTACTGGCTTGTTTGTAATGTTTTGTATTATTTAGTTTTATTTATAATGAAAAATTTTTGGAATTGAGGAAAAGAAAGCTATTTGCATAAAAGAAAGTTAAAGCATTTTTAATCAAGCACTTATATGATTATTAAATGCAGATTTTCTGAAATGGAAAAATTATTGTCATCTTTCAAAATTCAAATGTAAAAGTACAGTGGTTGCTTTCAAAGGTATGATTCTCTTTAATCAAGAATTATTGGTCCATATAGCTAAAGAGCCAAGGGAAAATATGATGTCATATCACATAATTAAAATTAAACTGCTAAGTAAAAAAATAAAATGTCTTTTTCAACATGAATTATTTTATTTTTTTAATCACAAAGAACAAAAAAAATTAAGATTTAATTTTGCTCACTCTCATACCGAAGACGATTAAATGACAGTAAGCGCAGGCAAGAGATAAATGGAATTAAACATCTCAATAGAAACTAGATTCAATTCTTTACATGTCTAATTAAAAAAAAAACTGTTTATGAGATTCAATTCTAAATTCCTATTGATTAATAAAAATACAGACTTGCAAGAGAAAGAAAAATACAATGTTTAGTTTTTTTAAAAAAAAAGGATAAAATATGACTTACCCCATCCAAGAGAGTGTTTGATAAATGTATACGGAGATCTTTACGAAACGGAAATTCCAGATTTGAAACATGAAATACTGAATTATCCCTATCAATCATAAAAACTTCATTTGTGCCATCAATCAACATCATATACCTGTAAATAAAATATTAAAATAGTATTATTAACAGTATTCAAGAACAAGGTCGTAAGAAACATTAAATTGTTTTTCCTTAGACTTATAATAATGGAATGTTCACTAGATTCCCAGCCACACCCCATCATTCAGATTAAAGTACCACAAATAACAAATAATCTGTTAAAAAACATTGTTTCTTATAAAAAACACAAAGTATAGAGAAATCAAAGTTTTTGTGGAGACAATGAATGTGATGTTCAAAAGCAACTTTATGAACAGTCTTAGGAGAGACTAGTTCTCTAATTTTTATTAAATGTTAAACATTAAAGTTTATAAAACACATCAACACACATATATGCAATTAACCACATTTTACAGGCTCAACAACTGTGCAAATTAGGTATTGCTCTCTCCACTTGCAGTAGGGGAAAAAAAAGTAAGTTATTTGCAAACAGCCAGACCTCAAACTATCCAATACTCTTTCTACCACACTATAGTTAGCAAAACAGCCCTTCTCTTCAAATCAGAATTACAAATAACCAGATATCACCATTTCAGGTACAATTCTCATTCATTACTATAAAATTAAAATATTTTTAAAGGAAGCTCTTGAAAATTTCTATTAGCCCTTATCTTCTTAGAGCCAATCAATACATGTAGGAATTCATGTAATTTAAAATGCATTATTCTTCGAATGGTCAAATTACCATCATTGATTCCTATCAGTAGGTCATCAAGAACAAAGCTCTACTTCACATCATATATAAAAATAAAATCCAGGTGAGTTCAAGTTGAGGAAATTACAGGTTGATAAACAATGCTACCAAACAGATAACGGGCAAGATTAGGAGTGAAAATGGAGACCATATCCAGGTACTAAACTCTTCAAAAAATAAGAGAAAACTGACAGCAAGAAATCAGTAAGTTAAAACACATGCGCTTCAAAGGAAAAGAATCATTTTAGGTTTTTTTGGCTTGTTGTTAAATGAAAGAGTGGAAGGAGGAGTACTCTGGATGTACCACTGATCAGTCTGTCCAGCCTCCTACCTATGATGCATGTCAGAAAACTGAAAGTGACAACTGAAAGATGGAGCTGAATCAAGTTAAGACCAAGGGATATAAGAAATATTAAACGAAGAGATGGAAGCTAACATAGTACACAGCAGAAAATATAATAGAGGATAATTTGTTTCCCATCAACAAGTGTTCTTAAGAGCAAATAGACACATATTTAGGATAAGTGAGGGGAAATGGGAGAAAAAAGAAGCAAACGACGAGTTGAAGAGCAGCAAAAAAGACCAAAGGAGTACATTTTGGGACTGGATTGGAAGCATGCTGTTACTATTTCCAAAATAATTAGTCTCAGCGGGCCCCAAGGGGAGGAGGTAGAGAGCTCAAGTACTGTTACATACTGAAACAGGTGTAGCCCTAGTAGACCGGGGGGGGGGGGGGGGGGGGGGGGGGGGGGGGGGATTGTGGAGACTTAAGTTTCACTAGGAAAAATAAAATCAGCCTCATCCTGGACCGACTGTGCATCTGAAAGATTGCTAGACCAAATGCCAGGCCAGCAGGCTGGCAGACAACAGGAATACTTAGTTCCCAAAGCCTTCCTGCACATGCTTTTCAAAAGGAGCAATTTTTGGTGGATAGGAGAATCTAGGCTTCTTCGAAGAAGTCAGCATTGACCTGGATCGTGTTTAAAAAAAAAAAAAAAGTCAATATGAGGAAAGGTCAAATAAAAAGCAATTGTGCTATCTTCTGCAAAAATGATACTGAAAACACAATCCATCATCATGTTGCTTAAGGAAGGACCTAGACCAGCATTTTATAAAGTATTTCATGGCAAAATTAGAAAAATACTTTATCTTTTATAAAGTCAAGATACATATTAGAAATATTTAAGGTTATAAGAAAACATGTTTGTTTATCTTATTTAGCCCATTTTTTCCTAAACTTAATCCTGGTATGTTAATATTTGGCAGAATAAGTGTTCTATATTTACAATTTGAAGAAAGTTGACTTATGCTGGTAAATTTTAGAATTCAGGAAAAAATGGTTTGTCTCTTCCGATCATATTCTCCTTTTCACTGGCTGCCCAGAAGCTCAGAATTAAATATAATGTTCAAATAGAATAAATATTAAACCCCAGGGTGCTGCTATATTTGCTTTTCCTGTCATAATTGTTATTTTCTAGTCATATCTTAACACGCTTAATTTGATATATAGGTATATATGGCAGACCTTTCTTTTTACTTCGAGTAGAATATCAGTTAAAAAAGAAATATTGTCTATATACTTCTACATAAATAGATTTAAACACCAAAGAAGAAAAGACTTTAGAAGATAGAATTCACTATAAAGGATTGCTCATGAGAAACACAGCTTGCAATTGCAAAGATACCACAGAAATTATTTAGTGCTTGGTATTTAGGGATTTTTCTGCACATATAAATTTTCAGGTTTTGGAACAAAGGTTTCTGGCATATGATTTTTGGTTTGAACTCTAGTCATTCCAAATTAGGTGTTCTTTTGTTATGTGATAACTATGAAAAGAAAGGAGCTATTTCATGTTAGGGATGGAAGGTAAAAAAAAAAAATGTGGAAATATTTCCACATCATTCCAAAGTCTCTGAAAGCAGCCAGATTCTTTAAAAAGTGACAACTATCACATATACTGTCAGATGCTGGCTTAATATATAACTATGGTTCTACCTTCAGTAGATATAGATCACTAGCATAATCTAATTTCTCATTAATTAGAAAATTATCTCAATTAAAAATTTAATATTCGTACTTACTGTTGTTTGTATTATATCCATTCTTGACAAAAATTAATTAATGAGAAGTTTCACTGAATTAGAAAACATTAACTTTTTATATTAAAGCGTATATACCCAAGTTATATAAATTACAGAAAAGCCAAATTTATAAACTGCTTTACTTTAAATGCTGGTTTTCTTGCTTTACTAGAAACAATCTTTCAGGGTAGTTACTGAGATGTGAGATAGTTAATCAAGTAAACCACCAAATACACATTAATGAAATTTAGGAAGAACATAATTAAAGAAAAAAATTATTTTAAAATATCAGTGACTAATAGCATCTTAAAGCCCTAATTCACATTCCTAATAGTAGTAGTCTAAGAGTAAACAAAATTTAAACATCTTATAATTTAAACATCACCAATTCAGACCAAACATAACCATCAATTACATTTCCAGGAATTTTTCTTACATTCTATGAAAGTGGAGGTCATTATTAACTTTGTTCTTTCCCATAGACCAAGTACCTTGCACACACTATTTGAATACACAAAGAAGGTATTCAATCAATACTTGTTAAGGAAGGCTATATGTATACGGATGTTCATCACAGCATTTTATAAGAGTGAAAAATAAAAACTCAAATGTCCATCTTTTAGCAGATCAGTTAAATAAATACTGCATATCCATGTGAGAGTATACTATTCAAGCATTTTTTAAATGATGATTAAAATGTTCATTAATATGGAGATTCACAGTATATTAAATGAAGAAAAAGCAAGGTAAAAATCAGAATGTATAATATGATAACAGGAGGTAGGGAGATAAAACTTTGTATATATAGTAAAGGTAGACAAAAAAGCCTAAACCAAAATGTTAAGAACTGTCTGTCATCTCTATCTGGAATTATTAAATTAATGATAATTGCTTTCCTCATTATAGTTTGTATTTTCAGAAATTTTAGAAATAAGCACAAATTGCTTTTACAAGCTAGAGGTGGGGGATTAAAGTTACGGGAAAAAAAAAAAAGTCTAATTAAGAGTCCGAAAAACATTTCCCTTTGGAAAGTGGTAATGAAAGAACTTGAAATGTTAAATCCTGTTCATCATACCACAACAACTTCAAAATTAGCAGGTATTTCTCCTCTATTACAGACATCCATACTAGAGCTTTTCAGGGGGCAATAAAAACAGAAAAGTAGATTGTTTAAATTAATTCATTTCACTACCATCTCTATCCATTTGTAATAACTCCTATCAAACTCACTATGGTTTTTCTTTAAAAACAGTTAATTTCTTTTTTTTTAAATATTTGCTAAAAGTCCAATTAGGTATCAAGCACATTGCTAAATGCTAGAGATATAATGGTGAACAGCACAGACTCTTCAAATACCTTCATGAAATTTATACCCATAGCAAGAAAACAACACATTAAACAAATAATCCCAAGCATAGTAAGTATGGAAAAGGTGGAGTACAATAAGGTACTACGGGAGCATACAAAAGGTAGAACCTGTCAGATCAGAGTTTAGAAATCAGGGAAGGCATCTTAGAAGGATTCTCACAGAGCTAACAAAAGCAGCTTATTATCACTTATTGAGCAAAGACCATGCACCAGCCATGTCCAAAACACTTTATATGAACTTATATAAGCCTTACCAATAAGCTTACCATGTAGGTAAAATTATCTCTATTTTCCAGAGAAGGAAACTGAAACACACATTAAATAACTTCTCAAAGTCATAAAGCTAATAAAATAGCACGGCTGATATTAAACCTATACAACATCCTATCTCTATAACCTCGAGTATGCAGCCTTTCACCTGCCTTATGCAGGAGTTAGCCTTCAAGCAACCACTGTGGAGCAAAGGGTGAAAGGACACAGAAGGGAGTTGGTGATAACCAGTGAACACAGAATACCCAGTGCAACATCCTTGAGACAAAAACCAAATGTGCTTGTTCTGGCAACTAAAAAAATCCAGAATACTGAAGCATAAAGACAAAGAAGGGAAATATCACAGACTGAGATGAGAGAAGTAGTCAAGAACTTAGGAATTAATAACAACTTTTTTTTACTTTATCTGAGAAAATGAAAAATCCCTTGTATGAAACAAACAGAAACCATAATGGATAATTCAAACGCAGGAGAGTTAATACAAGAAACTCGTTATGCAGATATGGGAAAGCTAAAAAGGTAAAAAAAAAAAAAAGAGAGAGAGAGAGAGAGAGAGAAGTTTAAGGTAATCAAGAGATTAATAACTGCAGGGAGCACTACCACCTGAAGGGCTGGGGGAACAAAATGGAAGAGGTGTGTTATCAGAAGCAAGGAGACTGGATGAAGGGCATTGTGAGTCTATGCCTAGAAGAGGGTTCAGAAGGTCCATGCAATAGGGGCTCAAACCTCTAAGGAGGTGACAAATATATGGCTGGTACTTGGACATCTAAGGAGTGGAGCTCTGCAACTCAAGTTTGAATATCTATGGAGGTGGCACAGAAGGGAAGATGCTAAGAGGACACAATCCAGTGAGTAAGGAAATGATGCAAGTGGCACTCTATCTACCTACGATCTGCATCCCAGAAGCTGGTACCTCTGAGAGGGAGTAGCAAGACTGGTGTTAGGAATGTCAAAAGCTGGAGAACGAAGTGATAGTTAGTTGTCACTGGCTGCTGGAGGTATAAAGATACAAAAAACAACAGAAGTCTCTTTTTTCACCTTCTACATTCCTTCTAGTGTTCCTATGGTAAAACCCAACAGGAAGCAAGTTGGCAAAAGAGTTTGCTGAGTCCCAGTCCCCCGTCAAAATTTGAAAGGGTAAACTGAAGCTAAGAAACAGTAGGTAAATAAATGGCAGACCACTGAAAGGCTTTTGGCAAACAGCATAATCTGACCCGCATTTTTAAAAATTTACCCCCACATAATGTATACTCCTATAGAGTAAGAACTAATCTAGAGACCAGAGGAATTATGAGGCATTTATAGTACACCAAGTGGGACTACAGTGGCAATGATAACTTAGAGGTAAGTGGATATATTCAAGACATTTGAGTCAGACTGAAGAACAATATGCTATTGATTGGATATGGGGTTGAGGAAATGGGAAAAGTCAAGGATGATTTCTAAGCTTCTCATATGAGGAACGGGGTCCACTTTACTTACTAAGCCATGGAACATTTAAGGAGGAAGGAGTAATTGCTCAATTTAGTCTGAGAGAAATAACAGCCACTGTGCTTTGGATGTAGATATGGATAATTTCATTTTCACATTGGAAACCAAAAAGTCCAAATTTTTTCTAACCCTAACCTTAGCAGGCTAAAAACAGGCCAAGCATCTACGCCAGACAATCAAATGTTTCTTACTCAAAACTTTTAACTTGAGTGAATGACAAAGAGGCACAGAAATAGCTGAAAAATTATTCAGAAAAACAGCAGAGGCACTGCCAGTAAGTGCCAATAGTGGCTTCCTACTCAAAAAGTTTATGTGCCTGACCTTGACTCTGGTCCTTGTTGCTTGGCTTCCCTTGATTCCTATCCATTTTCTGAGGCTTTTTCTCATGAGAGCTGTCCAATTTATTCCTTTGCTTAAACTAGCCAAAGTTGATTTCTACCGAGTCAATGCAATGCTAATGGATACGCTGAGTATTTTTTTTTCTTTTTGCCCACTATATACAGCTGAATTCAAGTTAGTTCAACATGCCTATGACTTAACTCAACTGCTTTGTCACCCAGCATACCCTCAATACCAAGGTTTACATGACACTAGCTAGCTCTTGCCATAATAACCTCCTGCCAAGAGACATGCCATCTACTTCCCATCCTTCAACAGAAGTATATTATGTTAAGCCCAAAGTTTACTTTCCTTTTGTATCTTCTCTAAGAATTCACTGCCAACCCTCTATTGTTTCTATACCAGCTACATTTCCTCTCATTTGTATTCCCAACAGAATTGGCACATAAGTCCCTAAAAGCTATTCTCAAGGATGTAGAGATATACAGAAATAAATTCAAGTACACTAGCATGTCTTATAAAGACAATTTACAGTTTAGACTCATTTCCCCAGGAACAGTTATAAGCCTTTCTGACACAGAGTAGTTGGTCAGACTGTGCCCCCTATCTATCAACACCCATCATACCTTATTCTGAAAACAACATAAAAATAGCTGACTTGCCAAACTCCAGCTTTCTTCCTTCCCCATGGGGGGCTTAAGCACACTATGCCTTTTTCTCTCATTAGTCCACGGCTCAGTAAATTTTATCTCTGTAACCTCTTTTAAAAAATATATCAATGTCCTCTTTAATCCATTCTTCACCATTTCTTTCAACTCTTAAAAAATTGTTATGTCTATTTCACAATGAGTTTTTATAAATGAAAAAAATATTTAACTCCTCACTTCAGTCACTTAATTTCACTAATAAGCCTAAGAAAACTGACATGGCTAGTGACAAGGCTGTATCAAGCAAAACTGAAAGTTGTAATAATTTAAATCTACCTAGATGAAAAAAATATATCAGTGTCAGAGTCTCCACCACAATCTCCATAATATTTTCAATCTATCTTCTCCTTATCTTAAAATATAAAATGTTTTCCCCATAGGGTGTTTTATCTAATCTAAAGAGAGTTTTTATAAACTTCTTACATTTTTTGCATTATAGTTTGTTTAGTTACCAGTGTTGGAAGAGTACATTTCATCATTTTTCACAGCAGACATATACAGTAAGTAATTTAGCTACCTTAGGAATTAAGCAAACTTTACAGGCTAGGTTGGGAAGCTAGTAACTACTCAGACTAGATTTTGGAGAAACACAAACTAAAGTTGTGTTTACCAACATCATTTAAGGAATCTCAGCAAAAGATTTCAGATAATTTTGAACATTGTTTGGATCACTTCTACAAAAAAAAAAAAAAATGTAATGATCACATAATATAATCCTACATGAGCTTTACTTTTAAACTAATAGCTATTATCTGTTCATCTGACACAGATAACATTCTGACCCCTGAAAAAAATTATTTGAAGTACAACTTTATCTTATTTCACTTTCTCAGAAATTCAAATTAAGTCCATTCTTTTCACATAAACAAATTACAGAGAACACTAACATCTACTAACGTTTTTTAAATATTTTAATGCTGATATTAAAAATCTCTGAAAGGTAGACAGCGTTCTAATATATTCTCATCAAAAACGATAAAAATTTTCATTTAGCATCATAAAAGATTACAACCAAACAGGTATTTTTATTTTGATTTATTGATTCTATATGCACAGCAGTCTTCTTCAAAAGGATTAGCTCTTTTTTAATCTTCATATCACATCAATTTCAAGTCAAGAAACAGATGTGATTAAGGTTTTTATGGTCTTATATTCACTTTAAGCTCACAGCTTCATTCTATTATGTGATCACTTATATACACACAACGGTAAACAGACAGACAAATATTATTTAATTTTAAATTGCCAAGCCCGTTCACTTCCCCACTGATTTAATTGTCAAATTTGTCCATGCAGCCTCCGATCTTAGATTGTTAATTGTGTATTAAATGGCAGGACAGACGCATGCCACTGAACATTTCGACAATCTGTCAACATTTAAATGTCTTCTAGCTAAGTACAGTCATCTTTATTTTATATGTTGTTTATACAGAAAATTTTCTACTATGTTCTGTTCATCTAAGTTTTGTTTAAGCTTGTTACCTGGTAAACTTTGTTAAAATCAGCAGTTATCACAAGTAAATCTTGAAGACCTGGAGGTATCTATAATTTTTTAAAAATCACAAATTCTCCAACCCTTCTCATTAAAATGTGTGTTTATTTCTAGTAACAGATATTAATAATTTTCGTAGCACAGATGTTTCTGCTTCACGAAACCCCCACCAATCAGAAAGACTTAAGAGCCTTGTGCAAAGCTTAAAAATCAACACTATAAAAGAGTTTAGTAAGACACAGGGGCCAGTGTAAGTTTCTATGTTTCTTCCTTCCATTCCACAGAATTAATGATATATAATACAGATAATCACCGCATAAGATATAAAACAAATTTGTTCCAATCCACCCAACAATTAAAAAACAACTGACTGTGCTTTGTTTACATGAAGTACCAATGCTATTATTAAGGGTTTAGGAAAGTAAATTCCAGTTCCAGAGCCTATAATACCAGACTCAATTCATACTTGCTATCTAGACACTTAAAACACAGGAAAGCAGATTGGAACCAAAAATCTCATCAATTATGAAATGAATCTAACAGTCCAACTCCTAAATATATACTTTAACTTAAGAATTGCGACTTCCTACCCTTTTCTTGTTTTCCCATCTTCCACTGCTCAGAAATCTGTATGTGCCTGTTGCTAAGGCTATGTGTCTATACTACTACACTATCTTATCCTAAAATACATATTTTCAATTCTTACTCAAAACTCTCTTCCGTAAAATCTCTCATATACCAAATAACAGGTTCTATTCACATCACTCTACCACCCCAAGTTTTCCAAAAATTACAAATCTGTTATATATAACAAATAATTGCCTCTGGTAGAAGAAGCACATGGCAAGCAAACAAAAGCCTTAAAATCCAGTTTGAGTTTCATTTTTACTTTGTAATTGAGCTGATTTATAGCTGAAATGCAACAACAAACATAAAAAAAAATAAAACAATATATCGTAAGTTCATTTGCCAACATTGGTATTAAAGATACTTTATTGCATATCATTAATTATATATTAAGATACAGTAAATAGGAGTGAAGATATCTGTAGGCAAAATAGAATGCACCAACATAAAAAGAGATATATGGGAGTCTACTATGGTAGTTAAGAACACACATCCTAGACAGGCTATTCCTAGGTGTATGATTTTGTACAAATCACCTGTCTGCTCTAAGACTCAGTTTCCTCATCAAAAGTGTCCACCTCCTAAAGTACTTGCAAGGATTAAATAAGTTAGTACAGCTATATTCATAGCAGCATTATTCAAAATAGCTAAAGTTGAAACAACCCATGTATCCACTGACAGATGAATGGATAAGCAAAATGTGGTATAAATGCACGATGGAATATTATTCACCCTTAAAAATGGAAGGAAGTTCTGACATATGCTACAATACAAATAAACCAGCCACAAAAAGTAAAATAGTGGATAATTCCACTTATATGAGGTAGCTAGAGTAGTAAAAAAATCAGTGAAACAGAATGTAGCATGGTGGTTCCCAGGGGCTGGGAAAAGAAGGAAATGAAGAATTACTGTTTAATGAGTATAGGATTTTAGTTTTGCAAGATGAAAAGAGTTCTGGATATGAATGGTGGTGATGTTTAGAAATTATGGATGTACTTAATACCACTGAAACAAATACTTAAAAATAGTTAAGAGTATAAATTTTATGCTATGTAAATTTTACAATAAAAAAAATATGGACTTGAAAACTCATTTCCAAAAAGATATTTGGACACCAATGTTCATAGCAGAATTATTCACAGTGGCCAGGACATGGAAGCCACCAAAGTGTCCTATGATTGATAGATGAATGGCTGAAGAAGCTGTGGTGCATATATACAATGGAATATTACTCAGCCATAAGAAGAGATGAAATACTGTCATTTGCAACAACATGGATGGACTCTGAAATAATCATACTAAGCTAAATAAGCCAGACAGAAAAATTTGAAAATCACATGATATCACTTATATATAGGATATAAACTAAAAGCAACAAATGAACAAGACAAACAAACAGAGATTCATGGACATGGACAATGGACTAGCAGTTACCAGAGGGGAGGGGAAGAAGGAAGGAGGAGGTAGATGGGGGGAAAGAATTTTAATCATTTCTTCAGATAGATAGATAGATAGATAGGTGAGTCAATATACAAAGAGTACAGAACAGTGCTTGGCAGATGGTAATAAGAATCTCAGCTATTATTATTATGTTACGTGCAAGACACATAGTAAGTACTTAATTAAGGCTGGATATAATTAATATTATAATTACTATTTTACGCAATCCAAAAAAAGAAATGAGGTAATTGATAAAATCCTCAATAAGACAGAAGGAATTAGTTTAAGAACTCTGTAGGCAGAGAAGAGAACATCGCTTCTGAACAGAGGAGAAAGAGACAAGTGAATGCAGAAATTGTGAAATGTAGAAAAATAAACCATACGTAATTTCCTATAAAGGTTACCCACAGCCCACAAACTTGAGCTTATAAGCATATGTACACAGTCAAAGGCAAACAACTATAGTAAACAATTACTTAATTCTCTTTCCCATGAATAGGTAGGTGTAACCCCAGTAAATTTTATAAAATCAGAAGCTGCACTACTTGAGTGAGCAATAACAAAACAGAGAACTCAAATAAAGAACTCGAATCAGGTGGATCTCTCAATCTGTCTAAGAAATTGTTTTTTAAACACTAGAAAGATAAAAACAAACTCGAGCCTAAAATATCCCAATGTATTGAAACAGCTTCTTAAGATTTACTAACAACGGTACATATAAATACACAGTAACTCCAAAAGTCACTGCACATAATGGAAAATTATGTTTTTATTCAATAATCTAGTCCATTAAAATAGAAATTAGTCTGTGGCCACGCTACCCTGAACAAGCCTGATCCTGTCTGATCTCAGAAGCTAAGTAGGGTCAGGCTGGTTAGTACTTGGACGGGAGACCCACCTAGGAAGATCTGGTGTTATAGGAGTAAAAAATTTAAAAAAAATTTTTTTAATTTAAAAAATAAGGGATTGTAAGCTGACAAGGTCCCTGCAATCTGTGAGGTCAACCAAGGGCTGCCTCATCTTAATAAATAAATAAATAAATAAATAGATAGATAGATAGATAAATAAATAAATAAATAAAATGGATAATTAAATTGAATTAAAAATTAGTAACAGCGTAAGGTGTGATTAAATCTACATGCATTCATATTTCCCTTCCCAACCCAAAAGAAACATAATTTCCATCATAGCAATAAGAGTTCACTGATAAAGTCACCTCCTATGTATGAGCTTATAAAATCAACAAATTAACAGTTTGGGGTAATGCAACAGGAAGACTATCAAAGCATACCTTTCAACTAATGAACTGTCAAATCAGAACTGAATGTATTTGCTACCAGGAACACACATCGTGCTAATCGCCACTTGTATGGGCTAGAGTATGTTCTCTCCTCTTTTCCACTAATCTACAAAGAATTAAAAAATTATGGAATCTTAAAAGGCTAGAAAGGTTCTTACGTAGTCCCACTTCACCAAAGTAGCATATGCACATACATACACGCATACACATATAACCCCACCTCCAGCCTGCAACAACCCTAAAAGCATTGAAAGCACAATAAACATCAGCTAGATTCAACTGCAAATAAGAACCAAAAGTAATCATACAGGCACCACAAAAGACACAAAAACTACATGGTTGCATTACCTCCTACAGTTCGTAACTGTCTGAAAATATGCATTAATAGTCACTATACATAAACAAAAAACATATGATTTACCATTCTATAGAAAGAAGTTTCTACCTCAAAAACTAAATTTGAATATAATAGAGATATTAGTATGTTCTAAGGTCACTGAAATTTGCTTCTTAATAGTCACCTAAGTCCAAAATATAAGCACTCTAAATCAATAATTGGATATAGACACAGCTCAATAAATAGATTTTCTCAAATCCTCAAAAGTTGATAAGGTTAGAAGAAAAAATCTTAAGATACAACTTAAAGTTTTAAACTGAACCAAATTAGCTAAATAAATGAGTTGCCATTTAAGTAAGGGGAGAGGAGAATTTCTCTTTGTTTTTAAATATTTCCTTATCCTGAAAAATATGACACATTTAAAAATAAAAACCCACAATTTCTAATTAGGTATAGGTCACTGAACAAACTTGATCTCTCTGCCTTTCATATCCTTATCCTGGGAAAACAAAGTAGATCCTTGCTACTTAAAATATGATGAATGATAGCACTAGCATCACCGGGGAACTTGTTAAAAATGCAGAATCTTGAACCCCACCCCAGACTTACTGAATCAGGCTTACATTTCGACAAGATTCCAGGTGATTCATATGTACGTTAAATTACGAAAAGTGCTGGATTAAGTAACCTTTAACCACCTTTAACACTCAAACAGGGAGCCAAACAACAGAAGGCAAAATAAGCAAAAGAAATTAAAATGTTTAAAAACATATGAAAAAAGTAGCTTCCACTAAAGCACCTAAGTTATATTTAATAGATGTTTCCTCTCTTCTACAGAAATATTCAGCTACAGAAATATTCTTGTTTTGATGCTAACTATGGTAAAAGAAGAAGAGCTAAGAGAAGTAGAGAAGAAAGACTAGGCAAGATTACAAGTTAGTTCTAATCACAATCTTCTAGTTTTCTCTTATTCGAAACCTTTGGAATTAGATGTACTCCAGAATGTTGAATTTAAAAAAAAAAAAAAATAGATAATAAAAAATACATAATAAATTAAATTAAATAGGTGCAAACTAATTTTACTCTCAAAACTTACTGACATTGAAATTGACCACACATTAAATTATTTTTTTAGTGGAACCAAGTACACAGTCAGAATAGCTTCCATTTAAAATTTGTCAAAAAGTAGAAAGTTGTCGAAAAGCTAGCAACATCTTTTTTCCCACGTTATTTCTACCAGAACAATGAATATTTTTCTTTTTTTAGTGAAAAGAGAAAGATCTAATCTACAAGAAACTTGAAATAATGTTACTTTTAACATAAACATTACACTTTCTATAGTTTAAAGATGCTCATTTATTTTAAATTTACAAACCAATAACACAATTAAGGTATTTTTAAGAAAGATAATTATAAAAACATGTGGAAGGTGCACAACACGATAATGCTTGATTTTACTTAATATTGCTTCATGAACACAGGGAAAATGTGAGTAAAATTATACCAAATTGTTTAAATGAATTTTAACTTTTCCATTTATTAGTACATGTTTAATGGATCACACTATTAGAAATTAACTAGTTTCCACTAGTCTTTGTTCATGTTACCATAAAAGTACCAGAAGAAATTCTAGATGCACCAATCTCAACAGTTAAACACTAAATAAAGTAGCTAAAATCAACTGAGACTACAAAATAATGTGTACTTATAATATTAAAGCAACTGCCAAACCCAGATCCAGAGTAGACTCAATGTGCAGTTGCTTAAGGTTTAGATAGCTACTGTATTCTGTACCTCTAGTCAGTAGTTTACATCTTATCAAGCTAACATAACTTATAAAAGGCTAAAAAACCATTCTAAATAATTCATGGAGGGATATAATTTAGTTCTCTGCCCAAGCAAAAGTATTTAAAGAGTTAAATTTTCCAAAGTCTAAGATGTTGCTAAAATAAAATCTGTCCAAGAAAGCTCACCTGCCAGCCAAAATATCAGCAACAGCAACATTTCAGCTGGGCTGAAAGCCAGGGATGCACGGTACTAAGATGGGCTACTTATAAAATCTTCAAATCAGACTTCACAATTAAAAAAAAAAACTGTCATATTACTCGTTTTCAAATTCTTTACATGGTTCACAGATATTAATGTCTTTGGGGAACCAAATTATCATTAACATGCAAAAACTGAATATAGTTCCTCAAGAAAGTAAAAATGATACATAATTTTCTTTAAAAGAAAGTGTATGGTTATAGAAATTTCTTTACCAAAACATAATTGGGCACATATACTAAAATCACTGTTCTTCATCTACCATGTATAATGTCAAATGACTTTTTTACCCTATGAACATAAATTTCACTATCTAAAATAGAAGAGTTTCCAACATCAAATTTTTCTATTAGACTCCTTCCAATACAAAGTACCAGAAGCAAAAAACCCAAGGGTAAAGAGAATCTTCACATCTTTATTTCACTCTCCAAGATTCCAACATAAGAACATCAGTTTCTGGAAACAAAATTAAACATTTTTAGGGACTTTAATATGGCAAAATCATTTTTTACAAAACAGATCCAAAATGATACTACATGGTCGCCTACAAACAAAATAATTCAGATGCAGTTCCCCCCAAAAATGTCAACATTGTCAAAACTGCTATGTTTTCAATATTGTTTTATACTGATCCCCCTAATCCTTACTAAATTCTTAATAATCCCAAACTAATATTTTGGGATGTATTAGATGTATAATAGACTAGATACAACTAGAATTTTACTTCACAAAAGCAGCCAGAAGTAAAGCTTGTCCTTTGCTGCCATCTAGTGAAGTCATTAAATGCCAAAATAAACCAAAAATAACTGGAAAAAAATGTTTCAGTGATGAATTTATTAAATCATTAATATATACTAGTTCAGAACGTGGTCCTTAAAATATCACAAGAGAAAATGCTACAAAGATATTCACTACAGTGGAGTATTTTACTTTTTAAAAAATGTGTGTGTGTGTGTTCCTAAAAATGTGTTCTAGAGTATACAGAATGTAGCTATAAATGATTATAATGAAGTATTGGGTGAATAATTACTCATATGAAAATTGTTATCTAGAATTATATTATCACAGTACTGGTATAAAAGAAGAAGTTTCAAAACAATCTAAATTTCCAACCACACAGAAACTGTCAAATAAATTATGATACATTCATGAAATGGGACATAATGATTCAGTATGAGCTCTTTTTCTCCCAATACTATCAAAATTATAACAAAGTTGTTGTTGTTGCTGTTTTTAAGTATAAAGCCATCTGGTGGTTTTAAAAATATGTCTACAAGTCTTCAATCTTTTTGACATTCTTCCCTTCAAAAAAGTAAAGCTTAATTATTTCCTCTCCTTGAGTATGGGCTATATCTCATTTCCAACAAATAGAATATGGCAGAAGTAATTGTAAATAACTTTTGAGATAAGATTATATTATAAAAGGACTAGTACTTCCATCTTGGTTATCTTGGAGAATCTACTCTCTTGGATTATTTGCTCTGGGGGAATCTAGCTGCCATGTGGTAAGGACACTCAGGCAGCTATGGGGACGGACCTTCTTGGAACCCTAGAGTTAATATGAAGAACACTTTAAGCTTCAACAGATTCAGAAAGAAGCCTTCTCAGAGATTCCCTTATCAGACTAAGAGCAGAAACTTATGGAAATGAGGTTGCCATAAATCCCCTTTTAGAAGAAGCTTCACCACCAGAAAGATTAAAGAGTAAAACTTAAATCCCCATTCTGAAAGAGTTTTACCACCATGAAGAAGAAAAAGACCACTAGCACTAACATAAACAAACATTATCATTAACTTTATGCTCTGTTACCCTAAAAACCCATTTCTCTTTCCTAATAAAAACCCATTTGTTTTTCCCATAGATATCTTTCCTCCCCATTCCCCTTCTCCTATTAACTTTGGTATATAAGCCCCTAACTTTAGTCATTTAGCAGGCCACTTTTGTACACTCCTGTATGCATATGAACAAACTTCTCTTCTGTCTTTTGTCAGTTTAATTCTCAGGTCCCCACAAATACCAAACCTAAATGAGTAGAAAAAAGTTTTTCCTCCCCACACAGCCTAAGGACAGATGCACAAGGCAAGAAATGAAGGCCTCATGCCAAGAGCCAGCAAGGAACTGAAGCCTGCCATCAACTGCATGATCGAGGTTGGAAGTGGAGCCTTGAGATGACAGCAGCCTTCCTGGCCAACAGTTTCATGACAACCTCATGATAGACACTGAGCCAGAAGTACCCATAATTGTTCCTAAAAACTATGAGATAATGTTGTTTTAGCTGCTAATTGGGGGGTAATTTTGAGGTAATTTGTTAGGTAGCAATTAATACAATACACAACAATGAAGATAATGAGGAAAAAAAAGAACATCGTCAGCAGATGAACTATTTCAAGAGTTTACAAAAAGTAGTTAGAGAAGTGCTGAGAAGCACTGCAGAGGTAGCAACATCTGAAAATGAAGCTGCCTGTTTCTGCAAAACTCAAAAGATCCAACCCAAAAACATCAGCTACAAAGGATAAGCAATTCATTAGAAAGATGAAAAGAAAATGAGAATACCTCCCAGAAAGCGGAGAGACAAAGGAAAGTATGAGAGGAAAGATCAGAGATGAAAAAGAATCTAGAATCTAGGAAGTTTAACAACTAACGGTAGTTCTAGATAGAGAAAATAAGGAGGGGGGGGCGGGGGAAATCGGAGGAAACAAAGCACAGAAAGAAGATAAAATTTTCCTCTGAAAGGAAGAACCCAGGTTTTCAGATTCACAGAGATCACCGAGTACCCAGCACAATGACTGAAAAAGAGGGTTAGGAACCCCACATAATAAGACATCCACTTGAAAATTTTAGGTCAAGAATAAAAGAGAAAATTCTAAAAGTTTCCAGAGGCAGACCACATACAAGGAATAACAGAATCGGAATATCGACTTTTTATCGATTAACAGAAGACATTAAAGATTTTCAATATTCTGAAAGACGATTATTTTGAATCTAAAATTTAATACACAGCCAAACTACTAAATCCAGGGCCTGAGTAACAGCATTTCAAACACCTAAGCATGTATATGGGGTACTTCCTACACATATTTTCTTAGGAAGTGATTTAAAGAAGTATCCCTGAAAGTGAGAAAATAAACCTAAAGAAAGAAAGAAAAGAAGAAAGAGGTTGAGGGAAAAAACATGGAATCCAGAAAACTAGAACCAGCCAAGATGAAAGCTGGCAACAGAACTTTACACAGAAGCTAGAAATCACAGAATACTCTAAAAGAAAAAGTCTGGGATAACAAAAAAAATAACTGAAAGAAGAGATGACTAAAACCTTGAAAAAAAAAACTTGACTATGGGGTAAAGGTAATTAGAGTGAAAAAGGACCTATTTATATTCAACAATAGGAACATTCTACTTTAGGTGGCAGAGAAGTCATGACTTTGACTACACCCTCAGTGGAAAAGATAGCTATCATTTTGTGGTCAGCTCCATCCCTACACTTGTGTGTTCTCAGTATATCTTGGTTTGAGAAGCAAGCAAACAAAGCTTCCCAGTCTCCCTTGCAAGCAGCCTGGAAAGAGACTGGAAAACAAGAGGAACTTGATTTGCTTCTGGCAGCATCTCAGGTGGCACTGAAGGCAGCAACCACAGGATTATGGGCTCTGCTCCTCAGGGGACAGCCTCTCAGTGAGTGGCTGCTATGCGGCAGCACTGAGTGCATTCCAACAGCAACAGCCAGAGCTGAGGTACCTCTCCTCCATCATCATCAAGAGCAAGTGCCAACCAGGCTCCAACCAGAGGTAGCAGCTGCTCCATGATTACTGATCTTGAGTTAAGACTTTTGTTTCTCCATCTTTTCAATGCCTTGTATGCAATTCCATGTATTAAACTTCTCTATATTTGAAATATATTTCTCTTTTCATGCCATAAAAAAGGAATTCTATACCTTTCTGCTAATTTAAGCAATAGTTCAGTGAAAACAATTTTATTCTTACCAGTTAAATTCAACTACATAAACTTAAAAAAAAAATTCCTGTTTACCAAACAGTATGTAAATGGAGCTGACAATGTTAAAGTTAGAGCTGACATAACAGAAGTAGAGGAAAGACAGAGAATGCTAAAGTCCTCATCTTGGAAGACTCAAGAAAAATTATGTAGGGGTTATTAGAATAAAGGGAAGATATATAGGTATGATCAATGAAGAACTAACAATAATAGTTCAACTGTGATAACAAACTAGAAGGTAGGCACCAACATTCTGGTGAGCTACACCCTCAGTGACCACACAAGGAACTTACCTAAAGTTGACTCATAAATAGCAATATAAACATATTATTTAGAGATTTTGGAATAATCACAGAATCAGTGAAAAACAAAAAGGGTTAAATTTGAATGACTAGAGATCAGTATTGACAGAGGAAAAGAAAAGATGGGGAAGGGTCCTAATGTTCTCCATTACAAGCTTTCCAGTATTATTCGATTCATTTACCCATAAACAAGTATTATCTTAATAAAGAAATAATTCTGTTAGTCATCTAACAGAAAATATTTAATGAAATGGAAAAAAATATTGAGGATACATTAAGTAAAAATAGAAGATCAAACTATAAGTCATAGATACTAAACAGTTTGTGAAGAAAACATATTTCACCTAATATAAGCTTCAATATAACAGGGACCACTGTGTTTACAGCATCTACAATGGTACTTGGCACATAATACACACTAAAAACTATTATGAAATGAATACAGTTTCATTATAACTAAACAAAAGAATATACAGAGAGGAAGGTGTGAAAGTATACACACCAAAATGTTAGCAGCAACCATCTCTAATTGACAATTACAGATGTTTTTTATTTTTGTCCTTTTCCTTACCTTTATTTTCTAAATTTTCTATAATAAATACAAATAACTTTTATAAAGGAGAATATTTTTAAAGACTGTCATTTCTTCATTACAAGACCAGAATCACAAGACAAAAAAAGACATTTTCACCGAAATGTATATCAAGTCCAAGTCACAAAAAGTTAATAGCACTAATAATGGAAAAGGTTTAGTAAGGCACAGACATAGTCATTGATCTTGACCTAATTAAAATTTGAAAAGCATTCAGGATAATGGAATACTGCAAAAGTATTATTCATTGCACAAATCAGGTAATTAGTTCCAATACTGACAAACAAATCATATGAAATCTACCAATTCTGTAAATAAAAAGCTTTTCTTGGTTATTTTAATTAGTTACTTTTAGATTAAGTAACTCAGTTCATAATGAGAATATAAAATATCTTTATCAGACTTTAAAGTGTAAAATCAAATGATATACTCATTTGCACTAAATATCATAAATATTACAAGGTTATACTTTTTAGAACTTCACAGCCGCACACAAATTAAATATGTAAAATACGGTATCCTTTTAAGTGGTTTTCCATCAGGGAGAGTAATGCCATATAGATTACTCAGATTTACCCTGATCAAAAATAAAATTTAAATGCCACTTCAAAATGATGTCGGCAGCACTTATGTGTCAAAGGGGCAGAAAGATAGGAAACACATTTTGATTTTTATAAAACAATCAGTCTTTGTGAGAAGAAAAGATCAAAAGAAATATTCTAAATGTTTTGTTTTATTTTGCATTAGTCTCTGACATGGCTGACTACTTTCAATTTTCTTTTGTATAAAGTAGACATTATTTTTAAAAATCAATTATAATTCAAACAATTTTTCACCAATTCAGAAGGGGAAATGGATTTGTCTTCTTTTTACCCAACCTAGTACTTGCCATTTCTATAACCACACATAATGGACTGGAATATGTCGGCAAATAACCAGTTCTTAAAAGTATCAAAGAATCGTGAAAAAATAAGTATGAAAATCCACTTAACATCTCATCCAAAAGATAGCTCCATAACTGAGATGTAAACGAGATAAACATTCTTTAGTATGGTTAGTAGCACTATTCAATACTAAATAACAAATATATTTGTATCTCTTATTCCATTATCAAAGGTAAAAATCCATCTAGAACACCCAATATTACACTCAAAATCAAAATAAGCACTCCTATTTCACATTGTTCATCAAACAATGCTTTTTTTCTGCCTTGTACTATACATAGTTTTACTATATCTCTTATTACATCGGAAAGCTGATTCAAGGCAGGAATTGTACTTTCTTTTCCTACGATGTCTTGTATGTTATATATCACAAGGAACTATTTGCTTTGCAATCAAAAGAAAAATAGAGCTAAATAGAAATTTATATTTGCTCTGATTTCTTCCCTCAAATGAAACTGAAAAAGAGTAAAGTGAACAAATCTAAAGTAGTCCACGCATTATTTAATTGATCATAATTTGATTTATTTGTTCTGTACCTAAGTAGCATAAAACAAGAGTTTTGTTTTTGTAGTTCACTGAAAATTATTCCAGAGACATGTAAGACTGCTTTCATATTCCTCTCAGTATGTAAGACTTTTCTATTCTAGCATCTCAATACCTTATCCACACTACTCCTATCTGAACATTCAGCTCCAGTCAGTAAAATAAACATCTGCTACAAACATTATTAATGGGATACATACTGAGGGATCCAAGTAAGCTACATGGGGTAATTACACTGTTCTGCATAAAAAACCATTAGAACAGCAAATATAGAAGCTGTCTAAACATATTATAAAGCGAGAACTCTTATAACAAAGACATGAGAGACATGATTTTTATGAGGAAAAGAGGCTTAATTTACCTCTCAAATTTATAAATTTAGTGAATTATTCAAATAAAAAAATATCTTGTCAAAGTACCAAGGAATTAGTAAAATAACCTACAAATGAGAAGAAAATCTTATTTCAACTTTCAATTTCCTGAAGCAAATTTTAAAACAAAACATCTTTATACTAAACTTTTTTCCTACCTTAAATTCACTTTTACACTTTCTTATAAAGAAAGGAAGAACATTTTAGATGTAAAGATAGTCTTTTTAGGAGAATGCATTCCATCATAGGTTGGCAAACTATGACCCAAGTGCCAAATCTGGCCTGTTACCTGTTTTTGTAAACAAAGTTTTATTGGAATACAGTTAGCTCATTTGTTTATGAGTGGCAAAATGTAGCTGCTTTTGTGCTAAAATGACAGAGCTGAATAGCTGAGACAGAGACCACATGGCCCACAAAACCTAAAATATTTATTTTCTGGCCTTTATAGAAAACATTTTGCTGAATCCTGGATTATACAAGAATCTTAAAGCTGGGGATCTGTCTTAAGCACTCCTGATCCATTCAGCACCTGACACAGAACCCTGGAAGTAAGGAGTTTTCAATATAATTTCTGAATAACAAAAGAAGGGGATTCTCAGACCAGAGTTCAGGAAGAATGAATTTGACTACAATTTCCTCCAAGAAGCATCATACGAATATATCTCACTTACTTAAATATAAACAGCTGTCTATATATTACATTTTTATAATGCCTAAGTGGTTTTTTCTAATTCCTTAAATAATTTACCTGTATATTCAGTTTTTCTTAAAGCAGGGCATACTTATATAAGGGCACGTATTATATATCTATGTAAGTCAGAAGTATATGCGCGTGTAAATCAGTAGCTATCTTTTACCGTGTCTACTGAATATTAATTGCTTTAAATTAATTATTTCATTAAATCCTTTAATAACTCTGTAAAGATAACATCATCCCTATCTTATAGAAATCCAAACAAAAGTTATTTCTTAAGTCCGTCAAGCTTTAAATTCTGCCCTAGTGCATCTTTTCCCTTGAAATATGCTTTATTTTGCTAAATGGTTTACATTTTTATTTAGAAATTAAGTATGACGTAGAGTTGTCATTTTTTTAAATCTCAAAAATTTCAATACATCCATATATTTCCGCAAAGACATTAGCTACTTTTCACTGATTAATTCCTTCAGTGAGTATTTCTTGAGTGCCTACCATGTGCCAGGCACTATTCTAGGCCCTGGGGACACAGTGGTTAAAAAGACAAAAGTCCCAACCCTCAAGAGCTGCTTTCATTATGATTATCAACTCATGTCAAGGCTTTTACTTGTCAATTACAAATTATTCCCATAGCCTTACATTTTTCCCATGTCAAACAAAGTTTGAGTTATCTTTTACTTCACTATTTGTATTAAAATAAATTACAAAAAATAATAATTTGTTTTTTAGTCTTGATGATTCAGAAACAGTTGAAATTAAATTTATACTATGTAATCTCTAGATTAAAAGAAAAAATTTAAATTACGAGATTAATTCTAAAATTTTTACATAGTTCTAATCATCATTTTCATATGGATGTTGAATAAATTTTGAAAAATTATTTTGAAAACTGATGTTTTCTCTTTTAATTACATGACAAATTCTGCTAATTAAGTACAGAGAGGAATTCTTAATAAGTTTGAGTATCTTTTCCTGAGATATTTATAAAATTTGTGAAAGAACAGTATTTCACAATTACAAAATACTTCAATTCTAATTGTATCTGTAGTACCATTATATCACTTCTTCTGGTTTTGCATTTCCACCCAAGAGTCCCGTCTTCTGCATCTCCACTATGACCAATACAGATTTTCCTAGATTCTATGCTCAGAATTTTCCCATGTGTCAAGCTATATGTAGTTCCCTAGATACATCACACTTTGTTTATACTGTTTAAGTATTGTATTCTTTCATTTAATCACTTACTTTATTAGTTCCTCCCACAATAATTTACCTATTTATTCATGCAGTTGCTTATTCAATTACTTATCACACACCTTTTTTGCAAGCAGGTGTGCAATCCATTTGTGAAAAGAGAAAAGCAAAATAAATAGTAGCTATCTTTTACTGAGTACCTAATGAATGCTGAGCAGTCTACTAACTGCTTTAAATTAATTACCTCATTTAATCCTTTTACAACTATTAAGAGTAACAGATTATCTCTACCTAACAGAAATGTTCTAGATGCATAACAAAAGGAAAAGATCTCCAACTCATTTTTAAGAGACTAGTACAAATTTCATAGCAAAATCACACAAAGGTAATACAAAAAAATACAGACCAATCTCACTTATAAACATAAATGCAAAAAAACATCAAATCAAATCCAACATCATATTGGAAAAAAAAGGTAGTTCAACTTCAGAAAATCTATCAGTGTAATTGACTATACCAAGTGAATTAATAAAGTGAAAACTCATATGACTTATCTTAATGCTAATAATGCATTTGATAAAATTCAGTGATGATAAAATTCTTAGCAAACCAGGGATAGTAATTTTCTTAACTAGATAAAGGCTACATAGTAAAACTTACAGCAAATATCATACTTAATACTAAAACCGAGGATCATTCCCACTGAAATTAACATGGCAATACCCAATAACATATAATTATACATCGTCTAGAAAAATTCCATTATCTAGAAGTTCTAACTAGTACCATAATACACACATACCAACAAACACACACATACTAATTATAATGAATTATAATTATAACTGAACAAAAACAGAAAAATATTTTCAGATGATAACTAGATAAAAAATTCAAAAAATCTATATTCACACCATTTGAACTTACTAGAAGGTTCAGGAAGATTACTAGTACAATATCAACATGCACAAATGATTAGTGTCCTCATACTAGTGTATGAAGCCATCTGCCATGGGTGAGATAGTACTTCTACAGAATTCAAAGCAAGGAACCTCGTTTTCACTTCAGTAGATAATAGATTTTTTCATTTTATTTCCAAGTTATTATATGGCCTCCTTTCAGGACCACAGTCAGTTAATGACAATATCAAAACATAGGTTCCTTTTTAAAAGTTTAACAAAAGATGTGCTAGAACTCTACACTGAAAGCTATACAACATTGCCAAGAGAAATTAAAAATGACTTAAATAAATGGTAGAATGTACCATGTTCATGGGTTGGGACACTCAGTACTGTTAAATGACCATTCTCCCCAGAGCGATCTCTAGATATGAAGCAAATCAAATCAACATCTCACATAAATGTTTTTCTCCCAGAATAAAGACAGAGTGAGAAACAAATACTTAGGGGTTTTCTTTTTGTTTTTAGTAGAGCATGGTTATATGATAAATGAGGTATTTCCATTATTGATCAAAAATGTATTAGCTCAAATTAATTTAGCGAATCATTTAGGGATCTGACAGTACTGAGAGACAGAGAAAGGCGCATACAACTGCAGAGGAGAGAAAACAAAAGTAAGTGACAAATTTTGCAGACTTTATTGTTTAAGCAGCATTTGCCACGACCATAACCTTGGACACCATGGAGATGGCAATGTAGAAAGTAAAGAATACCCAGAATATGAAACTCGACAGATCAAAACTATGCCTCACACCCAAGTCCCCAAACCATTTTGTAGTATACAGCCTAGAAAGGCATCTTTGACCCTTATCTTTTACACTGCATTCCTCCACTCAATGAGATAGGTAATAAACTCATCTGTTAAGACATTGTACCTTACCGAATATAAACGTCTCAACAACACTTCAATTTACTAACTAGCATTCCTAACAATTTAACAGATTCTGAACTTATTATAATCCAAGACTTTAAATATAATTTCAACATTCTGAAAATAACCAATGATGCTAATTTGTACTTATCTTTCAAAAATATATATCTACTGTGAGGAGTGCATGGAAGGAGCTTATCATTCAAATTATCTGAATCTTTAACTGTATCCATCTTTATAGATTCATTCCCCATAGAAATGAATACTCCTAGTAGAACACAAAACAAACTAAAATTTCATTTTATCTGTCTGCACTGTTTGAATTTTTTATATTTTAAAATTCATTTTTCAAGCTACTCCATTTTTAAATTCAAAATAATGTGAACAAATGAACACATATATGTAAATATATGAAGAATGTATATATAAAACATACTTTGTTATTTACTTAAACTCACTAACCAAACGTTAATATCAAAAAACAATAACCGTTTTATAACCAAAAGAATAAGGACAATCATGGTCGTGGTTATCTCTGATAAAATGATTATTTTTATTTTCTTCTTTTTATGTTATTTTCTGAACTTAAATAAACCTGTGCTATGTATAAAATCCCCCCAAAAACTTAAAAGATGCTAAATTAAAGGGAAAGATTATTTCCAAAAAAGATGAAAGAAAATAGTTTTATATGGTCCCAAATAATTAAAATATAAATTACTAGAAAGCACATCATGCTCAAATAACGTTATTATATTCACCTATTATTAAAATCAAGTTATATCTGCCCCACTCCATGTCTCCATTTATATCTTTTAAAGTCACCACAAGCTAAATATAAATGAAGAATGGATACAAAAGTTGTAATTGCTACTCTGACACAAAAACTTCTCATAAAAATTAAAAGCAACCTATATCTTCTTCAAATTAACATTTAAAAGCTAAAATATGAAAACAAGATCCCAAAGGGATATCTGCATTCCCATTTGTATTTATTTCAGCATTCTTCACAAAATCAAGATATGGAAACAAACATCAGTCAACAAAGAACAAAGAAAATGTGATACACAGTATCCCCACCTTATCGTTAGCGGATACATTCCAAGACCCCCTGCCGATGCCTGAAACTGTGGATAGTACCAAACCTTATATGTACTATGTTTTTCCATATAAATACACACACACACACACACACACACACATATACATATCTTTGATAAAGTTTAATGTATAAACTAGGCATAGTAAAATGTTAACAATAATAAAATATATAACTATATTTATTGTTATATATTTAATTTATAATTAAAACAATTATAAAAATATAGCAATATATTTTTATGTAAATGTGCACACGCACACGCTTACTCGCGCTCTCTCTCTCAAAATATCTTATTGTATTATATTCACTTTTCACTTAAAGGAAGCACTTTACGGCTTCTCTTTGGCATATCTGAAATGCCAGCATCGCTTCTCTTTTGTTTTGGTGTCATTACTAAGTAAAATAAGGGTTACTTTAACAAAAGCACTGTGTTACTGCAACAGTCCATCTGATATCCCAGATGGCTACCAAGTGACTAAAAGGTGGGCAGTGTATACAGTGTGGATACGCTGGACAAAGGGATGATTCATGTCCCAGGAGGGACAGAGCTGGGCGGCAAGAAATTTCCTCACACTACTCTAAATGGAGTGTAATTAAAAACTTATGAATTGTTTGTTTCTGGAATTTTCCACTTAATAGTTTCAGACCATGGCTCACAATAGGTAACTGAAATTGTGTAAAGCAAAACTACAGATGGAGGCAGGGGCTACTATCTATAATAGATATATATATATATAAAATGACATCTTATTTAGCCATGAGAAAGAAGGAAATCCTGCCATTTTCTACAATATAGATGGACTTTTGAGGGCATTCTGCTAAGTAAAATAAGTCAGAGAAAGATAAATATTGCATGATACCACTCATATGTGAAATCTAAAGAAGTCAAACTCATAGAAACAGAGACTAGTATGTGGTTACCAGGACTAAGGGGGTAACAGAAATGGGGTACAAACTTCCAGTTATAAGACAGATAAGTTCTGGGGAATCTAATATGTAGCATGGGGGTCATAGTTACTAATGCTGTATTATATACTTGAAAATTGCTAAGACAATACGTCTTAAATGTTTTTCCACCACAAAATAAATAGTAATTAAGTAATGGAGGTGTTAACTAATGCTATGGAAGTAATCGCTTTGCAATACATAATTGTATTAAATCAACAAGTTGTACACTTTAAATTATATAATGATGTATGTCAATTGTATTTCAATAAACCTGGAAAAAAACTAAAATATATATGCACTCCTAATTATTCTAAAACATTTTATTACAAAAATGTTAATAGGACTCCTATATTAATTATCTATTAAAATAATTATTTCAACTATCATTACATTTGCTAAATGAACATTTGCTAAGTACATACAGAAAAGCTCTAAAAATATGGATTACTAAAAGAGAAAGTTAAATACTATTTGGGAAACATAAAATTTATGCTAATAAATATTTTTAAACTTAAAAATATGAAATTTGAAGCCAACTTTGTTGTAAGAATACAACCTTGAGAGTATATAAAAATCACAAAAAGAATTAGCAAGAATTAAGAGAAAAACTATTCGAAGGAGCAAAATATAGAATGAATCAGAGAGACTTGGTAATTTCTAGATTATAAACTGACAGCACATCTGCTAATTTCAGAAGTGCCCCAAAATTGTTAGACATGTGGTAGGAGGCAGATATATCAAAAAGTACAATGTTATCAAGAGAAAAAACACTTTCAAACTTAAATTTGGTATGAATTTATGTCAAACTAACAGAACTCTAAAACCAAAAGTTTAGCAGAATTAAAGGATCACATAGCTAAGAATACTAGTAAAACAAAAACTACACAGTATTAGAAACATGATTATTTTGCTCTTCAAATCATAAATTCACACTCCCCAGAGTGCAAACCTTCTCTAACAACAAAGCAATATTCTTCAAGTACTAGGGTTATTTGTATAATTTTTTTTAGACGTTTAACTTACCGAGTACCATCTGCTTTCCAGCTTACTTTATATGGATTCTGCTCCAAAAGTTTAATATTTTGCTTGTCCATGGAAACAGGCTGTGCTCCAGGGAATCCGGACCTTAAAGAACATTTTATTACTATTCAGACAAAGTAATACATGTCTGAAACCAATCTCACTTAAGTCACACATTTATCACAATGTTCTCCATATCAAGAGATTAATGTCAAATGGAATAATACTAGCTTTCGCAAGAACATTAACTAAAGGTTATCATTTTCTTGACATTTTATATCACAAGTTAACAAGGTTCTAATCACCACTACTATACTATAACTATTGGGCTAATTTTTTTAAGTTTTTTTTTTATTTTTTATTTATTTTTTATTTTTTTATGGTGACATTGGTTAACTTTTAAATATTAATAATCAAAATAGTAAAGCAGGTATGTTTACAAGTCTTTTATATTATGAAGTGTAAATCATGCCTTAGTATCTTAAGTATTCTAGACCCCATATTCCTCCATTGTGAAACTGCCAACGTGCCGTAACTGTGCAGAGTTTGCAAGTTTCTCCTCAAAAGATGCTCAAAAGTGACAAAACAGGAGAAACATAGATTAAGATTAAAGTACATTGGCAAGGTAAGTTTAACCTAACACTAAAATCAATATTACTTCATCATCATTTTTACCTTTTAGTTAAATGATTTCTAGCTGATTGATCTGTATTTACCAGTCAAAAAATTCTTTATATGAAAAATTTTTAATAATTAATTCTGTTTCATGTTCCAGCTATATTATAATTTTATGCCACAGATAGCAATGATCAACAAAAATGATTATAGGCCAACACCTGAGAGCAACAGATAAGAGCAGTGAATTCTCTCCCAAATCTTTTCCCATGAAATGTCTAATAAATATTTTCAAGTCATGGTAAAGGACAGAACATATTTAAAACTGATTCTCCCAGGTTTCTCACTAAAGAAAACCTGAAAAACATGGCACATTCAAGTTTCATCTCTTCTTCCTTAATACAGTGCTAAGGGCAACCCAAGCATTAATCAGTAACAGTTGAATCAAACACACAAAACAAACACTAGACTATAACAACAGTAACTTTCTATTCCTTTAGGAAGGCAGGTAAATCTAATTTTTGACTCAACTGTCTAGATATTACACCGCCTGTCCTGAGAACAGTCTGATAAACTCTTATTTGACATCTTTCTAAGCACTCTATGTAAATGTCCAAACTTCAAGAGGCAACAAAGCTACATTAATGATTGCATCAATGTTAAATATTATAAAGTAAGAATAAAATGTTTATTACCCTTCCCAGCCACAGAATTGATGACACTTCAGCTGTACTTCCCCTAACTTTGGTTGAGTTGTCACTTGAGTTACACCTCTAACAGTTACACCTTCCAAGAAAATAGCACCCTAAAATCAAAGGAAAATAACAATATTTTATTAGGGTTCAAATCCATTTACGAAGACTAGACTGAGAGAGAAGTTCATTCATTTTCACAAATCTTAGCAAATGTATGAAACAGAAATGGTCTGTTCCAGGAGGCACTATAAAATCCTGAGACTATACACTAGTTTTCTTTAATCCAGCAAATAATTTTCACGGTACATAAATAGCCCAGTTATACATCATGTGATCAAAGCATTCCATAGGCACTACTCAGAAATCATAACAGCCATAACTACCTACCATTTACTCAGAGCTAGGCAGAGTACCTGGCATTTTACAAACATTTTTTCTAATTCTTTCAATACCTCTGAAAAGTGATTTTTATTATATTTATTTCACAAATGAGTATATGAGGTATACAGACTGCATGTAACTTATCCAAATGGTAATAAAAGAATGTGAACTGAGGTCTACTCTATATCATTTAGCAATAATACTTATGGAGTATAGATTTTAAGGGGATAAACACTCACGAGTATTAACAGTAGACAAAGTGGTTAAGCTACAGTCATTGGATGTATCAACATAAAACTAAATATTATTCATCACTGAATTTTTAATCTAAACTTATTAATTCAGAACTAAATAATGTGTCTTACTATATTTCATAGCAAGCATATTTTTAAAATATCAAAAGTGAAGTGGGTGGAATTTTATATATCAAATAAAGAACACTTCTGGATATTTCAAAAACTAAAAAAGTAATAGAGATTCATGCTACAATTAATTTCAGGCCCATAAGTGGACTGGCATCAGTCTCAAGAAAAAAATCCATAAAACAACTCTAGCTGTGAATGTAATTAGGGGATAAGAAATATGGTCTACTAGCTGCAATGATCAACCTTCTAGCAAAGATTTAGTAACTCGAGCCACGCGGGAAGGGAAAAAATGAACAAAATATTTAGACCACACACATCCCTGTCAAATATACAAGAGTCCTGAGTAGAATCAAGTTGATTGGTTCAGATTCTAATTCTGAATTACATTATAGTTATCTAATATGTTGTCTACTTTGTTTTCCCTAAATAAACATAGAGATTTCATGAGCCAAAGGATCAAAGAGTACCACTGCTCTCTACTACACCATCAACTCTCTTTATTAGCCAATGAAATTTCTGTTTTAGAACCATTTCTACCATTAAACATAATAACAGAAGAAAGAAAAAAAGAAAAAGAGAGAGAAAAGAAAGGAAGAAAAGCATTTTTAAAGGAAAGATAAATAAGATTTTTTTTACCATATTTAGTTATTGAGATACTCAATTTCAATATTCTTATAAAAGTATATCTAGCTACACTAATTGAAAAGAGAAGGCATTGAGAGTTCACTGTTCAGCATCTTTATTCTGAAAGTACTAGTTTTACATGAAGAAGGTACCTAGCTTCACTGATAAACATGTATTTCCTAAGAAGTTAAGAAATCAACAGTAATTTCTGAAAAGTGAAGGCCAAATTAGAATAAATTAATCCTAAAAATACAAACATTACTTCTTTTTCTAACAAATAAAAAAGACTAAAACACTGGAAATATAATCAACATTCAACCAAGAACTTTCCCACAATATTACTACAGGAATATTTTAATAAGTCTATGCAACTGAACAAGCTAAATATTTTTTAACTTAACAGAACAAATAAATATTGAGCCTCAGTACAGATTTAACAACTATTGAGTGTTTATAAACGATAATTCCAACCATCTAGTAAATGTATCATCCATTTATTTTTCTTCTTCCTTAATATTTCCTAGAATACATCAATTTCTTTTTTACTTTTTTTATATTCCCTTATTTTCTTCTGCAATAATTAAGTAAAAAGAAGGCGGGAATAAGTCCAATAAAAAAATAAGCATGATGTACTTTATTCACAAATACTATTTAGTAACTTTAGAATAATTTAATTTGCTATTTACTGTTATTACAAGTTTCTTGTGACAAAAATATTTTATAGCATTCAAAGTTATGTAATATTTCCAAGAAAGATCACTAATTCTAAATATAAACAGTAATTTTTTAAGTCTGGAACTATTTTCAAACAATATAACAGAGTATTAAAGTCACTGACATTTATTTTCACTTTTCACAAATTATCATTTTAGTCTGTGAGAAGAAAAATCAAAAGTACAAAGAAGATAAAGTGCATTTCATAAACAGACTATGCCTGCCTTAAAATGAACATTTATATGGCTACCACAAACAGGACAAAATGAATGAGTGATCAATTAGAAAGAAATCAAGGAAATTATTACAGAAGATGAGAGGCAAACTATATGTGAGAGGGTGAGGGTGTGTGTGTGTGTGTGTGTGTGTACGCGTGCAAGGAGAGAAAGCAAGTATGCATGTAATGTGTAATAAGGGTATTTTAGTAATGAAGAAAATGCACCAACAATTTTATTTGAAGAGATGATTCCAGACATCAATTCAAAAGAGCAAGCAACATACCTGTAAGTCATGCTTTCCAACTCAATAACAGCGTGTGCTCTAAAAGTGAATACAGGTGTCTTAGGAATGTGAGGGCCAAGTACAGGACATGTACCTCTGTCATAAACCAAACAGAACTATCAGAATTCACTACAAGGAGTCCATTACTTCAAATCACAATTACATCCACATGAGATGCAGGAAAGAGGAACTCTAACAAAAATAAATGCTTCAAATCAAAATAAGTTCGCTGCATTAAGAATTACGAGCTACAAAGAATTAATCACTCTTGCATTGCCTGTTAACTATCTTCAACCTCAGATTGTAAAAAAAAAAAAAGAAAGAAAAGAAAAAGGAAAATGAAAGTTTTCCAAATGGTAACTTGCCAATTAATTACATTTACACTTCTCATTACTGTCAACCATACCTGTGACATCACCTAAAATTCAATTCTCCAGTCATCTTTCCTCTCTGATGGTCTTGTCCTTATTGCTTTGGAGTCCCTTCTCCTTGGTTCATCTTACCACTAATCACCTTCCCAGAGTTCCAATGTAAATCCTGGAATCTCTTTTTCACAAATAACCTCCCCTATAACTTCAAGCTTTTTTTGTGAACACTATATACCCTGTGTCTTAACTAAAAGCTAGCTCTCCACCAAGGAGGCCACTTCTCTCTTAAATAAAAGCTACTTATTCTCCACTGCCCAAGTTCCATGGGTAGTAAAAACCATTCTCCTATATCTTCACTTCTTTCCTAACATCTTTCAAAAGCTCCTTGTCCATTTAAACTAACTCAATTCAGCTACATCATTCAGCTGTGGTAGGGCAGATATTCACCGTAGTGGTGATATAACAGCTCTCTGCGTAAGAGCTGCCCTCCTCATCCACAAAGACAAAACCCTAACAGTCATGTTGCATGATAAAGCAATGTCCCACTCCAACCAAAGTTGATGGAAGCATGAGTAAACGCTCTAATACAATCTGAACCCACCAGGTTCTCTCTTGGTAACTTTGGAATTGGGATTTAAGACAGCGAAAGTCTGCATATGGCTAACATGATAACACATAAGCTTAGAAGATGTAGGTCAGCTATAACCTCCCAGGCCAATGAGAAATCAGTCTTGAGAGAGCAAGCCAGTAAGAAGTATGACAGAAAGGACAGATGAAAATAAAAAGGTGAGAAATGAAAATATAAAGGAGAGAAATGCAAAGGTGAGGAATTAAGAATAACAGAACCTGGGGTGGCTCCATAGTGCAGTGGTTAGCATGTCTGCTTTGCACACAAAAGGTTCTGGGTTTGCGCCCCAAGTAGAGCCATGAACCATACTCCAGATGCGCCTGGCCCCAGGTGCATGCCGTAAGCATGTGGGAGGGGACGCCTCGCCTTCAGAGACCCAGTTCTTAAGGGGAAAATGGCACCATCCATGGGGTGGAAGTGGGGTGAGGAGGGGTAATTACAGAGGGAGAAAGGGGAAAAGAGCAGAAATTATTAAAAAAAAAAAAAAAAGAAAGAAAAGAAAAAAAGAAAAAGAATAACAGAAACTAGGCTCTAGGTAGCTTTCCAGGTCCAGCCTCCAGTCCCTTCTTGAGACTGGGCTATATTCCTATGCTTGAATTCCACCCATTTATTTTAATAAATTCCTCTTATTATTTAAGCTAGTTTGAGTTAGTTTCTGTTACTTGTAACCACAGAGTCTAATCTGATCACTCTGTCCTTTGTGTACTGACCACTGGTCATTTCTCCACATTTATCAAAAACAGTTGGTATTTCTTACATTGCTAACATCCATAATTACATTCACTAAGAAAATTGGACCCACCAAACAACCTAGGCATTCAATAATTTCATTTCCAATGACCCTTGTCTTTACTTAACTCAAACAGCCTGCTCCATGGCCATACCATCATCATTCCCTACTGCTCCACTTTTTGGTCCATCAATCCAACTCACACTGTACCCACAACATCCTAAAACCAACACACCTCTAACCTCTCGTTAAATAGATTAACTCTTACTCTCCTTATGCTCACTTTCGGTTTCACCAAGATTAACAATCTCTCACTCCTCCCTTCTCACAGTCTTAACAGCCCTCGATTCTGACCATACTTTCTACTCAAACTAGATCCTATGGCTGATTACTTCCATTATTCTTTGCCTGATATCCTCAGTACTCCTCTCCCTTTTGTCTTTCCATTACATCCATACTAAATATAACCAATATTGTACTGACCTACCATTAGTAATTGCCACTCCCACATAAAGGCTGAAATTAACTGAGGAAAACTTAGAATCTCAGCACTAAGGATGAGAATTCCCCCTCTTGCTGAAGACCTATTTCTCCATCTACTTTTGAACTCCATTCCCTTTCATCTCCTCAGAGACTGCTCTATCATTTATTTCCTAACTTTTATTGACTTTCATTGACTTGACTCCACAAGTTCCTTATCCATGAGTAATAAATAAGCTTGAGTTTATTCCATACTAAAAAGCCTCTTCTGACTATATATTCATCAAGCAATCACCTTTATTCTTCTTTTTTGATCATAAGCAAACTACTTTAATAAATAGTCTGTACTAGTGTACAGAAAAGAGTTAACAAAACAAGACTGCTTGCATGTTTAGCCCCTGGATGGCATCTGAATATGACTGTCAAAGAGTATTCTCAGAAAAATGATAAGGGTAATTCACTATGATTAATTTATACCAACAACTGTTTATAGGAAACAAATGTTTTTCTTCTGGATTCTGCAGTTTTGCTGCATGCCAGACAGAGGCTGCCTACATGAACAGCCATCAGTGAAAACCTTACGCTCTGAGACTCTAATGAGCTGCCCTAAGCAGAAACATCACACATGTGTTACTGCATTTTCATTTCTGCGTGACCCAATATGGGGAGAAGAGGATAAAAAAGCCGGAATATGGACTACTCTAGACTCCACTTGTCTTTCTCCCTTATGATCCAGTTACATATCCTTAGTACATCACTGTGATAAATCTTAGTTCTGAGTACAGCTATATGAGTCCAAACACGGGAGTGGTACTGAGGACCCCTAACACAACTGTGTCCATTTTCTCACCTCCTATTAGCTTCTTAAAATCACTAATCTGACCTGGCCTTACTGCACTACAGAAAACAATCCTTAAAAGAACACTTTTTATCTTTACTGTATTTACCCCCTGTGACATTTCATTCTGTTAAATCATTTACATAAATCATTATATAACTGTAAACTATTTTTCATATTTCTTTATCCTTTTGTGCTGCATTCAGGAAGAACTTCCTAGCTAGATCTTCCAGCTTGGTAATTTCCTGTACAGCTAACTTGATTCTGCTATGCAACTCACATACTGACCTTTTTTATCATTTTCAAGGTCTCTAATTCATTCTTTTCATTAATAGTATGCCATTATTTTATGGGTTGATCTCTTATCTTCTAAAGATATGTTCTGTTTGTTTTTTATAAGCTGTTTCCTCTGGTGTTAGCTAAAATGAATAAGGTAGTTCTCTATATTCAGGAAGAATTTCTCAGCTAGATCTTCCAGCTTGATGTATATATGTACTGAAAACGGGTATCTCAGTTTTTTCTTTTAAGGCTGCAGATAAATACATTTATTTTAAAAAGGGGAGCGGGAGTAAGATCAAAACTGAATATATCTATGTAAATGCACAGAAAAAATAGTATCTAAAAGGACAACCAAAAGGTAGAGAGGAGGAATGAAGAGATACCTTCATTTTTTTTCTCTATTAATTCTAAATGTCATCATTTTTATTTCACAAAGAAAATCGATCTTTAAGTCATTCTGTATGCTTTTAAAATAATGATAGATGGGTAAACAGAGACAGATAGATGATAGATAGATAGTTAGATAGATAGATAGATAGATAGATAGATAGATAAGGAGAAATTCTAAGATGACCAAAAATGCCAGTAGTAAGGTGAAAGTTGAGGGATTATAAGGTGTTTCTTTAATTTTCAATTTTTTTAATGTAAGTATGTTACTTTTATAAGTAAAAAATATATTTCATAATTTTAGTATTTACTAATTATGATTTAAAAAGAAGAAAAAACTACTAAAGTGGTACATAACCCTTTAGAATTTTTTTTCATAACTCTGCCTTTGGAAGTATAACCACAAATACTCTTAAAATCATTATCTCCTCATTATCAGTTAGAAATCAAACCTAACTGCCTGTTCCAAAAACAGAGAAGTAAAGATTTCTGCTTTGGGCAATGACAAACTAGTTTATTTAGACCAATTTTGCAGCCATGAGAAAAAGTTAGACAAAATGCCTTTTGCACCTATTTGAAGACACTGGAGAATCAGAAAGGCAGTAAGGACTTGAAGGGCCAAGAACTCAGAGGTAAAGAAAGCCAAGATGTGAGCCAGACATCTACTATAGCTTTTCTCCTCCAGGATTTTCCTACACAGGCATTGTTTCAAAAATGGTAAGAGAGAGGCTAAGAAGCTGAACAGAGCTTTCACAAATGTCACAGGAATGATGGAACAAAAACTGGAGTTCCAGGTCACCAGAAAAGAGGGATCTTGTTTCATTCTCCAAGCTTTCGGCTAGAATCACCAAAGGGCTACACTCTAGGAATTAAGAGTAAACCAAAACACAGTCTAGCTGCCCAAAACAAAAACCTAGCTTCCAAACAGTGCAATCCTTGACCGAGACAAGATGTTCAACTCCTAGTCCTACACAGAAGCAAAAGTAAATCTCCAAAGGAAAATAACATGATACAGAATCTCAATTTCCACATTTTTTTATAATGTCTAGTAAACAGAAATACCTAAGCATGAAAAAAAAAAAAAAAAAACCCTGCAATTGACTAGAAATAGAAAGGACATGAGAAGAAAAAATACACGGGAGATTCACATATTAGTTACCTGACACGGTGTAAAATAACTGGGGTTAATAAATTAAAAAGCCTAAATGATAAGATGAAGAATTCCAACAAAGCACGGAAAATGATTTCAAAACTCAAATGTAAATTCCAAAAGTGAAAGTAAAATAACTGAAATTAAGTACTCAATGGATGAAATTAACAGTAGCTTAGACAAAGCTAAAGAAAATATTAATAACCTGAAAAATAAGTCACAAGAAAATATCCAGATTGAAAAATGAAACAAAAGTATGGTAAAAAAAAAAAAAAAAGAAAAGAAAAGAAAAGAGCACAAGAGCATAAGAAACATTTTTAAAAAGAGAGAGAGACTATTGGGTAAGTCCCAGAAAGAGAAGAGAGAAAAAAATGAATCTGAAACAATATTTGAAGAGATTAACAGCCAAGAATAATCTAAAACTGTTCTTCTAAAAACCCAACCATAAATTCTGGAATCACTATAAATAGGAAGCAGGATAAATTCATAGAAAACCACAAGTAGAAATATCATAACAAAACAGTTGAAAATCAGTAACAAAAAGCTAATACTTTCAAAGAAGCAACATCTGAACAGAAATGGATATGAAATGATATCTTCAAAGTGCCAACACAGAATTCTATATCCAATACATTCTTCAAAACAACGGCATAATTAAATAAACAAACAAACAAAGGTGCTTCTGCACAAATAAATACTGAGACTATATATCACAGCAGACCCACTGCTGTGATATATAGAAAATACTGAAGAGCTCTTCGGTCAGAAGGAAAACTATCCAAATGGAACCACAAAAATACATGAAAAAATTAAAAGTACCAGACGAAATAAATACATGGGTATAGCTTATGAATATTAATTAACTCTACAAAATAATAATGGTGATGACGTCTTATGCGATTTTAAATTGTGATAGAATTCATATACACAAAACCAAAAAGGCAGGCAGAGATAAATGGAATCAAAAGTTCTAAGATTCTTATGTCTAAAAAGTGGCAAAAGGACCAAAATACCATCGTAGCAGAGGACCTAAATATCCCACTTTCAAATATGGACACATCATCCAAACAGAAAATCAATATGGAAATAATATCCTTTAATGTCACGTTAGTCCAACTGGACATAATTGACATTTACAGAACCATCCCAAAACAGCTGCTTATACATTCTTCTCTAGTGCACGTGAAACATTCTCAAGAATTGACCGAATACTGGGACACAGAGACAGCCTCAGTAAATATGAGGGTTGAAATCATACCAACCAGATTCTCTTCATAATGCTTTAAAACCCGAGATCAACTGCAAAAAGAAATCAGGAAGAACCACAAATACATGAGACTAAACAACATACTACTGAAAAATAACTGGGTCAGAGAAGAAAGAAAAAGAGATCAAGGGATACATAGAAATGAAAAATAATGGTAGTACAACATATCAAAACTTTTGGGACATGGCAAAAGTGGTCGTAAGAGGAAAGTTCATATCGTTACAGGCTTATCTATATCCAAAAACAAGAATGAGCCCAAATAAACAACATAATGGTTCACCTTAAAAAACTAGAAAAGGGAGAACAAATGAAGCCTAAAGTCAGCAGAAAGAAACAGTCAACATTGAAGCAGAAATAAATAACATTGAAAACAAAAGAACAATAGAAAAATAAATGCAACAAAGAGCTGGTTCTCTGAGAAGGTTAATAAAATTGACAAACACCTGGCTAGACTCACTGAAGAAAAAAGAGAAAGGACACAAATAAACAAAATCAGGGATGAAAGAGGGGAAATTACGACCGATGTCACAGAAATACAAAGGACCATACAAGACTACTATGAAAAAGTATTTAACACCAAAGTTAATAACCTAGAAGAAATAAACTAGTACTTAGAAAAATACTACCTTCCTAGACTGAATCAAGAAGAACTGGAAAATCTAACTAGACCAATCAGCAGTATGGAAATTGAAACAATCATCAAAAACCTACCAAAAAGTAAAAGTCCAGGACCAGATGGCTTCACCAGTGAATTCTACCAAACATTCAAAGAAGATTTAAGGCCTACTCTCCTCAAACTCTTCCAAATAATCAAAGAAGCAGCAATATTTCCAACTCATTTCATGAGGCCAATATTACTGACACCAAAACCTGGTAAAAATAACACAACAAAAGAAAACTGCAGACCAATATCTCTCATGAACACAGATACAAAACTCCTAAATAAGACACTAGCATACCGAATACAGCAACATATTAAAAAGATTATACACCACAATCAAGCTGGCTTCATCCCAGGGGCACAAGGATGGTTCAATATTCACAAATCAATTAATGTGATACACCACATAAACAAATTAAAAAATAAGAATCGTATGATCATATCGACAGATGCAGAAAAAGCCTTCGACAAGATACGGCATCCATTTATGATCAAAATACTTAACAAAATTGGTGTAGAAAAAAAGTACCTTGACATAATAAAGGCCATGTGGGATAAAGCCTCAGTCAGCATTATACTTAATGGTGAAAAACTACAAACCTTCCCTCTAAGAGCAGGAACAAGGAAAGGCTGTCCACTATTGCCACTCTTATTCAATATAACATTGGAGGTCCTAGCAAGTGCAGACAAGAGAATGATATAAAAGGCATCCAAATGGGAAACGAAGAAGTCGAACTGTAACTATTTGAGGATGACATGATTCTGTATATAGAAAACTCTAAAGACTCCACAAGAACACTACTAGAAACTATAAGCAAATACAGTAAAAGTCTCTGGATACAAAATCAACGTTCAAAAATCCATAGCGTTCCTATACTCTAACAATGAAGTGTCAGAAAAGGAAGTGGAAAAAACAATTCCTTTTGCAACTGCAACAAAAAGTATAAAATACCTAGGAATAAATTTAATGAAATATGTGAAGGACCTATATAATGAAAACTACAAGACCCTATTTTTAAAAAAAATCGAAGAAGATGAAAAGAAATGAAAAGATATTCCATGTTCTTGGATTGGGAGAATCAACATAGTTGAAATGACCTTATTACCTAAAGCATTATACAGATTTAATGCAATCCCCATCAAAATCCCATCAGCATTTTTTAAAGATATAGAACAAAAAATCATCAGATTTGTATGGAAGCACAAAACACCTCAAATTGCCAAAGCCATCCTGAGAAAAAAGAACAAGGCTGGAGGCATCACTCTGCCCGACTTCAAATTATACTACACAGCAAGAGTAATCAAAACGGCATGGTATTGGCAGCAAAACAGAGACACAGACCACTGGAACAGAATCGAGAGTCCAGAAGTAAACCCATATTTATATGGACAAATAATTTTCAACAAAAAAGCCAAACATGTACAGTGCAGAAAGGAAACTTTCTTCAATAAATGGTGCTGAGAAAACTGGAAAGCCACCAGTTGTCTATTACCACACACCAAAATTAACTCAAAATGTATTAAGGACCTGAATGTAAGACCTGAAACAACAAAAAGCATAGAAGAAAACATAGGAACTAAACCCAAGGACCTTGGACTTAAAGTGGATTTTATGAATTTGACCTCAAAAGCAAGGGGAGTAAAAGCAAAAATAAATGAATGGGACTACATCAAACTAAAAAACTTCTGCTCAGCAAATGAAACCGTCAACAAGGAAAAGAGACAACCATCCGAATGCGAAAATATATCTGCAAGCGACACCTCTGATACGGGCCTAATATCCAAAATATACAAAAAACTCATATGACTCAATAACAACAACAAAAAAAAAACAAATGATCCCATGAAAAAATGGGCAGAGGACCTGAACAAACACTTCTCCCCAGAGGACATACAAACGGCCAACAAATATATGAAAAGATGCTCAACGTCGCTAGCTATTAGGGAAATGTAAATCAAAACCACAACGAGATACCATCTCACACCTGTTAGAACGGCTATACTCGACAGGACAAGCAATAACGAATGTTGGAGAGGTTGTGGAGAAATAGGAACCCTCATACACTGCTGATGGGACTGCCAATTTGTACAGCCACTATGGAAAACAGCATGGAGGTTCCTCAACAAACTAAGAATCAATCTACCATATGATCCAGCCATCCCTCTACTGGGTATACCCCAAAGACTTGAAAACTCGTATCTATACGGATATCTGCACACCCATATTCATAGAAGCATTATTCACGGTGGCAGGACATGGAGGCAACCGATATGTCCTAGGATAGATGATTGGCTAAAGAAGCTGTGGTACATATATACAATGGAATACTACTCAGCCATAAGAAGAGATGAAATATCGCCATTTGCGACAACGTGGATGGACCTCGAGATGATCATGCTAAGCGAAATAAGCCAGACAGAAAAAGTTGAAAATCACATGATATCACTTATATGTGGCGTATAAACCTAAAAGCAACAAATGAGCAGGACTAGTGGTTACCAGAATGTAGAGTGTGAAGGAGGAGGTGAGAGGTATACAGGGTAAAGGGGGTCAAATATAAGGATATAGGGGGAAGGTGAAGTGAGTAAAGGAGATCAAATATATGGCAGCAGAAGGAAACAGGCCTTTGGGTGGTAAATACATAATATAATATACAGATGTGAAATTATACTGTACACCTGAAAATTATATAATTGTATTAACCAATGTAACCCAATAAACTTAAAACGTGGCAAAAGTACAAATACACCAGACTTTAACAAATCAAAGATGCATAGTTAAATCTTGGGTAACCACTAAAATAAATGGTAAAGAAATGTGTAACCAACAAGCAATGGGTAGGAGTGATATAATAAAAAAAAAACTATTGAGCCTAAATGAGGCAAGAATGGAAAACAAAAAGGAATAGACTACAAGTAAGGAAAACAAACAAAAAACAGTAAGAATAAGTTTAAATCTAAAATAAATAAATCATTAAAATAAATGTACATGTACTAAATACTCCAATAAGGTGAAAACTGTTGGCTGGATAAATAAAACCCAACATGATCTTTATAAAAAACATAACTTAAATAAAGGATAAATAAAGGTTGGAAGTAAAAGGATAAAAAAAAAAAGATATTCCATACAAACACTATCCAAAAAACACTTGTACAATCATAGTATCAGATTTTACAATGCTAAAATTTAAGACACTGTTAAAGATAAGATAACCTTTATACATATTTGTATAAACCAAATAATATCACCCCAAAATATAGAAAGCAAACCTGACATAACTAGCAAGGAGAAACAGGTAAATCCACAATCATAGTAGGGAATTATTAAAATATTCCTCTTGCTAACTGACAAAACAGTAAAAATTAGGTTTAAGATTTTAATTTGTGTTTTTTTCCCTTAAAAAATAAATGCCCATCTTGGCTATTTTTCTCTTAATGCTGCTTGAGCTCATTTGCAGCTATAGGATTTGACGGTACTTGATTTTATAAAATAAAAATCATCTTTAAGACCCTTTCTGCTGGCAAAAACAAAAACAAAACCTGCAAACTTTACCCCATTTTGCAAGATAATAACTATTTTAAACTCTTACACATTAAAATACTATTCAAAAACCATAATTCAAAAACACATTAAACACATGCTCATGATTGTTATTCTTAAAAAATATCCCTTACAAAATATATCCCTTATAGAAAACGCTCCTTACAAAATGATATTATGAGAGGGTAATCATTTATATGATCATCTATATGTTGTTAAACTATTAGACTTTCTTCAGAATGCGATTGCTATTTTTCTAGATATGTGATTCAGTAATTTCTTATATCTAAATCCAGGAAATAACGAGTTAGACTGAAAAACAAGTTATTTTTGAAACTATTTCTGTTTCGAATCAATTTACACTTTTTAGTGGCCTTACAGTTTTGAAGTTTAAAATGTGTAAATACATATTAAAACAAATGTTTTTCAAACAAGACGGTTTTTCAAGCCCAAAATAACAATTACACGATTTACATAAAACAAGGTATTTTCTTCCTTGCCTATGAATCATTGTCTACTAATACCGCACAACCATGATTCCCACATGCCTTAATTATTAACTTCATTAACACTTAATTACCTCCACACTTTCCTTAACTTTCCCTTTTGGTCTATACTATATACTTGTTATGTGTAAGTACAATCAGTACTTTTCTTCTTAACATCTCTCCTATCCCCTCAAGAAAAGGAGATTAAGTCTTTATGTTTTCAGTTAAGACTTTTATTCTAGAACAATAAATATGGGGGTTGGCCATAAAAGTAAGTCTCTTCTTGGTTCAACTTTACAGAAAATGTGAAAATACCACCCATGGGAAAGAGAATTTATACATAAAGTTGTTTTAACTCTGTCATAATTTTCAAAAGCATTAGTAAAATTTTCACTAGATATTTAATTGGAATCTCACAATACTTTACAATGAAATAATAAATTCTCAATCAAATGTCTAAGAGTTCTTTGGTTTACCTAAGAAACAAAAAAGAGGATAGATTTACGTAACTGAAACTTTTCCTGCAGAAAAGGAAAAGACTCACAGTTACCAAGAATCTTTAGAAACAGCCAGAATAAAATAACCTCAAAAAACTAGTAAAACAAATAGTAAAATAAATAGTCAAAATTCCATTTTCATAAATCTCAATAAACCTGCTGAAGAAAAAAAGGTAAAGATTATAATATTTTTAAACATTACCAGTTTTAACCGTTCTTTTCTCCTTTTGCCAAAGGAGGCACTTGACCCAGGTTCTGATTCCTTTTTGCCATCCTCATCCTCATCTTCATCTTCCTCATCCTCATAACACCAATCTGGCAATAGAGGTGGGGGTGGTGCTTCCTCTATGTCACCATAGCGACGAAAAAGTTCCTTCAAATAATCACCCTTATAAATTCCTGGTGGTCTGGCTTGAGCAAAAGTAGCAACTGCTGCTTCAATACTACGGAAAACAAACACCATGCAATTTCCTCACTATTCTCCATTTATGCAGACTTATCAAAACTCACTCATTATATTTAATGCACCATAGAAGTTTAATAGATTTATATAAAAGACAAATCACAGTCCCAATCTTAAGGCATTCAATTTACTAAGGGACAAATTCACTCTGATTCAATTTTAACAAAGGTACATTAAAAATTCCTAGAGGTAAATTGCAATGAGTGTATAGGAGAGACCTGGATAGAGTCAATGGAGAGTTTAAATAAATTTTTGAAGGTGGAGGTCTGACTCTAAGGGAAATTTTTGAAGGTGGAGGTCTGACTCTAAGGGAAAAGACCAAAGAAATGTGAATAGCAATAAAGTAAAAAGCATTCTGGTTTTTCAGGAGGTCATTAGAGAAGGGATAAGAATAGTCTGAGTCTGACAAAGGACTCAGGGCTTATTGTGTACAGCATCTGAAAGGCCAGAAAAGCTGAGGTGGAAGTGCATGCAGTACATGCAGATGGGAACCACTGAGGATGCATGACCAGGAAAATAAAATATACCATGAGATGTGTACCTCGGCTGATTATATTCAGAGAAGGACTTACTATGTGAAAGGCTTTGCAAATAATGACCTTTAATCAGTAAATGAGAAAAGTCAGTCAGTAATATCTCATTCTCAGGAATTTTGAGTAAGTGAGGTTCTAATGTCTCAGGATCTAAAGACACTCCATAAATAACGGGTGCTCAATAAAGACATGCTGATTGGTTTAAATAGAATAACTCTGTCCCCAAAATATCTTTTCCATATCGCATTATAAGTTTTTCCTAGTACTCAACAACTATAAGAAGGTACTATTAAAAATGAAAAGAACAACAATAATTTCCCATGGTAAATACTAACACAGAATATTGGGAGAAATAGTCTCTGGTAATTCTGTTAAGATGTGAAAAAACATCTGAAAAAGAAAATACATAGTATGTGGAATCCATAAACACTCAACTAAAGTACTACTTTGTGCAAAAACACCAAGTATGGAATAGTATTCTAAAGATAAACCAAATCTAAAATGAAAACAAATTCAAATTATATTAATCGTGACTTCACCAGAAATTTGGCAATATAAAGTGCTAAAACTAAAAAGTCAATAAAAAATTTTATCAATTACTAAATGTCTTCTTCCATTATAACAAGAAACAAATACCTCCAATCCATTTTCTCCACCAAAAAGGCACATATGAGGAAACCAGTGCGATTGAAACCATGGGTACAATGAACACCTAGAAAACAAAGTAGTATTGGTTTAAAATTAATAAATCACTTTAGAGGCCACATTTTACTTTAAAATTCCAACTTGCACTCAAACATTTCATTTTATAAAATAACTACATTTTAAAAAACTGAAACCTCTTATAACTATTAGTAACTTATCAGTTTAAGTTGCTTAGCATCTAATTTATAGCATTAATTAGCTAGAAGTTTAAATGTAATATATACTGATTTATTAGTTACAAATTGTCTCTAAGGTTTAAAGATTTCTCTTAAAACTACAAGATTCCAAGCATATTAAATAAGGAGGTATTTTCATCAAATATATAACTCAAAGGACACACACACACACACACACACACACAAGACACTTAACCGTATACAGAAAATAAGTGACTAACTGATGGATATACAGTACAATAAAAATAAAACTACTTTGAAGTTCTCTAGAAACCAATTGACTATATCTTTACATTAGCTTACAATCTTTCAAAGTAAAATTTCAGAAGAAAAACCTGCTGAGAAAAAGAAATTTATTTTTCTTAAACCTTTTTTCAGGACATAGTCAAGATGGTCCTACCTCTGTATTCTGAAAAGCTGCAAATGAGCTTCATAAATTCCAAAAATGACTGCATTTTTAAATCATTTAACTACTTTAAAAAAGTAATAACAGCTTGATGGATGTTACCAACAGGAAAATATTATTGCCAGATTTATTCACTCTCCTGCAAACCTCAAAATGAAGGTTTTCCTGTTATCTCTGTTTAATGGTAGGATAGCCTAACATTCAAGACTATATCTTTCTTTTTATTATACCTTTTACAAAATTCTCTGTGTATATAAAGCATCTTGATAGAGTACAATCAAAATCAAATATACAAATAAACTAAAAGGCAGAATTGTAAAACGTCCAGAAGAAAACACGAGAGAAAATCCTAGCAACCTTAGTGCAGGAAAAGATTCTTGGATTAAACATGAGATAAAAGGAAATATCAATAAACCGGACTATTTCAAAATAGTAAATGTTTGCTCTTTGAAAGATGTCATAAAGAAACTAAAAACAGCAGCCACAGAAAATATTCACAATACATGTACCTGACAAAGGATTTGTATCCAGAATATATAAAGAACTCTTACAACTCAGTAAGACAAACAACCCAATTTTTAAAAAACTGTTCAAAAGATTTGAACAGACCCATTACAAAAAAGTGTATGAAAATGGTTATGAAGTACATGAAAAGATGGTCAACATCATTAATTAACTGAAAAATGCAAATTAAACCACAATGACATTCTACTACACAATAATTAGAACAACTAAAATCAATAAGACTGACCATCTCAAACATGGGTGAGGATGTAAAAGAACTGGAAACCTCATACACTGCTGGTAGAAATGTAAACGGCACAATCACTTCGGAAAACAGTTGGTCAGTTTCTTAAATAGTTAAAGCTATAACAAATTATCAAATGATCCAGACATTCTAATCCTCGTTATTTACCCAAGAAAAATAAAAACACGTGCTTCAAAGACTCACATATAACAATGAGTGTCCACTGCAACTTTATTAATAATGGCCAAGCCTCCCAAATGTCAATCATCAGTGAAGGGATAAACATGTTGTATATCCATGCAATGAATATTACTCAGCCATAAAAGAAAAAGGAACGTTTGAACACTGTTGGTGCAAATGTAAACTGGTTCAATCACTATGAAAAACATGAATTTTCTTTAAAAAATTAAAATAGATCTACCATATAATCAAGCTATTCCACTTCTGGGTATACACTCACAGCAAATAAAAACAGGACATCAAAGAGATATATAAACTCCCATGTTTACTGAAGCATTATTCACAATAGCTGAGATATAGAAACAATCTAAGTGCCCATTAATGGATGAAAATATAAAGAAGATGTGGACATCCTGCCACCTACAACAACACAGATAGATTTTGACCACGTTATGCTAAGTGAGATAAATCAAACAGTAAAAGTTCTCTATGCTATCAATTACATGTGGCATCTAAAAAAGCCAAACTTGTAAAATGCCTTTAATAACACATTTCAAATGTTAATGTTCATCAATAGGGCCTTGTTTTCAGCAACTGATTTTACTAAAAATGTTATAAGTGGGATACATTTTTTAAAGTATACCAATAAAATATCACGTTCATCTCATTTCTGTAATAGGGTAAGACTTCTTTCAAAAGGTTTTTGCTCCTCAAAAAAAAAAAAAGTATCTTAGAGTTACTATCAATTGAGCTAAATCACCTATTTCTACACTCATTATAAATAAAATGATCATTAATATTTAGAATAAAAAACTTAGTCAATGAACAACACTCAATAAACAAGGATAGAATAGCTAGAGCGTGGACTATGATAAGAAAGTAATGCCAAATGTGGTTGGAGACAATGAGAGGGTCAAAATCCTAAATAAACTTGTGCATTGTACTAAAGAGATTATAAAAGCATAGACAATATTAAAGAATTTTAAGCACGGCATAAAATTATCAGGTTCCAAAAAATCCACTCCAATGGCAGCTCAACAGAAGATACAAAAGACACAACAATGAAAGCAAGAAAACTAGTGAGGAAGTCATCCCAGTAACTTATGTGCAAGATAAGAGTCTGGGTGACAAGGGTCATGGTGATGGTAATAATGAGGAGGCAAACTGAAGAGACATTTAAGGAAGAATCTGTAATATGAGGGGCAAGTGACTGACAACAACAAGAGAAAAGATGTAAAAGGAGTCTAGTTTCTGACTTGGACACTAACTGGGCAGTGGTACCACTTACAAGGACAGGAAGTATAGTTTACATCAGTCTTATGGGCAAGGCGATGAGTTGGACATGCTCAGTTTAAGGTTCTTATGGGACTTATGAGTATGTGGAAATAATGGTAAAGTGTTTCACAGAGACATGTGGCTGGAGTTGTAGATTCAAAAATAATCAGTTACATAGTCAATTATGGAAGGAGTCTGTGACACAGGTAAGATTTCCAGTAATGAGAATATAAAATAAGAAAAAATTAAGGATGAAGACTGAGGAAAAACAACCTCTCAAGAATAAGTGGTGGATGTGAAGGACATAAACAAAGAGTAAGACTGAACTGTCATGGGGTCAAGAAAACAAAGAGAACATGGGGTCATGTACACTAAGAAAAGTGGAAATTTCAAGACTTAAGTGTACAACTGTTTAAATGTCACATAATGATTAGAATTGAAAGTCATTACGTGATTAAGAGTTCAGAGAAAGAACTCCAGATTGCAATGAAGTAACTGGGAATAAAATGGATTCAAGTATTGATCTTTCAAAAAGTTAACTAGGAAAGCAAAAGGGAAATATAAAACAGAAAAAAAGGTGGGGTTTTGTTGGAGGGTATAGTTTAACACAAGAAGCTTAACTATGTTTACAGTTAAATCACAAAGGTTGACAATTAATAGAGGATAAGGATATAATTGAATTGAAGTTTCTAAAGAGAAAAAAAAATAGAAATCAGCCTTGAACAGAAAAAACCCATCTTAGATATACATGGCTATCATGAAACTATAAATATAATTATGAAACTATAAATTCCATCATTTCTATTGCTTTGTAAGAAAAAGGATCTCGAAAAAGTTACACAAAGATGTCTGCTATAAACAGACATTTTTATTCAAAATATATCATAATCGAACACGTAAATTACTTTTCTATTTTATATTTTAGACCAATTTAAGTAACAAATATTCTAACTTTAGATGTTTCTCACCTACACCACTGCTGTTTGGTATCTAATTTTTACTCTAGCAAGATTACTTTTTAAGAACAGAAAATGCAAAAATAATTGCCAATTAAGTAATTAAGTTATGTCACAATATAGTGTAAGAAATTATACCATTTTACTATTGCTCTTTTAATATTCTGTTATATAAATACATAAACTTTTAGTCTTGCTGACAAAGCTCTATAAAAAATTTAGAAGATCATGTATTTAACGTAAAAAAATCCATTAAGTATACCACAAGCTTAGTCTGATATGTCTTCAACATTTGTTAAAAGTTTTTAGTTTTCCCCAGTTTATTATAAAAATGGGTCCATCTAGTGGCAAGAAAAGCACAGTTTATAACTAAAGATTAGCTCACTACTATTTCAATCAAGTCAAACTCATTCAAATTTGTCTTCATTTTTTAGGTAAGTTAATATAATGACATAAATTTATACAGCATTTCAAAAAATATTAACACAATCAACTTAAGAAAAACTGTAGTTCTTTTCAAATTAAATGAAAAGAATAAACTTGTACATCGTACTAAAGAGATTATAAAAGCATAGACAATATTAAAGAACGAAAGGAGAGAGAGATGAACTATAATTATAGGTGTGTGTATATACACACACACACACACACACACACACACACACATCCTGGATATTTAAGTATAAATTAGAAAAAGGTGACTTATAAAGGGGTAGCAGCAACATATCATTAAATTAAGCCTTATTTCAACATACGTAATTTCCTTTCTATCTCTTCAGTTAGATACATTATTTTTAGGATTAAAAACTTATTTGATCAATCTAAATCATTGGTTTTCTACTGTGGGCGATTTTTCTGCCTCCTCAAACACCTGCCAATGTCAGAAAACATTTTTAATTGTCACAACAAGCATCTAGAGAATAGATGCTAGGGAATAGGGATTCTGTTCAACATTTTACAATGCACGGAGTCCCCCAAAATAAAGAATTATTGAGTACGAAATGTCTATAGTGCTGAGGTTCAGACTTGGTCTAAATGAGCAACAAAAATAAGAACAGAAAAAAGAAACAATCATTAAGAATTTATGAGGTGCCAAGTTATCTTAAATATTTTTATTTACTCAAAAGAAATACTTTTTATAAAAACAAACATGTGTTTCTCATGAAAATACATACTCGCAAATCTGTCCCATGTACTTATAACCAGAAACACTTAGTAATTAGAAGCATGAGTTAAGCTATGTATCTATTAGACGGTCTACCATTTACCAAGAAATCAATTGTTTTTTTTTAGCACAAAAAAGATGTCCTCTAATCCACAAAATTCTTATTCTCAAAACAGTTATTTCTGTACTTGCAAACAAATGCACTGTAACTCTATAATCTCTTGTTCGTAATTATAATTTCAAAAAGGCTCTAAAAAATTAAGATTTTTGTTAATTCATTTGGGGACAAAACCTGACCTGAACGAATGTGATATTATTTATAGTCTATCTTTCCCACTTAGTATGAATGGATATTCATATGTTTAACTGCAAAAATGTTAATATGTTTAATTATGGAATGTTCTCTAACACTCAGATCATATCTAAATACTATTTTCTACTAAAAGGATGTGAGGAACCATGCTCCTTAGGGAAATAACTGATTCTAAGTCTGGAAAACATCTCATGCCACAAAACAAGAAAACCATCGAAGACTGATAAGGTGATAGAAAGTTACAGAACCAATGTGAAGGGGCTCCCACTGACCTAGTATGAGGCAATCTGGACATAAGAATAAATACTGACTGCAACTGAGGTAAATACATCAACAATATAAAAAATATATAGTTCATACGGATACTTTAAAAAAAAAGAAATTAATCAGTTACCACTAGAGACTACTAAGATGCTAACCCATTATTCTGAAAATTGAGAAATAAAAGGAAAGAATCAAACATTTAACTTGCCCTCCTAGTATAAACTGTATTTCAAGATAACCAAATTGTCTGAGAAGGAATAGTTCCTTACTAAAGAAGAATTTGAGCTAATATATGAAGAAATGAGAGAATCAGAAAAGTCATTTTTTTTTTCAACCCCTACTGGAATATTGAATCAAGGCAACAATCATCAATGGATACTAAACATTAGATAAAAGACAGGTGAAGGTGCCAGGCCCTGGGTGCACCAGGCCCTATGCGCAAGCCGCGAGCAGGTGGGAGGAGAAGTCCCGCCTTCGGATATATAGTTCTTAAGGGGAAATGGCAACATCCATTGTCAGGGGTTGGGGGAGGAATTAAAGAGGGGAAAAAAAAATAAACAGATGAAGAACTTTCTAACAGAGAAAACAAGTTGACACCACCCAAATACTTACTCATCTTAGTACCACTAAAACTGAGACAACAAGATATTACGTGCTTCCTGACGTGGCGTGAAAAGAACTATATGACATCAACAATTCTTATCTATAACCCTAAAATTGAATATAATTACTTCCCTAGATTTAACTATCAATTTATAGGACATACAAGAAATAAAGGGGATTCGGCGGAATCATGGTGGAGTGAGAGATGTCCCTAGATCTCTCCCCTTGAAACGACAATAAGCTGAACATTTAAAATTCAACAACAACAACAAAAACTGCACACCAGCACATCTGAGCGTGGGATCTGCACTTAATTGTGGACTAGGACAAATAAAGAAGCTGCCTCTTGCAGCTGCTAGAGCTCCCTGGAGGGGGAGGGGATGGGGTGAAGGCGCGGCAACTTTCCTGAACAACACTGCCTGGAAGTGCCCAGGCTTGTATGCTGCTGACGGAGGGCCCTCAGTCATCAGGGCAGAAAGCGGAGAAGCAGGGTAGGACTTCAGAGGAACAACAGTTGATTTTTGCCGGTGGAGGTTGCAAAACCAAGGCTGAGCCACAGCCCTCAACCCCTGAGCCAGAGGTTCCCTCTACCCGTACATTCCAAGACTGATCATCATGGAGCCCCAAGGGAATCTGAGCAAAGGTTACCAAAACTGCTAGGGATCCAAGAGGCTTAGATCCCACCTACTAGAAACCAAAAGAAGAGTGCCTTCTTTGTAGCAGGTTAAAGAGAGACATTTATTTAATAAACCTTCTCCTGGAAAAACAACAGAATACACTTCCATTAATGCCCAGGTGGAGAATTAGTCCATTAAATACCATGAAAACCAAGGTGACAAGGCTTCTCAGAAATAAAGAGGAAAATCTCCAGAAAATAAGCTTACAGACATAGAAATATGCAACTTACATGACAGAGACTTCAGGATGCTACTTCTGAAAAAACTCAATGAGATCCAAAACAACTTAAATCAACAATTTCAGGAATTGAAAGAACTAGATGAGCAGAGCAAGAAGACTGAAACCCTCAAGAAGAACAGAGTAGATATTCTGGAGATGAAGAACACACCGCAAAAGTTGAAAAATGAAATAGCAAGCCTGGGAAATAGCGTTGACCACATGGAGGAAAGGATCAGTGATATCGAAGACAGAAATCTAAAAATAAATGAGAAGGAAGAAGAGAGAAACCAAAGAATGAAAAATAATGAAAGAGAAATACAAGAACTAGCTGATACCATCAGGAGAGGAAACATAAAAATAATGAACATTACTGAAGCAAGGAAAAGGAGCAGGGACTAGAAAACATTTTCAGACAAACAATGGGTGAGAATTTCCCTACTCTAATGAATGAGCTGGAGCTCAGAATTCAAAAAGTCAACAGAATACTCAATTACCTCAACCAAAAAGGCTTTCACCAAGATACACTGTATTAAAGTTATCAAAAATTAATGACAAAGGCAGAATTCTCAAGGCAGCCAGGGAGAAGAAAATGGTCATTTCTAAAGGAAAACCCATCATATTATCATCGAACTTCTCAGCACAGCCCTTAGAAGACAGAAAGGAATGGAATCAAATATTTAAACTATTAAGTGAAAGGAATTGCCAGCCTAGAATAAAGTATCCAGCTAAGCTCTCCTTTAGATATGAAGGAGAAATCAAGACCTTTCCAGACATACAAAAACTGAAGGAATTCTCCACTACGAGGCATGCACTACAGGAAATACTGAAAGGGGTCAGCTCACCGAAAACAAAGTAACACACACAAAAAAATACATAATTAGGAGTAAAGTGACTATCAGGCAAATAGAAAAAGAGGAGTACACCCCTTATTAAGTGCAGGGCATTACAGCTTAAATAATAAGAAGTGAATTGTTATAACAAAAGATAGTAATGAACATTCAGCATACAGAGGGTCAAACTGAGACAACAATGACTGAAAAGGGGAGGATTCAAAGATCCAAATCCACAAAGGAGAATGGAGATAAGGCACACACAGAAGAAAACAGATGGCTGTATATATATAACTATCCTTTATATATTCATAATGGCAACCACACACCAAAGAGTCAAAACAGAAATATATAACATCAAACAAGAAGAACCAAAGGCAAAACAAACAAAGCCAACCAAAATAAAGAAAACAGAAGCAAATGGACAAGGAAACAATGGAAACACCGAGCTACCTGAAAGCAAAAGATAAAATGGCTATAAGAAGATCTCATATTTCAATAATCAACCTAAATTTAAATGGAATGAACTCACCAATAAAAAGGCACAGAGCTGCAAAACAGACCAAAAAAAAAAAAAAAACCATATGCTGCCTCCAGAAGACATTTCTCAGCTCCAAAGACAAATATGGACTCAAAGTGAAAGGGTGGAAGATGATATTTCAAGCAATGGCATTCAGAACAAAGCAAGCATAGCAGTACTAATATCGGATGAAATAGAATTCAAAATAAAATACGTAAAGAAAGATACTGAGAAACACTTCATAATGATAAAAGAACTCATAACACATATTAATATCTACGCTCCCAATTAGGAAGTCCCAAAATGTGTAAAGCAATTACTAACAGAACTAAAGGGAGAAACAGACCAAAATACCATCGTAGCAGAGGACCTAAATATCCCACTGTCAGATATGGACACATCATCCAAGCAGAAAATCATTATGGACATAATATCCTTTAATGTCACGTTAGTCCAACTGGACATAATTGACATTTACAGAACCATCCCAAAACAGCTGCTTATACATTCTTCTCTAGTGCACGTGAAACATTCTCAAGAATTGACCAAATACTGGGACACAGAGACAGCCTCAGTAAATATGAGGGTTGAAATCATACCAACCAGATTCTCTTCATAATGCTTTAAAACTCGAGATCAACTGCAAAAAGAAATCAGGAAGAACCACAAAACCATGGAGACTAACCGACATGCTACTGAAAAATAACTGGGTCAGAGAAGAAAGAAAAAGAGATCAAGGGATACATAGAAATGAAAAATAATGGTAGTACAACATATCAAAACTTTTGGGACATGGCAAAAGTGGTCGTAAGAGGAAAGTTCATATCGTTACAGGCTTATCTATATCCAAAAACAAGAATGAGCCCAAATAAACAACATAATGGTTCACCTTAAAAAACTAGAAAAGGGAGAACAAATGAAGCCTAAAGTCAGCAGAAAGAAACAGTCAACATTGAAGCAGAAATAAATAACATTGAAAACAAAAGAACAATAGAAAAATAAATGCAACAAAGAGCTGGTTCTCTGAGAAGGTTAATAAAATTGACAAACACCTGGCTAGACTCACTGAAGAAAAAAGAGAAAGGACACAAATAAACAAAATCAGGGATGAAAGAGGGGAAATTACGACCGATGTCACAGAAATACAAAGGACCATACAAGACTACTATGAAAAAGTATTTAACACCAAAGTTAATAACCTAGAAGAAATAAACTAGTACTTAGAAAAATACTACCTTCCTAGACTGAATCAAGAAGAACTGGAAAATCTAACTAGACCAATCAGCAGTATGGAAATTGAAACAATCATCAAAAACCTACCAAAAGTAAAAGTCCAGGACCAGATGGCTTCACCAGTGAATTCTACCAAACATTCAAAGAAGATTTAAGGCCTACTCTCCTCAAACTCTTCCAAATGATCAAAGAAGCAGCAATACTTCCAACTCATTTCATGAGGCCAATATTACTGACACCAAAACCTGGTAAGAATAACACAACAAAAGAAAACTGCAGACCAATATCTCTCATGAACACAGATGCAAAACTCCTAAATAAGATACTAGCAAACCGAATACAGCAACATATTAAAAAGATTATACACCACAATCAAGTTGGCTTCATCCCAGGGGCACAAGGATGGTTCAACATTCACAAATTGATTAATGTGATACACCACATAAACAAATTAAAAAATAAGAATTGTATGATCATATCGACAGATGCAGAAAAAGCCTTCGACAAGATACGGCATCCATTTATGATCAAAATACTTAACAAAATTGGTGTAGAAAAAAAGTACCTTGACATAATAAAGGCCATGTGGGATAAAGCCTCAGTCAACATTATACTTAATGATGAAAAACTACAAACCTTCCCTCTAAGAGCAGGAACAAGGAAAGGCTGTCCACTATTGCCACTCTTATTCAATATAACATTGGAGGTCCTAGCAAGTGCAGACAAGAGAATGATATAAAAGGCATCCAAATGGGAAACGAAGAAGTCGAACTGTAACTATTTGAGGATGACATGATTCTGTATATAGAAAACTCTAAAGACTCCACAAGAACACTACTAGAAACTATAAGCAAATACAGTAAAAGTCTCTGGATACAAAATCAACGTTCAAAAATCCACAGCGTTCCTATACTCTAACAATGAAGTGTCAGAAAAGGAAGTGGAAAAAACAATTCCTTTTGCAACTGCAACAAAAAGTATAAAATACCTAGGAATAAATTTAATGAAACATGTGAAGGACCTATATAATGAAAACTACAAGACCTTATTTTTAAAAAAAATCGAAGAAGATGAAAAGAAATGAAAAGATATTCCATGTTCTTGGATTGGGAGAATCAACATAGTTGAAATGACCTTATTACCTAAAGCATTATACAGATTTAATGCAATCCCCATCAAAATCCCATCAGCATTTTTTAAAGATATAGAACAAAAAATCATCAGATTTGTATGGAAGCACAAAACACCTCAAATTGCCAAAGCCATCCTGAGAAAAAAGAACAAGGCTGGAGGCATCACTCTGCCCGACTTCAAATTATACTACACAGCAAGAGTAATCAAAACGGCATGGTATTGGCAGCAAAACAGAGACACAGACCACTGGAACAGAATCGAGAGTCCAGAAGTAAACCCATATTTATATGGACAAATAATTTTCAACAAAAAAGCCAAACATGTACAGTGCAGAAAGGAAACTTTCTTCAATAAATGGTGCTGAGAAAACTGGAAAGCCACCAGTTGTCTATTACCACACACCAAAATTAACTCAAAATGTATTAAGGACCTGAATGTAAGACCTGAAACAACAAAAAGCATAGAAGAAAACATAGGAACTAAACCCAAGGACCTTGGACTTAAAGTGGATTTTATGAATTTGACCTCAAAAGCAAGGGGAGTAAAAGCAAAAATAAATGAATGGGACTACATCAAACTAAAAAACTTCTGCTCAGCAAATGAAACCGTCAACAAGGAAAAGAGACAACCATCCGAATGCGAAAATATATCTGCAAGCGACACCTCTGATACGGGCCTAATATCCAAAATATACAAAAAACTCATACAACTCAATTACAACAACAACAACAAAAAAAAAAAATGATCCCATCAAAAAATGGGCAGAGGACCTGAACAAACACTTCTCCCCAGAGGACATACAAACGGCCAACAAATATATGAAAAGATGCTCAACGTCGCTAGCTATTAGGGAAATGCAAATCAAAACCACAACAAGATACCATCTCACACCTGTTAGAACGGCTATAATCAACAGGACAAGCAATAACAAATGTTGGAGAGGTTGTAGAGAAATAGGAACCCTCATACACTGCTGATGGGACTGCCAATTTGTACAGCCACTATGGAAAACAGCATGGAGGTTCCTCGACAAACTAAGAATCGATCTACCATATGATCCAGCCATCCCTCTACTGGGTATACCCCAAAGACTTGAAAACTCGTATCTATACCGATATCTGCACACCAATATTCATAGAAGCATTATTCACGGTGGCAGGACATGGAAGCAACCGATATGTCCTAGGATAGATGATTGGCTAAAGAAGCTGTGGTACATATATACAATGGAATACTACTCAGCCATAAGAAGAGATGAAATATCGCCATTTGCGACAACGTGGATGGACCTCGAGATGATCATGCTAAGCGAAATAAGCCAGACAGAAAAAGTTGAAAATCACATGATATCACTTATATGTGGCGTATAAACCTAAAAGCAACAAATGAGCAGGGCAAACAAACAGAGACTCTTGGACATGGACTATAGACTAGTGGTTACCAGAGGACTGTAGAATAGTGGTTTGTAGTGGGATGGGGAAGGAGAGGGGAGGTAGATGGGGTAAAGGGGTCAAATATGGGTAGGGGTTGGGGAAAGCTGAAGTGGGTAAAAGGGATTAAATATATAGTAACTGAAGGAAACTGGACTTTTGGTGGTAAACACACAATGGAATATACAGATGTCAAATGATAATGTACACCTGAAAGTTATATGATTGTTAACCAATGTTAATTTAAAAAAAAAAAGAGAGAGAGATAAAGGAACAAGGTAAGTGATACCATTAGCAAGCAATCAGATAAAGCCAGAACATGGAATACTTTATAGGTAAATGACCGGTTTCTCCAACAAACTGATGGCATAAAAATAAAAATAAAAAATTTAGAAAAAGAATCAGACTTAAGAGCTATAACAACAAAATCAGTATATGAACACTATGGGATCTGGGTTTGAGAATTTGACTTGAAAAAGACAATTTTTAGGTAACTGAAAAAACCTAAAAATGAACTAGACTTTGGATGACAAAGAATTTTTAATTATTCTGTTTGGTATAACCAAATATTCTTATTAGTTACAGATGTATACTGAAACATTTTAGTAAAATGGTCTATCTCTGATTTGCTTTAAAATACTCAAAAAATCTGTTAAAGGGAGGAGAGGACATATGAAAAATTAGCAAAATGATAGATAACTACTGAAGCTAGCTAAAAATACATGAAATTTCATTTTACTATTTTTCTTAGTTTTGGTATATTTGAAAACTTCCATAATAAAAAAAAATTAGGGGGTACTGCTCTCAGGGGAGTTAACATACAGTAAAAATTAAAAACATCTGACCCAAGGGTATATCAGATAAGGGATTATGAAGCTGTAGTTCTTCCTAAAGATCAGAAAATGTTTCAGGCTTCTGTGGTAAATGTTTCAAGAACTTTACATTTCCACTAAGCCTACAGCATTATCCCACAACCAGGCTAACTGCATGAATTACCAATTACATCAGCTAATTTAAAAATGATAAAGAGCAGCTTTGAAAATAAATGAGTCTAATTTTTGCCATGTCACAAATGTTATACTGTTGGTTACATGTATGCTTCAGCAAGAATGAATGCAAGACTAATGAAAATCCCATCACTGATACTAAAACATAATTAAAATATTGTAAAAGCAGGCCACTTAAACTTGATTTTTACCTCCTTTTGTTTAAAAAGGTATTATCAGCAATCAGCTCTGAGATCAGTTTCTGTTACTGTATTCAGAATATGCCAACACAACCTGTGCTCCAAAACTTGGCAGGCCCAAAGCAAATGCTTCCACTTCAAACCAGATAAACAGAATCACTACCTGTGATATAAGACATATATAATAATACGTGATATATTGTAGCAAAGTTCTATAACTTTTATAACCTATAAAACACTCAATTTAGAAATTTTCCTATCAGTTCTTTCAAGAATACAAGTGGTCAATTTATAACAAGGGTAAGCTTATTTTCCTAAACATGAAACTGTTAATCTTTCTGAAATCATGACATGTGATTCCAGATATTAAGACTTCTTGACTGCCCTCCTCTAAATTCTTCAAGTGTATTTAACAATGGCTTTGCTCAAATGAGAAAATGGTTGTTTTTAATCAAATAAAGTCCTCAGTGCTATTTTAGGCTGTTTATCTTCTTCTAATCATATACCTAAAATATATGTGTTTTTGTGTTTGGACATGTCTTACACATATCCTTGTAATTGTGTAAATATATACACACATACATATCGAATACTGTCATATATTCCCATGTTATTGTTCTTCTGTTAAAGAGTACATACTGTACAATATAAATAGCCTGCTTTTACCACAATGTAAGTTTTTATTACAAATGAAGCTGTGATGAAATTCCTTTCACATAAATCTTTATTTCCATCTCTGACTACTTCCTTAAATTCTTAGATTTAGCATTGATCAAAGTGTATGAACACTTTGAAGGCTCTTGAGAAATATCACCAAATTGTGCCTCCAGAGAGGCTGTATCAATTAACCCATTTTATTTAATCCTTCGCATAATTTTTTAGACCTTTGCCAATGTGATGGGAGAAAGTAACAATACATATTTTAATTTGTATTACTTATTAACAAGTGAGAAAAAAATCTTCCATATTTCTTGGCTATTTGCATTTCTACTAAGAAATGCCTTTTTTGCCAACTGGATTATAAAACCTCTTTGTATATGAAAATATTAACTTTTTACCTGTTATATATGCTTCAAATATTTTTCCTAATTTGTCAAATATCTTTTTGCTTTGTTTCTGTTGTGTTTTATAGTACAGAAGTTTTTTTCATTTTTATATGCTCAATCTAGAAACCAGTGGAGCAACTAATTAGAGATGTGGACTTTGAGTTCACAAACTACATTAAAAACCTGGTTTAAACACTTTTTAGATATGTGAAAATGGGCAAACTACCTAATATTTCTAAGAGTCGGTTTCCTTCTCTATAAAATGGAGATACTGCCACATAAAACATAGAGCTATTATGAGGATTACATTCATTCATTCCTTCATTCACTCTTTGTTTCCTACCATGTCTGTCAGGCAAATAATAAGCATTAATTAATAGCAGCTATTATTACTATCATTAAAAGACATTACATATTAATTTTTGACAGCAGTTCTCAAACTTAAATGTGCATAAAAATCACTCAAGACCCTATTTTAAAAAAAAAAAAAAAAAAAAAAAGCAAAAACCTAGATTCCTAGGCTTAATTTCCAGTTTTTGATTATGTAAGTCCAGGATGAGGCTGTAAAACACACTCCTAATAAGCATCATCAGGGAATTCTGAGGCAAGCAATCCAGGAATACTCCAAAAAAGAAATACTTGTTCAAGGATTCTGCCTTTGGCAATAGACTGGGAATATCCTTCCTCATGCCACAATAAGTAAATACTGACCTATATTTTCTCCTACATCCTTATGGGTCCTTTTAAAATTATTTAATCCATCTAAAATATATTTATTATATTGTGGCTAATATATTTTATTATATACTGGCTGTCTCTCAGCACCATTTGTTGAATAGTCACCCTTCCCCCTCTGATTTGAAAAGATCTCCTCTACCACCAAGAAACTCTGAGTTTCCACTGCTCTACCACATGTTTTAATAAGTGGTAAGGAAAATCCCCTCATTACTTTTGCTTTTCAAAATTTTCTTGCTCATAATCTTGCCTGTTTGATTTGCCAAACAATTTTTTTCTGTGCTCAATAAATATTTATTGACTTAAGAGAGGCAGTGGAATTTACAAATAGAAATTAACTTCATAATAATTCCCCCAAAGTCTCACTGAGATTTTGCTTGGAATTACATTTAAAATCTGAAATTAATTAGAAACAAATAATGTCTTTCCATTTCCAGTCTTTTAATATGCAAGTATATTTTCTTTATAAAGACCGCTTAGTAACTATATTCCTTGTTTTATACTTCCATTATAGACAACTCAGATTGCTTAGGATCTGATCTAAGTTCTAACCTCTACTAGCTTGTGTGAGAAGAAAATAATGTATGTAAAATGTGCAGTACAGAGAGAAAATGTTCGATGAATGTTAGCCAATATTAGTAACAATAAAATTAATGACACCATTCTCTATATTTTCTAACTGGTTACTGTTTATTTACAGGGAAGTCCTGGTATTTGCTTATTTATCAATGATCAAACATATCCCCTGAACTTTCTTATTATTCTTAACAGTTTTTTAGTTAGTTCTCTGAGTAAGAATACTAGTTGCTTAAATTTTTTAAAAAATAGCAAAACGAAAGACAAAAAAAAGTTTTAAAATATCGCCAAAAAAATTAAAAGGCAAATGAATTGGAAAATTTTCCAATAGTACATATAAGTAATTTATAGCATCTACCTATTAGTTAAAAAAAAAAAAAAGCATTCAATAAGCTGTACTGAAACAAATGGTTGGTTATAATTAAAAACGTTTAAATTGAATTCTCAATTCAAACCATATGCCAATATAAATACCAGAAATAACAAAAAACATCAAAGCTCAAAATCAAATCTTAAAAATTCAGACCACTCTTAGCAGCACTATTTATAATAGCCAAAAAAAAAAAAAATACTGAAACTAACCCAAATTTCGTTTTAAGTAAATGTCATTTTTTTTTAATTTACTTATTTATTATTTATTGCCTGCTTTCCCCAACCTGCCACCCCCACTACCAACCCACACTAGAATATAAGCTCCAGAAGAGCAGGGACATTTTTGATTCCTCCACTGATATATTCCAAGATTGTTTACCTGGCAAAGAGGAACAATCAGTATCTGCTGAAAGAACTGTTCATCAACAGAATAGATAAGCTGTAGTATATTCGGATGATGGAATACTACACAGTCGCAAAAATGAACATCAGTTACATACACCATCATGGATCACTCTCAGATACTGAGCAAAAAAAGTTTCAGAATAACACATATGGCATACAACGCAAAATTATAAAAAATAAATATGAAGTGTTTAAGGTAGTTTCCCAATAGAAAACCCGAAGAGAGGCAATTAGGTCTATATTTTGAAAAATATAAAAACTACAAAAATACATTTATTTTATAGTTCACAAAAGTTAGTCTATTATTTCAATAAACATTTCTTGGTGGTTACTTAAAAAAGGGAAGGGGAAAAAACCTCCACATCAACTCACTTGCAAAAAAGAGAATGGAAATCCAATCCCAAAGTAAAATAGTCAACAGGAATAAAGGAAAGTCAAACATACCTATAAGTTCAGGTGGGTTTCTTTCATTAAACCGCTCACATAGACGAATAAATGTCTCCGTATTCTCAGCTGTAGGGCATTCACCATGTCTAGTAATATGAAAAAAAATTTTTTTAAAGAAGAGATTACAAATTTCAGCAAAAGGTTTCAATCTTAAAGAATTTTAATACATGACTTACCCTTTACACTGAAGTTTTATATATTTGATTCCTTCTTTTTCTATGTCATTTCTGTCATAGAACCTTGAAGTATTTGTCAGATCCACCAGCAAGCCCATTTTAACCTTAAAAAAAAAAAGGTCAGACTTATTAGTAACTGAACTTGTTCCAAAACAGGTTGACTAAATGACAATACTCCAGTTCATCCAGTTCATCCATCTATACTGTAGGAGATTTTATGTTCACTCTGCCAATGAATTATTAACGATGTAAGTACCACTTATCCAAGTCTTATTCAAGGCATTAGGACTTAGAAGGCACTACAAGAAATAAATTAACTCCCCCAAAAATAAAGGCACAAAAACATAAGCAAAACAGACTCCACTTCAACATCATAAAAGTCTACCTAAAAAAAGCAAACACTGATATAGTTTTCTGTATGTCACTTACCCCTACGATTTATTAGACAAGAGGCTAGAGCAGGGATAGTATCTATCTGAAATACACCCTACCCGAGCACACATCAATCCAGCATTCCAAGCAACCATCAGTAGTATATCATATATAAGGCAGTTAAATTCTAAAACAAGTATACAGGGTAAAAAGTGTATAGTCAAAATTCCCTTGTAAATTCTTTAAATAATCAATAAATAACAGTATGCATGGCTGTATCTGTGCATCTCGTTGAAGACCTACTCCTAAATCTCAGCCAGTTTTTCTTCCTGCGTTGGAACAAAAACCGTTTTCTTCTGTCAAGTGCTAACTGACATAGTTGGCTTGTGTTCAGGGGCCATGTGGTTTGAAAAATCTTAAACAACTAGAATCACATTCAGCCTGGCAAGACAGTCTTGTCAAGAAATGTACACCTGAACTGAGCCAAAAAGAAAAAAAAAAAATAACAGTTAATCATACATCTTCCACCTCATTCTAAAGCATATATTCTCTGGGAAGTATGGCAAGAGAAATAATCTATACTCTCTAAATTGTTATTTTTCTCTCTTTTGCTGTTATTGCATTTTTGAGTACCTATTGTTGGATTTGCCTAAATGAGAATAGTCTACATAATAATTCGATTCCTTTGTTATGGGGGTGGGGGGGATGATGAAAACATTTAAATTTCACACATAATAAAACAGACAAAATTGTGTGCTTTAAAATATAACTAGCTGCCAAAATGTGCTCTACTGATTTTTCCAGATTCCTTAGCTTGTGTGTAGGTGAGAGACATGTCCATGAATCAGATTAGCTCTTACTTTCAGGAAATGTATTTTTACATTTTAATGGTATTTTCTATAATTTGCCACCTCTGGACCTAATTTTCTACCTACAGCTTCTGCAGTGATCTTAATTCCTTCAGAGGTATATATTACCAAATACAAAGATTCAGATACTATATTACAACTTCTTAATGAGTTAGAATTAGAACCCATGTTGTTTATCTCCAGGTTCAAAACGAGAAGTGAATGTAAAGTAAATCTCTAACCATGAAGCAAAGAAAATAGTATTACCTCACAGAGTTGTTTATGATGTTTAAATGAAGTCCTTACTCTGTGTCAAGCACTATTCTACATGCTTTACATGCACTAATTTTATATACAGGTAAGAAAACTGAAACATGAAGAGACTACGTAACTTGCCCACAAAGCTGTAAGTGACAAACTGGAATTAAAACCCAGTCTCTCTGGTTACTAAGTCCAAGTTCTTAGCATACTGCCTAAGAAATATTTAATGCCGTATATATGTTAACTATGACTTTTAATAAAATTGATAACGAAAATAAAAATTTTAAGTTTATGAGCTACAATAAAAGATATAAAGAAAAGACTCAAAACTACACCAAGAAAAGAGATGAGTAGAAGGTTTTCAAAATCTAAGTGATCAGAGAAGTTTTACACATAATGAGTACTAATATTTGTTGTATGTACTAATACATAGCATACCAAGAGTATAAAATAGAAGAGTAACAAAGATTGTTGTTATGAGTTGAATTATGTCCTAACTTCCTATGAATATGACCTTATTTGGAAATAGGGTTAGAGTCTTTGCAACTGTAATCAAGTTAAGATGAAGTCATACTGGATTAGGTATCCTTTTAAGAGAAAAATTTGGACACAGATACACATCAGAAGAACGTCAGCGAGGGAGAGAGGACTGATGGAAGTGCAAGCCATGGAATGCCAAGATTGTTAGCAATCAGGAGAAGCTAGGAGAAAAGAATGAAAAACATTCTCCCTCCAGGCCTCCAGAAAGAACCAACCTCAACAACACCTTGATTTGGAACCTATAGCCTCCAGAACTGTGAGAGAACAAAGGTCTGTTGTTTTAAGCCACCCAGTCTGTGGTAACTGGTTACAGTGGCCCTAGGAAAATAATACAATCAGTATTATGTCAGAATAATATTAAAAAATTACAAAGTTTCATTTAGGAAAATAATCTGGCACATTCTTATAAAATTAACCACGCACTCAGAAATCATATTCTTGGGTATTTATCCCAGAAAAATGAAAACTTACATTCACACAAACACCTGTACATGAACATTCAGAGCAGCTTTGTTCGCAATACCCCACAACTGGAAACAACTCAAAATGGCTAAAATGTTATTTAACCATTCAACAGAAGAATGGTTAAATTCTAATACATCCATAAACTGAATATTATTCAGTAATAAAAAGGAACAAACTTTCTGTTGATACATGCAACAATTTAGATAGACCTCAAGGGCACTATGCTTAGTGGGGGGAAAAAAGCCAATCCCAAAAGGTCATATACTATTTTATTTCATTTACATAAAATTCTCAAAATGACCAAACAATGGAAATGGAGAACAATTAGCAGTTACCTGAGGGGAAGGGGCTGGGAAGAGGGTCTACTATAAAGGGGTAGTGTGAGGGAGTTCCTTTGTGGAGATGGAACAGTTCTATAACTACCGACATAAATCTGTACATTGACTCAAACTGCAAAAAACCATGCACACATACACACAAATAAATGCATTTAAAAACTGGTAAAAACTAAACAAAGTCTACAGTCAAGTCAACAGTTCTGTACCAATGTCAATTTCCTGCTTCTGATACTATACTGCCATTATACAAAATGTCACCAGAGGGAAAAACTGGGTGGAGGGGTCATAGAACTCCGTGTACAATATTTGCAATATTTCAAAGTAGAAGATTGGGTTTTTTTAAGCCACCTGAAGAACAAGAGTGGGACAAAGTACATTAAATCAGTATCAAAATGTTTTGTTTCTTACCTTCAGACTCTTTAGGTAATTTGAGAGCATACTGGGATGGAACCGATTTTCTTCAGCAACTTGACTATCATATCTTGGTCCTAACATTGTCTTCAGAGGTAAGAATCTTCCTAAACAACATGAGAATGGGTAACAATTTTCATTAAAAAAAAAAAAAAAAAAAAGTTCCAAGTTAAAATTCTATTAGCAATTCTCAAAATCACTCTATTAAAATGTTTTAAACTGTTCATGAAGTACTCTCGATCTAAACTATACTTTTAAAAGGTATTGCCTTAGAACTTTTAAGGACAACATAAATTCTAGAAATTGACAATCAAATATAATAGCAAAAGAGAAATTCCCAGTTAATGGAACTTCCATAAAGACGCTTAAGTTCTTAACCATTACATTAAAAGTTATTGCCTTAAAACCTTTAAAGATACGGTACTAGAGAATTGATAATGAAGTGAATCAAACTGATTCTTTAAAATTCCTAATTATACCTTTTTAACATGAGCTTGGAATTTTCTCCCTCTTATGGACCTTATCCTACATCTCAGAATAAGAATTATGCTGAGAAGCATGCTAACCAAAATCACTCTACAAACAACTATCAGTGATTATAATTTCAGCAAGACTGAATGACCTTTTTGGCCTTCTTTTCTGAATCACAATATAAGCATAGGGGAAGTCACCTTATATAATCAATTTTTAAATCACCTATTTTTAGCTGATTTATATTTTAAAACACAATAAAATCAATGAGAATAAATATCTAAAATACATCTGAGTGAAATCTTAACATCTGTTCAGAGGCTTTAACCTAAATTTCAGAAGCAAATAATTTTTTTTAAATCTTTTTCTACAAGACCACTCACGATCACTAATAACCTCCACACTGCAAAATCCAAAGGTCAATTCTCAGTTCTCAAACAACTAATCACTTTAATTCAAGAGAGCTTTTGAAACATTTTTTGCACTTGGCTTTGAGGACACCCATCCTCCTGGTTTTCCTCCTATCTCTCTGGCCTCTCCTTCTCAGTCTCCTTTACTGGCTCTTCTTTATCTCACTGATCCCTCAATGTTTTGTCCCAGGGCTGTCCTTGGACCTCCTTTCTATCTTACACTCACTCTTCTGGCGTCTCATCTAGTCTCATAACTTTAAAAGCCATCAATGTGCTGATGACTCACAAATGTGTATCTCCAGCCCGAACCTCTCCCTTAACTCTAGACTCCGATATAAAACTGCCTGACTTAGTCTCTACTTAATATCTAACAGTAGTCTCAGATTTGATATCCAGATCTGAGCTCTCAATACTCAAACTCCCAAAGCTACTCCTCTCATGGTCTTCCCTATCACAGCAAATGGTAACATCATCTTTTTAGTAGCTTAGGCCAAACTCTTTAGTTATCCTTGATCTCTTTCTTGCACACCCCACATTCAATCCATCAGCAAATCCTATCACATATATCTTAAAAATATATCCAGAATCTGATCATTTTTCACCACCTCTACCATTATTTCACCTAGATCATTATACTTCATTTAGTTTATTTAACAGATATTTAATGACCGCCTATTATGTATGTACGAGGCATTGTTTTAGGTGCATGGAATACATTAGTGAAGAGAAAAAAAGAAAACATAAAATCTCACCCTGATAGAGCTTTGACTCTACTGGGAAAAGATAAACTGTAAACAATAAACATAATAAATAAGTAAAAAATATGGTATAAGATTCATCCCACTAGACCCTCTCTCCAACTATCTAGCAAACTTCTATTTATTCAAGATAATTAATGTATTAGCTCCTCTGGGAAGCCTTCCCTGATTCCCTTCGTCCTACGCATGTCCTCTTCCCCAACTTCAAACAAAGGATTAGGTTCATTACCTCTGGTATCCCATAATATTCTAGAATACAGTCACTATTCTATTTATTACAACAGAACTGTGTTTAAAAGTGATGGTTTGCTACTCCTGAGACTATGTGCTGTTTAAGATGAGGGACTATATCATAATCATCTCCCTAGCCCCAAGGAGCAGCACAAAGTAGATACTCAAATATCTGTTAACTAAAATGACTTCAAAGTCACTATCACAAAACTGTCTCATGTTTATATTCTCAGTTAGTTCCTAGTAAGTTCTTCAGATATAGTAGGCACAAAATAATTTTATGTTGAATGATCTTTAAGAAATGTGAAGTCGTTTTCTTCAGTATTCACCTGAAATCTGTCACTCAGAAGGAAAATAAAAGAATTCTTCAGAAATAAGGCTTGGCCCTATCTCCAAGAGCTCTCTTCTCCTTAGAAATCTGGTTTGATTAGAGAAGTTGACCTTATAGTAGAACAGACTATATATAATTAATACCTTATTTCTGATACAGGAAAATGATAATGTTCTAGTACTAATAAAACGCATCCTAATGTTTACAATGAGAAAATTTAATTTAAGTAGGCATAACACTTTCCTACAGATGCAAAATATCAAATTAAGCAATAAGCATGGATTACTTTAATAATCAAAAAACATTAAGAAGAAAAACTAAGAGGAGGTAGAGAACGGGAAAAGGAATGATTCCTTACTTTTCGCTACAGCTTACAAGAATACAGCTAGTAATTCTTGCTTGGCTACTATAAAATACTGCTAAGCATTCATTTCCAAAATTCACAATGTGGCATGAATGCTTCTAGGACACAGAAAGACAGAACTTTAAAGGAAATTCAAAGACACATCGGAATTCTGTGTTGCATTCGCTTTACTTTCTAATAAGCATCACAAGCTGAAGCACTATTTATTTCTAGTAATGATCCAGTTTGTTTGTCAGGAGGCCTGTGATTCCATCCAGGGACCACAGTCAATCAGATAAGTGAGCTTAGTGACTCGCTGAACAATAATAATTAAGAATCCAGCTTTTGGGGGCCAAAATAGTCCAATACAATAAAAAGGAAAAACTTTATGCCTGACTCTTCATACCCGGCAGTGGGAGGAGGGGAAAAAGGCATACATCTGTTTCTCAGAGGGATATAAAGCTACCTGGAGCTCAGCATCGCTTCTGCTGCTATGGACCCCAGTCAGTGCTACATTAGTCTAACGATAAGTCAGTATTCTGATATGTCACTGCTATCCTGCAGACCATATTAAAATTTTGATTATTAAAATGCTTTCCTAATTCAAAAAAATTTCACTTTGACAAAAACTACTTTATGATTGTTTTTCTCACAAATCAGCAGAGCAAATAACAAATGAAAGCATCTGGGAAACAAGCTCCAGGCTAGAAAAGAAGCTAAATATGTGAGTTTAGAGGTGTCTTCATAACTCCAGAGAGAAACCCACATATAAAAAGAAAGGATTCAACATCAAATTAGAGATGGTAATGGTAAAACATGTCAAAATGACTGGAGTAAGCTCTATAAAGAAAACATAAAGAATTGTGATCAATTCATTTGAGGAAAATACAACAGTTATCAAGAACTGTTTTCATTACAAATGAAAATGGATTCAAAAAATTGTTAGAACATAAAGAAAATTATTTTTCATTAAAGAAAAACATTTTCTCACCTTAAGACTTGCTTAGATTATCTTTCAGTAACACTTTTACCCATCGTTTATATGGCTCTACTACTAAAGTTTTTATATAAAATGTGAAGAAAAGCTGACAAACTAGAAGCAGCAGAAAATTTGAATAAAAAATGACTTACAGCATCTCCTCTTCCAACGATTTTATATAACTAAACATAGTATATATATATATACTCATGGCCCACCACAAAAACCTTTCATTTTTGTTTCAAAACACCATCTAGAAAAAGCATACATCCAAAAAGAGGGCTTATATTTACAATACATAAAGAACTAACAACTGAAAAATAAGATAAGCAACCCAATTTTAAAATCAGCAAAAGATTTGGACACTTTACAAAAGAACATATGTGAATTGCCAGGAAGCACATGAAAAGACACTCAACATGAAACCACAATAAGATATTATTAATCACCTATTACAGTGGGTAAAATTAAAAAGACTGATCACACCAAGTGTCGGAGAGGATGTTGAGCAAAAGAACAACCATATATTAATGATGGAAATGTAAAATGTTAAGACTTTGATAAAGAGTTTGGCATTTTTTTAAAAGATTAAATATATACCTGTTATAATATCCATTGCTATCCTAGAAATTTACATAAGTGAAAGCATACGTCTATACAAAGAATTGCATATATAAGTGTATTTGTAATAACCAAAAACTGAAAACCCTAATGACCATCGACAAGTGAATGAATAAACAAATTATGCTGTATCCATAACAATGGAATACTACTCAGCAATAAAAAGGGATGAATTATTGCTACATGAGAACATGGATATATATCTCAAAAGAATAATGCTGAGTGAAAGAAGCCAGAGATGTCCCCTCAAAGAGTACATACCAAATGTTTCTCCTTATTTAAAAATATATAAAAATTCAAATTAATCTATAGTGACAAAGCAGATCAGTGGTTGCCTGAGGAGGGAGAGATTACAAAAGGGCAGGAGAATTTCTGGGGTGATGGGTTATGTTCACCACCCTTGCGGTAATGGTTTCATGGGTTGTTTCATAGAATGTGTGTGTGTGTGCGTATAGCCGACATTTATTAAACTGTACACTTTAAAGTTTGTTATGTGTCCAACTCAACAAAGATGAAGAAATACACAATAATAAGTCATTTTAACAAATTGTTTAAACTGCATTCTCTTGCCGATCCATTACACCGCAGGGAACTGCTCCGGTTCTTTAGCCTTCCTCTACCTCAAGCGCGACACTTGTTCCTTCCCCTTCCAAGTACCCTGAAAGGTTCACGAACTTATGATTAAGCTTCAGAGTATTGCCCACTGCACTCGGGTCCTCAGCTCCTGTCACACAAACCTCCAGTCCTTCCTGTCCGCAATACTTAGCCTTACTGTATAGTGACAAGTGCCCCCACACACCGCCCCACCCGCCTCCAGTCCAAGTTCCCAAACACTCCCCCACGCAGCTTCATCGAACCAAGCACATCTCGGTCATTAAATACCACTAGAAACACAAACACGGAAAGCTGCGACCCTCAAACGGCCCGGCCACCCCAGGACTGCCGGTGGGCGGGGACTCGAACACCCCTCTCGGGATTACCTGCCACCGGCTGGCCCCTCCGCGGACAGTTGAGCCACCGCGGCGGGATCTTGTTGTGAGCCATGTCTCGGAGCTACGCAGAGCCGCCCCTTCGCCAACGCTCACCGCCTCTGCCGCCGCCTCCTGGCGGTCTGTTCCACACCAGAGGTGCGCAGCACCCGAACCCCCGCAGAGGTCCGAATTCTAGCCGCTCCTACTTGGATAACGTCAGGGACTGCGCGCCACTTTCATTCAGGCTCAATTCCATAGCTCTAAGCGAGCCCACAATGCACCTCTACTTCCGCCCCCCAACGCCCCACCCTCTTCTTTCCGAGGTCAGAGGGGAAAAAAGGGAAGCTCCGCGGAGGGATGGGAAGGAGTTAAGGCCCAAGCGAATGAGGGGGATGAGTTTTCTCTCGCTCCGCCCCGCCGAGAGCCCGGCGCGCTCATAAACAGTTTGCGCAGGCGCAGTTGCTCTCGTACGGGCTGGAGGGACGGCGTCCATTTTGTTTTCGCCTCCCGGCAGCCGGTAGAAACCGCCGGAGAAGAGAAGAGCACACTCTTTCCGTGCGTAGACTGGGCCGCAGCTTTTCTCAGGGCATCAACTTTATTAATGAAAGAGGCCTTCCTGCAGTTATCGCACAGCTCAAGAGCCTGATCGCCCTTTTTTTGGCCAAGCTTGGCGTCCCGACGGTTTCTGAATTTGATTTGGAATTTGGTAAGTTTTCCCGAAGGAGAATTAGGGAAAGCAATTTTAGAGTAATTCCAAGGACGCGTGATTAGAGTGCCAGAAATGAATTTCTCTTCCGGGGGGAGGCGGGAGTACTTCTAAGGATCTATTAAATATCTGAAATTAAGTCAAAAACGTTTGTTAAAAGAGTTTTGTTTGGCTCTTTTTGTACCCAGCGCAGCCATGGCTCGTGGTCCCAAGAAGCATCTGAAGCGCGTAGCAGCTCCAAAGCATTGGATGCTGGATAAACTGACGGGTGTGTTTGCTCCTCGGCCATCTACTGGTCCCCACAAGCTGAGAGAATGTCTCCCTCTCATCATTTTCCTGAGAAACAGACTGAAGTATGCCCTAACAGGAGATGAAGTGAAGAAGATTTGCATGCAGCGGTTTATCAAGATTGATGGCAAGGTCCGAACTGATGTAACCTATCCTGCTGGTTTTATGGATGTCATCAGCATTGACAAGACCGGAGAGAATTTCCGACTGATTTATGACACCAAAGGTCGCTTTGCTGTTCATCGTATTACACCTGAGGAGGCCAAGTACAAGTTGTGTAAAGTAAGAAAGATCTTTGTGGGCACAAAAGGAATCCCTCATCTGGTGACTCATGACGCTCGCACCATCCGCTACCCCGATCCTCTCATCAAAGTGAACGACACCGTTCAGATTGATTTGGGGACTGGCAAAATTACCGATTTCATCAAGTTTGACACTGGTAACCTGTGTATGGTGACAGGAGGTGCTAACTTGGGAAGAATTGGGGTGATCACCAACAGAGAGAAACACCCTGGCTCTTTTGATGTGGTTCATGTGAAAGATGCCAATGGCAACAGCTTTGCCACCCGCCTCTCCAACATTTTCGTTATTGGCAAAGGCAACAAACCGTGGATTTCTCTTCCCCGTGGCAAGGGTATCCGCCTCACCATTGCTGAAGAGAGAGACAAGAGACTGGCCGCCAAACAGCAGTGGGTGAAATGATGGCTAGGTGACAGATTGGAAAAGTCTTTGTACCTAATTAAAGATAAATATAGCATGAAGAAAAGTTTTGTTTGTACATTTCTAGAGCAAAGTGTCAAAGTGTACTTGGGAGTCTCAGAAAGTTCATGTCTCAAAATTACTAATGTGTCTAATTGACAAAGGAGGAATCACCCACACTTTGTGGTGGTTGGTGGTGGTGATCTCCTTTGCCTTATCAAATGGTCTTTCCATTCCAGTTAAGCAGGGGTGATTAGAAGCATTTTATAAACACTGGTAATAAGGCTTTCTTTGTGTAGTTGACTAAAGTATTAAATATAAGCTGGATGATGGTAAATTGTAATGTAGCAGCTTGGCCTTAAGCACCAAGCTCTATTTGAATTGCAAGAGTGAAGTTTAGGGGAATATATCTTAAAGGATCAGTGGGAATCCTTAGCAGCTCAGCACCTATATGCTTGGGCCCTCTCAGTATGAGTCAGTTCTCCCATAAATAGAAAGGGCCCAATGGATACCTCTTTGAAAGAGCCTCACTTCTGGTCTGTCCCACTATTGTATCTGCTGAGATCTTTTAGTAAGTGTCCCTCATCCCCTGACAAGACAGAGTAAGACTTGGTTTCTTTAGCAACCAGCATCCTGCCTACATTATTCCCAATTCTCTTTGATAGCAGAGAGCATGACTCTGCCTACACCTTGATTTCAGACTTTCCAAAATGTGAAAATAAATTTGTTGTTTGTTTAAGTCAAGTTTATTGAGATATAATACAGTTTCATGACTTGAATGTATAAATCCCCAAACGTTCCCTCACACCCCTTTGTATTCCTTCCCCACTCCAAGTTCCTGGTACCACTGATTTCTGACTTGTTTTACCTTTTCTGGAATATATAAACAAAATCATATAACATGTAGTCTTCTGTGTCTGACTTTTTTCTCTTAGTGTAATGCATTTCAGATTATGTTTTAAGCTACTCGGTTTGGGGTACTTTTTTATACCAGCTCTACAAAACAAATACAAGGCCCTACAAAAGCTGGATCTACCCCTATTCTACCCGTGCTCTCTGGCTCTAAAGCTCTTGGATCCAGTGTCCTCTGTACCAAAATCCCTGGCCCTAGTATAAATGCAGACAACTTTTCCCAAGCCATTTTAAATTTACTTGGTGCACTCTTGGGGTTTTAGTGCCCAAAAGTCTGTTCTACAGAACTCAGACATTGAGCCACAAATACTGGATTACCATTTACTGTAATAGCACTGGGGTCTTCAAAGCCAGAAACTGCTAGATGTCTGTCTCCTTGGGTGGCAAGCATGAATTCAAGTATCTGCTGGTATCTCCGGAATCCTCAGTGGCTAGAGGTCTGCTGTCCCTGATGTGGGATTCCACCCCAAAAAATTCCCTCAGACCCATAGGTTCATCTTCTATCAAAAGGCTCCCCCACTGTATTAGTTTCCTAGGGCTGCCAAATGGCCACAAACTGGGAGGTTTAAAACAGCATAAATTTATTCTTTCAGTGCTAGAGCCTACAAGTTAAAAATCAAAGTGTTAGTAAGATCATGCTCATTCCAAAGCCTCTAAGGAAAGATCCTTCCTTGCCCCTTCCAGCCTCTGGTAGCCCTAGGCATTCTTCGGTTCCAACCTGTCCCCATCTTCACATGGCCATCTTTCCCCTGTATCTCTGCCTTTACATGGCATTCTCTGCTATGGCTGTGTCCAAATTTTCCTCTTCATATGACAGTCATACTGGATTGGGCCACCGTAATCCAATATAACTTCATTTTAACTTGATTCCATCTGCAAAGACCGTATTTCCAAATAAGGTCACATTTACAAGTATCTCCAGTACAGTTCAACCCATAGCACCCACCCTTAACTTCTAGAGGCAGGCCCAGGCTCACAGAAACACAGGCTCTTCTGAACCCTGGGAATTTGAGTTTGTCTTCCTTTTTCAGAGAGCCATGTCATTTTTCAGAAAGTCAAAGGCTGAGACAGGCCTTAAAAGTCACCTTCCATGTCCCTCCCTCTGAATACTGCTAGAAGCTACAGAGAATGAAATATGAGCGAACTCAAATTCACCCTGTCTTCCTTCTCTCTACCAACAGTGCTGAGCCTGCTTGAAGAGTTTAAAATGTTCAGTGGCACCCTTTCAAAACTGATCTTCTCATAGGCTCCAGATATTCCCTCAGGGAACAGTAATTTCTAAAGAAAGGCCCAAATTCATGTCTGCACACTGTTAAAAGACAAACAGGCATAATATAAATGTTAAGAGTTTATTTGAGCAAAGATCTATTCTAACTGGGTAGCACCAACCCAGAAGTAGTTGGGAGGATTCCAAGGACAGGAGACAGGGGAAAGATATATACAGTATAGAGAAGGTGTGGAAGCAAAAAGAAAATTACTTGATTGGCAGTAGCTTAAAACCTAGTTGGCTGTTTGTGATTGGTTGTCCTTAACACTTTGATTTCACAACCAAGAGGCTTAAGTTTGCAGGCTTAAGTTTTGATTTATTTACATAGGCATCAATGGCATTAGAACTGCCTCAGTCTAATGGCCTCCTTGTTTAACCAATTTAACAACATCAATTTCCCAACAAGGTCTCAACATGAAATGACTCCAGTTCCAGGAGTGCTAATATACACCTAACCCTGAACAGGCTCTACACATAGAGTTCTGATTTTCTGGTGTGGAGGTGGAAAAATTAATTTTCCTCCTACCTTTCTAGGTTCTTCTGACTGGACTAATAATCAAATTAACATGAGACAGATTAACAGGAGAAAATGACCAAATATATTACATATGTACTGACAAGAGAAAAATTCTGAGATGTCCTAAATTAAATTACAGCAGGCTGGGTAGTGAAAAAAAAAAAGAGGATGTGGTTCTATAGTGTAATGGTTAGCATGTCTGCTTCACATACAGAAGGTCCTGGGTTTGTGTCCCAGTGGAGCTATGGTCAGTGGTCTATGACCATTCTACCCTGAACAAGCCTGATGTCTGATCTGGAAGCCAAGCAGGGACAGCTGTGATTAGTACTTGGATGGGAAACCACGTAGGAAGACCAGGTGCTATAGGCATAAACAATAATAAATAATTTTTTAAAAAAGAAAGACAAGAGTATTTAACTGGTTAATAACTGTAGGCCAGTTAACAAAAGACTGCTCACATTCCTGAATACATCTTGGAGCTTTAAATCAATTTCTGTAGAATCACTGGGAGCTGTAGTGATCACTAGCCTCATCATCCTGCTTATGCGTGAACTTTCAGGACTGTTGCCCATCACCAAAAAAAAATAGTAAATATTTCTTTATTGCAGACTGTGCATCTGTCATAGAACTGCTCCTGTTTCCTGTTTTTAACCCTTCTTATCTGTAGCTAATGTAAATTCTTTCAAAACAACTTTTATCGCTCTTCCTCACACATAATGTATAAGAGTTCCTTAAACTACAAGGTGGACATGTTGCCTGCTCCATCTAGCCCAGCTGCTGTTGGTTTAGACTTCACGCCCTGGACCTGGTCCTTTTCTGGGTAGCATTTGGCTCAATAAAACCTTTCTTTCAGAAAAACTTTCGGCCAGGAAAGTTTTTTAACAGTACTTACAGGTGTTCCACAAGAATATGAGACCTGAGGATACATTGGACTTTTGAGGCTTATATGCCATTCTGGACCAGGGAGAAGGATGTAGGAATCTAGGGATTTAAAGGGAAAGTAGGCAATTCACAAGTAGATGAAAAAAAGCAAACATCTGGTAAACGAATTCTTGCTGGGCCAGTTATAGGAGGCTACCAAGAAAAGCACAGTAAAGGGTAAAATTTGTTATCCAGATTTAAGTCATTGCCTTCTCTGTTGTTATGATTCTTCTGTGATTAGAAGTCATCCTTCTCTTCCTGGTATAGAAAGAGAAATACTCCCACAATGGAGATTTCCTCTATAAATGAAAATTAGAAGAGTAACTTATACTCTGTTTTCAGAGCTGCTTTGTGTCTACTATTTCTCAAAAATAATCGGTTCAAAATAATTCTTATGCCAAAGAAGCTTATTACAAGGTTGCATATTCTGCTACCCTTCAGTAGGAAATTCCAGCTCTGGCATTCTTGGAGCTCCCTGCCCTCTCGTCTAAGCCTAGAATTATATCTTGTTTCCAGGAACTCAGACAATACATCACCAAGAAAGGGATGAAAATAAAGTTGGGCCTCTTGTTTACTTAGCTCGCACTGACGCTCCATTCCAGCAGTTATCTCCTGTTCCCTAGACATACTGTGGGAAAAGGGTGTCTTTTGTGAGGCTGGAAATGCTATTATTCAGGCCTAACGTTTTGAGAAATTAATTGGGGGTGGAGACTTGATGACAAAATAGATTTATCAAATGAGGAAAACATCGAAGATGACTCCACTCTTTCTTTTCTAAATAGGAAGGTCTCCAAGTTTCCAACCAGCTCCAATAATCCTAAGCTATTATTTTTATTTTTTTAAAAAAAAAGCATAAAAGATGTATATATTGGATCATTTCTCTTTAATAGTGAGAACTTGGAAGTATTTGCATTAAAAAATAAAACTATTTTCTCTACAACTGAAAACTAAACCACATGTGGCCACTAGATGGTGCAAAAAACCAGGTAATCCAACTTTCTACTGCTTTTGTTACCAAGAAAGTAGGTCAGTGAGTCAGGTTCTTCAATTACATATGTGTGTGCCTATTCCAAAAGTTCAATTTGGCCCCGGTTCACAAAATTCATAATAACAGATGTCAGCCTAACCTACAAGATGCTTAAATAACGCTGACTAGCAGGATGCCTCTGCTGTGCAGTTTATATAAGTTTCCTTCTTGGAAGATATGGAAGATTAAAAGGAAAAACAAATATTTGCTTTCTAAGCGTGACTGCCAGGACATGAAGGTTTTCAGAGACATAAATAACTATCTGCTTCTGTGTGCCATAAAAAAAAAAAAAAATCCTTCTACTGTTTAAATTATGTGAAACGTTGTCTGCCTTTCCATTTGGGAATAATAAAATTTTACATGTGAATTGTGCCTTACCTTGTACGAAGTGTTCAGAGATTTTTCTAATTTGAGCTAATCCTCACAGTTCTGTGAGGTAAACATTGCTATCATTTTATAAATAGATACATTTTATAAATAAGAAAACGGTCTTAGAGAGGTTCAGTAACTTGCTCAAAGCATTGCAGCCAGGAAGCTGAAGAACCAGGCTGTGAGCTACTGTGTGATGCTAGAACCCACCAGCAGAGGCAGGAAACCTTTGTTGCAATCCAAGCTCTGTCACCTATGCACATTAAACCTTGAAGTAAAAATATCACCTTTAAAGGCCTGGTGTTTTTATTTTCCATTTAAAAAATAATTAGATGGTTCCTAAGACACTGCAACTTAAACTTAAAAGTGTCTAATTGCTGGATTCTTATTAAAATGTAAATTCTGATTTAATAGGTCTGGTGTGGGCTTGAGATTCTCCATTTCTAACAAGCTTGTGGGTGATACCTATGCTGCTGTTCAGGGGACCACACTATCTAGCTTTCCTACTGGGGGAAGCTAATCACTAATATATGCAAAGAAAAATACGTCCCAAAACTAAGAAATGGGCAACCATATACCTGCAACAATACTTGCAGTTTGAGATATCCACTAGTAGCTGTCTATTTGAAAAGAACTGTTAGCATTGATCTATCTCTGATATCATTTTATGTTTCTAGGTTAATTAGAGCATATTAGATCCTATTGGGTAATAAAACTTTGTTGTTCCAGTTATCAGACACCAATATACCTAATCGTTTGCTTCTTAGATCAGTTGTGTTTTTAATATTGATGACAGCACGCCTGGCTTCTCAGATGGACCCTATTTCCTATGCAACATCTGATATGAAGCTAATGTCTTTGCCGTGTAAAACTATAATCTTTACCTGAGAAACACATAAAGTATCTGTTTTCCAAATAAAGAACTCCGGTATTTCTATACCATCTCTATACTAGAATATTCTTTTATCTCCTTACAGATTCCACTTATTTGCTAGGAGTTATTAAACTATAGTGTGTGCCTAAGTTCAATTGATCTGAGAGATTTTGCATTTACTCTTTGCAATGCTTTACAATTTACAAAAGCATTTTTACCTATGTTAACTCCTCTGATCCTACAAAAACTTAGTGAATTAGATTGGGAAGATATCATGTTCTGCATTGCAGATGAAGAGATGAAGCCTCCAGAAAGGTTGTGATAGATAGGAACACACCCAGTGTCTCCTAACTCTAAACCCCAAGTACCTTTCACCTCATCAACATGCTTTCCTACTCTGCCTTGTGGCTCACTGCACATATGAATCTGTGAACAAAGACTGTGGCCATGCCGTAAGAGGAAAAAAAGAAGTGGAATAAGCTTGGGATTACTTTCTGAAAATAAATGAGGAAATAAAAGTAGTAAATTGAGCTAAGTCAATTGCTAGGGAAAATTTAAGTTTCTGGTGACATATTTCAAAATTGCAGGTTTGGATTCTATAGAACCATAACTTCAAAGGTCATTGACTCACTTCTAGAATGGATATCTTAAACTGGGCCCTAGTTTTAGCTCAGATGAAGTACATTCAAGCCTACTTTCTTCATTCTACTCAGGTATCTACTGAATGCTCACTGTGTGTGAAGAAATCTAGGGGATACAAAAATTAAGCCATTTTCTTGAACCATAAAATGCTTATTATTTAATAAGGAGGGTTTATGATCTCAACTACTCATGTATTGATTCATTTAAAAATATGATTAGTACCTTGCTATGTGCCTTAGCCTATCTTAGGTGGAGAACAATGGCAATGAGCAAGACAAGATCCCTGACCTCAAGGACTTTACTTGGTCAGCATAAGATACAGAAAAAATCAGTATAATAACTGTCACAATGGAGGGCTGCCCCGGTTACCATAGAGTCACAGAGAAGGGTATCTGTCACAATCCTGAAGAGTCAAAAGAAGCTTCCTAGAGGAAGTGATGTTTAAGCTGAGCCAAGTTGGGGCAGAGGTGGGACCATATGTGCAAAGGCCTAGAAGCAATGGTGTCTGGTAAATGTTTCACAACCACCTCTCAGGAGATAGGCCTAATTTGTAGATATCATCAATTTCCTTGGTATAAATACTCCCACCATGGCAGACTTTAAGCTACCAACACGACATTATAAATACAGATTGGGGAGAGATGTGCACCATGGGCTCTCACAAAGCGGAATACAAGTTAGCTCTAGAGCACCACCACCTGGAGATAGAAGAGCAGGCATCCGGGGAATGACAGCAGCTCTGCGTGGTAGGAACACACAGAATGTGTGGGGTGAGGGCAGTGGGCAGCAGAGAGTAATGCAGCTAGAAAAGGGAGTAGTGAGGACGTGGTTCCATACTGTAGCAGTTAGCACATCTGCTTTACACACAGAAGGTCCTGGGTATGTGCCCCCGTGGAGCTATGGTCCATGGTCTATGGCCATGCTGTCTTGAACAAGCTTAATGTCTGATCTCAGAAGCTAAGCAGGGTCGGGCCTGGTTAGTACTTGGATGGGAGACCACCTAGGAAGACCAGGTGCTGAAGGCAGAAATAATAATATTAAAAGGGAGTAGTGAGAGGTAGTCGGGAAGATGACCACATGCCCCTTGAAAGGGCTTGAACTTTATCCCGAGGTAAATATGGAGTCATTTTTAGGAAAGAGAGTGAACTTGTTGAGAGTAATACCTGTAGACTAATGGGGACAGAAGCCTGATTACAGTACTCTGGTGTGCGAATGAGAAGTGATGAAGTAGACATAAAGAGTGGGGACAGGGAGGCAGACAATACCTGCACTCGCCTGTGAAGCTAAGGGAGCAAGGAGCTAAAGCAGTAACTGTTGGGTAACTTGAAGCCAAAGGGTTTGAGTCAGGGATTCTTTTAATATGAAAACAATTTTTGATTATGTTTAAATGAATATGACAAAGAACTAGTGAAAAGATGAGGGGACTCTGATGTAGAGTAAGGTCTCTGAGGACAGGTAAGGATAGGATCCCAAGTTCAGATGACCTATTACAGGGTAGAGTAATATAAGTACCATGAGATTAACCACATTTTCTTAATGCTAAAAAAGGGGGAGAGAGAGAGAGAAGAAGAAGAAGAAGAAGAAGAAGAAGAAGAAGAAGAAGAAGAAGAAGAAGAAGAAGAAGAAGAAGAAGAAGAAGAAGAAGAAGAAGAAGAAGAAAGAAGGAGTGGGGGGAGAGAGAGAGAAAGGAGGAAGAGGAAGAGGAGGAGGAGGAGGAGGAGGAGGAGGAGGAGGAGGAGGAGGAAGAGGAGGAAGAGGAGGAGGAGGAAAGAAACCCAAAGCAGTGCTTTGAGAGCAAAACCTTTGTTCTACTCAGTACTTTATCCCCAGCACGTAGAACAATGCCCAGAACAGGTGCTCACCAAGTATTTGCTGAGTGAATTAATACATGAATGGATTAAAAATAACCATTAATTAGACACACTTTGTGATACGAATGTGAAAAAATTTTCACACATATTTTCTTTAATTCTTACAACTCTGAGGTAAATGATTATTTCCATTTTACAGCTGAGGAATGTGAAGCTTAGAGACATTTAGAAATGGAGTTCGGGGAATCCGTCCCGCACACCAAAAAAAAAATATGCTGCTTTGGCATGTGGGTTATTTTGAGCTAAAGGCATTTGAGAAATAGCAGATGCAGGAAGGACTCTCTGATTTAACCTTTTCTACCTAAAAGCAAACCCTAAAATTTCCCATGAGGAAGGTATCCTCTCTATACCAGGAAGAGGAAAAGACATCATTATTACCAGAGACTGGGAGTTGACACTGAAATAGACCTGTACAAACACACTTAGTGAAATAACCCTGATCTTCCACTGATTTCCACCTCATAGTCTCCTAGTTGCTTGCCTACAATTAACTTGCCCTTACCAAAACCCTTTGATTTGTCATCTCAGCACAAATTTATTTCTTTGTCTGAAAAGTATAAAAGCTTCCTGCTCTGGTCACTTCAAGTCTTCTTTCTCTTGGAAAGGCCCCCATGTACATGTAAAAATGTAATAAAATTTGTGTGCTTTTGTCCTGTTGACCTGTTTTATGTCAGTTTAGTTCTTAGGCCCAGCTGAAGACCCTAGAGATTAGGGGAGAATTTTTCCTTCCCTACAGAAACTTGTCATAACCACACAGCTAATGGCTAGCAGACATGGCATTGCATCCAGGTCAATCTGATTCAATGTGCTTGTAATAATGACTAAGATTTTAAGTGTCTGGCTTTTAAACATTGTGTCACTTTGCAGATTACCATATTAGTTAAGTATTAATGCCATAACCCACTACAGACCAATTGAATTGGAAGCCCTGGAGGTGGGGCTCAGGTATCACTAGATTATAAAACCTTCCAGGTGATTCTAATGCGCAGAGAAGACTGGGAACTATTTCATTAGATCACTTCCTAACTCGAGATTATACATATCTACCTGCTGTTTATTTTGAAGCAACATTTTTGCAAGTACACTTAACAAAACATCTCATTTTCTTTTGGTAAGTAAAGTACCAGGCACACAGTGAGTGTCCTATAATTGAAAAGTGTTGGCAGTAATATTTATCTATACCTTTATAGAGAAATATCAAATATTGAAGTAAAACTTGAAAATATTTGAGAAAGGAAAAAGCAAACTTTTTATTCCAGAATAAGTAGGAGAGAGAGAATACCATAGCACTTAAACATGAAGCTTGCAGAGCCACAGATCCCAGCCCTAATGTTCACTAACTGTGTGACCTTCAGCAAGTTACTTAACCTCTCTGTTCATTGGTTTCCTCTCCTATAAAATGGAGATGATGATAATACTTACTTCATAGGATTGTTAAGAGAATGAAACGAGTTAATATGTATACCATGTAGAGCATAGAAGCATCTGTGTCGGCCAGCACTGTTATTTCCTATCTTTCCCTACTAGAGAAGGAGGATTTTGTCTGTTTATTTCCAACCGTATCTTCAGTTCATAGAAAAGAGCCTGCTTGCCACAACGTAGCCTCTCCATATGCTTATTATTGTTGTCCTTTTTGAAATGAGATAATTATATAAAATCAATGTCCATTGAATCTGAAGCTAATAATATAAAATTTGCTGATAAATCATGTTATGTCATCATACTTTCAGAGAAAGACACTCATAGAACCATTTTAAAGATATAGTCAATGAAAATTAAATTTACATATATCATCATAATAAAAATACACAAAAATTAAAATATTTAAACATGAAGATTATAGAATTGTAGTGACTCTACCCTTTTCTTGGTTGTCTTTTACTGTTATTCCACCATCATTTCTTACACTAGCTTTTTTTCCTCCTGATGTTAAACTGAGAGCAGCTTCGCTTGCTCTTGAGAAGAAGAAAGACAAGACAAGAAATTGTCCAATGGTTGAACTGCACCGAATATTTTAATGTGCACTTTTAACAGCTGGAAATTTTTCATGGAACAGCTCCAGCACTCCTCCATTTGCGAAAAAAAAGTAATAATAATTTAGGAAGCTTCTGCCTTATGAACAATTCGTAACCCTTAGGGAAATTGGATCAAAGAAATGTACAATGTGTCTATGAGTCATCCTTAAAATACTGGTATTTTCTTCAATAAGCTTCTGTAATAGGAAAAAATTACCATTCCACACAAGCTTTTGAGACCTGTTATTACTTGGTAGATTGAGTAACCCTTGGAGACAAAGCAGTCTACTGGCTAGGTAGCCTGAAAACAGCTTCCAGACCAATCAGCTGCCTAGAAACAGTTCTTGGACCAGTGAACCACCTAGAAACAGTACCTGGACCAATCACTATCTTCTAAGAACTGTTTCTTCTAATATCTGCTACTGCTGCCTTGCAAACCAAAACCAGAGAAATAAAACATACCTAAATTATTTCTATACTGACTGTACATGTCTCAGTCCACCTATGCCTATTTGACAAGTACCTCAAAGGCTGTGCCCCTCAGTGGAATTCGTTCTGTACCAAATAATTTTTTAGCCAAGGAAGAATTCTTTTCCTTTGTGGAATGAGGTAAAAAATAAATACATTTCAGAATATATCATTTTACACATTGTACTGATTTTACTGTTATTTTATATGATTTTTTTTTTTTTTTTTTTTTTTTTTTGTTTTGTTTTGTTTTCCATTTGAACTGGATTGTTCCATCCTTGGCTGCAATTTTAAAAACTTCGATGCCCAGGCTTCATCCCAGATCAATTACATCAGAATTTCTGTCATCATATTTGTTAAAGTTCCATAGATGATTCTAGTGTGCATCTTAGGTCAAAAACAACTCCTTCACTAGATCTTAACTCAATTAAAAGCACGCCGAAGGCATGGCGATTTCTTGTATTTTGCTTTATTTTACCCCATGTTGCCAGTCCAGTTTTTCCACCTAGACTAGACAACCAATTGATTGTAAATAAACAAGGAATTACATAACGGTGACTAGAATTTGGGGTAAAATCAGGATTATGTCATCATCTGAGCTAAGTAAGGGCACGTGGAATAGTTGTTAGAACTTGTTCTTGTGTACTCAGATCTGCATTTGAGGTCCAATTCTATCACCACCTAACTCCCTGTCCTAAAGTAAGTTAATTATAAAATGATGAAATAAAAGTATCTAAGAGGATATCATGAGGATTATATTAGATAATGTATGTAAAGCACTTAGCATGGCCCTTGGTACATACTCCACAAACAGCAAACTAAAAATAAAGACAAAATGGCCGACTTGCACAAATATTCGTTCTAAGAGCTGATTTGTAACATTAGTTGGGGTTTATAAAGTTATCTGCAGTGATGGTGTTTAAAGTGTATTCTCAGGCCTCTTATTTAAACGGAAATGTGATCTAATCAACCCTTCGGTAACTCGAACGTTTCGAATAACATTATAGTAATATAAGTGTCTCTGCCTGCACAGAGAAGCTATACAAATTTTTTTTTTTAATTTAAAAACAACTAGACAAATAGAAAAAAATAAAAATAAGAGGTAGAGAGTTTATGGGGCATCACTAGCATTGTTTGGAAGAGAGAAGCTTTTCTTCCTGGTTGGAGCATTTTTGTCCCAGCTTTGGGAGACTTTCCCAAATTGTCGGAATGATAAGAAGGAAACTATGCTGCTACTCTAGCTGCAATTTGACTCTGGAGAGCTGATAAGCCCCTTTCCAAGACAGGAACTTCTTGGGGAATATCAAGCTTTACCCAAGTTGCAAAACCTCCTGGATCTGGGGGTTAGAACCATAGAGTATAACCACATGATCTTTTCTCTTCAAGAAACCTCTCCCAAAACCCAGTGTGTAGTAGGAAAAAGTTTTCACAACTTAATTACTTTTACATTTCAGTTCGTTAAGGCTAGGAACTTCTTCTTTTGATTAACTTCCACTAGTCAAGATAATACTAACTTCCATGTACATGAAGGACACACAGTAAACTTGATTCTTCCAATATCTAAAAGAAGCCTTAAAAAGAAATTAATAATAGATCTTTCGAGCTTTTCAGCTACTGGCTTATGAGATGTTATTTTTGCAAGGTTATAACACCTACCTCTCTATCCCCAGCTAGGGGTATCACAAATATGTATCATTGGTCATAAATGAAATTAGAAATTTCTCCTACTAGGAATGTAGAGGAAGGGCCTACGTGCATTCTAAAAATAGAAGGCCATTTTTACTATATCATCCAGAAAATAAAGCATTATTTAATGAATTCAAATTATTTTCTAAATAATACCCTTGTGTCCTCAATGTTATTGCAGCCATTTAATAAGTATTATTTAATAATAATACTCCTGTGGTTTGAGAAAGTTAGTATAGCAGTAACATGCATAATTTATTTCCCAGGACATGGATAACATAAACTCAAAACTGTAATTTGTCACAAATATATACTACAAATGTAATATATAATGACAGTTTTTTTCATATAGATATCTAGTTGTACCAGTCACATTTGTTGACATGCCTGTCCTTTTCCCCGTTGAATTTCCCTAGCACCTTTGTTGAAAAATAATTAACTCGAAATGTGTGAGTCTATTTTTGGATTCTATTCTAATCCATTAATTTATTTACATCAATTTCACACTGTCTGCATGACTATAGCTTTTTAGTAATTCTTGAAATCAGGTAGTTAATTCCTTCAACTTTGTCCTTTTTCAAGATCAATTTAGCTTTCCTATATTTTTGCAATTTCACATGAACTTTACAGTCAGCTTGTAAATTTCTTTTAAAATAATCCCACCAGGATCTTGACTAGATGGTTTTAATGCTATAGATCAATTTATGGAGGGTAGACATCATAACACTGTGGAGGCTTCCAATCCATGAGCAATTTGCCACTCCATTTATTTAGATCTTTAATTTCTGTATAATATTTTGTATTTTTCAGTGTAGAGCTTTTGTACAGTTTTTGTTAAATTTATTTATTCCTAGGTATTTTATGTTTTGATTTACTTTTAAACGGTTTTATTTTTAAAAGTCACACATGGCCCAGTAGCATAAAGTATGTCTTGGTGAATGTTCAAAGTGCACTTGTAAAGAATGTGTACTCTGCAATTATTGGAACATCTAAATATGTCTGGTCAAGTTGGTGAGAGCATTATTCAGATCTTCTATGCCCTTATTGATACTGGTCTACTTATTCCATCACATACTAAAAAAAGAGTATTAAAATCTTTAAATATGATTATAGATCTATTTCTTTCTCATCGATTTGCTCTGAAATACTTTGATGTTTTGTTATTGGGTACATCACACTTAGAATTGCACATGCTCTTGATTAACTGACCTTTTAATCATTGCAGTATCGTTTTTTATCTCTGAAAATATTCTTTTTCTTTAAGTCTACTTTGCCTGTTATATAGTAATACTAGCTTTCTGATGCTTGGTGTTTGCATAGTATAGATTTTTTATACTCTTTAATTTTCAAACTGTGTCTTTATATTTAAATTCATCTCTTGAAAACAGTATATAGTTGGGTCTTGCTTTTTATCCAGACTGATGATCACTGTCTTTTAATTGCAGTGTTCAGTTAATTTATATTTGGTATAATTATGTTATAGACAGATTTAAGTCTACCAGCTGGCTATTTGATTTTTGTCTCCTTTCTTCTTTGTTCCTCCTTTTGGTCTTCTCTAGGATAAGTACTTTTTGTATTCCAGCCTATATCCTTTATTGGGTTTTTAGATAATATTTTTTAAGTGGTTACTTAAGATTACAATATGCATTCTTAACTCATCACAGTCTACCTTGAATTGATATTACACGACTTCATGTATACTGTAAGAGCCTTACAACAGTATGATGATAATTTTTGATAAAATTCATATCTTTTTTGAAACTTCAAATTTTTATATACACATTTATCAAAACTCATCAAATAGAACACTTAATATGTTTGCATTTCACTGCATATGACTTTTACCACTAAAAATAAAATAAAATAAACAAACATTAAGCTCTAGTTAATGACATGCATACTGAAGTGTCCAGGGATGAAGTTTATTGATGACTGAAACTTATTTTGATACATATCAAAAAATAAGATGAACTGGTGAATGGCAAGAGGAATAGCTAAGTGGACAGATATGTGACAAAGCAAATATAGCAAAACACAAATTGTGGAATAGAGGTGATTATTTCCATTTTTCTTTGAAATTTTTTATAATAAAATGTCGAATAAAAAGCCAATCTTCTAATTCGACAAGAAATTCAAACTTTAATCTATTTCGTAATGTCAAGAAACTATTTAATGAAATCTTAAGAACAGAAAAAAATATGCACATAAATTTTGCTCTGGTGGTGGCCATAATGCTCTCAGTGATTCCTTGAGCTCTTTGATTCCAGTCCTGGCCTGACTCTTAAATTTACAACACTGTCTGCAAGGCTGTAGAGGATCTCCCCCTTGCCTACATTTCCAGTCTCATCTAGCCCCACTCTTCTCCACACTGTTTACACTCTAGGCATGTGAGACTTTTGGTTCCCTGAATGCCCTGGGCTCTTGTTTGCCTGAGGCCTCAAGACCTCCACATAAACTCTATCCTTGCCTGGAATGCTGCTCCCTTTTGTGAAAAATCATGCTCATCATTTAAGTTTCAATGGAAATATAATTTCCCCAGAGAAGCAATCCCTCATCTCCCAAAGTAGGTCAGGTTTCCATCCTGGAGGAACTATGGAAAAGCACCTCGCAGGGCCTGAATTGCTATGAAGCAAGCACAGGACAATGGACTTTTCTTCTCCAAGAAAGCAAATGTCACTAACAGGCTTGTGACCTGTGTAAATTATCCTCAAGTAAGGCATTCTCCTTCTCAAAAATAAAGAGTATGTATAACATCTAAAAATCCCTGAATAAAAGCCTGTTTGGGTTTAGAAATCATGCTTCCTTGCTTTTTATGTTATATAATAAGGAAAGAACTATGTCTCCTTAGTGCCCTAAATGAGGTAAGAGAGTTCTGGTCAGATATTACCATTGACCCACAACTTCTGCCCTTTGGAAGCAATACACCCGAAGGTTGGGGAGCCAGAACACCAACACACACACACACACACACACACACACACACACACACACGTCGGTAGCTTGTGCAGTAGCTCATTAGCAGGCTGTGAGCAAACTCCCTCGCCACCTGCCCCTAACCTCTACAATTTGTTCATAGTCTGCCACCTCTCGCATGTAGAACTGTCTGAACAGCTATAGAGCTCTACCTTCAGTCAGAGGTCTATAAGCAGTGCTATTATAACAGAATAGTGATAATGTAGAGTAATAGGGAACAAAAAGCAGTGAAAACCTTGGTTTGGTCTCTGCCTTTTGGTACCCTGTGTTGTCTGTCTCATTGCAAGCAAAAGATATAGAATAAGATCTGCTTCTCATCAGAAGAAGAAAAACAGCTCCAAGTCGACAAAGCCTACAACAACTCCTGACAACACATTGCCCATAACTCTCTGCATTTCTCTTTGTAAAACTGGGCTCTCAATCTTTTCTTCAATGATTCTCTTCCCCATCAGAATCTAAAGTCCATGAAGACAGAAACACGTCTGTCTTGTTCCCCCATAGTATCTTTGGCAGGTAGTTCATAGTAAGACTTCAATAAATATTTGTTGAAAAATATTATAACGAATCTTCTTTGTTATAATACTATTTTGTATGTTCCATAACTATCCTAAATACCATCTTATTGTGTATATTTTTTACCATATTTATTCATTTATTCTTTCACTTAACCATTTATTTAACTGACATTTATATAACACCTGCTAAGCACTGAGGAAGCAAATATTAGTATTACAGATTCTCTACCCTTAAGAAGTTCATAATCTCTAAGAGGCTCACAGACTAGCAAATAACTACCATATAATACAGAATGCCACAACAGAATTTATAAAGGAGACCATAGACACAGTAGCGAAAATAACAAGGAACTATTTTCTCCTCCCAAATTAGCAAATATGAAAATACAACAGTAATAGTCAATCTCCCCTTCTTCCTGACTAACAGAATCCCAGTTTTTCTTCTGCTATACATGCCTCATCCATGCAGTCAGGTGACTCAAAAGAGGCTTACTTCATTCTCAGCTCCACAGGTTGATTCTAAATAAGCCAAAAATCACAATCCCACCCAGTAGGATTGGCAGTAATTGGTTCAAGAACCCAAGCTTAAGACAAGTTTAGGTTTAGGATTAGATTCCCCCAGGAACCAGTCTATGTCCAAGAAGAAGCACATGACCTAAAAATTGCCCAATCGGACTGAGAAGTGAAACTTTATTCCGTTGTTTGGGTAGCATTTCTTCCCCTTTCTTGCCAGACATGAGCAAGGAAGCAGGCTGCCTGAAAGTAGTATGTTAATACTACTAGCCAAAGAAATAGAATACAAAATAATATACATGTAATGATTATAACTATTGAAAAGACTGTGAGAATAGTTACAAAAATATTAACAATGATTAAATTTGGATAGATGTACTATTGAGGACTATTTTCTATGGTAAATGTATGTCGTTAAAAATGTGGAAAGTGTTTAAAAATGTTTTGGAAATGCACGAATATCTAATGCTACCTAGAGAAGTCACAGCAGGCTTTACTAAGAAGTGATGTGAGCTGACACTAAAGAGTGTCATTCGCCAGAGGAAAAACAAAGAGGTAATTCTAGGTCACACTTCCTTCCTTTGTTAGGTTTGGACAGATTAACTCTTATTAGCCTCAGTTTTCTCATTTTTAAACTAGGAATAATATTACCTACCTCAGAGAGTTTGGGTTGGAATTTTAAATTTTTGTTACTATCGTTGATATTATTATTATGTCAAAGGCAAAGAATTATGAAAGTGCGTAGCTGGTTCAGGGAGATTTGAATATCTTAGTATGTTTGGAACATAGGGCACATGGCAGAGATGGAGCTGAAAGTGTGGCAGAGGTCATATCATGAAGAACCTTGTATGTCACATACGCGATAGAGCTTCAAATAAGCTTGAAGCCTTATACTGTTTGGGAAAGTCCAATTCTGAGGTCACCTAAGATTGTTCATGGATTCTGCCTGGGCCCACTTTAGTTGCTTTGACATGTACTGGAGCTGATTCACACTGTCTCTAATACTAAATGCCTGAAAAAAAGGCATGGAGGTAAATATCCCCTGGGCAGGGTGCATTCCCACCCCTAGAAATTTAATTCACAGTTTGTACCAGCAGGCTGTAGGCAGACAGAAAAACTACAAATCTCAGAACAATTGGAAGAAGCCATCCTGAGAGGAGCTGGGATGGCCCTTCTCAAAGGACATTGGCACAGTGGTAGCATCAGCATAGGATGCCATTACGGGAACTTGAAGGCAAGGAAAACTTGGCTTTCCTATAGCACTGGAGGATGCTGCCAAGTCGTGTTTTGTCCTGTATAGCAAAGGACCTTTAGCCTGTGGTGATTATAGCATCTTTTCACCACTTTCATTACCCTTTTAGTTACGTGCCAAGGAATTTGTGTTTCTTCTGTAGGCCAGTGGTTCTTCCCTCTTGGTGAGCCATGGAGTTTTTGAGAATGTGATGAAAGCTACAGAGCCTCTCCTGAGAAACGGGCATATTCATATCATTTGGCTACACAACTTCAGAGGGTTCCTTGCCCCTCGTCCACTTATCTGCTAAGTGTCTATGGACCTCTATTGCCAAGAATGGTGAGTCATGGAAAGGTTTTTTAAAAAGGGAGTGACAAAGCCCTCCAACAGTGTGGTAGAAAATGGGTTTGAAGGTAGATGGAACGAAGCTGAGACTAAAGCAGGAAAACCATTTATGAGGCCACCGCAAAAGTCCAAAGGCCCGAACTAAAGCAATGTTAATGAAAAAAGAGAGAAGGTGACACCTTGGACAGGAAGAATATACCAACTTTTGTCACTAAATGCGTGGAAAGTAGGCGAGAAGTAATTGGGTGAGAAGATGGGCTTTGGGAATCTGCATTGGTTCAGTCACCACGGTCGAAGCTTTGGGGTGCCAGAAGAGTAAGTCCTAAGCTGTGTGACATTTAGGTCTTCATATGCCATCTCCCCACAAGTACAGCAACCAAAAATTTCTAATCTATCACATTAAGCAAAGAAAATAACACAGAATAAATGTATTAAAAGTTCTGGTCCTTTGCAATGCCCTCCATAATAAATTTTCTTGTCAACATTTATTTAAAAAAACAAACTAGGAACAATTTCTCAGAAAGCATCATTTTATATCATAACAGAAATCTTTTATTTTGAAAATGTTAGTTGAAGTAGCCACCTAGAAACAATCAATTTTAAAAAGAACATAGAGTACTTCTACAAAGATTTAGTACCGATATGGATTTCCTTTTTTAACTTAATGACTCACCAGCAAAATCCTTTAGAATTGGAAGGTTCTGTACTTTGTGAAATTGCCAAAGTTAGTCACTGATTTATTCCTGAAAGTGTATTTTACCTGGTGTGTAAATCTGAATACTGTAAACCTGTAAACCTTGAATCTTTTCAAATCTAGTTTTCCTAATAAAGTTGCCTAATAATTGAAAGTAGAATCACAAATTGGGGAGTAGGGGGAAAGGGGAAGAGGTGTGGGACCTTTACTGTTCTAAACTTGTCTGCAAAAACTTCTACTGAACCTATATCTAGAGGATCAGCCACTGATTCAGCAGGAACAGAACCAAAGAAGTGGGTGCTTGGGTGGGCCGATCTAACTTTCTGATCACAATTACAAGGACTGATGCCTTTGGGTTGGGCAAATATCCCTGGCGTTCTTAAATTTATCACAGGAAAGGGACCCAGATAAGGAAAGTCTCTTGAGTTAAATGCGCCATTATAGATTGCGGTAAGTGTTGTAAAGAAATGTGCATGGTTCTGTGACAATGTCTGATGGGGGATTGACTTGGTCCAGGAACGTTAGAGGAGTTTTCAAGGTGACTCATTTGGTTATCTGTTGCTACACAACCACCTAATCCAAAGTGTAATGGCTTAAAACAACCACCTTGAAGAAGAGAAACCATTTATTTGCTCACAATTTTGTTGTGCGGGCTCAGCTTTGCTGATTCATTTCTCTGTTGGTCTGCCGGCAGTCACTCATGTGCCTGCATTCAGTTAGCACAGAGGCTGGGACACAGCTAGGATTCTCTCATGTGGTCTCTCCATTTGGTCCCTCCAGTAGGAGAACCAGACCTTTTACATGTTGGCTCAAGAGCAGAAAAACAGAAGCCGCCACCTTTCTTAATGGGCTTGGAACTGGCATAGCATCATTATGTGCTGAATGCTATTGGTTATAGCAGTCACAGGGCCAACTCAGAGTCAAAGGGAGGAGATTACACAAGGGCACAAATACCAGAAGGTGTAATTCATTGGGGCCACATTGTAATAAACTACCAGAGTGACATTAGGCAGAGATGACTGGGAGTTAACTGGACAAAGAGAGCACAAGAGTGTTCCCAGCAGGGTCCATACTACATACACAGCAATTATGGCAGAGGGGCACAAAGAGCTTTTGAGTGACTGAAAGAAAACCAGTGTGGCTGGAGTGCAGAAATAAAGGGAAAGTGATTACTGGCTGGAAAGGGCAAGACCATGCCATGCCATTCTGTCCCCTAGGAATTTTCTGTGTACAATGGTAGAACCCAAGGAAACTGGTTTAAGCAAAACTGTAAACAAAAACAAAGGAATAAAGAAAAACAGAAAGAGAGAAAAAAAAATTTTAGTTCCTGAAAAGCCAGGGCACAGTTCACTTCAAGTATGGCTGTATTCAGGGCTTCACATGATATCACTAGGAATTTGTCTACCTCCATCTCTTGGCTCTGCCTTCCTCTTCTTGGGTGGTGTTACTTTCAGACAGCTTCTGAAGTTCTAGGCTTACATTCTCCCAGATTTAAGTCCTAGAGAATAGAAAGTTCCTTTCTCTCTCTGACTAAACGTGTTCCAGGACGATATCAGCATCAGTCTGGGGCTCAATAGGAATCAGATGGCACACTCAAATTAGAATAATTTAAAATAATTTATTTACCTAGGGATTATTTCAGTGGTGTGCTGAAGCTGGCTCACAGCAACTTATAAAAGCTAATTCTTAGCATGTCTTCCCAACTCCACGTTCAATGCCTCCATACTGGTAGCTCCAAATGGGCTATGACGGGAATATTTACACTACACCAGTTAGCAAATACTACAAATTAAGGCTCTCTCCCTCCTTCTCCCCACCCTCAGCTACTTACCAGCATATTACTGGATGATTTACAAAGGTATAGGAGAAGTGTAAGAATCCTGCAATGACCCAAGGCTAATAGTAGCTGAGGAACTACGGGAGAGACAGGTTACTGGAATCCAGAAGAAAGAACTGTTACCTTTAGTAGAGGGATACCTGTAGGCTGAGGGGTATCACAGGAAAGGAGCAGGACAGTAGGTATCCTGACCGCAATTTTCTGTATTTAAGGGGGTAACATCGTTTTATAGATTCTGGATTAAAAAAGGTAAAATGACATAATCAATTATTAAGTCAATTAATATTATTAACATGTGGAGAATTTAACTGCCAATTTATTTGCCTAATGCTTAAAGTACAGGGCTAGCTTTGGAAAGTCCCCATGCTTTCCTTGCTGGAAATTCCCATGGCCAGACAGTTCAGGGAGCCAGCCCCATTTTCTTGTCATAGACTTCCTCCTCACAATGGTTTCAGATTCATTTTATATATAAGCTTAAGAATTGCCATTGATATGGGAATTTAGTACATGAAAAAATGGTGTTTCGAAATAGTAGAGAAAAGATAAAGTATTCGATAAATAACACTGGGACAATTGGTTAGCCATTTAGAAAATAAAACAATTAGATCCCTACCTCATACCAAGATCATATGTTTAGAAACTTGGCAGGAGAGAAAGCCTTCAATAAAACGCAAAAAGCAAAAACCATAAAGTAATGGCTAAGTAGAAAATATTTGTATATGTAGATGGATATGAATATAAATATTTACATAGGTATTTATTATATAAAATACATATAAGAAACTACTTAAGATCGAACATAAAAGGGCAAACATTCCAATAGAAAAAAAAGAGGAAAGACTATGAAAAGGCAATCTTATGGATAAACATTCAATTTCATTAGTAATTACAGAATAAGAATCTACTTCCATCAATTTGCTTGGCAAAATATAAACATTTGTTATATCAAGTGTCATATCGAATATACACATATATATGTGAAGGCATAGAGAAATAGAGAGTCTCACCCACTACAAGAGGGAGTATAAACTGTTATGGCCATTTAAGCAGCAATTTGACAATACTTTTAAAATTAAAATGTGTGTATCTTAAGATCTAGCTACCCTACTCCTCGGTGTCTACCCAGGAAACATGTTTAGATAAATACAGAAGAGACATCTTCAAGGATCTTCACCAGGCATTTGTTATGAAATGAAAAACTGGAAACAACCTAAGTGTTCATTGGTAAGAAATGCTAAATAAACTAGGGTCTCTCCATTACTCTGGAATATTATATGGCAATTAAAAAGAATGAGGCCTACCTATATGGACTGGCATGGAAAGCTCTCAAGAGTGAGAAAAAGATAAATAATAAAATACAGTATAAATAAAAGTAAGAAACACAAACAAAAATCTACATGCATACACACACACAAATGAATATTTCTATAAAGAACAGACCTGGAAGAATGAGTAGGTATTCATCTTTGGACAGGGTAAAGGATTAGAGTTGTTTATCAAGGGAGAATTTAACTATCTGTAATGTTTGATATTTTTACAATGAGAATGATTTATTTTTTGTGTAATCAAAACTTTTCAAAAATATTTTATTTAAATATGTTTTATCTTTATGTAAACAGCTTTATTGAGATATAATTCATGTACTATATAATTCATTCATCGAAACTGTACAATTCAGTGGTTTTTTAGTATATTCACATAGGTGTGCAAACGTCACTACTATGTAATTTAGAACATTTTTATCATCCTTAAAAGAAATAGTCACTCCTTATTAATTACCCATTCCCCCAACCCTAGACAACAACCACAGATCTACTCTCTGTCTCTGTATATTCCCTTTTTCTAGACATTTGATATAAATAGAATCATATGATGTGTGTTTTTTTGTGTAACTGGCCTCATTCACTTAGCATAATGTTTTTTAGGTTCTTTCATATTGTAACATGTATCAGAACTTCATTCCTTTGTATATAATATTTCATTACATGGATACACCACATTTTGTTTATCTGTTCATGAATTGATAGATATTAGGTTATTTACATCTTTTGGCTATTATAAATAATGCCACCATGAACATTTGTGTACAGGTTTTTGTGTGGATATAGTTATCATTTCTCTTGAGCATATATACCTAGGAGGAAAATTGTTGGTTCATACACTGACCCTATGTTTAACACCATGAGGAAGTACCATGCTGTTTTCCAAAGCAACTACACCATTTTACATGTCTTCCACATGATCTGTCTTTTGAAAATTGTACTATGAGGTAGGTTGTGAGAGGCAATAGTTGTTTCCCTTCACTTAAACTACCTTCAAAAAATATTTATTTATATACACATATACATGTGTGTATATATGTGTGTATATATATAATTTATAGTAAATTTATGTATATATATAAAATTTATAGTAAAGAGCGAAACCCTAGGTAAGTACCATGTTGGAAAGTCCCCTGGGTTTAAGAGGGGAAGATAGCAGCTAGATTATGACAGAGTCATTGCCTAGAATAATCCGAAAGGGCAAGGGGGATTACCTAAAACAACGCTAGTCTGAGACAACTCCAGCAAGACACTATCTGCAAGATGGAGGAGGCACTTGGAGCCAGGAAACCTGTTTGTCTGCTTTGTTTGGGACTCCACAAAGTAATGAATCAGGAGGGCCTGAGGCATAAGGAAGATTATTAGAAACAAGGTCCTGCTGAGAATCTGAACCAGGTGCAAGGGTTGGTGGAGCCAGTTTTAATAGCCTGTCAGCCATAGTTCAAAGCCAGGCTCTAGCCCCTGCATCCCAGGCTACAGAATAAATACCAGGCGTAGGACGCATGTCCTTATGGTGAATCAGTCATGATGGGAATTGGGCGGCTCTCAGGAACCATTTTCTGACTACCTAGTGAGATGGGTCACTTTAATAGACCAGGCCACAGCTATTCTGTGACCTAGAGGATATGGCAATATCAAAATCAGCACAGCAGGTAGGAGGACTGGAGGAGGGAGGGGCTGATGTCATATAGCATAGCAATAACAAGTTTTAAAGAACTCTCTCCGCACAGTCTAGCTCATTCATTCACAACCTGATGGACTCGCTTGCCTAAGGATTGTTATTATCCCCGAATATCTCGAAAACATTTCTAAATTGACATTTATAACTTGGTATGAATTTTCACAACTCTTTCCTAAGCTCACAGTTAGGATATAACTGAGCAGCACATCAGCTCCCCAGAATGGAAGCCCCTCAAAATAATATTCTTTAAATGGTTCAACATTTCTAAATAAAAAATATATTAAATGATATTTTCTCAATAAAAATCATTTACTTAAAATTAATTTGGTCTTTCATTTCCAGTAGCCAATGTAAAGTTAAATGTCTTGGGGAAAAATCTGCACAATAATTCCCATTTTTCTATGGGTTTTAATCTCTCTGTAGTCTCCCTTTGTAATTTTTTTTGAACTGGATGATTTCATGTAAGGTATATTAAAGAGATTAAAATGTAGAAAATAAAATAAATCATTTGCTTCTGGTTAACTAAGGTCATCCCTTCTATTCAGTCCAGAAGTTCAGTTGATGAGGCTGCTTATATATGCAATTCCAAAGCATTCCAAAGACAAGTCCAAATAGTGAGGAGATTTTTGTTATTCTTCTCAAAATTCCACACAAGGACACTGTTTCCTTTAACAAGGCCAGGTAGATTTTACAGATGTAAAATTGTGAGAAGCTGTATGTGGAAAACCTGAGTTCATAGATACCATGTTCTAATGTATTTATTCAGCAATGATTTGCACCTCTTAGAGGCACTTCCGGGCAGCCGCCTGGCTGGTTTGACCCTTAATCCAACTCTGCCTGCAGTTTTTACATTTTCAGTAGATACAGCTTCTTGGAATAATAGATTCAGTGTTTAATGCGTACTATATAGAGAGATATTTCCTTTTTTGGAGGATGGGCGGGGGAAGACTGTCAGGCTTCAAGGAATGTAACCTATTTCTATTTTTTCAGGATTTGAGAAAATAATCTATGATTATTCTCCATTAGTTTAAGACTTGAACATTTTTTTTACGAATAGAATATTTTTTATTTTTACCACCCCACATAATTCTCCCTGCCCTTGATCATTTTTAATGTCCTTCTCCAGATCTTTTCTAGCTCTATTACATCTTTAAGATGCATAGACTAGAATCCTATGAAATATTCATCATTTAAAATATTCCAGGGCCAGGCACTCCTTCAATTACAATCACTTCTCTTTTTCTGCAACAATCCCCAGAACTGTTTTCAGTCATTTCCCCTGATACATCTCCCAGATCTGTGTTTGCCAGAGGCTGAACATTATTTCAGAATTCATGGTTGGTCCTTCCATTTCACCATGAGCTAAATCCAACCAAAACAAAATTCACACCTGAGACCACAATCTTTCCTTCATCAGATATTTATTAGAGCTTAAGAATGTGCCAGGCATTGTGCTAGATATGCAGAGGCAGGAATAGGGGGTGGTCTCAAATATTTATGAGAAGCAGCAGCCCCTAAGAAACATACAATCTAATGGGAGAAACATGTGAATTAAAAAAAATGATATGGCTATGTGTAAATGCTTTGGGAGTCAACCAATTTTTAGGAAGTTGTATTGTTTCCTCTTACTGATATAACGAATTACTACACACTTAGTGGCTTAATTCAATAGAAATGTATTCTCTTATAGTTCTGAAGGTCAGAAGTCAGAAATGACTTAAGGGTTAAAATCAGAGTGTTGACAGGACTGATGGGTCTTTCTGGAGGTTCCAGAAGAGAGTCCACTTCTGCCCCCTTCCTGCTTTTAGAGGCTGCCAGCATTCTTTTATCATGGCTGCATCGCTCCACTCTCTGCCTCCATCATCACATTGCCTTCTCCTCCTCCCTCAGGCTGCCCTGCCTTCCTCTTATGAAGACCCTTGTGATTATTTTGGACCCACCTGGATAATTCAGGATGCTCTCCCATCTCAAGATCCTTAATTTAATAACATCTGCAAAGTCCCTTTACTACGTAAATGACATATTTATAGGTTCCAGGGATTAGGGTAGTCATTTTTGAGGAGCCATCTCTGAGCCTACCACAGAAGTCAAGAGAGCAATGACTTAAAAATGACACTTTAATTGTAAATGGTAGCAATAGCTAACATGTATTGTGCCTTTGCTCTGTGCCAGACACTCTGCTAAGTATGATATATGTACTTCCTCATTTAAGCTTTATACTTACCCTTGGAGGTGTTGGTTATTATTTCTGTTTTACAGATGACAAAAGTGAAGCTCAAGAGGTTAAATAACTTGCCCACCATCCTAGCTAACAAGCAGAAGAATCAGGATTCAAATAAAGGTCTCCGATCTAGAGCCTTTGCTCCAAAGCACAATGTTGTACTGATAGAAGGCGAAACAAAAGAGAAGGGCATTTCAGGACAAGAAAACAGTATATTAAAAGGCCCAGCAGCCTGAAAGAGCACAGAGCCTGCACATTATAACTGGAATGTGTGTGTGAGGAGAAGAACGATGGAAGATAAAGATAGGAAGGGAGATAGCGATTTGATGGTGATAGACTCCATGGAAGGGGGTGGGGAGATTTCTGGAAATAATGGTGAATCATTAAAACATTTTAGAAAGAAGAATAACCTATTCAGATGGTTGTTTGATCAGAAAGATAACTGGCTGGAGGCAGCATTTCAGAAGTAAATTAGAAGCAACAAGGAGACCTGCTGTAAGGTTATTTTAAAGATCCAGTTAAGAGATGATGGAAGCTTGAACTAAAGCTTGGAGTGCAGAGGAGAGCCACATTGAAGAGTCATGGAAGAGGAAAAATCTACTAGGTCTTGCTGACAATATCAATATGGGTGCGAGAGAGCTAAAGAGGGAAGAGTTAAGGGTGTCGCAAGCTTCTAATATGGCTATTAGGTGTCACTAACTGAGATGAGTAATAGAAATTTCACATGTCAGACTGTATGGAAAGCCCTCTGTTTTGATTGTAAAGTAATCAAGGGCTTTCCATTCTTAAGGAACTGAACTCTGATGCTACATGGAGACAATCTCCACATTGGTCAGCCTCAGTTACTCAAGTCCAACAGCCTAATCAAAATGTCCCTACATCCCCGTCACCTTGTTACCACAACCTGATGGAACTAAAAACAATGGAGTCCACACACTGAACTACCCACAAACTGCAACATATTTAAAACCTTTCTCCATGACCAAACAGACATCTAAGAGGACTTCAAAAAAGAATAAAGTCTTTTCTCTCTCCCCAGGAAGGGTTTCGGCTAACTGAGGGTATAGACAAACGCTATATAAAATAATGAGCAAAAATACAAGAGAGTTTATAAGTAAATGCCAAATTATGAAATACATTCTGTTCAGAGGGATGTGATATAACTTTTCTTCTCCTAGAATAGCCAGGAAAGATATTAACTTTTATTGAGCATTTGCTGCCAAACCACCACCCTGAGAAGTATTGTTTCATTTTCCGGAAAAGTAAAGGAACTCCTCTAAGTCACACAGTTGCATAAGAGACAGAGCTAGGGCATGAACTCAGAAGAGACTGTCTCAGAGCTGGTGCTCAGGAAGGCACAGCAGAAGCCAAGACTGAAAGGCACATGGGGTCCGGACAGGCCTATGGATGCAGCAGGAAGTGGGGAGAATCAAGTGAGGAAAAGCAGGGAGGCTGGACTTGGCTCAAGTTGTTAATTATTCCAGAAGAGAGACATTCTGACTTGAGACTTTCAGTTTGCCTACCACTGCTGGGTGTTTCAAACATTTGTTTGGCAATAAACATAAAAAGTTTAGTAACACAGTTGTAAGCCCAGAATACTCAGTGACTGCTCACTATCATGAATACATATTACAAAACGACAGCTGTGAGAGGATCATGAGGCAGCAGGCCCCACCTTAGTACATTTGTGTCCCACCTAAGGGCTTTCCAAAGTCCGTAGAAACTAGGCCAGCTGAGCACTCGAATCGCTGCTCCAGTCACACTCCAGATATGTAGTTTTGTTGGTGAGAACGATGACTAACTAGCAAGCTGATTTACATGCAAGTCCCTACTTGGCTTCTTTCCTGTCAGCAAAATGTACAATTATCTTCTAGCTATCTTTCTACTTCAGTATTAAAAATTGTTACACTCTTGGCAGTAAAGTACGTTCAACCAAGTGACAAACAAAGAAAAGCTAAAAAGAAGCATACAGGGGAGCAAGAGGCTGATTATGAGGTAGGCCAAGAAGAGGAAGAAGGCCGGAAGGCGGGGGGGGGGGGGGCGGGCGGCCGGAAGGCAATAGAGGTGAAGATGCAGCTGAGGTAGCTACAGCTCAACTGGGCAGCTGAAGATCATGGGGATAACAATGTTGACACCAAGAAGCAGAAGACTGATGAGGACGACTACACAGGAAAAAAAAAAAAAAAAACGACTGTGTAAAAGAAAAAATAGGCCACTGGGACCTATTCACTCCAGTTTCCATCTCATTTCGAGTGGAGTTCAGCCAGCCTGCCGACCACAGGCAGTGACAACTGCAGATGACATGCACTCTCCACCATTCAACCAAAACCACCTGTGAATTTGCGACAGAGGAGGAAAAAAGAACCAAAACTTCCAAAACTCTGATTTTTTTTTTCTTAAAAATGCTTTAAAGGGGGAAGTTTTGTTGTATTTGTTGCTTACATTTTGCATTTTTGTACATATTGTTAGGGGTCAGTTATTTTTAATGATCGCACATGACCAAACCAACCTTCAGAGACTTCTCTGTCCTATTTCTGACTACTTGTGTGACCATGTTCATTATAACCACAAAGGAAAAAAAGAAACCTTGTTAAAAAAAAAAAAAAAAAAAAGTAAAAACAAAACAAAACCAAAAAAACCTTATTCAAGTATTTCAGTAACTTTTTTGTGTATGTTTTCCGTCATGCTTTAAGTAGTTGGTTTATACGATGGCTTAAAAGGCCAGAAATAAAAGGAGTCTCCTCTCATCCTTTTTTTGGTCCGTGAAGTTGCTGTTTGTTTGTTTGTTTGTTTGTTTATCTTTGGCCTATTTGATATATGTGTGAAATGATGTTGCCCAAAAATAACCCAAAATTTTGTTTTGCTGAGTTGTTTTAATGAGAAATATAGGAGAGAGAGAACAAGGAAAAGGGAGGGAGGTACGTAGATAATATGGGCTGGGCTTTAAGAGGAAAAACAAGGGCACATACCGGCCAAGAAGTGTTGCAAGCAAGGACTTTTCTAGAGTCTTACACAAACTCCAGTTATTATCTTGGGCAGTGCTGCAGTTTAACTTCTGGTTTATATTAACTAGTACTAGAAACACATGAGTGACCTAATTCTTTTCTAGTGGATTTTCCTTTTATTAGAGCTGTGTTCTGGCAGGCTGCTTAATTTAATAATTTTAAAAAATTGGCATTGAGCTCAACCTGGATTTAAATATGGCATTATAATATTTAATAAATTTGAATTCAGTTTTTAAGTTTTTTGAGGTGTCATTTTACATTCCATGAATTTTACTGATTTGAAGTGTACAATAACTTTTAGTATATTTATGGAGTTGTGCAAACATCACCACACTAAGAATTCGTTTGGAGCATTTAAAAAATTTTTCAGTAAGTAATTTCAATAGTAAATGATAAGTTACAAAAAGATCTGAAATCTAAGTCATTAACTGAACTTTTATTAAGTTTTACTTGAGTAGCCAGAGATCTCCCACGCTGCCCTTTCAGATGCCTGTGTTTGCAGAAATAGTGTGCTCAAATAATTTGGGCTATGCAGGAAAAAGAGGGATAATTTCTGAAGCAATATTTTCAGTAGGTGAGAGAGTATTGTATCTATTACCCAAGTAGAGACAATAAACTTGTATAAGAGCTTGTATAGTTTAAGACAACATGTGGAAAGGCAGAGGATATGGTAGATGTGCTGATAATAAACAGTGGTTTATTGTTCCAGTTCATCCTGTAGTTTGATCGTTACTTGATGTCCCCTGAAATGAATGTCTGCTGAGTAGGGAGAGAACTATATCACATAGCAGGCAGTGAGCAAACAACTCCTGATGTTACTAACAAGTGCTTTCGGACAGCCATAAAATTAGCTATTTTTTATGATTCTTGATAACACCTATGGGAAGTCCCCTCATGGATCAACAATGTCAGGTATTTCTATTTTAAACTTTCAACCTTAAAGAATCAAGGTCGAAATAGTTGACTTGGCTAATGGAGGAGTGAACAATTTAGGCATTGTAGTAGGAAAATCACCAACCATACAAAGTGGCTCCATTAAAGTATGACCACTAATCCCAAGTGTGTCCTTTGTGCTGCCTAACATTCCTACTACATTGCCTAAATTGTTCACTCCTCCATTAGCCAAGTCAACTGTTTCAACCTGGACTCCCTTCACCCACCTATGTCAAACACTATGACCTTTAGGTGCGAAATAAATCTCTTTCCAGTTTTTCCCGTTCCTACATGGATCTTTGTGGCCTTGATTTCAATTTTCTTTATTTGGTTTGCTTTCCCATTATGCTTGCTATAATTATTAATCCACTTTCTCCTGTCAAAGGCATCTTCATTACTGTTTCTTTTCTCCCCTCTCTTCACAAACTATACCTACAACACGTATCAAAGTTTTACATATACTCATAAATATTAAGCTTGGTCTGAGGACCTTAGGAACTCTAAGGTTCTATAATTAGCTCCTTTAGGAATTGCATTCAAAATCACAGCTTTAAACATCTCACTTTCTGACCATCACCTCATGGCTTTCCAGCTCTGACTTCAAAAATTCTTCCTCTGTCTGGGACCTATAATCCATTTACCCTACAACAATTTCACTGTCCATAACATCTTCATGTCTGTCCTTAACCAGCTTCTATCCATGATTCATTACTACCTACCTCTCTCCCTTCATCAAACTTGCCTGGCAACACCCTAATCCACGGCAAAATCAATGTCTACCAGCTCTACCTTTGCCCAGTGCAAGTGAATACCGCTCAAAAAAAAATCACCATACAAAATGGCTCCATTAAATTATGACCACTAATCTCAAGTGTGTCCTTGGTGCTGCCTAACATTCCTACTACATTGCCTAAATTGTTCACTCCTCCATTAGCCAAGTCAACTATTTCACACCTTCTCTCCTCAAACCTCACAGAGCTGATGACCTTACCTCCCATTTCCCTAAAAAAAGAGAAGCCACGTCATCAGAAGAAAACTCTATGGGCTCCCATCACCACATCTACCAAATCCTTTGCCTTCTCACATGTTGTCTTAGATAAACTATCCAAGCTCTTGTACAAGTTCATTGTCTCTACTTGGGAAATAGATCCAATATTCTCTCATCTACTCAAAGTAATTGCTTCAGAAATTATCCCTCTTTTTCCTGCATTGTCAAATTATCCTCTCTACTAGATCATTCCCATTAGCCTATCAACATGTTCTAAAATATCCTCATCTTGATACATAACTGCATCTACTTTGTAATGTTGCGGTTCGCTCAAATCTAAGACCCACGAAGCCAGGAGATCAGCCCCGAGCTCCCAAAAGAGGCAGCTCATAAAGTCTAGAACCACCTGGTTAACAAGTAAGCAGATTACTACACCCTGGTTAACATCAAAACAAGTAAGCAGATTATAGAATCAGAAGTTGGCCGTTAGTGTATCTTTGAGCAGATTACCACACCCTGATTAAATATATCTTTGAGCAGATTACCACACCCTGGTTAACAACCAACAAGTAAACAGATTACAGAAGCAGAGTAAATCCTTAATGCTGGCTTACTGGAAAATGTTCCACCCTTAACAGTAACACTGTGTTTTCTCGTGAAAGTCCTTGTGCATTATCTCCTTCCACAGCTTCAGGGCCTTCTCTCCCACCTTTGCTAAGAGAGATTGGCCCATCAATCTAAGGTAGATTTGCCTTTCAAAACTACCTCAGGGTTCAGAGGCTATGCTTTATTTTTAAGGAACATCTTTCTTTCCCATAGACCAGAAGGTAAGCTACCCCAAACTGGGAAGGGGGTTTCCATCAACAAGAGAGATCTAAAAAACACTGTTTTAGAACTGTACACTTTTGAGCACAAATACATAGTTTTGTTTGAGAATGTACGCTTTTGAGCAAAAATGCTAATCCTTCCCTTCCTGCTGTTTTTGAACATCTTTCTTCCTTATCTAAAACCCTTTTACAGTTTGGCATCACTTTCTCTTTAGAGCCGCCCTCTTAGGGTGGTTTTAGATGTGGGAAATCAGATATGCAAGGGTAGACTCTCTAAGTACAGCCTTGCACAGTTCCATAATGTGGTGGGAAGTGCACTGTCCTGGACACCAATTGATCCAGCTTCTAATTCCAGCCTCACTAGACTGGACTTTCAAAGGGTCCAATCAGCACGTAATGCGTTCTTCTAGGGTTTTACTGTCCCTTTTTCAAAATCATAGACCAGGAGTCAAGTTCTTGCAGTCCCTTAGGATACTAAAGCATGGACATGGGAAAAGTATAATGATGGTGAATTCCTTTGATGCTGTGTCAGAGGAGAAAAGAGTAGATCTTGAGAATAATTCACTATTTGATTTCTCTTGAGAAAAAAAAAATTATGCATGGTGACAAAGAATGTACCTACTCATTGTGAGCAAAAAAGACGCTATGTAATAAATCTGACAAGCCCAGTGAACAAAAGTAACCTCATAGTGTGATCTACTAACTGGGCAGGTTATCGTGTGTAGTCATGCCCCAGGCTATAAAAAAGTTTATCTTTGCCTTAAGCCAGCCCTTTCCTTTGTTCTTGTGCATCTAAGGTGAACACACCTTTGAAATGCCAGAAATAATCCTCTTTTTCAGACCCCCTCATAGGCATAACCACCCTCAATGGAGCATCTGAGATCTTGTTTCACTAGCATGTTACCAATTTGGCTCAAATAAACTCATAAAAATTCTTTACAGGTTTGAACATTTCTTATATCAACACCATGTACAAATTAGTATTAAGCAGTCTAGGGAAAATAAAAAGCTCTTTGATACAAATGAAGTATTTCTTCCCATAAAACTTTTTTTTTTAATTCCCATCCACCCACCCACCCCTTTAGCAACCATTGGTTTGTTCTCTATACCTATGGGTATTTCTATTTTGTTTCATTTTTCAGATTCTACATATAAGTGAAATCATATGGTATGTGTCTTTGTCTTATTTTACTTAGCATAATACCCTCTAGGTCCCTCTCTCTCTCTCTCTCTCTCTCCCTCTACATATATATATATATATATATATATATATATATATATATATATTGCATCTTCTTTATTCATTCATCTATTGGTGGACATCTAGGTTGCTTTCATATCTTGGTTATTACTAGTGATGCTGCAACAAACATAGTGTTTTTATTTCTTCTGATAAATACTCAGAAGTGGAATTAGTGGATCGTATGGCAACTCTATTTTTAACCTTTTGAGGAATCTCTGTACTGTTTTCCACCTTGGCTGCACAAATTTATAATCCGACCAAAAGTATACAACAGTCCACCTCCTCTCTAGCACTTATTTTTTTATTTTGATGATAGGCATTCTGACAGGCATGAGGTGACATCACATTGCCATTTTAATTTGCATTTCGCTGATGATTAGTGATATTGAGCATCTTTTCATATATCTGTTGGCCATCTGTATGTTTTTTAGAGAAATGTCTATTTAGGTTCTCTGCCCATTTTTTAATTTGTTTTTTTGGTGTGTGGTTGGGAGTTCCTTCTACATTTTCGATATTAACCTCTTATCAGATGTATCATTTGTGCATATCTTCTCCCATTCATTTAGTTGTCTTCATTTTGTTGATGGTTTCCTTTGCTATGCAAAAACTTTTCAGCTTGATGTAGTCCCATTTATTTTTTCTTTTGTTTCCCTTGTCCTAGGAGACATCCAAAAAGATAGTGCTAAGAGCAATGTCAAAGAGCTTATTGCCTATGTTTTCTTCTAAGAGTTTTGCTTCAGGCCTTACATTTATGTCTTTGATCCATTTTGATTTTATTTTTGTACATAGTGTAAGAAAGCAGTCCAATTATTGCATCTATCTGTTCAGTTTTCCCAATACCATTTATTTAAGAGACTGTCTTTACCCTCATTGTATATCCTTACCTCCTTTGTCACACATTAATTGACCATATAAGCCTCTTGACTCCATATGACCAGCTGCTAGTAACATTTGGGTTTAGGTTTAAGGGAAAAAAAGGGTCTAACTGAGTCATTCTTTCCAAAGTTCCCTGCCTCAGAGTTTCACATACAAGCCCAGCAACACTAAAATGTTAATGCAGCCAGACTGAAATTTTATCACACTGTAATGGCTGAAAAATGACTGCTAGAAATTTATTACTTGCAGGAAAATTACTGCTTGGCTGTGTCCATGGGAACATGGCTATGTCCATGGGAACATAGGCTGTCACCCATAGGGACACAACATTCTAACAATAAGCTTTCTGTTTCTGTACCCCTGCTTATGCACCTGACCTGAGTTGACAGGTAATGAATAGAAGAAGGATAGACCTTTGTGTTTAGACAGGATGAAGAATGGGATTTTGGGCTTAAAACCCCTGTACCTCTACATTTCGGGGCTGCTTAATTTGGGGTCTGCATACCCCTGGCAGGCCCAGCTGGCTGAATAAAGAGTGTGTTTCCTATAATTCACTGAGTTCTGGTGGCCCATGTGTCTTTCGGGGGCTGGCGGCCACAACAACACTACATCACAGATGCACAAAGAAAATATTGGAGATGGAACTTAAAATGACCAATTAAAATATCTCACTATCCTAACTTAAGATACTCTCATTCTAGGTAATAACTCCCTGTTAAGGCTGTCTCTCCCCCTTTTTCTTTTCCTCCTCAAGCTGGTGTTGGGAAAGTGGTGCTTAGGTGACCTCATGGTGGCTCAGAGCCCATGCTCTTTTCCTCTGGATCATCATCAACCTGCATTGCAAGGATGCTAGTCTGGTCTCGTCCTTAGGCTGCCAATCCCAGGGTGTGCTCTCCTGGCTCTCCTCCTCCCATGGCTGACAGGAACTTTTCTTGCATCATATCTGCCTCCTTACCAAGACGAAATTTGTAAACACTTCTAAGGCCTACTAGCAAAATGGCTACTGGGGAACATAATTTACAGGCTAGAGAAAAACACACACGTACACCCCCACACACAACCTTTGTCACATTATTTTGTATTCTTTTATCATCGTCCATTGTCTGAATATCACCTTTGGGAACCTTGTGGGGAAAGGAACCTGGAATTGGAGGTTATTCCAAATACTTCCTAAAGTCAAACTCTTACAGATAACTTCTTGTATTACATCTACATATAGCTTTATTTCCCATTATATTATTTTATAATCTCCCAATGTACTCCAGTAAGATGTTCAGGGGTTTTCTCTTTTTTGTTACTGTAGTAACCCCAGTGTCAAAAATAGTACGTGGCACTGGGTATTCAATCAATATATGGCGAATGAGTGAATGGCTGATCACATGTGCTGTGCATGGATTTATCCAGTTTGATTCTCAGAGGCAATCTTGTTTCCCTCATCTCCAGGTCCTTGCAGAGCAGCACAGAGAAGCTCATGTGCTGCCCACAGCAATCACCAACATGCTTGGAGGTGGTAGTTGGAGCAATGGATCTTGGTGAGATACCTAGGCAAGAACAAGAAAGAGAATAAATGGGGGCCAAGAGCAGACCTAGAGAAGCAGTTCTCAAACTTTTAAATCTCAGAACCTCTTTAAACTTTAAAAAGTGTTGAGGATTTCAAGGAGCTCTCTTTATATGAGTTATGTTGTATTTATTGCTTTAAAATTAAAACACAATTTTAAAAATATGTATTAATTTACTTAAAATCAACAACAAAAATTAATGAGAGGAGTGGCATTTATTTTTTTGCAAATCTCTAGTGTCTGACTTAATAGAAGACAGCTGAATTCTCATGTCATGTCTGCTTCTGTACTCAATCTGTTGATATGTTTTGGTTGAAATCCAGTCTCACACAGACATGTAGTTGGAAAAAGGAGGATCGTGTGAACTCAAATGGTTCTCTGACCACATTCTCAAAACTACTGTCCTACAGTGATAGTTTCTACAGAAATAAAAATGGTCTTCTCTGTTACAGAGCCCCAAGCCCTCCAGAGACCCCAGCCCCTGATATTGGAAAAAGATCCTTGTTTCTGACCCCTTTCTACTTCTAGCCTCTTTGCTTAGGATTTCACAGCTCTTCAATAATATATAAAATGGCTGGCAGCTCTGAGCAGGAAAATTAGGTAAGATGTAAGCTCCTGAGGGAGTGTGCTGGACTGGACTAGACATCCTAGAAAGAGGATAAAAAAAAAAACACACATCATACATTTTCAGTAGGGAGAAGAGGTTATGAAGTTCAGGCACATTTCTTAACAAATACGTCTCAGTGCTTAGGTTGCAAAAAGGAAACAAACAACGCTGCTCAACCTGCTGGGTGTGTCAAAGGAGTTGGTTCTCGGAGGGGGAAGAGCTGGTGTACATAATTATATTTCTACCTCTGTGTCTTCTTGGGCCTAGCTAGTAGAGACACAGTTTCATCCCCATTAGTTGAGAAACTAATGGAAAGACAGCAGAATCTACCAGCTGCAGCTCTAAGACTAGTAAATTTTTAGCATTTTGGAGTGGCCTTGCTACTGTAGTGGGAAGTCTTCGGGTAGCAAGGTCACTACAACATGCTGAAAATTTATACCAGCTTCTTCCTCTCTAAGAATCAGCTCCTTCAACACACACCCTTCCCCATGGGCCATAGCCACTATTAACACCTTCACTATTTGTCTTGCTTATCTGCTTTGTAGAGGGAAGGTACAGATGGCAGCTGTCAGTATCCCTGGCCTGGCCCCAGATACCACTTACCTTCCATCACAAGTAGCACAATTCTACCTGGAAGAATGTATGTGTAGACATGAGTGACTGTGTGGATGTGAATAATTGTGTGCTGCTGCAACTAGAGGCAAGAGCAACACCCTGGAGTATTTTAATAAACAAATAATAAGCCCAAACTTTGTACCTGGAACTTTCCAAGATTTTTTCTTAAATACTAAGAAATAACCTTACCATTTCTACAGTACTTAGTCCTCCCTCTACTGACTAGTGACATCTTTTGCATTATTGCTCTGCATTGCTAATTAGGTTGCTAGAGACTATGATTATCTTGTTTAGCACAGTAATTTCCAAGTCTCAAATAGTGTTTGGTACTTAGAAAACAGTTAAAAAGTTTTAGTGAATGAAAGTTAAGTAAATGAATTCTGCTGGTCTCATTTAATGTGTACCAAAAGCATGTGATTTTCATACTAATTACACCATTTAATTAAACTGTTTATATGCTGCTTACTTTTCCAAGAAGGTATATAAGCTCTTTGACAGCAGTAAATGTGTATTTGTGGTTGTTTCAGATGTTCTATGCAACACTCTATATCCAACGATCTTATGGGAGTGCTCCTCAAATCCTTCTAAAAGGCACATATTTTATAGTATTAAAAGCTATATCTATAATATTGCTACAGGGTGGGACATGCTTATTTTTTATTTTAGTCTCACTAATAATTTTAGAGTAGAGAAAGTGATTAGTTTAGGATCTAATAATGGTCCCTATTATTCAGAAAAGGTCCCAGCTAAAATGTTTGTTTCACTATTTATTACATAACAAAATTGGACTGCATATGAAAGAATACGTTTAACAGACCAGGTCCCCACCCCAACACACACGCACCCTATCACTTCCAACCAGAGAAGCTCTACTTTTATCTGTTTAAATTCAAAGAGTTCCACAGATTTTTAGCTAATTCAGGGCAGCAATACCTGGAAGATGTCTTATTTCAAAGAAAAACTTGATAGACATTAAAATAACAGGTGAATTAATAAATGGAGATCCAGACAGAGGATCTGTTTCCATTTGGAAACAGATGATTTCTATGTCTCTGCAAGAATTCATTTTACCTATGAGCTCAATGGATAAGTATCAGACAGAACTGGGTTTTTGTTTTTTTAATATAACTTTATTGAGATTAATCCATACAACATAAAATTCATACTTTTAAAGTTTACAATTCAGTGAATTTTACTATATTTATAGAATTACATAGCACCATTACCTAATTTTAAAACATTTTTATCAAAACAAAAACTTTGTTTTTATCCCAAAAAGAAACCTCGTGCTCATTAGTAGTCACTCTGTATTCCCTCTCTTCCCCCACCCCCAGCCTTTGGCAACTACTGATCTACTTTCTGTCTCTATAAATTTGTCTTTTCTGGACACTTAATATAAATGGAATTGTACAATATGCGGCCTTTTATATCTGGCTTCTTTCACTGAGCATAATGTTTTCAAGGTTCATCTATTTGTAGCATATATCAGTATATCATTCTCTTCTATGGCCAAATATTATTTCATTGTATGAATATGCCAAACCTTGTTTATCCATCCATTAATTAATGGACATTTTGGTTGTTTTCACCTTTTGGCTATTATAAATATGCTGCTATGAACATTTATGTACAAATTTGTGTGTATGTATACATGTTTTCAGTTCTCTTGGCTATATACTTAGGAGTGGAATTGTTGGGTCATAAATAACTCTATATTTAACATTTTGAGGAATTGACAAACTATCTTCTAAAGTAGCTACACCATTTTATAATCCCACCAGCAGCACAAAAGTTCTAATTTCTCCACATTTCCACCAATACCTGTCATCCTCTTCCCTATTCTAGCCTAGTGGATGTGAAATAGTATCTCATTGTAGTTTATTATTTGTATTTCACTAATAACCAAGGATGTTGAACATCTTTTCATGTGCTTATTGGCCATTCAAATATCTTCTTTGGAGAAATGTCTATTCAAATTCTTTGCCCATATTTACATTGGGTTATTTGTCTTTTTATTGTTGAGTTGTAAGAGCTCTTCATCTATTCTGTCCCTTAATAGATATATGATTTACAAATAATTCCTCCCATTCTGTGCATTGTATTCTATTCTTAACTCTAAACCTTGACAAAATTTTTCACTTTCGTCATCTGGAAAATTAGTGGATTCAAAAGACTCCAGGATTTACAAATTAGGGTGCATATCCTCTGGGAGTAGACATCAGTAACCCAGGACTAGAAGACAACAAAGATTAATCTAATTCATCTTCTGAAATGCCAATATTATTTAAAGATTTTAAGGTAAGCAGAATCTTGTTATTCTAAGTGCGAAGTCTAGAGAGGAGAAACATTGTATGTGCTGAGCAAATAGAAATTTTGACACTTTTGAAAACCTGGTGGCAATGATATTGCAGTTGTGTCAAAGTAAGCTGGGAGAATGGACTTTAAAGAGATAAATTATGCCTAAATATTGGGACCTGTGAGCTGAGCATGTGAGTTCACAGCAAGCCTTTAAATTTTTAAGTATATTTATTTTATGGCTTTTAACTTTCGATTACTTAAAAATCATTAACTCACACAAATGAGCTCAATTTCTTACTGTCATTATTCTATTTTGTTCTCTTCTGTCTGGTCTATTCTATCCTATCCTATCCTATCCTATCCATCCTATCCTATTCTATTTATTAGATTGTGTTTAGTTCCACTTTCTACCATGGTCAGTCCTCTGAAAACATAAATATATCACAGACCCTGGTTTTCTTGATTGCTAGTGTCATTTTTTAATTTACTTCTTAGAGTACAATAATTTTGAAAGTCTAAATGTTCTACACCAAACAGGGATACGTGGTTAAAAACAGAAAGTGTGAAGTACAATTTCAAAAGAGTTTAAAGGAAAAAATGACAAAAAAATAAATTTCAGAAAACCAGAAATCATTGATGGTTGGAATAAACATGGCATTGATTGTCCCTACAGCACTCCAAAATGAATCTGAGAGGACATAAGGTAGTAAATACCACTTCCACAGCCACAACTACTGAATCATTAGGAAGGAGCATAAGATATTTTTAGATGCTTATTTAAAACATGAGTTTTAACCTACAGTTAATGTGCACAAATCAGAACCTCACTTTTTTCTGTTCGAGAATAGAAAATGGCAAGATATTTTGCTTCTGTGGCTATATTTTAAAAAAATAATAATATATATCTGATAAGGGCCTAGTATCCAGAATACATGAAGAAGAAGATATACAAATGGCCAATAAGCCTATGAAAAGGTGTTCAACATCATCTGTTACTAGACAAATACAAATAAAAACCACAATGAGATACCACTTCACACCCTCTGGGATGGCTATAATCATAAAACAAAACAAACAAACAAAAAAACACACAATCAGGAAACAATAAGTGTTGGCAAGAATGTAGAGAAATTGGAAGCCTCATACACGTACTGGTGGGAATGTAAAATGGTGGATCCACTGTGGAAATGGTTTGGTGGTTCTCCAATAAATGTACAATTACCATATGACTCAGCAATTTTACTTCTAGGTACATAGCCCCACAAATTGAAAACAGATGGTCAACAAAAACTTGCATACAAATATTCATAGCTGCACTATTCATAATAGCCAAAAGGTAGGCACAACTCAAATATCTGTCAACTGGTGGATGAATAAACAAGATGTGGCATCTTGGTTCAGTGGGATAGTATTTGACTATAAAAAGGCATGAAATACAGATATATGCTACAATATGATTAAACCTTGAAAAACATACTGAGTGAAAAGCTAGAAGCAAGAAGCCACATATTGTACTATTGCATTTATATGAAATGTCCAGAAAAGGCAAGTCCATAGAGACAGAAAGCAGATCAGTGGTTGCTGGGAACTACAGGAGGAGGGAAAGGAGAGTGATTACTCAGCGGGTAAGGAGTTTTTTTTCAGAGTGGTAAATTTTATGTTATGTATATTTTTTCCACAATTAAAAAAATAATCCAAACTTTCAAGATAAAAGCACATTAATTTCTTGAAACTTAGAAGAAAAGCCTTAGCAGAAAGCTATTTAGTAGAAAGCACAAACAAGAAAATTACAAATTGCTTGACGCTCCCTAACAATTGATTGGGCCAAGAGTGGATATCAAATATAAACTGGGACGCTCACAGACTTTTCTTGGGAATTTGGAAGAGAGACACCAATGGTTGGCTTGGTCATGGGACAGGAAAAAAGCAGTACCCTGAGAGTTACTAGATTGTGTCGATGCCCAGGGGCTCCTGCTCTGGGTTGGTTAGTTTTCTATGGATTCCTTGGGCTTGGCATTCTTACAATAAACTCCATTTTGCTTGAGTTAGTTTGTATAATTTCTTTTCTGTGAAACGGAACATCTAATCCCCATATGTAAGACATTTAACTTAATAGATATTTTAAGGCATTTAGGTAATGTAATATTACCAATCGTAATAGGTTCCTATTGCTGTTGTAACAAATTATATTTATATTCAGTGGCTTAAAACAACAGAAACTTATTTTTTCATAGTTCTGGAGGCCAGAAGTCCAAGAAGCAGATCACACTCTCTTTACAAACTCTCCTAGAGAATCAGTTCCTTGTCTCTTCCAGCTTCTGGTGTTTTCAGGTGTCCTTTGGCTTGTGGCGATATCACTCTAATCTCTGCCTCAGAAATCACATTTCCTCCTCCTCTTCTGAGTGTCTCATAAGCACACCTGTCATTGGATTTAAAACCCACCCAGAATATTCAGGATGTTGTGCTCATCTCTAGGTCTGTAACTTAACATCTGTAAAGGCCCTTTTTCCAAAAAAGGTAATATTCACAGGTTCTAAGGATTAGGACACTGGCATATCTTTGGGGGGTAATGTAATGTAATGTAATGTAATGTAATGTAATGTAATGTAACGTAACGTAATGTAACATAACGTAACGTAATGTAATGTATGTTGCAGTGAAAGATATGCCCATTTTGAAGCCTACTGATTCATACTGATATGTACTGGCAATTTGTATCAGTGTTCAATGTTGCTAACATTGCTCAAAAAGTTTTTTGAAACTTTTCATTTGGCATAACCCATAGAACTTGAGTCACATTCTTTAGAAAACAACAATGGCCATGATAGACTCTCCTATATTTACACAGTGTAACCAGCACTTTCACATCTCTGAGACTTCATAATGACTCTGAATTAATGTAGGTAGATCCAACTGGTGGAAGGGTTTTGTTTCCTTCTGGCCAAACTCAGTGCCTTCATTTTCTTAAAGAACAAATATCATTTGGAGAAAACTCTGGAAAATGAGGAGGACCATCAAAATTAGGCAAACTAAATTTTTGCATCAGAATCCCCCAGATAGCATGGTTGGAAAAGTCCAAGTAATTCTCATCTCTCTCTTCTCCCTCACTTCGCATCATATCAGTAAATCAAATTCTGTAATTCCACCAGGGATATTTCTCATACATCTAATCCTTTCCATTCGATTGTTCCTTTGTTCCCTCAAATCTTTCAATTAAAATATTTTCTAACTAGTCTTTCAACTTTCAGTGTCTTGCCTTTCTTTCTACCCCTTTCAAAATATACTTACCTTTATGTGGCATCCCTACTCATCCACCTTCTAGGGTTCCAACAGCACAGACAATAAATTCTAAGTTCCTCAGCAGGGACCTGAGTGCCCCAATCAGCATGACCTGTCTAATTTTCCAACTCCTCTGCATTATATTCTGTTTCCCACCCATACCTATTTGACGTACTTATGCCTCTGTGCCTTTGTTTTGAACTTAAAATCCTGTCTGCTTTTTAAAAAAATTTATTTACATATATAATATATATATATTTATATATATATGTAAAATAAGCATTACAAGGCCCAAAAGAAAACCAGAGGTCTCCTGGACTCCTTCTGTAACTGCTTCCTTCCTTTTCACTCCCTCCTTTCCCAGGCAATCTCTTTCAACCTTCTTACCTGTTCTTTTAGTAGTAACCTTCATATTTTCAAATATAATACTAACAGTGCTTTTTTGGTTTAAGATATAAACTGATGGCTTTCTCTTAGAAAGATGAGGTTTCAGTTCTATTATTACCTAGATCCCATCTATATACATATACTTACACATATACATATATATGTATATTCTCTTTCTCCTCCTAATGTAGTTATATTTGGATTCTATTGATATTTGCTATTTACATGTAATCAGTTGTACTATGACATATTTTTTCTTGTACTTTTTCCTCTTCTCGCAAATTAATAATTTCCTTGCTCTTTCCTTTATTTAATTTTCCTTGCTTCATTTCCCATTTACCTAGCATTTATCCCCAAGCTCTCTGCCAGAAATGTTTATCTCTTCTCAATTCCTTCCAATACATTTCAGATTCTATAAATTTCATCTTTTTCTTGGAAATCCTCCCTCTGCAGTCTAGGCTCGAGGCCACGTGTACAGATCATCCAGAGCTCACCTCTCACCTTTATCCTGGAAATTCCTTTCACTCCTCTCTTGTGTGAAATCTCAATATTTCCTAGATTCCATGTCTTATTCTTTCTTGATTTACTCACTTTAATGAAGTGCCTCTTCTTCTAGTAGCTTCCTGATAAAAATTACATGGGGAGTAAATTTCTTGAGCTGTTATGTATTTGAAAGATCTTTACTCTACCTTTATGATTGATTGACAATTGGGGAGTTACCTTAGTTAGTTCAAGCTGCTATAACAAAGTACCATAGACTGTGTGTCTTATAAATAATGGGAATTTATTTTTAATAGTTCTGGAGGCTGGAAGTCTGAGGTCAGGCTGCCAGCATGGTTGAGTTCTGGCAAGAATCCTCTTCTGAGTTACACTTGTCATTGTATCCTTACATGGTAGAGTTTTTCAAACTCGTTATCTTTACATTTTACTTTCTGGGATATTACCTTAAATTTATCTTTATTTTTTCACTGGAATTTTTATTTCTGCCATGGTATTGTAAATTTTCAATAGCTGTTTTTGTGTTTTCTTTCTTTTATATAGCATCTTGTTTTTGTTTCACAGATATACTATACTCCTAATATCCTGAGGCTATTAATTAGAGGGTCTTTTTAAAGCCTTCTTCCATTCTATGTCTCTGTATCTTACAAATTCTTTTTATACCTGTTTGTTTGATCCTCAAAAATCTGGTGATCCTTACCTGACTACTTACACTTTAAGGTATAAGAATAAGAAGCTGATTGTAAGCTCTGTGTGCATAGCATACATTATTGGCTAGTGGACACCAATGTTGGATAATCTGGCTAGGATATATCGGGGAAAAAAAAAAAACTCTGATGTTAGTATTAAACCTAATTATATTATATGTACTTGTTGTACATGTGAATAACTATAATATGTTAACTTGCTAGTTAGGCCAAAATATCACCCTCTTCTCTCCCCTAAAACTGAAAAAACTAATGACATCATTTTAGATACAGCATTTCTAGCAATGAGTCATATTTGGCTGCAGGTCATAATCAATATCTCAGAGAAACTTGGCAAAATATCAACATCACAGCTTCGTTCTGAGCTTCTCTGTAAAGGTGGTTGTGGTTATTCTTCGGCTGTGCAATCCATTCTTTTGGTTTTTCTCTCTGTGTTCAGGAATATTTAAAAAATGATATAACTCAAGGGATGTCAGTTTTTTTCTTCTTGTAAAAATCTTAAATTTTTAAGGCTAAAATAAGATCATGGTAAGGATAACTCAGACAAGGTTGATTTGATTGTTTTGCACAAATCACAAATCTTTCTGGATGTCCTAAGGACATGGAAACTGTCTTTCTTAAGAAGAATTGACGGAAAATCATTAGCCCATTCTCATTTCTCTTTTTATGTTCTGGGGCTACAAGCTACACAAAAACAAACAAACAAAACAAACAAACAAACAAAAGCTCTACACAATCTCACTTACGCTTGAAAATCATAAGCATGTCTCTAAAACGAGTAACCTGTCACCATCACATAGTTGATAGAGCCTTAGTGTCTGAAATTCTACTTTATATTACCCTAAGTTCAAATACTGTAAAAATTAGGGCACTGTTGTATTTGTAAAAGTGAAATATGTTGTTTTCCTCATGCAATTTTAACTGAGTAGAAGGACAGGATTTAACTGACTGTTCTGGGACCTGAAAAATAAAGGAGATTTGATAGGATATGTTTCAATTCATTTTCCTTAATTAAGTTTTTTAGAAGTAGTTTAACTCCTATTTTCTGGAAATGTCCAATAAAATAGGCGAAGATAACTAGACTGATTAAATTAATGGATTTCCACACTTTTGTACTGAACAAGAGTAAAACATTTTTTCTATCAGGTGTTCATAAGCAAGAAAAAATAGCTTAATTGTTGTGGGGCTCTTTTGTTTTTGAAAGAAAAACAAAACTTTCAATTGATTTGTCTTTAAAGTAAAGAACATCCAAAATAAAACCTTACCAAACCACAAAAATCATATTTTCTCTTTAAATTATCCCTTTGGATTTTCACATTCTTGTCAAGGCTATCATTTCTCTCCGAATCAACCAGATTGAAAGTCTGGGAGCCATCTCTTTTATTTTCCCTTCTTACCTCTCCTCATCCTCATACTTTCCACCCTGTCTGGTCTCCTCACTAGACTCCTGTTGTCAGTCACTATGTCTTAGGCTTTTATTCCCATGTTCACCTTTCCATTTCCTCTGAAATATCTTAGCTCAAGTCCTCAGGTCCCTCACAGCTAAATTATTGCCATTTGTCTCACTGCCTCCGATCTATGTTTAGAAGAATTTCAAGTTTATTTGCTTAAAGAATCAGATAGGTAAAGGAGTGAATGTGCGGGATGAGCACATACCTTGTTTTAAAAGGGCAGTCTCTACAAGTGTTGCTGTACCAGAGATGATGAGACACTGTTGCAAGAAATCCAGTTTTTCAAGTCAGAGATCCCCAGAGTTTCCATAGGTTGTCTCACTTCCCTTGGATTCCTGGGAATTGCAGGTAGAAGAAGACTGCTTTGTGCCTAGAAAGAAGGTTATACAATATACTGGGCTGGCCTCACTTCTTAATGCTAGTCGTGTCCACAATCCCTGAAGTCGTCCTCAGTGGCTCTTTATAGATAGGTGCCTTGCCTTGCTGGCTCATCTTCCTAGCCAGAAGCCACCCAGAGGAGGTCTAGTTAAGAAAGTTCTGTTGAACCAGGATTGTGGTGATAAATCATCTAGTCATCCAATTTGGACCAATCAATTCGTCTCTCTCTCTGGAATTTGAACTTTAGACAAATACTAAGTTAATTGGTAGTGACAGCATAAGTGGAAATACATAAAAAGCACAGATAGTGGATGAGTCATTGCAATGACACAGCATTGGAGTAAGGATCAACAAATGTCTGCTAAGCAGTGACAAAATAACTGAGTACTAGGGTTGCTTCAAATCCTGAATTAATTTTGAGTTTCCAAACTTCATTCCAGATCTTTTAGGCACTATATTATAATTCCTGTTCCTCCCATGAGTTCTTGATATAAAGGTTTTCCTGGGATGCTATGAGGCCTGCTATGTGGTTGATCTTCATGTCTTCCTTATGTCTGTGTGTGCATATCCTTAAAATAAACACTCCATTACTTTAGGTAACCTGAGTGAATTCTTGCGATGAAAAAAAACTAACAATATATACAATGTTCTTTTTTTAATTAATAAGTTAATTTTACTCAAACTTTGATAAATTATAAAATGCTGTCCCAGCTGCTTTTCTTCTGTGCTCCTCGGCCCCTATCTGTACTGATGTAGAAAACTGTTCTGGAATATTTGTTAAAAACACTAGTTACAAAGTAAAAGTAAATAAAAATGTGCCAATATTCTACAGAGTGTGTTCTGTCACAGACACATACACACACACGAGCATTAAATTTTTGATAACTTGATCTAGAAAAGTTGCAAGCAGGGACAGACATAGATGTCCTCAAGTTTTACAAGGAGCTTAAATCATGAGAACAATAACTCTCCACAAAACACTGTTAAGCAGGAATTATGTTTTAATTCCATGCTTTGAATATTTAAGGGAGGTGAGATGAAGTAAGGACAATGAGAACAGTAGGGAAAATAAAAAGAGAAAAAGGAAAGACATGAGAGACAAAGTAGAGGAATCAGATGTTAAGGACAATGAAGTGATTACAGAAATGACAAATGAGAAGTCATATAAGTATTATACATGAGGGCATAAATTGTAGTTAAAAATTTAAGATTATGTTGGGAAGAAAAATTGTTTACAATAGAATAAATGTTTAAAATGATTTCATAGTGTTAGAATTAAATTAGAATTATAAAAAACCAACAGACTCATACTTTAAATGTCTTCCAATTTTGTCCAAAAAATGTCCTACCAGTGATATTATCCTAATCCCATGTATTTATGCAGGATAATCTGATCTTCATCACTGATGCTCTGATTTTGCACTAACATTGTTGTGGCGCAATCAATTCTAAGACTCATGGAGCCAAGTGAGATGAATTGTGAGCCTTTATTAGCCAGCTGGCGACTGACTCTCTACCACACAGGGTTAGAGGAGATCAGTCACCAGCTCCAAAAAGAGGTAGTTTATAAAGCCTAGAACCACACCCTCTGGTTCACATCAAACAAGTAAGCGGATTACAGAATCAGAAATTGGCCATTAGCATATCTTTGAGCAGATTACCACACCCTGGTTAACATCAAACAAGTAAACAGATTACAGAAGCAGAATAAATCCTTAATGCTGGCTTACTGGAAAATTTTCCACCCTTAACACAGGGAAATTTTTATTTGTTAAATTAAACATTTTGATTTCCTGGTTGTGTTCAATGCTTAGAAAAATATTATTTCATAGATTTGAAAGAGTAATCATTTGAGTATTAAGGGAAGTACAAATTTGAATAAGTGTTCCCTTTTTCAAACATACAGTTGTCACTTAGAGCTTAGACATTTACAATCTAAGCAATGGTAGGTAGAGGAAATGGAAATAAAGTCACAGTGATGTGGGAAGAAAGACATTTAGAACAGGAGAATACAAAGATGATATTCAAGGTAGAGAAAGGGAAAGGAGGACAGAAATAAAATGGGAGAGAGATAAAGATAGGAGAGGACACAAGAATTCAGAGGGCTTTTAAATATTAATGCAGGTAAACTGCTTATTTCACACACAGCCTTTATCTTTTTCCTTGCTCTTAACAGCTGGTTTACTTTTCAATTGTTTGTTCTTCTTCTTCTTGTTGTTGTTTTAGTAAGAAACCTCCTTTAAAGAAACTGTTGACTGAACAAAAATAAAACCTAGGCATGCAATGGAACAAAAATCTTCAATAACCCTGAGAGACCTCTCAAGATTTACTTTACCCTTGGAATATCTTGCTGCTTCCATGATTGGCTTTTTGAACCCAGACAAGAGCATCTGACCTTTTCTATCATATAACACAGATGAAAACAGATTTGAATATTAAAATTAGACTTTACTAAAGACTAAGATTTTATAGGAACTATATACAAAGAGTAAGATGAAATCCAACAATCTGATTTATAAAACCTGATTGTTCTCTTCTACTGGTCCATTCCAGTTCCCAGTCTCTAAAGTGGTGGCCACCATTTTAGCAACATTCACCAGGTAGCCACAGCTGCAAGGTTACCTTTCATAAAATACAGAATCCAGGGTCTAATAGGAGGCCTACCCTTCAGGCCTCAAAAGGATAAACTAAATACCACACAATAACCCCTTCATCCAAGAGATGCAAACAGACAATAATAGGTGTGTCCTTGATTAAGGGCCCCTTGAACTGTCAAGTAACAGCCCTCCTCCCTTCACCTCTGCCCCAAGGTATATTATTCCCCAGGACAATGTGATGTTACCCCCAGATAAAGTCAAACTTTAAGCCCTGGGATATAGTGAAAAGTACACTGGACTAAGCATTAGTAATTCAAATGATTTAGTCCCTGACTCATTGTGTGCCCTCAGGCAAGTCACTTTATTTTTAGAGGCTTTTTAAACATTCCATGTAAAACAGAACCTATCTCAACCTGTTCTAAAGGATTAGAGTTAATTCTTTACAGAATCAGAATGAGATAACATGAAAAAGTGCTTTGAAAAAGTAGAAGCTCTTGTAAAAACAAAAGAACAAATTATCTCATTCCAAGGGTTCCCTAATATTTGCCTGCTCTTCTCCACCAATTCTTGTGAGGCCATTTTTACCAGATCCTATACCCAACTTCAATCTGCAGACCTGAGTAGTTGAATTAAAGGCTATCATCTCTTATAGCTCTGTAATTATGTGATTTCCACTTATCCAATGAACAGGAGCACTTACTATATATTAAGTATTGGAAACAAAAAAAATGGGTAAAATGCAGCAAATATAAAATCCAGCATTCAATAAGATGAAATATAGTATTAAACATTTATATAGTTATTGAGAAGCATTATTCTGCATATTCCCCATGTCCAACTTTGTTATCAATCATAAAACACCAAGAACTACAAAGCCGAAAAATATTGCTTAGAGGCTGTGAGGATACAGAGAAGTGTAAAATTATTGTGGTATTCTAAAAACCTACAACCTAGTGTGGCAGGTGGTACGGATGATGTTAAAACTTTATTCTTGCCAAATGTGGACTGGAGTTCAAAATCTGATATTAACTTCCTGTATGTTTGACAAGAACTTTTTGCCTACGTCTGTTTCTTCTCCTGTAAAATGAGGATACGGTACCTATTCCTTAGGGTTGTTGTGAAGTTCAAGTAAATTATGTAAAGAACAGTTCTTGGCACATAAATGGTTGATAAATATCCACGATTCTTTTTAAGTGTGAGCGCAGTGCGGGGACATGAAGAGAGTGAGATTTCTATCAACAACCAGCTAGCAAAATAGACGATGTTTCTATCAACCAGCTAGCAAAATGCAGTTTCACTTTCTCTCTTAAACACGCAAGCCTCCTCCATTGCTTCCTACTATCAGGCGCCGTTTTGCGATCCCAAAGTCTTACTTACAGTCCTTCAAGAGTGAAGCTAGTAACATTTCCAAAGCCCAGTTACGGATTTATGGAAAACTTTTTATATATTAAGGGGCCAATATCGGTTAGTCACTCCTTTAAGTCTTACTTCGATTACCTTGGCTAATGAGCAGCGTTGCTCAGCCAAGTAAATGAAAAAAAGTGAGCCGCTCCTCATCGAATATAAATGTGAACTGATTTTCTTCACCATTGCTAGGAGAGAAAGCCCCATAATGTACTTTGAAATCTTAAAAGAAAACGAATAATAATGCTATTATATTGGGCTTGAAATAAAAGAGATTACTTCCCCAAGGTCAGTGGCGTCGAAACTTAAAAATCCTTTCTTCCTCCCTCCCGCCCCCAAAACCCATTACCCAATTCTGCCTAGATCTAGCAGTCTGACCTCTGCCTTCAGGGTAGGGTGCGGGGCGAGAAAGAAGAAGGGTGGGGGAGGTGGGACCGAAACGGAACTTCATTGTTCGCGGGACCGACTCTTCCCGAAAGGACCCGTTGGCGGCGCCTGCGCTGTGCGCGTTCTTTGTGCCGGGCTGCAGCAAGCTAGTTGTTTGTGTGTGTCTCTCAGAGGTGGTGGAGGCGAAGCCGGAGGGGCGTGGCCTGCCCTGTCGAATTATGATTGGGCTTTCAAGGGAGATGGGCGGGCGTGAGGGCGGAGCCTCTGATAACAACACTCGGAGCCAGAGCTGAGGCTATTTGTTGCTGCGCCGCCACTCCCGAACCATAGTCCGCGCTCCTGTCGGGCTCTGCTTAGCAGCAGCCGTCACCGCCTTTCGTCTCTGGCTTTACTTGCTTCTTCTCTCCCTACTGAGCCACTTTCCTCCCAGCACTATGACCGTCGTCTCCGTCCCACAGCGGGATCCGCTTGTCCTGGGCGGCCGCCTTGCGCCCCTTGGCTTTTCCGCCCGCGGTTACTTCGGCGCCCTCCCGATGGTGACCACGGCTCCTCCGCCTTTACCCCGGATTCCGGACCCACGGGCACTGCCCCCAACCCTTTTTCTCCCTCAATTCCTAGGGGGAGACGGTTCCTGTCTGACCCCTCAACCTCGCGCTCCAGCACCTCTGCCCAACTGCAGCCTCGCCCCGGCGGGGATCACACTTCGGGCCGCGCCAAAGAAGCGGCGAAAGAAGAAGGTGAGGGCCAGCCCGGCGGGGCAGCTGCCTAGCCGCTTCCACAAATACCAGCAGCACCGGCCGAGTCTGGAGAGCGGACCGAGCCCCTCAACGGGCCAGAGCGGAGCGCAGGAAGTCCCGGGCCAGGCCGCCGCCTCGGCCCCGGGTCCTGCAACCGCAACCAGAACTGAGGAAGCGAGTCCTTTTTCTGGCCCGCTGCTGCCCGCGGCTCCGGGCCAACCCGCGTTCAGAAGAGAGGTAAATGCCGCGAGGGGGCATGGAGACGTTGGGGAGTTCCGGCACTTAAGCATGGCTGGGTTCTGGGGTTTGAGGCCCTGCACTAAGGCGATCGTGAAGGGGGGCCGAGGTGAGGGGCGGCTGTTTACTCGGGAGGGAAGTTTCCGTGACGCCTGCTCTGTTCTTGCTGAGGGGCAGAAAGGGGAGGAGTAGGGATGCGGTGGCGCTGCTGATTGGCTCCTGGGACCCAGCCAATGAGAGGAGCGGCTGCGCCCCAGCAACAGCCCCGATTTAGAAGGCTGGCGGCGTTCCAGGGGGTTTCAGCGTTCGGGGCGCGGGATGGGGTGGGGAGGGAAGGGGCCCGCGGGGGGATGGTGACGTCAGCGCGCTACGTGCGGAATGCTTCGGCGCCCATGAAGAAGGCGCGGCCGGGTCGGGGTTGTAGGGAAAGAGGTGGGGGCCTGTCTTCAGCTTCCTGACCTTGGGTGGCACCAAGACTAGTCCACAACGTGCGTGTACACACTCAGCACGTCCCTGGTGAGGGATTTGGAGTGGGCCGCATTATTCTGAACGGCTTACTTTTTGGCTGAGCTGTGAGGGAGCCGATCCAACTGGGGCTCTGCTCCTCGCCAGGCCAACCTACTTAGCAGTAATTTTTAACTTTCAAAGTTGGCAGGACCGGTGGCAGAGTTCTTCCCCTCTTTGAAGCGATTTGTTTTGTGTGCTAGTCAGTCTGTCGGATGACCGGAATTGTTTAACAATTCCCACTGTGTACTGTAACGGACTTTCTTAATGGAAGCTAAGTTTATTTGGGTTCAGACTGAAATTTTCGAAAGAGACGATATCCAATTGCTGTGCTATTGGACTAGGATAAAATTGATAAGCGGGATCAAATCACTAAAAGGACGTGAAATTAAAGTAATCTTTATACCAAAAGATTTATTTTCTTAAGTTTTTTCATAACAAACGAAAATAAGTTACTGCCCTTTGTTGCAAGAATATTGCACCAAGAGTTGCAGCTTATGTAGCTTTTGGAAAAATTAAATTTGTCCGCTGTAATTTCTTAAGTTATCTTAGATTTCTTTCAAGTTCTACAATTCCATGGCCCTTATGAAATATTAGTGATAATCAAAAAGAGGGTTTTTGTGTTTTTTGCTTCCTGGTCAGTAAGATTCTCTTCTATAATGGTATTAAAACCAGGGAGCTCTGTTGGCTGTTGCCCTTTTGACATGGAATGTTTCCTTTCTATTTTTATGTCCTGCTTTCCCTACCATGTTACCTGTGTTGGAAGGGCAAAATCTAATATTTTCCATCCAGTCATGCCTTCTTACAAAGATCACTTGAGTTAGGAGTGATGAGAATTACTGCCGCAACGTTCTTGAAGCCGTTGTGAAACCAGAAAGTTGTAAGCGGGCAGGAAACATTTTTCTGATTTGTTAAAGTACGTCTAACTGGAAAAGATGATAGTGATAAGTATTTTAGTATTTGTGTTTTATTTTAGTATTTAAATATCTGAAAATTTGTTTTCAGAGGCTAGGAAATAATTTTTCTGTGTACTTAGTAACTATTATCAAAATACTACACTTCCTGACTTAAAATCTAGCTCCTAATAAAATTTTTATTCTGTCTTAAAGGTAAATAGTATGTTTATTAATATAGTTTTTATTTTTAACCAGATTCTGAACCGACCAAAATGAAAGCATTAGAAAAGGTTCTTGGCAACATCGTATTGTAAAAACACTCACCTTTGTCAGAAACAGGGTTGGCATATGTATTTGGAAGATTGCTCATTACTCTTCCTTACAGTTATAGAAAGATGGACTTGGGGTTACTTTGGGTGTTTTACTTTGACATTTTATAACTGGCTTATATTACATACTGGTAACTGGTGATTATTTTAAGTGGTAAAAAAAAATTAGGTATGTGCATATTTGAACATCCAATGATAAGTGCAGTGAGCACTTATGTTTTTAACTAAGGCAGTGAACTAAAGTCCAGGGTAACTTAAGTACATTGGATATATGGTGTGAAGTTCATGACTGATTTTTATCATGAGACTGTATTCACATTTTTATGTTCCTTGTCTTTGTAGGTTTTAAAATCAAACATGGGAAAATCAGAGAAAATTATCATTCCCCACGGGCAGCTTGTTCATGGTATGCACTTGTTTGAACAACCAAAGATAAACAGACAGAAAAACAAATGTAATTTACCACTAAGCAAGATCACCTCTGCAAAAAGAAGTGAAAATAACTTTTGGCAGGATTCTGTTTCATCTGATATAATTCAGAAGCAGGAAAAAAAGCCTTTTAAAAATACTGAGAACATTAAAAAAAAGCATTTGAAGAAATCAGCATTTCTAACTGAAGCAAGCCAAAAGGAAAATTATGCTGGGGCAAAGTTTAGTGATCCACCTTCTCCTAGTGTTCTTCCAAAGCCGCCTAGTCACTGGATGGGAAGCACTATTGAAAATTCCAACCAAAACAGGGAATTGATGGCAGTACACTTAAAAACTCTACTAAAAGTGCAAACTTAGATCTGAGATTTCAGTATATATGTAAAAGTTTTTCCAAAATCTCTGGACTCTTGAAAATCGGTACAGAAGTGGAAATTTGCCTTGTTGCAAACTACAAGTGCAAAAAATGAGTTTAAAAAATTACAGCTTGTATTATATTTTATATTTTGTAAATAATGTATACCATGTTATTATGTGTATATTGTTCATACTTGAGAGGTACATTATAGTTTTGTTATGAAAGTATGTATTTTGCCCTGCCCAAATGGTAGGTGTTTTGTATATATACAATGAAGAAATTTTAAGTGCTGAGGCACACGGAAGACCAGTTTATTTGCACAAGGTACTGAGAGATTTTTCTGAAACAGCTGTCAAATCTCAAGGTGAAGATCTAAATGTGAACAGTTTACTAATGCACTACTGAAGTTTAAATCTGTGGCACAATCATTGTAAACATGGGTTTGTCTATGTTTCTCAAAATTGATTTCTGCCTTCTAATCTGTAATTACTGGAAAACTTCCCATTCTTACCAAACTTAATTTCTGGTTTTTGGATTATATCCATATTCAAATTTAACACACTGCTAATTTTAATGCCAACAAAATTGGTTGTAATCAAATTTTTAAATAATAATTTGGCCCCCCCCTTTTAAACTAGTCTTGACTCTTTGTGTGTGACTTTTTCTTGTTTGACTGTGTGACTAGGAGATGGATTTTAACTTTTACTGGCTAAATGTCTTTAACTTTGTCTTTCTTCCCTCTGAAATTTAGAGGGTACAATAATTTAACACTACTACCTCTAAGGGGAGGAATTCCCCATGTTACAAGTAGAAATGGTTGTGGTCAAAAGTAAAGCCAGACTGTGTTTTTATATATGAGCTGTTTTATACTACACCATACAGTTTCAGTGAAAGTAACTTGAATGGTAATACTTGAACCAAAGCAAGCATAATTGATATTAAAATAGATGAAAATTTGGATTCTGAAGCTTGCCTGAATATAAATATGGCAGTTTATATATTTTTGTTAAAATTCAAACTTTGGTTTTTTACACAATAGTTCATAAGGTCTATGTCAGTAAGAAATTACCAAACAATTTAACCTGTGTAGTTTTTAGTTATACACAGCTAAAGTTTATTTCAAATAACAAAGGAAAAATGTTTTTCTGCTTAGGCAAAATTTAGATGTGTAAAGGAAAAAGAGTGTTAAGAGGGTATATGTAATTTTATAGGGCAGACTGAATAAGAAAGATGCTACCATCTTTACTAGAAAAAAATAAATGAAGAGTCTCGTCTTATTTCCTGTACCATTCAGTTAACACAGGAGAGAAGGAAGACACAACTTTCTGGATGTACAAAGGTGAGTAGTAGTATGGGCACCTTAGAATCATTGACTTGATGAGCAGTGCGAGAAGGGTATAATTTGTATTATAGCTGCCACAGAATCAGAATTAGTAATAGATGTGCTATCTTATATAGATGTAGCTCATAATGTAACCCAGCCAACCATTATTCTTTGGTACTGGTTAGAACATGCTTTGTTGCATGTAGAGAGAGCTATGCTTACTACACAGATGTATGTGTAAATATACACATACCCCCCCCACACACACACATTTTAAAAAATGCATTTAGAAAAACAAACTGGAAAGGTGAACTTTCAGCCTCATAAGACTTTCTAAGTGATGACACTTGAAGAGGATTGATAGAACTTTTAAATGCATGACAGGAAATAGATATTAGAGTCATAAGTTTTATAGTTTGAAGCATGAACAAAATTGGTTGAATTAGACTGGATAATGTTTAGGGAAAAGGAATGAACAAATTTGAAAAAAGTTTTGATGTTATATTTAGCGCCCTTAGTCCCTTCAGGCTGCTATACAAAATACTAAGGAATGGATAGCTTATAAACAAATTTCTCAGTTCTGGGGACTAAGAAGTCCAGCAGATTTGATGTCTGTTGAAACCTCACTTCATAATTGGTGTCTTCATTGTGTCCTCACATGGCAGAAGGGTGAGGGAGCCTTTTAGGGCACTAATCCCATTCATGAGGATCTGCCCTCATGACCTAATCACTTCCCAAAAGGTTTGCTTTACTGTCATCTCAGGGTTAGGTTTCAATGTGAATTCAGACCATAGTGCAACCCAATTATTATTCAGCCAACTTTTTCTCCCATTGCAGGTCTTATAATATTTCATCCAATATTTCTGTAGTTAGCTTCAGACCTAAATTTTAACTAGAGGCCCGAAAGGGGGCTTGTAAAGCTGTGAAAAGTTTGTTAGTATAGTATATGAATGGAAAAAATTGTTACATGCAACAGTACTTCGCTACAGGATACTAATATATGCTTGGTATTTTGAAGTTGCTTTTAGGTCTGTACAACTTGATAGCAAGTTTATTCAACTCATACCATTGACAAAGTGACATACAAATACAGCTGTTTGTATTTGCACTAATCTTAGCGCTAAGTCTTAGTGTCCTTGTAGGCAAATAAAGGAAAAAAGTAATAAATGGCCAAACTGCACTATTAAAACAAGGGCCATTATTTTCCAACTTAAAAGGTAGTTATGTTAAAATGTAACTTTTAGGGTGGTTTATATGTTAAAAGACTAGAACATAATCTGCATTTTATCAGGACCAGCATTTAGGTTTTTAAGCATTGTACTAAATATGTAATCAATCACCCTTTTCCTTCGCAATTTTTAATATAAAGTTACTATGCTGTACAAATACAGGACTTGAATGAGCTGGAATTTAACAGTAAAGGTGGGTGGGCAAGAAATGATAAATGTAACTAAAATACAAACTGCAACTCCTTAACCAAAACGAATGCCTGAAGAGGTCAATAGTAACTAAAGTCCTTGTCCTTCCCAGAAGGTAGTGACTAATTCTGGTAAGGATTGTCTGGTTGGGAATCTGACAGAAGTAGTATTGAGTTGGGGCTTAAAATAATAGTATTTGACAGGCAAAGAAAAAATTGTCAAGAGGTAACAATCTGAGCAGGTGGTGGGAAAAAATGGAATACCCAACCTGTGGCTCCGAAGTGCAAGGAAGATTCAGTGTATTGAACGGTATTAGAGTAATATGAAGGGCCTTGTATATCATGCTGAAGAGTTTCAACTTTGTTAAGCATTGCAGAGCAATAGGTTTATGAGTAAGGGAATGAGATTCCTGCTTCAAAAAAATGTGAAAATGGAAATGTGTAAAGGGAAAGCTTAAGATGGCCAGGTTAGGAGCCTAAAGGACATTAACAGAGGGAACACGGGCATGGACTTATTTGAGATGTTTTGGACATAGATTTAAGAATTGCGCAACTGAATGGAGGGTAAGAAAAGAGTTTTGAAATTGAGCAGTTAGGAAGATAAAATTAGCAATTAGGGGATTTTGGGGGGGGGGATCATTTTACAGAGGAAGATAATCTTGCTTAAACTTTGAGAGGTGTATGTAAGATATCCACTTGGAAATACACAGCAAGTAGACTGATGATAGGCCTAGAGGTACAACTTTGGGTAATTGCACATGGAAGCACAAATTACAAAAATGGAGCCGAAATACTTTTATCTGTAGCCTCTCCTTTTTCCCTTATGAGGCTTAACACATTTACCAGTGCTCTTAACCTCATCCTTTCTCCCTCCTATGGACTCAACAATTAGTTGAATTAAAAAATATTTTTCCTCTTAAGAGTATTATATGGTGGTTGGTCCTCTACGTACCTGTAAATGTCTTGACTATGTAAGCAGACAGTTCTAATTTAAGTTTTGAATTCTGATAGCATGGGCTCATTTGGTGAAGAGGAATAAAGCTTCCTTCCCTTTTCTTAGTCCAAGATTTGAAATTGGGTAAAACTGATCTTTTATAATTGTCTTTTTGTACATCTTTTTCCTAATGACCCATATTAGATTGCTGAATAGATTATTCTTCAGAGTGGAAGGCCCTCCAATTCCCATGCCATCAATGCCAAGGGTCCCTAACTCCTGGGCTGTGGGACTATTAGGAACCAGGCTGCACAGTAGGTGAGTGAGGAGGCAAAGCTTCATCTGTATTTGCAGTGCTCACCGCCTCAGTTCCACTTCAGATCATCACTTTAGATTCTCATATAATCACTGGTCTCTGGTACCAAAAATGTTGGGGACCACTAGTCTATGCAATTGACAGCTGCTTCAAGTTGAAGGACTCAAACATACATACACTTGGGCATGAAAGGTTGATAGTTTCATCATCTTGTATACATTTAAGTTTTTGAAGGACATAGCTGAATTAAATGCATTTTAAAATCACAGGCCTGCCTTGCTGAACATCTGATCCTTGAGCCAACTCTTCCAAGTTGTTTTTTGCACTTCATTCCTTTCTTTCTTGAATCCATCTTTCAAAATGTCCCAAATACAACTTTTCAAATGGAGAAAGAGTATGTCTGAGGCAGAATTGTGTAAGCACAAATCATGTAATTCAGGAACTACTTGTTTTTAAATCTGAAAGGAAATTTGAGAGTACATTTTATAGAATGGTATCTAAACAATTTAATCTTTGAAAGAAACCTAAGTTTTAGATAGGATTCTCTGAAGGTACGGGATGGATGGAGTTTAAGAGTTTAGGGACAATCTATTTTATAATGAACTAAACCTTTTCTTTAAATCTCTTGGATTAGATTGTTTCCAATTAATCCGGCAATTTTCAGATTACTTTTCATATCCTTTGCAATTCTCTTGGAGTTCTATATTAAATATGCTAAAATATATGTTTTTAACACCAGGGAATTACATTTGCCAAACTTAAACTTATAAAAAAACCAAACTGAATTACAACTTAAGATTTATAAAAGGTACTGCATTTGCTGATTTCTCAGTGAGAAATTAGAATTCATTTTCTAAGCAATTTATAGTAATATTTCCTTAGTGTAGAACTGCAACACAAATTTAAAGTTCACTGTTAGAGAAATAGCTTATGGTGGCTTTAACTAGTCTCTGAATTAATGATCTGAAGGGACAAAATTTGAGGATTGGCAGAAGCAAGCTTCCTCAATAATAATGGAAAATCAGATGTATATTTGTCAAAGGAGGCTAAATATTCTATCCAAGCTCCATTCAATTAGAAGAGATCATGTATCTTGAAGATATAATAGCTTAAAAGATAAAATCACTCTTAAAAATGAAAATACTTCATTTCTCTAGTCAGTCACACAATAACTTTTGTGTGTATGTGTAAGAAAGGATTCAGGAAAGCTAAGTAATTTTTCCAAGTGGCGGGAAAATGTGCTACAGTTATCTAGTTGTAAAGATACTAACCAAAGCAGGTCACATATACATAGCTACTTCTAAATTATTAGTCAGGTCTTTTAAGCGATTATCCTTACTAGCTGTAAAAACCAAATTGCAAGTGTTTTGGGCAGTCTAGAATCTTGGAAAGGGGATGGCGGGTAGACATTTTGATGACTTTTTAATATTTCTAACATGCAAATGTTCTATTTAAATTCAAATCAAAATTGCCTTCAAACAGTAAGATCATTAAACGGAAAGATTTTTATTATTATTTTACTTGGCAGTATTTGGAATCATAGAGGGCTTTGTTTTTCCTATCATAACCTTGGAGAGATCTACAATTTGGGGAATCTTCCTGTTATAAAGGACTCGCAAATGGTCCCTTCCAAAGTCGAAACTACCCTTACTCTTAAAAATGATCATTTACTACTCTCAAATTTTAGAATGAAAGGATTAGTATCAAAGATTGGACTGCCCTTTTCCATCAGCGTTCCAAGGGTCATATCACTGTGCCATTCAGTACAGTCCCCTAAGCCATCTGTGTTTATTTAAGTCCCTGTATCATCTGATGCTTGAGACCAGATCCTGAATTTCAAAACTAACAGACTTATGTTTATGAAAGATAATTCTACCAAGGTTGTCTGAAAGGGAACATGTTAATATGATTCTCAAAAGAGTAGATAGGGGTAAGGGATGGTTAGCATTGAAGTGATTAGGGAGTAGAAAGGCAAGGTAGTGTGCAATTCTTAAAACTTGGTTGGTTCCTACTCTTTAAAGACTTTAATGCTGAATTAATACCAGTGGAGCTAACAGAAAGCTAAAAGCATTTAAAATTATTCCTTAAGTGATATAGTTCCACTTTCCATGACATACAAAACCACCACCTTTTAGTCAAAACTGGTTAAGAGTGGAAAGTATGGTCACCAAAACCTTTCAGAGTATCAGTTATATTTGATTACTGACAGGCAGCTTAGAGCTCTGTATAAAATGCTTTTCATATGAAGTATTGTAGAATAAAACTTTTTCACCATCATGTTAAGTGGTATTTTTTAAAATCCCATTTCATCAATTACATGGTTGAGTAGGAAATTATAATGTATAAAATACAAAAAATGGTTAGACTTTATATATACATTAAAAACACTGTAATGAATGTCCTACAAAACTAGAACATTAGTATTTCTAACTCAGCTACATTTAACATTTTAAGGTCAAAATGGTATGGTTTACTAACAATGCTAAACTCTTCCAAGATTCTTACGAAGTTATATACTTCACAATGTGTTAAATAACATTCCTTCTCATTATGATTGCCCAGAAGAATCTGACCAGTTATACAGCTTCTATCAATTTTGAAAAGGTCTTCGATTGAGTACTTGTTTTCAAGAAGTATTATTACTACAAAGCAAATACTGCCTCAAAAATGTAATAGGAATGATTAACCCCACCCAAAATTCATTAAATTTTTCTTACCAAAAAGAAAAAAAAAAAAGCTATCTCTTGGGTTTGGAAGACTATTTTATATTGATTTTTGTTGAAATTAAAAGTGAATTTAACAACATTTTAAGTAAGCTAAGAAAACTAGAATGTAGTTTTTCTTTAGAAAGCAGGTGGTTGTAGTAAAGAATTCAAGTTTTCCTCACTCTACCTTTAGAAGTATTTCTAAAAAGCATATTTATACTTAAGCATTTAGTTCATAGACTTATACTCCTAAACTAGAGTAGTAGTAATTTTGTTACACTTTTTTGGAGGAACTAATTCTACACAAACTATAACACACACAACCAATCCATTTCTAGGACTAAATACAGATTACTGGCATGGCATTCTTTCATCTGAAGAGACTGCCCCTTTAAATTTTTTACAAGCATTCTGAAAGAAATTGAAACCTGACATTTTTTATTTTAACTTTGGTAATCTAGTTTATAAACTAGAGATGTAGGTTTTGAATTATGTGAACCAAGCATATACTTAAAAATCACATACTTTTAAAAATGGTAACTGTCAACCCACTGAGCATCCACCTACCTCCACAAATTGTTATCTCTTTTCTAAGTTCAGAGTTGTGATGTGTTCCTAGAATATAAGATCCAGGAAAGATTAATCTCACAATTCTTTGCCCAAGATAGAATCAAAACATTTTAATACAAATTGTTAGAGAAAATACTTTGCATGATTATTTTAAAGAAACAGCAGTTATCATTGTAAAGTACTGTTTTGAGAGTTGAATCAACCTGGAAAATGAGGGAATATTATACTTCTAAAGAGGTTTTAACTCCATTATCTTTGTACTCAGATCCTTTGCACCAGATCGTCCTGCACGAACAGCATACATTTACCAACACAGGTACCCAAATACTCTACCACCCTAATTACAATTTCAATGTAGTTAAGAATAGAAGTATTTCTAAATACTTACTTTAAACTTTGACTAACTTTGCCTCTTGCAATGGGACTGGAATAAAAGCAGAAATTATTTGTAATACAAGAGTATGCCTTAGTTGTATCTCATGTAAACACTACAAGTTATAGTCCTGAAATTAGTTAACGGTTTACATTTAAATTAGCCCAGTGACACAAGATTAAATCCTATGCTCCAACTAAAATATTCAGCATATCCCATTATCTGTTTGCAGCTGAAAAATATTAGCTACTATAAAGAAATTATTTGTGTATTCATATGGAGAAAGAATGCAGGTAGTTTTAGTGGCCAACTTTATTTTCTTTGACATTAACTGTCCTCTATGATTCTGAACAAATGGAGGTAGGTTGTGTCCCTACACTAAACTTAGAGAGTACCTGAGTAAAAACATTATCTTGAAAAGAATGACCATAGCTGTGTAAAACACTTGCTTTATTTGTTACAATCTTGCCCTAAATATCCTCTCTTAAATGGTCTAAGAAATAACTGTAGCAAAAATGAACCCTGGAATAGGTATGTCCAGAACACAATTTTCCTGGGTACTAGCACAGTTGCCAATCGATTTCCATTGTTGTTGAAGCCTATAATCATTTCTTTTCCTAATTCTATTTTCTTTTCCCTCTAAACATCATCTTAGTTTAGCATGTATCTGTCTGTCAAAGACTATTCTCTTCCAAAAAGACACAGCATAGTCATCACGGAGGGGCAGTTCTGGAGCCCGGCCACCCTTCCAGTTCCAAAGTGTAATGGTTGTATGACCTGGGCAATTCATTTAACCTCTCTGCATTTCACCTGCCTTATCTATAGTGCTATTTACTTCATAAAGCTGTTGTGATGAGCGACTAATGTAAAACTTACAGAGCAGCGGCCAAGCACACACTTATAAGCTCAAAAGAGTTTGAACTATTATCATTCCAGTTTTTCCATCAAAGAAACTAGTATCCTTCTAAGCAGCCTAGGGAGTACAGTGGAAAACCAAACCAGAGGTAAGTCAAAAGATTAAGCAAGTTTAGAAACACTGCCTTATGGACTAGTTACTAAGACAATGATTAATTTAAGAGTAAAAACATTATCAATTCCTAATTAGTATCTGGAATGACTACATGTGTGTGTGTAAGCCCAAACATTTAGAAAATATAAAAAATTACTAATATGTCGTTTTCTTCAAACTATCTTTTAAATTTTCAATAGTACCACGTAATTTTATAATTAAGTTTTATTATAGATGAACACTTCAGAGAGTTGTAGTTTTGAAATAAATTTTGCTAGGATTAAATAAACTATTCAGAAAGTACAGTATATGTGAACTTGTGGACTTGCCCCAATATTCCCAGTATATAAATTATTTTGTAAAGTTGTTTCTTACACATATGATCTAAAATGCAAAGAAAAATGGAATTTGTATTCAAAAGAAATAGAAACAACACTGGTTCCTGTATGCTAAAATATAAGACAATTTTTTTCTTAAGTACTCTAGATACAAATATTAACTGTATGGGCTGAAAACTTTAATTTTCAATATAATTCAACAAGATACACAAGTAGGACGCTATAAATATATCCCCTATAATATTATTTATCACAAATACTACCAAAACCCTCTGAAAAACAAACTACAAACACATTTTAAAGAAACTCAGGTTTAACAACTACAAAAGCAAATAGCAATGAAGTTATTTGGTTTAAAAAATGAAGGGCAGTGTAATTAAGTCCAAATACTGCACAAAGTTGTTTTTTGAGGATGCAGTGTTGAGTTTCTTAATACAAGGTACTAAACACTTTCAAAAGTAATGACTTATTCTAGACAATCTAAAGTCTTAAGCTAGAGCTCTAAAAAGAAAAAAAGCAGATGAAAGCTAGGCATGTAGAAATAATGGTATAAAATGATTTTTTATACAAAATGTACCACTCTACAAATGTATAAGGCTTAATATGAGTATTTTTGGACTATGAGTGTTGCACACAATTTTTATAATCTCAAACCATTTAAAATTCAGTATTTTTAAAAACGTTTTGATGTTTAAGTGAATGAACATAGTACAGAATACAATTTAATGTCAGCTTATCTATACTGTTCCACCCAATAAAAATAAAACTTTTAAGCTCAAGAGAGAATCTATCTTTTGAATGCTTGATCTCTATATAAATTCAACTTTGGGGAATGTCAGAATTTTGTAATATGAACTAACATCCACCAAGAATTGGCCCAAGTTTAAACACAAGACACAAAAGAGACATAAGGTGTCAAATAGTTTAAATCTGCCCTATCTAATTATACAGTCATAATTACTTTTTACATAAAAGTGCTTTAAGGTAAAAAATATTTTTGTAAAACGTATTATTACCACCAATACGGTATTCCCCTCTTTTCCATGGTTTCACTTTCCAGTTTGTTACCCACAGTCAACTGTGGTCCAAAAATATTAAATGGAAATATCCAGAAATAAACAATTCATAAGTTTTGAATTGCGTACAATTCTGATTACCTCACTTCATCTCATCATGTAAGCATTATAATCATTTCACTTTTTCACAAGAAGGGTTACAGTTTGATATTTTGAGACCACATTCAGGTAACTTTTATTGTGGTATATTCAGATAACTTTTTTTATAGTAAAACTGTTCTATTTTATTACTGTCATTGTTAATCTCTTACTGTGCCTAATTTATAAATGTTATCATAGAATATGTATGTATAGAAAAAACAGTACATATAGAGTTCATTATAATCTGCGGTTTCAGGCATCCACTAGAGGTCTTGGACAAAATCCCCATGGATAAGAGGGGAACTACAATACTTATTATCAACCAGAACTTTAGTCTAAATTAGTTCCATTTTACTCATTTTCTTTGAAAAGTACCCTTCTGCCACAATGTAAACAAAAAATGGTCCATAAAATGGTGACATTAGACACACAATTTGTGGTGTGGGCCCTTAAATTGAGACCAAATTTTTATTAACCCAAAGCTAGAGATTTTATTTTTTGCACATGCCCAAAATAACTAATATCAACTCACATTTTCTGTAAGCCTTGAAGAATTTTTATTTAACATAATGAGGTTTAATAACTTATATGAAAGACTACCTAGCACTCTTCTGTTGTTGTTCACCAACTGTTTTTATGACGATAACTCCGAGATCTGGAATACGATCGAAAATGAGAATGTTTTGTTGTTTGGGCTTTAGTTTCAGAATTGGTATACCCTTTGGGAGATTTACATGGGGATCTTGCTATGGAGTCAGAATGTCTTCCATGTGATCTTGATTTTATTCCTGAGCTAGTTTGCTTTTGAGGTGAACTTGATTGTGATTTTCCTATTGACTTGGACCTTTTTTGTAAGGACTTGGACCTGGACCGTCCTCTAGAACCAGAATTCCTCCTCGGAGTTCTTGACTGCCTTGCTGAGGTAGACCGCCTTGGTAGTGATTTGGAGCGAGATTTAGACTGGCTATAAGAAAATCGCCTGTGTCGAGACCTGCAAACATCCACAATGTTAGAGTATATATGTCATACAAACATAGTAGATTAGAAAATAACACTTGCAGGAAATTATATACTTTACATAATTTTGGTTATGCTTTTATTGGATAAGTTAAAAGACACAATTCTGATTCTATAATGCATGCTTTTGATTTAACCATAACAAGTTTGTTGTAATATTTGTTATATTAGAATATATAACTAAAAGATTTTTACTTTACTAGATATATCTTATGACATGGATCAGTTCTAAAAAATGCTCTGCATATTGAGTCTAAGTTACACAACTCCTAAGAGGTATGCGAAATATGAAAGAAAAAAAAGAAAATTATTTGAAGTTTATCAAATGCTTATAAAAACAAAAAATACCTAGATGCAGGACTTCTGAGTTCTGCCATGACAGAGCAGCTTGTACTAATCTTCCCACAGAAAATAGCCATATCAAAAGCTAGACAACATTTGTGCGACAGCTGTTTGAAGGCAATGGAGAAATACCAACACAAGCAAAACTTGAGGGGTTAGAATCTGTGGCTCTTTTACTCAGCCAATTTTCTTAATGCCAGCATGGGGAAATTGAGACCAATCAGAAAATGGCTATTTGACTAAACTGAAGAGACAGAGGTTAGAATTCAGGGCTACCAAGATGGCTGGGACTTGAGAGGTAAAATCCCAGAGTTAGAGATTCATAGACAAAAAAACAAAACAAAACAAACAAAACCCCCCATAAATTTAAAATCTGTCTATAAATTTTCAAGCCATTATCTTCTAAGCTGTGCATGACCCCCAAGGGGTCAACGAAAAACAGCAGAGGGAAGATTCAATAACTTGAGCTGAAATGTGATCGGACACATGATGCTGGGTACGGAAGCTGGAGTGCAAACCTCCAAAAGGTCGGGAGCTTGAGTAACAACTCAGGCTTTTAATTAAGAACCCAGAGGGACCATGTCCTACAGGTAAGGGCCATGACCCAGGAACAAGTGTAAACCTTAAACAGATCAGCCTTAACAATGCCTCAAACCAAGCCTTGATAGCATCAAGGTGATCTGCCAATACTTTGCCTGCTAGAAGAAAATAACTTTCTTTGAAGGACGACTATCATGGAAAGCTTCTACAATTTTTCATTAATAATGTCCAACATCCAATAAAAAAAACTATGAGGTATGTGAAAAAGAGGTTAAAATGACTGAAAACTAAGGCAAATAAAAGAGAAAGATGCAAAGCAATTTGGATATTAGTGCTATTCAGACAGGAATTTGAATAATTACTATGACTAATATGTTAAAAAACATAAGAGAAAAAGACAAAGCAGATGAAAAAGAGGGAGAATTTCAAAATAATTTTGGAATTTATAAAAAGAAACAAATGGACATTTCAGAACTGAAAATATATGATACCTGACATTAAAGTCACTGGATAGCTTTAACAGCAGTCTAGCTACAACAAAAGAAATAGTGACTTGAACTGAAAAATTATTAGAAAAACATTATACTGAAACACAGTAAGAGAAAAGGAATTTTAGGAAATCCAGAACAGAGCATACGAGGTATTTGAAAGTCACATGGCCAAAAGGAAAAACTGAATAAGGCAGAAGCAATATTTGAAGAGATAATGTCCTAGAATTTTCCAAAAGTAATGAAAGATCACTAAAGATCACTAAAGATCACTAAAGATCACAATTTCAAGATCACTAAACCCCAGGTAGAAAAGTACAATGAAAACTACACAAGGCATATCACAATGAAATTGCTGAAAACCAAAGTCAAAGAGAAAAATCTGAAAATATGCTAGGGAATAAAAAACACATTACCTTCAAAGCAGCAGCATGAAGGATGCCATCTGACTATGGACATTAGAAAAAAAAAACATGGAATGATATTATTAACGAAAGAAAAGGGGGAAAAGTCCCTGCTTGGGAAATCTATCCCAAGCAAAATTATTCTTCAAAAATAAATATAAAATGACAAGCAGAAGCTAAAGAATTCATTGCCAATAGACCTGTACTATAAGAAATACTAAAAAAATTTTGGGCTGAAGGAAAATAACCCCAGATAGAAGCATGGAATGACAGAAAGGAATAAAGAGCATCGGAAAGTATAAATATATTGATCGAAAATATATTAAATTTCATTTCTGGAGTACATAGCTGTAGAAAAAAATTTTAAAAAACTGAAAAATATCTAACATGGAAAAAAATGGATGCTATTTTAACATTCTTCAGGAATATTTAGAAATATATGCACATTCACTGACATATAAATTCCACAAAGACTTATGGAATACCTAGTATGACCTGGGGGCTATTACTACATACTGGGGATATAATAAACACAAATAAGACAACAAGTCCATGCTCCTCAAAGAGCTCATAGTCTAGTGATAACAACGAACTAGTTTTTTGTTCCACATCCACTGAAGGCAAAATAAGAGACCTCTTTTTAGTCCAAAGTAATAGCATATATACTGCATATACTTATAGTAGGTTAGGCTTATATATAGTCATTCTCCCTCCCTCTCTCCCTCCCTCCCTCTCTTTTTCTCTCACACACACACACACAGAGTCTGAGCCTCAAAAATACCTTGAGAACTAGATAAGATTTATATTCTTTATAATATAATTTTACATGTAAAAAAAAAACTAAGGTCAGGGAAATTAAGCAATAGTCTTATAACTAATACAAAGCATAACAGCATTGTCTTGCAAGAAGATGTGGTTCTTTCTATTCCTGATTTCATGATGATTTGGGACAATTAGTAGACATTTTGTTGTTGTTTTTCCCCAGCCAAATATTATACTTTATCTCCAGTATAAGGCAGAAAATGATGTGAATATCAACTTTTTTAGATCCATGAGGAGAAAAATTGGTTAACTAAGGGTCTAACGCACCTGGAAACAATTTATATTCTTAATGAATCAAATGGGCAATTTCTTTTTTACAAACTACATCTTTCTATAAAGAGCAGTGGATATTATTCAGTAAGGTTAAGACAGTGCTGCTTTAGGCAAAATATTACATCTACTTTATCTTTGATATATAGACTTTTCGTTTTATATGTCCATCCACAGTACCCTAAACTTATGGTAAACTACACATGTTTAGTTTACAGTCTACATATATATAGTATACTTGATAGTATATAAAATTCAAGTAATGTCAATAAGTATCGGTATGGTTTTCCCACACACAAGGCATGTAAATTTTTTTTAAATCTTAATTTGTTCTATGTTTTAAGTTCTATAAATACAATTTTGTATTTGAGTACAGAAACTGTATTTCAGAGTCTAAATCTCAAATAACCAATGAGAAAATCCTTGGCCATGGGACATGCTGGACTATTCTCCACAGATGCAAGGAAGGTTTATATTGTTATTCTATCAGCGAACGTATGATAGAAAGGATCAAGTTCCAGAATATGACTGTTTCTAAGTATTTCTTCACCAATCTTGGTAATGGTTCAACCCTGACCTGGGTTCTCCTGGCTTTTAAAAGGAGCTTATGGCTTCCTCCCACCTTCATGCCTTCTTAAAGATGGGCCAAAAATCAAAGCATACCCAGTAAAAGGTACTGATCTGACATTTGAGATTCTGACATGTAGGGCTATAAGGTATTTTGTGGCAATCAGGATTCTTAGATATTAAATAGTCATAGAATGTGGATGTGGTTCTCTCCTACTTTTTCCTTCCACTTGGAGGGATTGGAGCCAGGCCACTTCGGAGTCTTGTTTCTAGAACAAGGGACTTGGAGCAAAGACTCTCTCTCTCCAGCTCTGGTACATATATCCTGTTTTGAGCTTTTTCTTGTCTAGGCTCTTAGAGTTAAGGAATGGAGGGATTGGAGTGAAAGTGAGCAGCCCTGGTGATCTTTTTTGATTTGAAGCTAAATGGACCTATATAGATAGCTTAAGTATACTATATGTGGGCCAGGGGAGCTAACTAACTCTTTCATTACTCACAGAAAGAGGATACTACCGTAAATGCTAATAATTCTTTAAGAACAGAATTCACCTTAAAATTCGACATGCCTATGAAAAAATTACAGCATTAAAACTTAAGATAAATAGTACAAGTGTTTACGAATTCTGGCATGCTAATACAATTTCAGTTATTATTTAAATAACTTCACGTAATTTATTTCCATTGTAATTTACTATTATTCTAACACAAACAACTCCTGGCTAGCAAAATAGATAACTTACAAATATCTTCTGAAAAAATTTACTATTTTTATGTCTTCTTCCTACAGTACTACATACTTAGAATTTACTCTGAAAAATAACTTACCTTTTGTAAAGATATTGATTTACATTAAATTTAGTCATCTGTTCACAAGTGATTACATTTCTTATGAGTTTTTAATTATCGAAACTCTAGATTCTTAATGTTGGGTTCACTTAGGAAAATTTTATTTATTTAAAGTTCCTCATTTTATTTGTCAAGTGTACATTTTTTAATTTTTTACTTTTACTTCAGTATATATTATATTTCCATTAACAAGTTTAAATAAAAACAATGGAAGATACCCAATAAACCCAAATTAATCTTTCTACAAAAGATGATTCTTTATGTATACTAAACAAAATGATTCTGGTGGCATGTTTTTAAAAACTCTTTAAAATGCTTTCCAGAAAAAGTAGAAAATTAAGTTTTCAATCTTCTTGTATTTGTACTCACTCTTTAAGGCTATCAGACCTCCTCCTATTTCTTCCCCATGAAGAACTTCTACTTCTAGTTCTCCTTTGGCTGGGGCTTCTTGATCTCCTATGATCACTTGGAGAGCAAGGGTGACGTTCTTTTGATTTCATTTGGCCTGGTGCTAGAATATGAAGTACAAGACTTATAAATTCATTACTTGAAAACTTTAGTAATAGCCGCTCAAATAGTACTACTGTCAGAATTTTAAACAAACAAAAAAATCTACCATTGCTGAAACTCTGCTGAATAAACAAGCTCTAATGTTTAGTCACACTTACTTTTGCGATCACCTTGTGCAAACTGTATTTCAATTTGACGGCCACATACCCACTTTCTATTGAGGTTATAAAGAGCATCTTCAGCATCACGAACATCTTCAAATATGACTAGCTGTTAAGGACACTTTGAACATCAGATATCAAGCAAAAATATTATTTTAAAAGAATTATTTATGTGACATGAAATTAATAGGAAAAACAAGTTCAGGTAGCTAAGCTCATATCTCTAATATGAATAATAAGAAAACAAAAACACTTTCATTATGAAAGCAAATGTCCCATTACGACTTAGAAGAGTGAATCTAAAAAGAACAGAAACAAACAATAAACTATTTTTTTTTTGCAACTATACTTTTAACGTATACATCAGTGTAGTTGCAGTATACCTATATAATTTCAAACATGTTATGAGAAAAAAATTAAGTCCAACATTGGCTAGTATAATAAAAGAAGCTGTTTAGAACCCACTCCCTTCTTTCAGGTAAAAGATTAAAATTACTCTTTAATTAAAAGTTCTAATTATGACATTTAGGAGAAATTATTATAAACAAAATACACACAAGTGAGCTAAAACATTTTTAAAACTGATTTAGTTCTTTAAAAATGATATCTACCTTTTAACCTTTACAAAAGTAACATAAAAGCAATCTGCAAATATCTGTAATTATATATACTGGTTTGTAGTACCCCTACTATACTCCCTGATCTATATAAATTATATATTAAACCTAACTAAAATGAAAATAAGCTATATAAAATGACTGAATAGCTGTATTTCAGGAGATTGTTCACTGTTTTTTTTTTTTTAAATTGAAAACAGAAAAAGCTGAAGAAATGCAATACAAAATGAGACTGCAATTACCTCAATGTCACTTGATCTTGAACCTTGAACTTTACTCTTTAAGGCTTGCAAGATGGACTTTATAAGAGACGCAGAACCAACAAAATCAGACTTGGCTTTGACTCTGGAACTCTGAGTAAATGTAGGAAAGCCGAAGTCTCAACCTGGTGTTGGCTTTGTCTTTTGCTTGATAAAGACTTCCCCTCTTCCAGGTCTTTATATCTGTGTCCACCCTCCCTCTTTACTCCTTGATGCTTGAACTTTAGGTGCCTTTTGTCTTGCCTGCTCGGTTTATGCTTGGATTCTAGCTAACAGGTTGGTTCAAACTGGGGGGCGCTTGCCAGCTACTGTGGACTGCTTTAGATTTTCTGAGATAAAGAAATAAACACATTTAATTAGGCAATATTAATCTCATAACATATGCTCCTGAATACATATATGTATATGCACACATATGTAGCATATTCACACACGGTAAAATAAAGGATATTGAACATAAGCAAATCCTCTTGGGCGACGGGTGTAGAAGTCAAGTGGAATGTAAACGTCTACTATAGGGCCATATCGACCAAACTCACGGCGCAAGTCCTCAGGCCTGAAGTGTTTTAGAAATAAGGCAAAGAAATACGAATAGCTGGATTAAAATAATTTGCCTACAGAAATCCAGTTGAAACCTCAAAAGAAAGAACATTATCTAAACTAGCTTTATCTAAAATTGTCTCTCGTAAGACTCATCCAGGGTTTAGAAAAGAAGGAAAAAAAACCCCACAAATCTCAGGCCTCACTTCTAGAGAGTTTGATTCAAGAAGTCCGGATTAGAGGATGGAAATTTGTATTTTAAAAGGACTCCAGGTGGCTATTATGCTTAGTCAGGTTGAGGAACACTGACCCAGCACATCCACCTTTGAAAGTTATTCCTATCATAAGATTTTTTAACTGTCCATGTGAAGACTTCTATTAACTACTTCATCAGGAACATATTTACCTGCTCCACTATAATTTCATGTTTATATTAATTTTGTTCTTAGATGGCAAAAATCAGATTCTAAAGAAATCCTAAAATTATTTCCCAGGTTTTAAAGAAAAATATTTTACTATTAAACATAAAGCAAAATAACTACCATATTCTCAAAACTGACTGACAAGTATTTTTGAGCCTCCTATATGACTTCTAGTGAGACAAGTATTAAAGGGGATTACCAAAGAAATACATAGTATGTTTGTTTTCATGGAGCTACAATTTAACTGAAGAGACAAAATACTTGGCATTAACAGCTGACAATTATAGTGCATTTATATGCTAGCCACTGTTCACCTAAGACCACTTAATTCTCACAATAACCCTATGGTTGTTTACAGAAGAGGGCACAGACGGATGAACTCACCTAAGGTCACTGAGCCAGCAAGCAACAGCGCTGGAATTCAACTCCCAGTCTGGAACTAGTCTGTATTATGAACCACTACACTGTACTGCCTCATGGAGAACTTAAGAGATGAAGCATCAAGCTATGAGCACAAAACATGGCTCAGAAGAAATGAATACTTCACAACACTGTACAGAAAAAAAAAAAAAGAAGCCTCAAAGAAGACTGCAAAGCCTCTAGTTTGGACCAAATGGAAGAAAGATGGTTGTCAATGACCAAAAATTAGACAGCTGGAAAAGAGAGAAAGAGAGAAGAGACAGACAAAAGAAGCTTTCAGGTTTAGAAAGTGCAAATTTGAGGTAAGGGGGGAACATCCATAAGAATTCTGTAAGCAACTAAAAATTGTGATTTATGAATTATATTAATTTTACTTTCCTCTCAAGATTAGAAATCAGTGATTAACACTAGAGATGTGGATTTAGGAATGATTACATAAGATTCAACTAAGTACCACTATATACCAGGCAGTAATTATTTTTATCTCATTTACTACTCAGTATAACACGTTTGTCTACCTTCCCCAAGGGACTATTACCTTTAGAGAGCAGTGATAATGTCTTTTTCTTATTTATTCATTCAGTAAATGGTACTGAGCACCTATAATGGGCCGTACTCTAAGGACACATGGCAGAGAACAAGAAAAACACAATTAACAGCTCCCATAAAACAGACTATGGGGGTAAAGATGCTAAACCATTCCTGAATATTAGAATCATTTGTGAAAGGAATGTTATAGAAATAGGCACTCCAGCCTGATGCATTAGCCCTGGACCTAATTAGTATTTCTCATGATGAGTCCCAGTTATTATTAATTTTTTTTAAGGGTTTTATAGGCAATTCTGTGAGTCAGGGTTGAGAATCACTTCTGAAGCAGGTGCATTCACCAGTGTGATACCCCAGTACCTATCACAGTTGCATGGCACACAGTAGTCACTCAATACATGTTTGCTGTATTAATGAGTGAAAAACACATTATTGCTACCATTTAACAGTTAAGAAGACTGACAGTAAGAGAAGTTACCTTCCAGAGGTACATAGCAAAGCTAGAATTCAAATGAGTGTAATCTGAGGCAATCAACCCTACCAACCAAATGTGTGCGTGGCTGATAGGAAAAGGATCCTAGATCTTATCATGAAGGCCGGAGCGATATGTGTCACAGAGACTTGGAGTCCCAGAAGCCAAGGGGGGGACAGGGATCTGAAGGAACAAATCTCAAAAAGCTGGCTCCCATTCATCGTCTCTACTCCCTCACCTGTTGGCTGTTGTTTTATTTTTGTATTGGTTGCGATCTAGTCAGACATTCAGAAAAGTATAGAGAATAAAATATCCATGTATCCACCGACAAGATTTATTATATCTCAATACTTGTCTTATTTGTCATAATTTTTAGTATTTTTTTTTAGAAATTTAGACATATCTTTCTACTTTAGAAACAATCATTTGTGTTCACCAATTTTCTGCATAACTTTATATTTTTATTGCAAATGCATATATCCATAAATGTTTTTGTATCAAGTTTTATATAAATGGTATCAGACTATTTGTATCATTTTGCACTTTGCTTTTTTCTTCCTCAAGATTTCTCCAGGTAGCTCTAGTTCACTCATTTTAACTCTGTATTGGTATGGTTATGAATAAACCACAATTTGTTCATCTTTCTGTGGATAAACATGCTACACTGTACATTATAATACATGTGCTTCCTAGATCTCTGCTAGAGTTCTCTGGGATGTATCACTAGCAATGCAATTGGTGGGACAGAGTATGCACATCTTCAGCTTCACTACGCTTTCTCCAAAGCAGCCAAGTCAGCTTACACTCCTCAAAACAAGCATAAGAATGCCTACTGCTCTACCTCCTCAATTAGCAACTTTTAATACTTGCCATTCTAAAGGATAAAAAGTGAATGGGTACCTCACTGTTTTAATTTACCTAATGACTAGTGAGGTGCAAGATCTTTTCATGCTGATGAGTCATTTATTTTTTGTTAATACCTAAAAGTAGAATGTCTGGGTTAAAGAGGATATATGTATATCATATATATATATATATATATATATATATATATATATATCCCACATACATCTTACATATATCATATATATATCCTATATCTTATATACATGATATATATATATTTATATATATATTTAATTTTTATGAAACTGCCAAAGAGGTCTGCCAAGTGGCTATAACATTTTATACCCACCAATGAAGAGTTTCTGTTGTGCTAAACTTTGTTAGCACTTGGTGTTGTCAATCTTTTTAATTTTAGCCATTCAGGTGGTTGTTAAGAGAAATCTCACCATAGTTTTACAATGATTTTAATTTGCGTTTCCCTAATGACAAATGATGCTGAACATGTTTGCTAATTGGGCATTTGTATACTCTTTTCTGTGAAGTGTCTGAGTTTTTCTGCCCATTTTTAATGTTTATTATTGAATTGTAAAAGTTCCTTTATATATTCTTTAAAAAGTCCTTTGTCAGATCTATACTTTGTGACTACTTTTTCTGAGTCTTTGGCGTGCCTATTTACTCTCTTAATAGTATTTTTTAATAAACAGAAAGTTTAATTTTGGTTAAATCTAATTTATCAATATTTCTTTTTCTTTTATGGTAACTGCTCTCTTGGTCCTATAAGAAATCTTTGCCTATCCCCAGGTCATAAAGATATTCTCCTGTTTTCTTCTAAAAAAAAAAAGTACACTTTTACCTTTTATATTTCAACTGATGACTGGACTATTTACAGACTCTCTATTCTGTTCTGTTGATCTACTTGTCCATCCTTAGGCCAATATCACAGTTTTGATTACTGTATCCTTATAGTAAGTCTTTAAGTCAGGTACTTTAAGTCTTCCAGCTTCCATAACATTTTTCGAGGTAACTTTGGCTATTATCTTGCCTTTGCATTAGTAGAATTAACTTGTCAGTTTCTATTTTTTAAAAAGCCTTTGATCGGGAATGGCTTGAATCAGTAATATAATCAATTTGGGAGAGAAGTGAAAACAATATTTTGTCTTCCAATCCAAGACTGTGGTATGTCTATCAATTTATGTTGGTCTTCTTCAATTTTTCTTGGCAATACATTGTGGTTTTCAGACAAAGGTTCTTAAATCTTTTTTTTTTGTTAAACTATTCCTAAGTATATCTTTTGATACAACGGTAAGTTAAGAAAAATTTTATTATTTTTGATTGTTTGCTGTTTATATAAATAAGATTTCCCCACCAAAGAAGTGTTTCAGTTGTGCTAAACTAATAATGAAAACTCATTATTAGTTACTATAGGTTTATGCAAACAAACATGTCACCTATGAATAAGAATAGATTTTACTTCTACCTTTACAATTTCATGTCTTTTATTTTTCTTGCCTTGTTGCACTGGTCAAGACCTACAATAAAATGTTGTGATCTTAGGACTAGAAAGCATTGAGTGTTCACCATTAAGTTTGTTGTTAGCTATAGCTTTTTCATCAGCTGAAGATGTTCCCTTCTATTCCTAGTTTGCTGAAACTTTTCATCATGAATCTTGCTGAATTTTGTTTAATGCTTTTTCTACATCACCATCCATGCTAAAATCAATATAGCTTCATATACACTGTGACTGAAGAATGTTGTTACTAAGTATGTCCAAGAGAGGTAGTTGATCTTTGCTCTCCAACCAAACATGGTATCATGCTTCAAAATGGGGAGGTTATATTTGGGATTTCGACATACTTTGTTCCATTAGAAAATAAAAGTTGGAAATAGGAAAAAGAAAACCACTTAAATGGATTTCTTCCCAGGCTCATTTTCTACATATAGTTTTCCCTTCATTTCTTTATATAGCTGAATCATACTGTACACATAATCTTATACTCTGTTTAACATTTATCCCAAAGATCTTCTTTATAAGCATCCTAAATGTTAAAGCTAGTTCAAAATGTCTAGGTGTCATATTGCTAGTTAACTTACACTGTATGCCAACTTGTACAAAAAAACCTATTAATATAGGTTACATGTGTGATTCTACTTTTATAACACTACTCAGCAGCTGTGCAATCTTAAGCTAGATACTTAATCTCTCTGAAGCCTGGGTTTCTCATCTATAAAATGAGATTAATAAAGAACACGTATTATAGGATTACTGTAAAAATTTAATAAGATATGTGTAAAGTTTTTAGTACAGTGCCTGGCATATAATGAGTACTCAACAAACTGTTACCAATTATTAATTATTTCATTAATACAAGCCTCCTAGATTTTGACTGCCCTCTAGTAGCGATGTTAGGAAGTGATGTAGAAATGGAAAAGGGAGTCAATAAATCTCAATTATTAGTCATAATTACTCAGTGGATTATCTAGATTAGAGGTCATGTGACACGTGCAGGTCACGTTTCACCTGTGTCATGTTTAATTTGGCCTGCAGTGTTAAAATATTGTTTTAGAAGTTTTGAAACATGAAACTGCCAATATTTTACAGCTCTTAAATCTGTAAGAATTGGAATTTCATGATTCAACTTAATGCTAATATTTTGAAAGTGAGTTTACACACACAAAATACAGGTTTCTGATTTTTTCAAAATCAAGAAGACACCGCAACAAGTTCAAATGTTTACATGGTAGGTATCAGCTGGAAATTAGCAGTGGTAGCTGTCTTTACTGGGTGGCACAAGTTCTTTTCCACTTGCTACAGTCCACATCATCCAATTGTGCCTGACAACCTGGCTGGACCCTGTGGCCACTAGAATTGGAAACTTCTCACTTTTTTGTCGACCAACTGGAGAAATGTGATGCTTATTCAGAATTCAAGTGCTCCGTTTATCTGAGGGGATTTCTTTTTACCTTACCCGAATTTTAAATTTTGTTTTCTATGTAATGTATTGTTAAACAGGATGAAAGAAGAAATGGAAACACATACACCTTATGGATGTTAATTAAGGTATATTAACTTGGTCTGTGGTTGTGACATATATAAAAGTAGGGATCAAATAAAACCTTAACATTTACTCCTCAAAGGTAAATTATGATGATTACAACAGATAGCTCTGGAGTCAAGGACTCCAATATATTTGTAGCTGCGAACCACCAGGTAAGTCATTAAATCTCTGAGGTTCAGCTTTCCCTTATGTATAGTAAGAAAGATAATACTGCACACCTATAAAGGTTGAGGAAGATGTAAATTAAGTTGGCCGGGTGAAATGAAAATGTCTATTAATGTCCCCACTCCCCAGTCATTCCCTCTGGCTCCTAGTAAGAGAGAAAGTGCTATATGAAGAAGTTATTCCTATGTTTAGGTACTATGTAGACAGAATTCTCAAAGTGAGAGGAAGTGGACTGAAAACAACAGCATGGACGAGGGAAGTCCATGCAAACCGTTATGATGGGTATTTACACTGTATTCAGAACTTTAAAGAAAAACATGTCATTCACTATAGTTACCCTTTGTATATAGTATAAATTGCGTTACAAATGAATTTAACCAGCACCACCTGTAAGTAGGCCAGACTGAGGGAAAGTAAACCGTAAGGCCCCAGGTACGCATTATCTTGTCATACATTATCACCATCCCCAATTCCTTTTCATCTAGCAGGTAAGACGCGAGGCTTTATCGGCGCCCGACGACAAGGCGGCCGCCACGGAAACACGCCCGGCCCGAGGCGGGAGGGACCGCGGCTGCGGGGCCGCGGCGGCGCGCTCTGCTCTGCTCTGCTCTGCTCTGCTCCGCCGTGCGCCGCACCGGGCCGAACGCTGGCCGGGAGGGCGGGGGCGCGCGTCCCGCCCAGGCCTCGCGCAGCCGAGGGGCCCACGCCGGCCCCGGGGACGGCGCCCCGCGGAGAGCCCCGCGCCCGGCCGGCGGGGAGGCGCCGGGCGGACCCCCGGGCCGCGGCCGTTACCCCGCCCCTCCCCCGCGCCGCGACCTGCGGCGGCCGCGCCTCACCTGGTGGCGTCCGCGACGTTCCTGACGAACAGGGAGGTGTTGGGGGGCCTCGTGTACCGAGACATGTCGGCTGCCTCCGTCCCCTCGGGGCCTGCCCGCGGCCGCCGGGCTCACTCTGTCTCCGGCTGCAGCCGCCGCCGCCGCCGCAGCTCCGCCGCAGCTCCGCCGCCCCCGGCGCGACCCCCTCCCCTCGGCCTCGGCCCCGCCAGCGCGCAGCCGCAGAGGCGGGCGTGGGGGGCGGGGGGCGCCGAGCGGACCGCGCGGGGGCAGGGCTGGCGCGGCGCCGACGCCGAGGGGACCCGGGAGGGGGCGGCGAGGGAGGCGGGGTCCGAGGCGATGGGGCGAGGGCGGCACGCGCGCCGGGGCTGCAAGGGGGTCTGGGGCCGAGGGGTGGGGTCGCGTGGGGTCCCTGGCTTCGAGGGCTTCTGAGAAGAGGGCGGTGCTTGAGTCCCGGGGTCCGCGGGGATGCTGGAGGGGGTGGTGCTGGAGGTCCAGGTCGGGGGGAGGGGGAAGGAGGAGAGGGCGGTGCTTGAGTCCCGGGGTCCACGGGGATGCAGGGGGGGGGGTGGTGGAGGTCCAGGTTGGGGGGAGGGGAAGGAGGGGAGGGCAGTGCGCAGTTCCGGGGAAGGGGAGGTGCTGAAGGCCGGGCGTGAGGAGGAGGTGTTGGTGGGGTCCCCAGGATTCCCGAGAGGGTCGGCGCTGGAGGCCAAGTCTTGAGTCTGGGCAGGGGGCTGGCTGAGTGTGCCAGGAGGGCGGATGCCAGAGAGGTCCTAAGGGCTGTGGCGGGTAAGTCAAAGGGGTGAGCGTCAGGAGTGGGGGTGGGTAGAGGTGAAGGAGGCCTTCAACCGCGCAAGAGCCCCGTGGCCACTGAGGCGGTCATCCCTGCATCCTCAGCCTTAGACCTTGTCAGTTATTCCTCCTCATGCACCTTTAGCCTTGAGCCTTATTGGGCTTTTAAAATGTGAGGATTTTTTTTTCTTAATGTTTTTTAAATCTTGGTTCATTACAGAAATTCCCCCTTATGAAGGTGGGAGGGGGAATACTTATAAAACCCCCAGTGGATACCCAAAACCTAGGGTAGTACCAAGCCCTATACATACTATGTTTTTTCTTATAACTGTGTATATACCTGTGATAATATTTAATTTATAAATTAGGCACCGTAAGAGGTTAACAATAGCTAATAATAAAATAAACTATAATATATTGTAAAAAGTTACATGAATGGTCTCTAAAAATATCCTATTGTACTTTACTCATCCTTCTTGTGATGCTGTGAGATGATAAAATGCCTACATAATGAAGTGAGGTGAATGATGCAGGCATTGTGACGAAGTGCAAGACTACTAGTGACCTACGGTATATCAGAAGGAGGGTCATCTGGATCCTGCATCATCTAGCCATGATGATGTTATGGCTGGATATCAGCAGCAGATGATGTGAATGATTGGGAAATTTTAGTGTTTTCAGACTGCAGTTGACTATTGGTAACTGAAATTGTAGAAATACAAATTATGTATAAAGGGGATTACTGTATTCCCTTAGGTCATGCTGTTTAGCTGTACCACTCATTCAGATGTTTCTTGAGCATCTGCTATACACCAGGAGCTGTTCCAGGTGTGGGATATAGTAAGGAACAAAACAGGCCAAGTCCCAGCCCTTGAAGAAGGATGGACAATAAACAAATGAATAAATGAGTACATGGTGTAGAAGAAAGTAATGAAAATGCAGTACCAATAAGCAAATTTAAATTATCCTTTCCCCTTTGCTCCAAAATGTTATAGCCCACCCCTTTCTAATTATCCACCTGCCTTCACGTTTGCTCCTGTGGTGGTCACAATCTGTTATCCAGAACTGATCAGGTAACATTATTAATGTTATTAATAGCGCCCACATCCATCCTCAGAAGCGACCATTTTAGAAGATAATTAATATGGTCACCTACCTAGCCCACAGCCAACTCAAAGGCTATGAGAGTCCCAAGGTCTCTCAAACTTCTGGAACGGTGGCCAGTCAATCAAAAAAAGAACTACTATGACACAGCAGGTGTGGGGCCAGATGGAATATAATGGAGGGTGGGCAGGGTTCTTCTGGAGTTTACAATTTGATAGGAAGGCAGAATCTAATAATCACTAACAAAAATATAAACTATGAGGGCTATGAAAAAGAGAGGGGACATTATGGGGCTTGGCAAGTAAAGCTAGATGGTCAATGAACTTTCTCCTGAAGTCTTGGAGAGAGATTCAAAAAATGAAGAACAATCCATGCATTGGAACAGCATGTGCAAAGGCTTTGAGTCATGTAGGAAATGAAAGGAGGCCAACAGGAGCATAAATCTGGAAAACAGGAACATGTTCTCCAGAGCAGGCTGCATTTATTGTAGGAAAGTTCGAAACACTATTAGTTTGCTAGGGCCAGCATAATAAATCACTACAAAATAAATGGTTTAAAATGATGAAATTTATTCTCTCATTTCTAAATGCCAGAAACCTGAAATCATGGTGTTAGCAGGGCCACATTCCCCCCAAAGTCACTAAGGGAGAATCTTTCCTTGCTTCATTCAGTCTCTGGTGCCTTCAGGCATTCTTTGGCTTGGGGTTGCACACCCCCAATCTCTATATAGACCTCACAAGAATTTCTCTCTGTGTCTGATAAGGACACTTGCCATTGGACTTAGGACCCATCCAGGCAATCCAGGATGTTCTCATCTCAAGATGCTTAATTTTATCTGTAAAGATCCCTTTTCCATGTAAGGTCACACAGGAGGAGTTGGGACTTGGTCACATCTTTCTGTGGCCACCTTTCAGTTCACTACACTGACCTTGCAGAGGAAAGAGACTTGACTTGGTGGAAGGTGAGATTTATTAATAAACCTATTCCCTAGAACAAACTAATCAGAAACAGATTCACAAGTACAGAGGACAATCTGGTGACTGCCAGAGGGGAGGGGGGTTGGAGGGCTGCAAGAATTGGGTGAAGGGTTAAAGAAATACTAATTAGTATTTGCTACATGGTCACTGAGATGGGCAGCACGGCATAGGGAATGTAGTTAGTATTAATGTAATGGCTAGGTGGCGAGCCAGAAGAGAGCAAATAGGGGGATCGTTTTATAAACTATAAATGTTTAACCAATGTACTGTATACTTGAAACTAATAATAAAATAAAATTTAAATAAGTAAATAAACCTATTCCCTACCATATTAAGTCGGATAAAAATTCACTAGACTCTATGTAAAGTATGAATCATTTAGTTTAAAATATATCTATATGTTCATGTATAGATTTTTTTTTTCCATGTGGAGCCATTATCCTCTGATATTTTCTTCTTACCTTTGGTACTGTCATATTATTTAAAAAATGCATTTTATAATTAGAAAAAAAAAACCCTACAAAGCCCTTTAGAGTTTGGAAAAAAACTTTTGTAGTAGTATGTAAAAAGACAGTGTGGATGATGAGTGGTTTTTTTTTTTTTTCTGTTATTGATAGAAGTATCTGAGGAAAGGGTCTTAAACTCTGAAAAGAGGCTCTTTTAGAAACTTGAACATTAAGGGTAGCTGCAATTAATTTAAAATAAGTTATGGAGATAGTAATAATATGAGGAGATGCATGTGTTAATTAGTTTGGTAATCATTTCACTGTGTGTGTATATCACTATCATGTTGTACACCTTAAATGTATACAATCTTTATTTAAAATAATAAAATATGTTTTGGAGTCATAATTATGTATCTTACATTAAAAGGTATGCTCTTTCTATTTCCAGGTATTATTTGGGGTATAAAGAAGTGTAAGTAAACTGCTTTCTACCTGGAAGACCTGAGGCAGGACCATGTCAGGTATGAGCAACTATAGAATGTTATACAAACTAGGCTTGACCAGTGTGCTGGCCAGGTCTTTAAAACAGTTGAGATGAGTGACTGATGAAGCTGTACTTGGCATTTTTGGGGTACTCTTTTGGGGGGAGGTTATTAAGTGAATGTTTATTTAGAGTAAGAAAAGATATTGCAAGAAATTACAAAATTTTAAAAGCTGATGACAACACTAATGTGAAATCTGGACTGTAGTTAATAATAATATACAAGTATCTGTCCACCAACTGTAACAGCCATACTACACTAATGTAAGATATTAATAATATAGGAAACTGTATGTGCGTGTGAGGGGGCATATGAGAACTGTGTGCTCTCTGCTCATTTTTCTGTAAACCTAAAATTAGAATACTCTTAAAGAAGCAGGGAAAAGGTTGAGGTCAAAACTAAATACCTTTCCTGTAGCCAGACTCACAAATATCGTCCTATTTACCCTGAGTTCTAAAATTTAGCTAGGTACCATTTAGTAAAATTATCACTTTAATGAATCATTGCTTTAAGGTACCAAATTGTACCCTACAGGCTTGGGGGAGTTCATGGTCTCTTTAAATTGCCAGAGAACTCCAAGGAGTATACCACTGACAAAATCAGACAATTGTTTAATAACCGTAGCTCGTTTTTTTTTTTTTACAGCAGAGTTTAATGTGTCATTCTTTGCAGCAATTTCTACTTCCTTTCCATTTAATACATTTTAAAAATTACAGTCTATCCTCACTACAAAAAAAGAAATAATAATTATGTAAAGTCATAGAGGTGTTAGCAAAAACTACAGTGGTAATCATGTTGCAGTATATAAATGTATCAAACCAAAGTCATACATTTTAAACTTACACAAGGTTATATGTCAGTTATAGCTCAAATAAATAAAAATGTTATGATCTAATTAATGCTTCTTGATTTTTCTCTGTAAGAGATAGACTTAGATTGGAAAATATTTTAGGAAAATGGATAACACTCTCATTTAGAGACTATGATTCCTTCATCTCACTTTTCAAAAGTAAACAGGCTTTAAACTTTTCATTGAAATCACAGTTATATAAAGACTATGGCAAGAAAAATTCAGAAACTTTTTTCAACTTATTAAAACTTGTCTCAGAAAACAAGTATTTAAAATCAGTAGTCTATAAGTTATGTTTTAAATAGAGACACATACGAATTTGTTTCTAATGTTTTAACCTTTATTCCTGAGCCCTGTCTCTGGGGAAACTACTGATAGCTAACTTATCATTTAGGATCTAAGCACTTAGGCCTTTCTCTCTTATTCTCCATTGTCCACTCTGAGCTGGCTGTCTCTTCTACTCTTTTTGTCACTTTGGAGCATCTAGTCACATAGCACACAGGACAAAGACAACACAGTTCCTTTGCAATTTCATCAGTAGATTTTGGGGAAAAGAGTTTGAAAGTAGGAAATTACTATTTCTGGGTTATTAATAAAGTTTAAACTTTAACAGTTCCTAGTGCATAGTAGACACTTATTTCTAATTACCATGGGTAATCAAGAGATGCCACACTTGTCTATAAGACCAAGCAATACATATTTGTTATTCTAAAGCTATCCTATAGTGTTTGTGGCTGTATAACATAACTAACTTTTCTTCCATTTCTTAAATGGATCAAAGTAGACTAATTACCAAAGTCTGTAAATAAGGAGTCAAATCATGAAAGAGTATATTTTAATCAGATTAATTAGTTTTGTTTTTGACTGTTATAGTAGAGAACTAGAACTGATTTAAAATTAAATTGGTCTATGGCCATGCTATCCTGAACAAGCCCAATCCAAACTGATCTTGGAAGCTAAGCAGGGTCGGACCTGGTTGGTACTTGGATGGGAGACCACCTAGGAAGACCAGGTGATGTAGGTGTAAAAAGTAAAATAAAAAAAAAAACAAGGTCCTTGCAATCTGTGAAGTCGACCAAGGGTTGCCTACCCAAAAAAATAAAAATAAATTAAAATTAAATTAAATTGTACCTGGGTATGTACGAGATTCTTGAAATTTGTGTAATGAAAAGTATTTTGAAGAAACAAATTCATGATTATTAAGTCACTTGATAGTAAATATCATCTTATGTTGTGAACTCACTTCCCAACAGATGGTGCTAGCACTCCTTTAGTAAGAGCTGGTCTGGTCTATCCTTTCTTAAAACGTACAATGACCTCGAAGGTGAAGAGTGATGTGATTCGTATAGAACGTATTGTAAACATTCTTCTCTTGCCCCCAACTTTGGTTATAAGACGTCATTCCACATAATTCAATTGGAGAATCTGTGATTGTATCCTCTTAGGAATTTGATTTCTTCCCCTATAGCTATAGGAAATAATTTTAAAAGTCATTTATATAATAATGGATATTATTTAACTTTTTCAGAAAAGTCATCTTAGAAAAGGCCTGTCACTCTACCTATATGTTTCTAAAAATGACACTGGGTCTTGAAAATGTTGGAGGTGGCTGTTTCTTCCTACATTAATTATTTTGACATATGTTTAGTGATGATCAACTGTATATTAAGCATAGCACTAGGAACTGGGGATGAAAATAGAAATTATGTCTCCTAACTCTGAAGGTCCTAGTCAAATATTTTCCAGACTCAAGTCATTTTCAAAAATCCTATGAGATTTTTGCCATAATGATGTACTTCTTTGCCATAATATGCTTACTATTTATCTTTAAATGAGCTCCCTTTTATTTTAAAAGAGAATTTTATCACCAATATTAATTTCACCAAAATTAATATCCCAATATTAATTTTTAAAGCTTCATAGATGGAAGGTAATCATAAAATATCACAAAAAATATAACATGCAAAAACATGTTAAAAAAAACATTCTAGCCCATTACTTTTATCTACCAAGATTCCAAGCCCGAGGCATGCTCTCTTTAAAAAAGGAAACTTAATTACGCAACAGAGAACCGTTAAGCCATACTAGCTCCAAACTAAAACTTTCTCCCTAACAAAAAATATTAAAAAGGAAATGACTCTCCCACTATGCAACTCAATATTTAGTGCTGCATCAGTGTATCACATAAAATCATGGATAGAACCACCAATGGTAGGTGTCCTACATTTTGAGAGACATTCTAGCTAGAGAGACACACATAAAGCAAATCATTATTATACAGTTTCATTAGTACTACATAAAGATATCTCAGAGTACTATGTAGGACATGAAGGAAACAGATTAGTTCTCTACGGAAAAGGAAGACTACCAGTTATTTTATAGAAAATTGGTATTTGAGCTACTTATTGAAGGATGAATATAAATACTGAGAAATAGAAAAAAAAACAGGGTATTTCAGAGAAAGTGAATTGGAGGAGCAAATACACAGTGTAGCAGGAGTAACATGGTGTGCTGCATTGTGGGGGAAGGAAGAATGAATGCTAGCAAGGTAGACTAAAGCTTAGGAGCCAACTTTTGAGATTCTGTATGTATACCATGCCAAGGAGCTTTGGCTTAATTCTTTTGGTAATGGGACTCTATCAAAGTTTTTAAGCAGGGCATCAAAAAGATCAGATCTGTGTTATATAAGGATGATTCTGACAGAAACACCAAAGATGAATTGGAGGAAGTACAGTACAAGTAGAGACTGGTACAAGCAGTTCAGTTAAAAGGTTCTTGCATGTGATATATTTTCTCTTTGGAAAAAAAAATATTTCTTAAGTCAGACAGAGAAAGACAAATACTGTATGATCTCACTTATATCTGGAATCTTAAAAAGATTTCATAAATACAGAAAACAGATTGGTGGTTGCCAGAGTTGGAGTGTGGGGGCGGGGCAAAAATGGGTGAAGGTGGTCCAAAGGTACAAACTTCCTTCTATAAGAAAATAAATCCTGGGAACATAATATACAGCATGTGACTATGGTTAACAATACTGCATTGTGTGATTGAAAGTTGCTCAGAGAGTAGGTCTTAAAAGTTCTCATCACAAGAAAATAAAAATTTTGTAACTATAAGGTGATGGATGTTAACTATACTTTTGTGGAAATATTTCCCAATAGGTACATATATCAATTTGTTATGTTACACCGTATGTCCTCACTTGACATCATCAATAAATTCTGTGACTAAGTGAAACAACCAGTTTCACCATAGGCTAATTGATATAAATAAGAGTTTTAAGTTCCTATGGCATCTCATCAACATTATAACAAAATGTAAATAAGGAAACAACGTTATTCTAGGATCTGCTGTACACTTTAAATCAAAACAATGATATATGTCAATTATGTCTCAATTTTTAAAAAATTTCTCACCTGTGTCCACTGGAAAGGCTTAGAAACAATGACTAGTCCAGTAACATTCAGCAAAACTAGAGCCCAGGCTATAGTCTCAGAATATTATTTTCTCCTAAAAGGAATCATGCCTTTGGAAGAGTGGCTAATGTCAGGTCTGGGGCAGGAAATGTACAAGATAAGCCTGGAATATCTTGTCACAGCAGAAAGAAAGAAACTATCAAAGGATTGTGGGCCCATGTCAAAAGATTCAAAAGATAAGATTAGCTAAATTAATTTGATAATTCGAGTATTGATAAGAATAATAAGTTCAGTGAATTAAAGCATCAAATATTTTTAAATCTGCAAGTTCATAATTATACTGAAAAACAAGCTTAACTGATTACCTTTTGATCCTAATCAAATCTCAGGGTAACCCAAATGGTTGATGAGAAAAAATTTTTTCTAAAAGTATTTCAGTCAATAAAACAAGGAATGATAGAATTAGAATATCACGATTTTTCGACCTCTAATGAAATAATGTATCTATGTAATGACTATAAATGGCTCTAAATTAATACAGAGAAACAATGAGACATTATATGCCCTCCTAAAGGGAAGTTTACATCAGTACACTCTTGCAAAACCATTCAGTCTGATCCAGCTTCTAACTCAAAACTGTCTGACACAACTTTCTGTGATAATGGAAATATTCTATTTATGCATTGTCCAATACTGTAGCATTAACTACATGTGGTTATTTAAATTTAAAGAAAAATTTTAAAGTCCAATACTTGGTCACACTAGCCACATTTCAAGTTCTCAGTAGCCATGTGCTCTAGCTTTATCAGCCTTTTTTTTTTTTAATTACGTTTATTGGGGTAACATTGGTTAATACATTTGTATAATTTTCAGGTGTACATTATCATTTGACATCTGTATATTCTATTGTGTGTTTACCACCCAAAGTCCAGTTTCCTTCAGCTACCATATATTTGATCCCCTTCACCCACTTCACCCTCCCCCTATGCCCCTATATTTGACCCCTAACTTTAGCAGTTTTAAAGAAATACAGGAGAAAGAAGAACACATTAATGACATCACAAGGAAGCAATCAACAATATCCACTATGTGGAAATTTATAGGACAAACTAACCAGTTTCTTTAAAAAGTAAATTGCAAGGAAAAATAAAAAGGAGAGAAGCTGGTGTGAGCTGACCTGGAGGATTTGGTGGCCTCTTGTTTTATGGTCAACACCTCTTGGCACTTAGTGAGCTAGGGAGCTGCTTCTTAATGTGAGGAGAAGTGAGAGGGAAAGACAGGTGGAGAGAGGTCAGGGGAAGTGGAGTAAATGGGGAGCAAGAGGGATAGACTGATGTCCAATGACGTTTACTTGTACTTATTCTACCCTGAATGAAAAAGAGGGTAGACCAACATGGACGAATCCTACATTATGTTGACCAAAAGAAGCCAAATACAAAAGAATGCATTTTATCTGATTCCATTTACATGAAGTTCAAGAAGAGTCCCAAATTAATATAAAGAGTCCAAGTCAATAGAAATCAAAGCAGTGATTGCCTTTGGGGGATTGGAGATTACTGGAAGGGAGACTGAGGCATCTTTCCTGAGGGTGATGAAACCATTATATATCTAGATTGGAGTGTTGGTTACACAGGTGTATGTATTTGTCAAAAGTCATCAAATTATACATTTAAGATATTTGTATTTCACAGTATATGTATTTCACCTTAATAAAAATGTTTCATAATTTTTTTTAAAAATTAGAAAGAGAAAGGGGATCACTGGACAGTATGCAAAAAGCTCTTTTTGAATGAATCTCTCCTTCCCCTCCTGGTGGCCTCTTTAGTTTGCCACGGTGGGATGTGCGCAGGCGTAACTAGAGGGCTTTCAGAAGTTTGTTGTGGGCTGGTGGAAGCATGCTTACTTGGCAGAACTCTCCAGTGGGTTTCAGTGCCATGAAGGGGCTTCAAACCCCTGTAGAACCTGGCCTCAGGCATCCGCAAGAAGCCGCAAGTGGGGATGGAGCTGTGACTGGATGATGGGAATCTGGACCCTGCCCTCTGCAGTCTCCAGCCAGAGTCAGTGGTGCGTGCATTTGTCATTGGTCTTTGGTGCATCTCATATTCGTTCAGACTTGTCCTGTTGGCTAGAAGCTGAAATGGGAATTGCTGCTTTCACCAACACTGACTGAAATTTTCACAAACACCAGCTGCACTAATTCAAGAGAAGTGTCCACTCCTTGACAAGCTTGGCTCTCTTCCAAAGGAGGATGCAGGGATCGAGTCATCTTGGAGGATACTAGCCAAGAGAAAGAGTCATCAAAATTTCAGAGTCTGGTGGATACCTATGGAAATATGAAAAGAACCAATTCTATCCAGAAGGGGGAAATAATTTTCCTAATAAAAGAACTGAATGAAGAGAGATCCAGACACTCAAGGCAAGAAGAGATGATGACTGAAGTTACAAGAATAATGTGGTCACTGACCTGAAGGTCACCACATCTCAATAAGCTTTTCCAAACAATAGCTCCCTCATTGTCCCTCTAAAGAGTGATCCTTGGGCTGAAAGCAGAGTAGCTCTTTTCCTTCTGCTCAGGCCTCCTATGCTGCCAGGCCACATATACTCATCTACCCTACAATATGGGGTTCATCATTGCCCCTTATCTAAGAGAACAGTTCCTGTGGAGACCTCCTTTTCCTTCCCATCTCCTAGGAAGCACTTATGAAGGCTCCTTCTAAGGCTGGAGTTTCTCCTCCACCTTTGAGTCCTAAAAACAAAAGTGAGTTCCTCTGAAGTTAATCCAAACGTCAAATGAACCAACTAATGGGAACCAACATCAAGAAGCTAGAGATTTAAAAAAAAAAAATCATTTTTGAATTACAGTTGACATTTCAATATTGTATTATTAGTTCAGGTATACAGCATAGCAGTTAAACATTCATATAACTTATGAAGTGATCCCCCCCGATAAGTCTAGTACCCACCTGATACCATACATAGCTATTACAATATTATTGATTATATTCCCTATGCTGTACTTTACATCCCGCGACTATTTTGAAACTGCCAATTTGTACTTCTTAATCCCTTCACTTTTTTCACACAGCCCCCTAATTGTCCTCCTATCTGGCAACCATCGTTTTGCTCTCTAAAAAACAAAATAAATGAACAAAACAGAAACAAACTCATAGATACAAAGAAGAATGTAGAGACTTTTAAAATCATGTCTCTTTAAAAGGAATTTTAATCTCATTAGTTTTAAAAACTAATGCTACATAAAGAACTGTACTTGTGCTCAAAGTAGCATTCAATAGAACTTTATTTCTTAGAATAGTGTTTTATAAATATTTTTACATAAACTATATTTATTTTTACTTATTTATATTATTTATTTTTCTCTATACACAGTATAGATATTGTGTTTTAGTATAGATATGTGTACTCTATCAATAGTGTACACTTCCAAGTGGATGTCTAGAGTTCTTCAGAGAGTCCCAAGCATGACTGAGCCCTAGCTGTATATGGTGGTAACCAGTTCAATAACACACATTTTATCGACATTTTTCTCCTTGCCTGTATCACTCTCCTGTTATCTGGGGTTATCTTTCAAACAAGTCACCTACACCTAAGTGTATGTCTCTGGCTCTGCTTTTAGGGGCAAGCCATACCATATATAACTAGGCACTCTGGGCTGCCTTTCCTAGGCTTTCTGCTCCAAGGGTTATAGTTAATGTAGACATTTCCATCAATAAACAAAGCTTAGTTACATCTTCTGAACTTCAGTCCTTGTTGTCAGAGAGAGAGCCTGCAATAGGAACGATGTCATCCCTGTGAATTGTCTAGCCCCCTCCCGTGCCGCCCCTTTTCACATGTTCCTGAATACATCACTTACATTAAATCAATGAGATTGACTGAATTGCTCCTTCCTTTGTTTCTCCAAAATCACTCAGAAAATTATTGTAATCTTTGAGCTTAGGTGTACCGTAATGGTGGTGCCCTCTCAACCAATGTCTGGCAGCAGGCTAGTGATTCATTTTCAGTAGGGAAGCCCTGAGCAACTGCATCAGGTAATTTGAGGGGCTGAGAGCCTGGAGTAAGCTGTGCACTTAATGCAATTCTGGTATGTCTCAGAGGTCATCTCATTAGAGGTGCCCTCCATTAATCTTGGGGTATACAATAAACATCGAGACTGCATCAAGACGACAGTACAGCACGGAATACCAAGTATGAATAGTCTTTTTTTTTTTTTAATCACCTGCAGTCTGTCAGGCCAGCATATGCTTTCTCAAACTGAGAGCTTCAGAAGTTGAACAATTATTCGTTACAGACAGCTCTGGAACTCATGCTCACAGGCCCTCAGACTGGCAATAGGGTCGGTTCTGCAGAGATGGTTTTCAAAAGTCTAGTAATTCTTGGCTCTCTGTTCTTAATGAGAGAAATACCAAAAAATGGATTGGAAGCTTGGCCAGGGTGGGTTTACTGTAGAGTTTACTGTGGACCTGTACTTAGGGCTCACTTTGTAGACCCCTCAAATATTAGCATTTCTAAGGTTTTTTTTCTTTTAGGCTAGTTTTTAATTTGTTTTGTTCCATTTTTCAGGAGTGAGAGGCCCTCTATCCTCCCGCAGAGGACAGAAGCCTGGCTGCTATTATTCTTGGAACTGAGTAGGGGCAGGAGACTAAAATTACCACAACTCAATCTGTAGAATATGACTTAACCTCCCTATTTTACCTTTTGTCCTACTTCCATGGAATGTCCCTGAGGCTAGAGCTGTTTCCATTTTTCCATTGAGAGTACCTGTCTTTGTTGGGATGAGAAAAGTTTAGGTGCCTGGCTATGCAAAGTTAGGCTGGTTTCTGGAGATTTAGCTGCTCCTTATACAGACTTTCCTCATGTGGGTCTTGTTTTCAGTCCACGTCACATTCAAAGTGACAGCTTCCTTCAATTCCACAGCCATTCTTGTCTTATTTTTGGCTTTTCTGACTGTAGGTGCTTAAAGTTCAGCTTTCTTTACTTTGTTAAGTCTCCACTTGCCCACCTGGTTGACATTTTCCAATTGTATTCTAGCAGCAAATCACCTGTCTGAAAAGAGTACATGTCTTAGCCTCCCTTGCAGCTAGTTATGGCAACATGACCAAGTTCTGGCAAAGACACATAAGGGAAACGGTCTCTTAAAAGGATTTGATTCAGCTGAGGGGTACACCCTTTTATCCTTTTCGTCTTTTATCCTACCCCTTTAACCCAATTTTTGGTGGTGACAAAAGGCAGAGAGAACAATCAAAGAAGTTGCCAAAACAGTGAGCAACCCAACCTTGCTCCTCAAACCACCTGAAAATGAGATCCCCATCTTCCAGCTCACAGTGTCCTCTGTGCAGTGATATCAGTAAGTAGGGTCAGAAATAAATCTAGAATTTGAGGAACTCAATGTTTCTACAATTGGGGGCATTTACCTAAGAAAAAGAATGAAAATTACAAATAAAATATTAGATATTTTCTAGAAGCAGAACCTGAGATAAGATTTGTAAGGAAGTAATTTATTGAGGGCAGACCCTCAGGAAATTATTGCAGAATGAAGATGCATAATAGGGCCGGAGAAGCTAGGCAAAGGTATGGTTTCAGAAGATACCTAGTCTCAACCAGATCTCCTGGGGAGCTCTGTTATATGAACCACCCTTCTATGAAGCAAGGGCTTTGATGCCCTAGCATCAATCAGTCATGAGGGTGGTCAAGCCTTCCAGGCATCTCCAGGCAAAGCCATGAGCAGTCAGTCTGCTGCAGCAGGGGCCTATGTGAGTCCTTAAAAATCAACACCTATAGCAACTAGGAGGTGGGTGCACTTGCTGATGGGAATCAGGGTAGGAGACCAAAAGCTATTGCTACGGGTACAAAAGTAGAGGAAATAGTCATTTAAAATTTTTGAAGTTGTAAATATGGCAAAATCCTATATATATATATTTTAACCCAGTATAAAATAGTGGTGCCTGGCACCTCTCTATAATAGTATTTCTATTTCGTTTTACTCCATAGTCTTTGATCTCTTTGTATGTCAATGGTTTGTAATATTTTCTAGAAGCATCCCTTAGAAAGATAATTTAGTCTAGTATGATTGATGGCAATTTGTTTTTAATTATTGATAGTTTGGAAAAGTTTTTTTAGCTTTGTAATTCATGACTAGGAATGTCATGTGTATATTTAGGATTGTTGTCAAATGTCATAAAGCCACTATCAAATTTTTTTGTTTATGAGCTATAAGATGTAAAGATATTTCAAGTTTTCTTGGGCAGTGATGAATATTATATTTTCTTTAAATTGGTGACACTCTTAACAAATTTGTCCTCCTTGTCTTGTCACAGTATTGTACAGTGAGTTTTACATTATATTTATTGATGTTAGTATTTTGTGTTAAATCAAGAGTAAATTAAACCTCCCAATGAGTGACACATCATCAGACTTCATCAAGATCAGATGCATTAGGTACACTAAGACACGATCCAGCACTTTGCAATGCATGTATATATTACATGTGATTTCACAGACAAATGTACTCATCGTGTGTAGTACTGCTAAATTTATACAAACACAGTAATTCTGATCAATTCTATCATGGACAATCTCAGTTGAAAGAAGGGGAAACTATGATACATTTATAATTGCATACATTGCATTATTGAATATATTGCTGACAATAGAATTTTCTTTTTGACTAGGAGGATGGAAATAGACTCCTCCCTCCTTAACAATTTTACATATATGGTGATTGGAAGAATTTCCAAAAAAACGACTTTTATGTCCTTTTATCTCAGACTTTGTTTCTTCTCTACTACCTACATATTTATGTGGTGCTATCCACTATAGAAAAAGATCACATTACAATATGACCTCTGACCTGTTCTCTTCACATGACAGGATGCCAAATGAGTTGGCACAGCAGGCAGTAAAATATTCTGGAATATTTCTATACCTGGATGGCTAGCAATACTTACCTCTATACCAAAGTGACTGCAGTACACATAATTATATTCCACTAAACCCAAACCAAGTGTACGTTCAGTGCATTTTCCCATTAACTGGATCTCAAAATGCTTATGAACTTACTAATGTGACATGAGCAAGGGGAAGTAAATCAGAAGGAACATCAACATGGAACGAGATAGTGGTTTTAACTGATTGTGAATGAAATACATTCTCCAAATTTTACTCAAACACATGAGTTTGAGAGAAACCATTTCTAGGCCCTTGCATGTTGGAAGGAGTCTGTGTAGGTGAGGGGCCCTGAAGCTTAAGTTCCGTCAGCTCCACAGTTTATCTACTCTAGGTTGGACAAGTAGAATGACATTTATCCAGGAAAACTCAGTTTATTTATGCTATTGTAACCACAGCACCAAGAGAAGTAACAGCCACTGTGCCCATCCTTTTGTCCACAAATCCAACGCTTCTCATAAACATTGGCTTCTGCACAAATTCCTCTCAGATTTCATTTCTGTTTCTCCCTTTCTTTGGTTGCAGGAACTTCAGACTACGAGGTCTCATCCTCTTCGTTAGACATATTTCCAAGTGTCTCGCGGACCAAGGCACATTCTTACCAAATGGATAATGTTCACCTAGCTCTGTTAATTCAGTGCAATTTATTTCCAACATATTAATACACAAAGTATTTTTCAAAAATATATATCTGCACAATGCTTTAATCCTTTATATAATTTCTAACCAGATACATTATACATACTTTTATACTTGGAAAAATTCCATGTTTTATCCACTTATTAATCTTATAAATTTCCTCAGAATAGATTTCTCTTTCGATCAATTCTACACTCATCATAAGTTTTAAAAAGTGGCAGTGTAGCAAAGAGATGGTGGACAATTTCCCTGGTATGTGTAGCAAAATCTAAAAGTAGAATCTATCACTGCAGTATTTTCACCTTACAGACCAATTCGTATTTTTCATAAGATGTTTTCTTCAAACCGTTCTGTCAGATTTGAACATCTTTCAACTTTCACAGGCCCACTGTCTTGTCAGAACCATGGGCTGGTTAAGGTGGTTCTCTATAGAGTGATGTAATTTCCTTGCATACGCAGGTCTCAATTCTACTAAAGCTTTACTAATAGTTGCTATTTCAGATGCCAAATCAACCAAAGTTGACTAACAGGCCCTTGCTGTGTGTCTATATTGATTTTAAAATATACAATAAAGCATGGAAATATTAGCATTCAGAAGTCCAAAAGGAACAAAAGAAGCACTTTACAGAAAGAATTTTGGAGTTCGATAATGGAATCTAGATTAAGGTGTGTGGAGTTTGTTTATTTTACAGCCTGGAGTGTTTAAAGATCAAATTCTCTTGGATTAGAACCTATGATGGATGACCCCGTTGTGTAACTTAGAAACTCGGGTTTAATTTGATCTTGGGTAAAAGTTATTTCACCATTAATTGAAAGCAGTCTACTTGGTTGGTCATGAATTGACAATTTTGGCCTTTCTGCTTATTTATTTAGCTTAGTTTGTTTTCTTAAACTTTAAATTTCAATGTGTGATCCCTGGGCTAAAAATGTATAATTTTTTATTATATTTATTGCAGATTTAATTTTTAAAATAAAATATTTAAATAAGACTATAACAATGTAAAAATCACACAGCTTCATACTGTTTTCTTATTCTCCTCTTTTTCTCTCTCTCTCCATCATACATATTACATTGTTAGTTTCTTTTGATGATTTCTCTAGTATTCTAAAATTGTGTAGCAGAGGGTCCATCTCTATTAATGACGAGTGAAATCATTAGACATTTCAATGTAATAACTTCGACTTTAGACCTTTCATTCTCACTTCTAATATAATTTTGATTCACTTCCAGTCAATAGACACACTGTTCCACAATTAACTTTGTTCTGTGCTAGACTCTGATATTGAATGTTATGGTCAAATCTGGCCTTTGAAGCTTTCAAAGCAACATGATAGATCCGTATTACATGTCCTCATGACGGCAGACCTCTACATGGTCAAGTATCCTGGAGAAAGAAACTGACCTCTTGGCAACAACAACACTTGGAAAATTATAAAGTAATTTTAGACAAGAAAAAATAGGGGTGTCGATTGCTTCTATTTAGTATGAACTAGGCAATGAATAAAATATTTGCTTTTCTGAAATGAAAATAGAAATGATATTCTAGATTTTTAAAAAATTGGCCAGCTATCATATTTTCCTAAAAACCCTAAAATATTGAATTAAATATCTCTCATAATTCAACTTGAACAAACTTTTCTGCTAAGCCAAATTAATAAGAAAGCAAGTTAGTTTTAGTGAAGTTGAGTAGCTTATAATAATAATAACTAAATTTTTGTTTGTTGACATAAAAACTTATTAGAGCAAATAGGACTATAAAATCAAACTTCTGAGGTTTAATGTGATTTGCATTTATTACTAAGGAAAAAAAACATGAAATTTCAAGAAAAGATCTCTTGAAAGAAAATGAACATTCTCAATTCTAATGTTATCATAAATGTATATTATAAGTTTTCAGTTTCTCAAAGAAAATACTTGGGAAGTCATTTAGAAAAATTTGTCTAATTCTGTGTACGTATTTACTATAGGTATTGCTTTTTAGAAGTACTTATTATAGCTTATAACAACATCTTTATTCAAAACAAATAAATGTTCTGCTTTGCTGTTATGTAGTTATCTTGGGCTGTTGATGTTTGATAGGTGGTATGGACTGAATTGTGTCCCCTCCAAAATTCACAAGTTGAAACCTAACCCCCAATGAGACTGTGTTTAGAGACAGGGCCTTTAGCAAGTAATTAAGTTTAAATGAGGTCACAGGGGAGGGGTCTTAATCCAATAGGATTGGTGTCCTTACAAAAAGAAGAAGAAACACCAGAGATATTGATCTCTCTATGCCCCCCTACCCGTCCCCTGCAAGGATAGAGAAAAGGCCATTAGAGGACACAGTGAGAAAATGGCTGTCTTCAAGCCAAGAAGAGGGGCCTCACCAAAAACCAGTCCTGATGGCAACTTGATCTTGGACTTCGAGCCTCCAGAACATGATAAAATAAATTTTTGTTGTTCAAGCTACCTAGTCTCTAGTATCTTGTTATGGCAGCCTGCACAGACAAATATAGTACATATGTGCACACAGAGACATAAAAAGACTGCACATTATATAAAATCACGAGTCTGCAGCTTGGCAAGGTCTGATGTGCACAGCATTGTAGATGGTAGCATCTTGGGGAGCATCCAAATATAGCTTTTGAACAGAGGAAATGTTTCCAGTTAAAACATTATAACCTAAGTAATTTGATGGTAGTGACACATCTGTTTTATTCTACTGGTCACTAAATTACAGAGGCTAAACAGTATTTCAAGAACTGAGGAAGAGACTGGGGACTTGCAATTTCTATTATTTTCTTTCAAAACACTTCATATGCCTGGACTTTATAAATGGAAAAATACAAAAGAAGTACGTTCCCTGGATTAATACATCCACAGGACATGTTGAAGGGACGACAGTGTCAGATTGAGACCTTCAGCCCAGAACTCTTGGAGCACAAGTGGCTGAGCAGACAGTGACCAAGTAGACCACTTAGCGGTTCAGAGAGTCATTGTACGGACACCTGCTGCTTGAATTTGGCAGGTTCTTTTTCTTTCATCTCTCCAGACTTGCAAAATAATTTTAAACTTAAGAATTCGTGTCATCATTTTCCACTGGTTTGTGTCAACATACATTTGTACAGATGAACTGACACTCTTTGGTGCAGTTAACAGGTGGTTAAGGTTTGTCCAAAAGAGCCCTGGTTTGAGGGTCTTAAAGAACCAAATGTATGTGCTTCAGGGAGTGCTATGCAGCACAGGAGGCCAGAGACAGCTGGAGTGGCTGTTGAGGAGGTGGATGGGTACAAGGAAAGAAATGAGGCAGCTGCTGGGGGTAGGGAAAGAACTTTGAAGGAAAGGAGAAATGTTGAAGTGTTTTAAGAAAATTGTTCAGCACAACGTATACTGTAATGCTCTCTTTGTTTTTCTTCAAAACAGTAAAGTTTGTAATAACCATCAGTGATTTGGACCTCAATTTTAGCACATCAAGTCTGACCCAAAGATGAAAATAGAGCAAACGTGGTAGCTGCAAAAGGGCCCTAGCTGCAAACAGATTACATTTGTAACACACGCATGAGCATATGTACATACATGAAGGGTGGAGGGAAGAGGGGTCAGGGGAGAGTGTCTGGGAAGCACATACACTAAATGTTAATAGCTATTACTCCATAGCAAGAGTCATACGGATGAGATCATAAATCATAAATAATTTTTGTATTTTACCGACTTTTCTGATTTTTTTGGTGAACCTTAAAAAATGTCGATAATGTGAATAGTAACAGCTAACATTTTTGAGCGCCTATATGATTACAGGCCAAGAACTGTTCCAAGTGTTTATATACACTGACTTCATTTAATTCTCACAACCTATTTGTGAGACTGCTTTATAGATAGGCATCATTATTTCCATTTCACAGATGAGGAAACTTTTATGATGTATTACATTTAAAAATCAGAAATAAGGATAATGACATTTAATACGGAAAAAAAAAAAGAGCCAAAGGGAAAATAGGCATGGAAGGGAGCAACCAGAATCTGGATTGTATAGGTCCTTTCTTCTCCCCATCAACTAAACCAAAGTGAAGAGCATGTCTACTAAACACTACTAAATTGTATTTTTAAAAGTAAAATATTTTATTGAAGCAGATTAGCAAGATGATTTTAAAAATGATATCTTAAGGGAATATCTTTATCCTCAAATGGGCCTTACACATAACCGAGTCCACTCTCTTTACTGGTGAGAACTTGAATTGCCGGAGACATACAGGTACAGTGCCAGGGCTGAGATGAGAGCCTTGTCTCTTGTCACTACATTAACACAAGATATACAATTTAGAGACATGTTTTGAAAAATGCAAACTCAACCATAATTTGTTACCATAACCAATAATATTGAAATATTCTCAGTCATTACTTGAGCTAAGCTAGAAATTATCCCTACAGTTGATTAGTCTCTTCAAACCTTTTAACTTGGAAATCACCATTCTATGGGAGAAACAAGAAGAAAACTTTGAAAGCTTCGAGGTTCTTACAGGCACTTCTTCATTTTTTTTAAATAAACTGCTTTATTTAGGTAACATACAAACAGCTCTACATATTCATGTATACAACTTGATGATTTTGGGTATAAATACAATAAATACCCATGAAACCATCAACACGATCTATGCCATAAACATATTTGTCACAGTCAAAATTTTCCTTCTGCCCAAGATTTGTGTGTGTTATTTTTTGTGATGGGAACGCTTAAGATCTGCTTCCTTAGGAAACTTTTAATATTGTCAACTGTAGGCTCTATGCTGTACAGTAATCTCTAGGCTTATTCACCATGCAGAACTGTTCTCACTGATCACTTCTCTCTAGCCGTTGACTCTTCTAGCATTGCTGCATTTTCAATACAACCAATGGTCAGAGGCTTGTTTTGTGTCATGTTATCAAACAGTACATATTTTTCAACGTTAACTAGTAAGAATAACTTAGCTTTCCTATCTTTTCTGGTCAGCCAGAAGTTTCCTCCAGTGCCTCTTCTTTCCTTATTTTGGTATCATGCCTTGGAGCAAAACAGAAGAAGAAAGGCACAGAACCTTCTGGAAAATTGTAATTGTATTTTCCTAAGAAGTTTTACTGGAAATCTCTAGTTTGCATCCTGTTTCACCTTCCATCATGCCTCTAATTACTAGATGTTTATTTTTTAATTTTAAACCACACTTTTTATTTATTAATGACTCTTTATTACTGTATCTTTTATAAAGTATCCTGAGTATTTTAAGCACTCTGTCACCATCTACATCATCCATTCCTGTTAGTGACTTTAAAATATGTAGCGCCAAAATGATCAAGAAGTTTGAGAAGTGAATCCTTTGTAAAAGTCATTATTAATCATGGCATGCACATAGTCAAGGCATACACATTGCTTGAGAGAGGAATCTCTCAAAAGACCCTCAAACACAGGATTGGTTCCAAGATACAAATGCTGTATCAATAAGGGCAGGGGAACAATAAAAGTTCTCCCCTTTTTCCTGAATCATAGCCGAATGAAATAAATATTCTCATCAAGGGCTATATCTTCACATTGTTTTAATATATAAGCCTTAGGGAATCAGCCACTGCTCTGTAAGAACCTCATGAGCCTCACTTCCAAAAACAGCCTTGGTCAGCAGAGCAGCTAATCTCACTGCCAAGAGGGAGGGGAGCCAATGGGAGCCTCAAGTAACTGAGTACTAGGCATTCCAGGCTTTAAAATAGCTGCCTTCACCTTGTGTACCATTTAAGGAAATCTATATGGAACGTGAAAACAAATGTAATAGAACCTTACCCAAAAGAAGCAAGTTTCTGCCAGACATTTTTGCTCAATCCCTTTGTTTTTGTTTTAAAACTATTTTTCAATTACGGTTGACGTACAATATTATATTAGTTACAACAAAGTAATTAGACATTCATGTAATTTACGAAGTAATCACTCTGATAAGTCTAGTACCCATCTGAGACCATACATAGTTATTACAATATTATTGACAATATTCCCTATGCTGTACTTCACATTCCTGTGACTATTTTTATAACTGGCAATTTGCACTCCTTATTCCTTTTCACTTTTTTCACCCATCCCTTAAAACTTTCTGATCTGGCGACCAGCAATTTGTTCTCTGTATCTATGAATTTGTTTCTGTCTTGTTTGTTCATTTATTTTTTTTAACAAAATAAATATAAGTGAAATCATATGGAATTTGTCTTTCTCTGTCTGACTTATTTACAGTAGCTAAGAAATGGAAGCAATCTAAGTGTCCATGGATGGATGAATGCATAAAGATGAGGTATGTATATAGAATGGAATATTATCAGCCACAAAAGAGAATGGAATCAATCCCTTTGTTTTTGTTTTCCAGAGTTTCTTCCTCAGTTAAAATTTTTCCCCAGTCACTCAGTCCCTGGGGAATTTAATTCTCCTGTGAGTATAATCATTATGCATGACCCATTTCCCTTAGCAGCACCTCTAGTCTCTTGGATGGAGGGTGCCACCTCCTCTTGACATGTCTATTGTACATCCATCGACTCACCCCTCACATTCCCATTTCCCCTATTTTGTTTAATGACTTTACCATCCACCCATCTGTTCATACTAAAAACCTCAATTATCTTTTCTCCTTTCCTCTGTTGCCTCCTCCTTCTCCATACACATGAAATTAGACATCAAGTCTGGTCACTTCTGGCTGTGGAATGTTCTGGAATCCTGGGATTCTGCATGAACCTTTTAGTTTGTCTCAGACCAAAGTCTCTCCATTTCCAATTCATCCTCCATGAAGTTTTCAATTGTTCTTCCAGAACAAAAATCTAGTTTTACCTCTCCCTGGCTTAATAATATCCAATAGTTACCCATTGTCTGGATAAATTTTTATTTCCTTAACATTGTGTACATAATTCTTCAACGTCCTTTGACCCCCAATCAAAATTCACTCTTCTGCTAACCTAGTCTCTTAGTGTTCTGCTTTCTGCCAAACCACAGCCAGCTTTTCCAATACCTTTGTCCAGAAGTGACTTCTTAATGTACTCTCTAGTTCAAGTGCATGTTTATATCAATTAGAGAAATATGTGTCTGGAGAGAACTGTAATTTTGGGAGGTCTAGGGGGGGTGTTGTGAACAAGCAATAACCCACAGTGGCACTGTATTTTGCTTACTCAGCAAGCTGGCAGTGGCAGCCCCAAAATCATGCAGTGCCAGGCTATGGTTCTGGAGAATATTGTTCAGGTTTCGAATATCATTAAAATGAAAAGATAGTAAGCAAGATTTGTGCATACATTTGGAAATATTTCCTTTCTTCTATGAACGAAAAGGGGTCATGTACTAAACCTGACAAGATCATGGAAGGTCTGTATGGCTTGCCAGCCTTCCAAACTCAGAGGCAGAAAGTAGCCACATGAGATGTGGTCTGAACATAAAAATTCCTAAGTAACAGTAAGTCATAGCAGGTAGTTACATCCTAGGCATATCGCTTCCTTGACAAAGGCTAATCTTTACCTTAAGTGAGCCTTTATAGTATTTTTGTATCTAATATACTATGAAATGTCAGAGTAATCCCCTTTTTCTAGACCCCTTGAACACAACCTCCAACCAGAGCACAGAGACCATAAAACTCCTCATTGTTATCTTGTTGCCCACATACCCATCTCTGTGTGCTGTCAATGTTAACTATCCTATACCCGCCAGTGTAAAAGAGATGTGTCTCTGTTTTCCTTCACATCCAATCTCAGATTTCCTCACTTTGCTTTCTCCTGCTTCCTTAGTCTATCAACAATGAATTTCATGTAACCCCTCCCCTTATTTCACCTCCTTTGATTGGGATGTATAAATTAAACTGTAAAACTATCTTTCTCCAGAGTATTTTCTCAATCTGTTGCGATTTTGCTTCCTGGCATTTGTCATCAGGTTGGCTCATATAAGCTCTTCTAAGACTTTTTCTTGGGCTGGATATTCTTTCGTCAATAATTCTATGTTTTTTAAGGTCTTAATATAAATTTTTTTGTATTTTCTGGTGAAATATCTGCATCCTCTTTATGGATGAAATCATTTCAATACTTTTTCTTCCTCCCCCTGCCCCCATCCCTTGCATTTTCTGTTTGCCCTTGCTTAATTTTATTAATTTTATTTTCCATTCCATTTCTTTTCTGTGTTCTCAAAATTTATTTTCTTCTCATTTAGGTCATGCTTACAACTTTGTGTTAAGAATTTTATTTTAATACTTGTTTCACCCTAATTAAAAGAATATAAACCATATCAAAGTCTGTTGTCTTGCCAAAAGGAGTTCTGAATCTGAAGTCCAAAATAATATTCACTACAGTCTTGTGAATTTGACTAGTATTTCTATCATGAATAATGTTGCTTTTTCAAGGTAAAGGAAATGTTTGATTTACTCTTCCCACAAAACACTCATTTTTCATGAATTTCCTATCCCAAAAGTTATCTAGTCAGTTGTGATGATATCTGGTTTTTTGAGCAGCAAGAGAAGAGGTATCTTTATACTTTAAAATCAGTCCTCTAATAATAACTATCTCTACCCTGCCCCCCAGCCCCAGACCTGAAACAAAGGTCAAAATTTATGTCGTAATACTAAGTTTTGTGTATTGTGTTATTTTTTTCAAATATAGCAGCAGCTAAAGGAAAGAGGTATTCTAAATTTTTTTGTTTTTAGTAAATTACAGGCCCCTTAGGAGCACATAGTGGTATGAATATTATGGGTAGAAATGAAAATAACAGTAAGAAATACTGAGCTGAACAGATTCAAGAAGGTCATTGTCCAACTCCAGCAGCTTCCAGAAGCCTTTCTTCCTGCCCTTCAGCTTCCACAGATACAGAACTGAGAAGTCAAAGGAAAAACATATCATTGACATAGTGTCTGTAGGTAGTTAGCATAGTTGAGTGGTTATTTGCTACCATTACTCAATTAACTTATTAGGTGGAAGAATAATAGTCAGTCAATAAATATTTTTTGAGAAATAGGAAGGACTCTATCACCACCATACCATGTTAGGTGCTGAGGAATGCAGCAGGAAAACAAGAGTTTAAAAACTGGAGGGGAAGATATACTTTCAACAAATTATCAGTTTATTAAATAAATTAATTCAAGGGTCAAAGAAATAGTGTGCCAACAATAGAAACCCAACACATGCATGTGTGCACACACAGAATAGAACCTAAAATGAATCTATCTTTTTAACATCTCAGGTGACAGCTTTGCTTATTCATAACAAGCTTCTATATAACATTTATATGCACCCCATTCTTATCATTGTTTATAGCTGTCTGATAAGAACAAGCAAACATGGTTTCCACTGTTGTCAACAGGTAGAATTGCTGCAGAAAATTTATTCAAAAAGAGTGATTGTTATGGGTTTCAATGTAAATAGACAAACTTGTAGGTGCATTTATGAATCTGTATGTCTGCTTTCATAAGCAGTAGAGAATGGTGGCTAAAAGCAGGCCACTGGAGCCAGACTGGCTTCTCTTCTGTACTGGGACTGCTACTTACTAGCTATGTAATCTTAGACACTGCATTTGTAAAGTGAAGATATATAATCACATTAATAACCTCATAGGTTGTCATGAGAACTAAACGAATTAATACATGTAAAGAACTTTTCACTTAAGTGCCTACCACAGAATAAGTGTTGTCCAAATGTCACCTCACGGAGGTCTTTCTGTTTTTTTTTAGCCCACTAACTGGACACAGTAATACTGAATTTCATAGTTACAGGGGGGATTTTTGTCAGAAGTATACCAGAGTAAAACATAGTAAGTATAAACAAGGGAGTCCAGAAATTTAATACCACATTTGACTTTAGGGATGAGTTTCAGTTACGGTGTTAACAGAATGACAGTATTTTCAGATTTAGAATGTGGCACTTACTCTGATATTATTAGTATGTATAGTTGTTAAAAACTAGTAGGTAGTCCTCACATATGTTAGCTTCTTTTAGACTTATTTTCAAAAGCTATATTTGTGTTATTATGAATATACTGTGTCCCATTTAACTCAACTGTGACAAATTAAGAAATGAGATAGTAGAATATGAAAAGCTGATGGAAGCTTTTAATACGTGAGTTAGTACATAAAGGGTGGGAAAGTTCCTGGAACTGAAAATCTACCTCCATACGCAGTAGGAAAAGATGGAAGAAGGAGGCCGGCTACTTCAGTCTGATAACTTAGAGTTTATTAAGAGAAATTTAGATATGAGGTGCATCTTCAGTGGCTTCAAGACAAAAATGGATCATCACTCCCCTTGGCAAATGCCAGAAAATTATATAGAACAAAATGGGATAGTCGTGGACACTAGTACCTAAATGCTACCAGTACAGGAAATTATGTGTTTGACCACGTCAGGACAACAGCCTGCTTCACGAACCAGCACATAGTAGAAGGCAAGGGAACGAAGGGATACTGGTTTAAGTCAGAATGAACATGGATTACAAACAGTCTCTAAGGGGTGTTTGTAGCAAGCAATCTCTGTTCTGGCTGGGGGCCAACTCATGGGTCAGACAGTGTAATGTCAGGGAACAGTCTCTCTTCCATAATGTGGAACATCTTAAGATATAAATTTCTACAGTGCTATTAATAGGCATAGCATCAACGACAGTTTTTTAGACTTTGTGCTTCACTCCGGATAAAAACAAGAGTGTTGCATCTTGAATTTCTTCATTGGGTAACTTAAAACCCAGTTATGTGAACACCAGCTGTATATATCATGTTACTTGAGTTCGGCGTCAAAGTTATAAATGCTACTAGTCATATGTTCTCTTTCAAAGTTATTACTATTCAAAACATCCAAAATCAACAAAATAGTATGAATAATTATGACCTCAAGTCTTTTTCTTGTTTCGGAGTTTAAAAAACTCATTTAAAATTCTTAGTTCTACTCTACTCAAATAGACTATAATAGCTAATACATATCCTGTGCTTACGATATTTCAGGTGCTGTTCTAGACACTATTAATCATTAATTCTAATGAGTAAACTATAGAGTAGCTGCAGCTTTTACAAATAATACAGCAACCTCAAGAAGAACTGGGCCCAGTACCAAAAACTTAAATATATAGTCTACGGATCAGTGTTCTTTGTATACCATTTATACTGACACCTAGTTTTATAAACTAAGAACCTTGTATAATTTTATTACTGTTGTGGGGAGTGACGTTTTTCAGGGGACTATGTTATACTTGGTCTGTCTCTGATGCCTAGTAACCGATAAAACCATTCTTATTCCGCTGCAGTGGGAAATAAGCAACAATGAGAAAGTGACGATAAGTTTAGAGCTTAGTTCAGTTAGTTGTGCGGACAGCTAAGGGAAGAGCAGAAGACCGGTCTCTGAACCCCTGGTTCATCCTAGTGCTCCCCGCCCCAGCTACGGGGCGGAGCACCTACCAGCTGCAGAACAGGCGGACCACGTTTTCCCCAAGGCGCTGGGGGCGGGGTACCGGGAGGCGCGGAGCGGGCCTGCGCGCACCGCACAAGTTCTCGCCGACGCGGGGCGCGTGCGCAGGCGCGGGGTCCAGCCGGGAGGAACAACCGGGGTGGCTTTCGAGCGGAGTGCTCACCTGTCAACGGGTCTGGGCACAATGAGACCAGGAGAGGAACGACCTGTGGAGGGGGGCGCCTGCGACGGCGTCTCCGAGCTGGAGCTGCTGAAGCTGCGCGCCGCGGAGCGCATCGACGAGGCGGCCGAGCGCCTGGGGGCCCTGAGCCGCGCCATCTGGAGCAAGCCGGAGCTGGCCTACCAGGAGCACCATGCCCACGGCGTGCTGACGCGCTTCTTCGAGTGCGAGCCACCGGCCGCCTCTTGGACGGTGCAGCCGCACTACCAACTGGCCACGGCCTTCCGTGCCGAGTGGGAACTGCCGGGGGTCCCGGCGGTGCCGCGCCCGCTGCACCTGGGCTTCCTCTGCGAGTACGACGCGCTGCCCGGCATCGGGCACGCCTGCGGCCACAACCTGATCGCCGAGGTCGGGGCGGCGGCGGCGCTGGGCGTGAAGGGGGCCATGGAGGGCCTCCGCGGGCCGCCTCCGCCGGTGAAGGTGAGGTGGGGCCCGGGCGCGGGACTCCTGTATCACCTGCCCCGGCCAGGACCGACCGGGAATGGCAGGACCCGGCGCGTTCCGTGTGCACCTGTTTCCTTCCGCCACAGGGCAGATGTAAGGGACGGCGTTAGACGTCCCAGCCTGGCCTGGGCCAGAAGCAGAAGCTCTGGATAAAAATTCATAAATTACAGACCTGGCGACATTTTGCAAGTTTTCGATTATTTTGTTCCCTTTTATGTAGTTGTAAACAATTGAGTGGATTCTCCGTTAGGAAAGAACTTAGAATCAATCCTGGTTTTCGTTATGGCTTATTTTTGGTAACAGGCAACAGCAATTTGCTGACGAGGTTGCGTCATCTCTGGGAAGCGGTCGTTGTAGGGAAACCTACAGCCCCTTTTCATTAGGCTCCGCCAAAATCTTTTGTTTGTGTCAGTCTTAGGAGCTGTCGTGATTCAAATCATTGGTATTTGGATAGGAAATTTTCAGTCGTTAGGACTACCAAAGCTCTAGAAGTATGCCAAATGATGAACATTTACTGCATAGATGAGTTGACCCTTGAGTCTTAATGTTTACTTCATGAATTTTAAAAAATCAATTTTTTAAACGGGAAAATGTAGTTTATGTTTGTCATAGGACAAGTTTAATCTTGTGGTACTCTGTTTTTCCAAATAGTATGTTCTTCATTTTGTGAGCTAAGATTCAGTCACCATTCGGGTTAAGGGGAACACTAATGTTTTATTTTATCCTTTAGCCTTTATCCAGTAACCTTTATCCTAACAGTTTCATCTTTTGTTGCATTTTCTCTTTACCTGCTTTTTTTTCTGTCCCTGGGGGTTTATTTTTGCATCTGGGTAGCTTTTGTTTTGTTTGGGGAGGGGAGCATCGTTTGCCATTGCACAAAACACTGGAAAGATTTAGCTTTAATTGGGTTTATGACCGGTTCAGAGAAATCAACAATATTTAACTTGAGAAGTCATCAGATTTAACAAGTCAGGGGTTAAGAGTACAAACAGCCTAAAGAGTTTGGGTGCTTTATAACTTATAAAGAAAGATAGACCCTGGGAAATGTACACACTTCTAATTTCAAATGGTAATGCTCAGTTTTAGCAAGGTTATCTGCCCTATCTGAAAATGGAATTTATGTCGATTCCCTTTATAAGTCAAGACTTTTTTCCAGTTTGTTTCATTGTGTTCTTATACATGATCTTGAAAGTATATTAGTTGTTTATAGATAATTTTTCTTTGCTTTAAAAAATTGTTTGAAGAAGTTAAGCTTAAATATCAAAGTAAAATGTTTATTCTGTAAAGTTCTCTTTTGTTTAATTAGGTGTTTGGTGACCAATAAATCTGCCTGGTTGAACTGGTGGAATCGAATTAGTAAGTTTGTGTAATAGTTGGCCATTTTTAACTGTGGTCTTAAGATTTAATTAATGTTCTTCGTAAAGGATTAATGAGTTAAGACCTTTTAATGTGGTAGCTCAGTAAAGAATCAGAGTTCAGGCCTGAACCTCTCATCCTAAGCTGTGCCTGAAGACTTGCCCTATGACCCAGGGTAAGACTCTTCAAAACCGCCCTCCTTAAAATGTTGATTCAGATCACTCACCTACCTCACAGGGTTGTTGTGAGGAGAACTTATCAGTAACAGCAAAGTTCCTTACCAGTAAAATGATTATGAATAACTATATACATATACTAAATGACTTAGCCAAGAAGCTTTAAGAAATAAGTCTTAAAGAACTTCAAGAAACTTAGTATATAATATTTATCTTTTTTTGTTTTTGCCACATTACATAAAGTTGAGTTAGAAAATTAGAAAAAGTTTCTATAGTAGCTTTAGTATATACTCTACACCAAATTGGTATAATAACGTAAATTAAAACTTGTGATTAATTTAGTACCATAGACATGCCCACTGTGTTATGTAAGTGTCAGAGAACAAAATATCTCTCCATAGTTTAAGGACTTTAATATAGATTGTGAATACATATGCAAGGGAACCTGTTTGATATTTTCCTACTAGGATTTTTTTGTTGTTTTGCTCTGACACAGGTATTTCCTTATAGGTAACTGTTCTGGGAACTCCTGCAGAAGAAGATGGTGGTGGCAAAATTGATTTAATTGAAGCAGGGGCTTTTAAAAATCTCGATGTTGTTTTTATGGCTCATCCATCCCAGGAGAATGCTGCTTATCTACCTGATGTGGCTGAACATGAGTAAGTAATCAAGTTGAAATAAACTTCTTAGTGCAAAACAGACTATGAGAATACTTTTATGTCTTAATTGGAGACCAGAACTCCATATTGTAACATTTAAAAAGTAAATCGAAAGATAATGATATGATGTCTTACTTGATTTCTATCGAATCACATATGATAAGCCTCTTCAAATAGAGATTTAATATGGTATCCATAATTGGACTACTAAAATAGAGCCTAAAGAGCATAAGAATATGCTCTTGATTCAGCGTATTCAGAATATGTTCACACTTATGTTCTATTTTGAACTGAGAGTAATTTGGTTTCTGGAAAATATCTACCCTTTGATATGAAATTGACTATTTGCAAGAGATAACTTTAGACTTGGAAAGAAAACACATTTTTCTAGTTAATTTAATTTGAGTTCTTTGCAAAGGAGATAAATTCCTGAGTGAAAATATAGAAACTGAGCATCTGTAGATTTTAGAGGAATTTGCCAATCTATGCTTTTCTGATGTGTCTGGTGCTGAAAACTTTTATTTAACGTTCTCTGTGTTGAAGAGCTCACTTTTTTGGTACATGGAAGCATGCATCATTGAAGTGGTTTGACTTTTTATGCCAGAATTTCAACCATAGTAGTTACTGGACCAGTTAGTGGCCCAGTCCCAAAACCCTGCTCAACTTCTTCAGGAAAATCACACATTCTCCTGTGTGGTAGCTAGGAAGTAATAGCAAAACCATCCAGCAGTGCTACCTCTCAGCATCCCACAAGACCTTGTTTTCAGAGGGCGACTATTATAACTGTTCTGGTCCTTTTGTTCTTATCACTGGGAATTGGTGCCGTGACAGTAGAAAGAATCTTTAAATTTTGGTTTTAGGAGTAGTGTACACTAGTACATCTCTGGAAAATCTTAGCTATTAGAAATCTCTGCCAGTGCCTCTGGCTAAAAGAGGCATGCAGTTGTAGGTAGGCTTCCCAAACCATCAGCCTTCCAAGACTTAGGCTTAGACTTCTTGACTTTGATCCTGAAATCAGCCCAGTTGGCCTTGGGCCTTTTCTTTGTGTCTGGCTTTTTAGATTTTTCATTGGCCATTTTTCAAGATGGAAAAGAGAATAAAAACAAAAAATTAATTAAAAATTACTAAAATCAGAGGGAAAAAATGGTGTAGATGATAGAGGCTCTGTTCATCCTTCTGGCAACCAAATCAAAGTTGTGATGGAAACAAGGAGCAGTAACAAGGAAAACACCTGGGATCTAGAAGAACAAGCCATACAACTAGGGAGAAATCTAAGAAAGCACCCTGCAACGGCAGAAGGTAGGACAGGGCAAGGACATGGGGCTGCCTGGTCTCGAGTGGCGGAGTGAGATGGAGGTGGCAGCAGTGGCAGAAACCTCTAAAAGGGGTCGTGTCCGTGAGTGGATTTTCGCAGTGACAGACCTGCTTGCTCTGAGCACCAGTGCCGATTAGGCTGTGCACGGGAGACACCAGGGACTTACAGGGATACATTGTCGGAGTGAGAGCTGAGGCAAGTTTCGCTCTGTACAGAAGTGCTGGTGGTATTCATCGTTCCCTACTGAGCCCCGCCCCATCCCAGTGCACAGATACAGTGCTGCCATAGCTGAGACATCATCAAACTGGATAACAGAGGTCACTCCACCCAGAAGTTTCCCTGAAACCCTGCTTCCCCGAACTTGTGGCCCCACTCAAGCCACATCCAGGTATATCCTCAGTGAGTCAGGTGCTCCTTGCTGAGCAGCGCCTTGACTCACACTGGAGGCAGCTGGCCTCGGTTTCTGGTGTGGCCTTTCAAGGCAACTATAAGCGTAGCATCTGTGGATTGCTTGCTGAATCTTAGCAGGCGGCCCCGGAGGGGCAGAGGCTTGGGCTAAATTTGGCCTGCAGCTAAACCCCTATCAGGACTGTGCCACTGGAAACCTGCTTCACAAATCCACACTAATAAGACCGGGAGACTTAGGAGCTTTGCTTCGTATATAGAAACAGACACAGAAAAGCAGCCAAAATGGGAAGACAAAGAAGCAGAAACCATGTGAGAGAACAGTACAGAGATCCAGGTATAATGGAGTCAAGTAATCTAACAGATGCAGAGTTCAAAACACTGGTTATAAAGATGCTCAATGAACTTTTGGGAAATGTAGAAAGATTCGGTGAGAACTTCAACAAAGAATTAAAAAACATAAAAATGGAAATAGAAATTTTAAAAGGGAACCAGTCCGAAATTAAGAACACATTATCTGAGATGAGAAGCATATTCAATGGAATAAACAACGTGAATAAAGAAAAGGATCAAATGCCCTGTCTAGAGAATGGGAAAGCCAAGGACATGCAATCAGAATGGCAAGAGATAAGATGCCAAGACTATAAAAATAATTTAAGGAGCATATGAGACACTATTAAGGGTCCAAATATCCATCTGATCAGTGTAAGTGAAGAAAATCAAGATGTTGAACAGCCGTTAGAAGAAATAATAATGGAAAACTTCCCTAACCTGGTGAAAGAAATGGACATAAAACCCCAGGAAACTCAGAGAATTCCAAAAATCAAGGCTCCAAAGAGGCCCACACCAAGACACAATCATAATTAAAATGCCGAAGGTTAAATACAAAGCAGCAAGAGAAAAAAAGATAGTTACCTATAAGAGAACTATAAGACTGGCAGCTGATTTCTCAAAAGAAACTATGCAGGACAGAAGGACTTGGCAAAAAATGTTTGACAGGATGAAGACCCAGGATCTACAACCAAGAATACTTTTTTCAGCAAAGCTATCATTTAGAGTCGAAGGGCAGATAAAGAGCTTCCCAGACAAAAATAAGCTAAAGGAATTTATCACCACCAAGCCAGTATTACAGGAAATGTTGGAGGGACTTCTTTAAGAAGAAAAAACATGTATCAAAAACAAGAATAAATAATGGTAACAACTACATTTCTATCAATAAGTACCTCAAATGGAAAAGAATTGTGTTCCAGCCAAAAGATAGAGTGGCTGAAAGGATAAGAAAACAAGACCCCTACAAGAGACTCACTTCAGGTTAAAAGACACACACAGGCTAAAAGGAAGGGAAGGGAAAAAGATATTGCTTTGATGGACCTAGAAGGTATTTAAGTCAGACGGAGAAAGATAAAAACTATGTAATTTCACTTATATGCAGAATATAAGGAATAAAAAGACCAAACTAATTAAAAACAGACTCATAAATATAGTGGACAGTTTTGTGATGGACAGAGGGGTAAAGGGTTTGGGAGGACTGGGAGAACAGGGTAAAGGGCTAGGTGATGGATGGTCACGGGGATGGGGAGCATGGCATAGGGGATGTAATTATCATTAATACGTTGGCTAGGTGGAAGGTCAGGGAGGGAGGGGGCAATTGAGGGGATCATTTCGTGAACTATATAGATGTCTAACCAATGTACCGTATACTTGAAACTAATTGAGATAAATAAATTAAAAAAATAATTACTAATCTGTTTGTCTTAAAAATCTCTAACAATAAATAAGAAAAAGCACTACATCCCTATTGACCACCTTTCCCACATCTAAGCCCTCCTCTTAAGGTATGTGTCCTTCCAGGAGTTTTTGGGTATATTTAGAGATGTAAATAGGTACATATATAAATTAAAATTTCAACCCCGAGGTATTCTGCTAAATATATTGTTGGTCTGGCTATCACTTTTTAAAATTAAACAATATGTCTTGAAAGTCATTCCATTTAATTTAGCTTAAAATATGCTTTTTAAGCTTAAGATAAGATGTTGATACAAAAGAAACATTAGCATTTCTTTTCCTGTAGTTTATTTTGCTTTAATCGTACAAAGATCTAAACCATAGAAGAAATGGTGCTAGAGCCATTTTCATAAAGGACATTCTTTTCTATTTTATAAATTTATCACAGTTCATTAAAATTCAAGTTTCAGGATAATGATAAGATACGAAGGAAATGACAGGTATCCTACAATCTTAAAAATATATTTGGATGCTTCTACTTGTACTAAGAGAATGTTCAAAATCAGTCAGGAAATAACCATGAGCATTCTAAGGGCTACTGAATCTAGCCCATTTAAAAAAAGTCTAGAAGTGGCTTTTTAATAATTTAAACGTGGATACCATTAATCACTTGGCTTAAAAAATGTTATTTAAGCAAGTTATCTTTATAAATAACTAATATACAATCCCTTTTCTAAACCTTGTTATTTTTTATTGTGTCTGAGTACTTAGACTGTTATGAGAACTCTTTGGAGTGGAATAGCAATAATTTATAAAATTTTAAGACATTAGTGTTACAGGTATTTTGGGACATTAATAAAATACTGGTCAGGAACAACTGACTTAATACTAGCATATCTTATAATGTGAGTATAATCTGAGTTTTAGTGGTTGTCCTAACCCATTTCAAATATCATCTCCTTTCTTTTCCCTTGACCTTCCCCCATCCTTATGACAGAATTATCTGAGTTTTTGTAGACCTTTGTTATAGAACTGTCACAATGAAGTTTAGAAGGAGACAGGGTCATCTTTTCTATAATTTTAGCACCTAATACAGTATTGCATATTTGTTTGAATTGAGTTGTTTATAGATTTAAGCTGTACAGGAGGTCAATTTTTTTCTCATGTCGGAATGCCTTCTTTGTGTCATTCACTGTATTATGTGATAAACTACAACTAACTAAGCTATATAAATTGCTGTTATCTCTACAAATGATTTACAAATAAAAATTCTAGCAGAATGAATTAATTTTGAATAATAGTTGGGTAATTCTAACTACTTGGATTTTCTTATTTAGTGACATTGAAAAAAGTAATTCCAAACGATGTTTTATTTCCTAGTATGACTGTGAAGTACCATGGAAAAGCATCTCATGCTGCAGCTTATCCCTGGGAGGGAGTAAATGCATTAGATGCTGCTGTTCTCGCCTACAGCAATCTTTCTGTGTTAAGACAACAGATGAAACCAACCTGGAGAGTTCATGGTATGAATGTCACATACTTTGTGTAATAGATGGTGCTTAATATATTTCAGTAAAATATAATTTAATTTTTTAAACTGGAAACATTTTATGTAGCTTATATGAATATTCCAAAATTTGTAAACATTTTCAGAAGTTAAAGACAGGATTCTAGGATGTTTGTCCATGTGTGGGTAAAAAGACAGTTAAGATTATTTATATATAAACGGAATGGTCATTTTGAGTATTAGAAATAATGGTTTTATATAAGGACCTGTGTTCTCTCTGGTTATTTGAAAGTTGCAACTTGATTTTCCAGTTATACTGACTGTCTCAATGATAACAAAATTTTGTCATTTCCTCAATTTAAAAAAGTTACCATGACTGGTTGTATTTACTCCAGTGCTGTTAATCCTAAGTAACATCTTTTAAAATTATATGTATCACCTTAATATAAATACAGTAATAAAGTACTGTCTTGAAAGTACAAATTATTTTTTAGTTTATTTCCTTATGATTTGAGAAATTATTATACTTTAATATTCTTTACCTGATTTTGCCGTAGGCTGAAATTAGTTTGTAATTACATTTTTACCAATTTCCTACCTTGGTTTCTTTAAAAGGAATAAACGTGAATATGTAAAAAAACATTTTTTAAAAACAGATCATATAAAATTAGATTTTGCATATCTATTTTAGTTAGAACTTCAGTGGATAAATCCTGCTTCTCTGTGTAGTTCCAAATAGATGTATTTGTTTCGACAGTTAATAGTACTTAGTGATCTTGACTTAATGATCTTTGACCTGTATTGGTTTCTCCTTGGCATGAAAATTATCTTCCCAGAGCAAAATGTCATTTTAAATATTCATGGGATTCTTGAGGTACAAGGATAATTATAGAACTCATACTATTGGTTTTTTTCTTATCTTATGTCAAAAGTTTATCAAAATGTACAACTGTAATAAAGCCTACTGAAATTAAAGTATTTTCCAGAAGGGTTAATATAGTTTTTTTTATAGTCAGGAATCCTAATTTCTTATTTTATAAGTTCTTTAGAATAAAGTACATGTAATCAATTCTTTTATTTCTTTTCCTGTTAAAGTATTACTCTATGTATAGGAACTTCTGTTGTAAAACACATCACAAAATTTTTAATTCATATTTTTGTGAAACAAATAAGTTTAAATTATTTTTCACTATGTACATATTGGCTGTAAAACTTGATGGATGTGTTTAAGCTTAAAGAAATGATCTCCAAGCTCAATTCTAGTAATTTGATCCTTTTATAGGTATAATAAAAAATGGTGGTGTAAAACCCAATATCATTCCCTCCTATTCCGAATTAATCTATTACTTCCGTGCACCTTCAATGAGAGAACTTGCAGTTTTGACCAAAAAGGCAGAAGATTGCTTCAAAGCTGCAGCTTTAGCTACTGGATGCACAGTAAGAACTTTTAAGAGTTAATCTAAGACAATCAAAGGTATATATGTGGGCTGGGGTTATTTATACTAAGTTATATAAGAACCTTACTTGCTTCATTTTCATTTGATGTCTTAAATACATAAAATAAGTTGGCAGAATAGTTGATGTGAAAGTCTTGAATTCTTATTTTATTCATTGTCTGCATAGGTAAGACTACAGTCATCTTTGTACACAGTAATTGGAATAACTCTGATACTGCTGAGATAGAATTCCTGCTTTTTTGCAAGTTACATCCTTTCTTATTAATAGTTATGCTTTTAGAATTGCTCTTTGTAGTTTCTATAAAGGAAATTTTATGGCAAAATCGCAAAAGTTATTTTTGGTGAAATTACAGATATGTGTAGTAGTGATATAAATACTTAGGGCTTGTTGGAATGAAAGTTAAAATAGAATGTTAAAATGGAATAGCACGTTAAAATGTTAAAAAGTTAAAATGGAAGTTAGTCAAGAGGTTTTGTTCATTTGAACCATAAAGTCAATAACATTTATATACCAATCATGTAAGGCATACAGTGGGATGAGAAATTATAGAATTACATAAATCCTGCCCTAGAGGGAACCTGTAGTCTCATTGGAGAGACAAGATTTGAATCTGTGCCTCTTACCCTCATTGATTTTGTAACTTTTGGAAATGTTATTTAATATCTCTGGGCCTCCATTTTCTCTTGAAAAATGGAAATAGTAATATAATCTATCTTAAGGTTCTTGTGAGAATGAAATGAGATAATGTTTATGAAGAGTTAGGGTCTAACCCTCATACATAGCACCTTATTTTTTCCTGCCCTCATTAGACTGGAGGTGTATGGTTTATTCAGATAGTAACAGTATCTCAGCCAGTAGCAGTGATTCTCAGACAGGATATGTCAAGTTGTCCACAGAGTGAAAAAGTAAGCATTTATCCCTTGTTTGTTTATAAATATTTTAAATACTTATTTATAAAATAAATACATGAACTATTATCATTAGCTAGTATTTCAAGGTACAGTATTCCTTTAGAATAAGGTTCATTGTTATTGGATTTAAATCTATATTTTAAATAGTCTTTTCATAACTTTTTATATTTTGGCTGACTTATGATATCGGATAAGGTCGTCATTGTTTCTAACTTAGATGTTGCTAAGAATAGAAGAAATGTCATCTCTGCCTATATTTTATAATTGGCTTTTGCTAATGTTATAGGTATTATCTTTAGTTTGAGGCAGTATTGCCCATTTTGACTTAATCAAAACTATAAATTGTGAGTCTTCTATCTTTCTCTCAGGGTGTCTTTATACCTTTCAGACCAGGCAATGGTATCAATATAAGTTTGTATAGTGAATATTAGTAAAGCTTAATTTTTTTCTTTTAGACACTACAGCCTCGAGAAGTTTTTCTCAGAGTATGGTTTTGGGGCCACCTGCATCAGAATTACTTGGGGCACTGGTTAAAATGGAGATTCCTGAGTGCCCCCCACCCCCAAACACACACACTCCCTTACTTAGGTGACTGAAGTTGAGACTCACTGACTAGTAGAGCCTGGTGATATCATGTGGTTTGATGCATATGTAACAAAGGAGATAGTGTCCTAAGAATTCTTGTTATAGAAAATACATAATTTTTAAAGAGATTTAAGAGAGTTTATATTCAGAAGGAAAAGTGCCTGCTCTTAAATCTCTTTCTGTTAAAAAAATTTTTAAATTGCTAGTTAGAAATTTAGTAAATTTGAGGTTTTTTATTTCAAATTTTGTTTTTTAATTTTTCATTAGGTAGAAATTAAAGGTGGAGCACATGATTACTATAATGTCCTTCCCAATAAGAGCCTTTGGAAAGCTTATATTGAAAATGGGGAAAAGCTGGGAATAGAATTCATTTCAGAAGATGCAGTTTCTAATGGCTCTTCAGGTAACTGAGTTCTTTCATATATGTTGTGCTACTTGAGGAAGGGAAATACCATCTTAAATGGTTTTGTTTAGCAGCTTTGGAGATAAGGAGGTATTGCTGATGTTTTTAGTGATATTTTTCACAAACTTAATGGTTAGGGGAAAGAAACTAATGAACTCTTCAGTGAATATAGAGTATCAAATGAGCAGATTTGAATTTAGAAATAGCCAGCATACTTTTTGCTTTATTTTCTATATATTCATAGTGTTTAAATTTGCTTAGTTCTAATTTTTAAATAGAATCTTACTTCGTCCTCAATCATCAATGTGCAGGTTACGGAGTACTTAATTATATGGAGTCATTTTCAGTTTCTGAGGAGTAACAAAACAGCTATTAGAATTTAAACAATCAGAAGTGTATTGGGGTTATTTTAGATTTTTTCCTTTTAAAAGCATTTTACATTTGCATGTTGGAGATGTAGCTCCCAAAAATATATTAAGAGATGTTGATGAAGTAGACTTAGAAAGACTTGGTGATAAAAATGGAGTGCTGATGGCATTTGTTAAGATAAGGAGTTCAAGAGAATGAGCAGTTTGGGGTATGGCAGATTGGTATAAATTATTAGTATGTTAAATTTGAGGTGCTTATAGAATTATAAGGGAGCTGTCCAGTAGCCTATTGACTCTGGAATCCCCAAAAGGTGTCTAGGTTGGAGATTTAGGAGTTGTCAGTATCTGAAAGGTAATTGAAAACATAGGAGTTGATGAGGTTGCCCAGGTACACAGAGGGAGAAGAAGAAGCTCAAAGATGAAACCCCAGGGACCTCCGGCACTTAGTAGACAAGCAAAGGAAATGATCGTGAGGAAGAGACAGCAGACAGAGAGAAAGGCAGACATTCGGGAGAGAGTAGAGTTGTAGAAGCCAAAGGAGTAGAGAATTTCTAGAAGGGAAGAAGCAGAAAATCATGACAGGTACTAAGGGGACTGAATAAGTATGGTCTAGTAACTATTGAACTAGCAATTAGAAATTCATGGATTGCCTTACCTTTTCAAGGATCTACTGATTTTGGAAATGTTAGTTTTGTGGTTCCTGGGATTCATCCATATTTTTACATTGGGTCTGAAGCCTTGAATCATACGGAACAATATACTGAAGCCGCAGGTAAGTGTTGGAAGTGGATGTTTTGGCATGTGCTCTCTTTTTGTAGTAGTAGCTGCCTTTCCAACTGTTCAGTTTAGCCTGTTATTACATTACTTAGCATCACCTCAGGAAACGTTATATCATGGTGGGCATAGAGAGGCAATTTAGTTATTAAGAGCTAACATGAAAACTAATACATTAATTTATGATGAATATGGAGGTATCCTTATTTTCTCTACCTTTTAGGATCACAGGAAGCTCAGTTTTATGCTCTGCGTACAGCCAAAGCTCTGGCAATGACTGCGTTGGATGTTATTTTTAAACCAGAATTGCTAGAAGGAATCAGAGAGGACTTTAAATTGAAGCTTCAAGAAGAAGAGTTTTTAAATAGAGCAGAATAAAAGGAAGATTTAGAAGCCGCCACTTATGGATTATTAAGAAGTGATTTTTTTCTTTAATTTTTTTTGATGAAAGAGGAGGATATGCTTGTTTTTCAGTCTTTAAAGGAGTCATGTTCCTCCTATCTGAAAAGTGAGGGCATGATGTGGAGAAAACACATAAACACATTACCTCATAAAATTAAAATTTTCACAAATCTATATTTGATGGAATTGTGATCTTTCAGAAGCTAGTATGTAATGGCATTTCTTAACCTGGATGATACATGGTTTATCAGTAATAATTTATAAATTCATATGTTGTATAAGTATATTTTAAAAGATTCAAGAGATTTCAAACTTTATATTCAGAATTGACACATGAAAGATTTTTTTTGGTATAGAGTGGTAAAATGGTTTTATGAAGTTATAAAATTCAAGTTCTAAATTTAGAGAAAGTTCATTGTGATATCTGACTGTATATGTTTTGGTTTAGAGAATCTCTTCATTGATAATAAAAATAGATGTTTAATCAGAAATGCTGTGGAAAATAACCAGAAACTCAGGGACAAAGAATAAGCTTTAGTTTTACCATTTGAAGGAAAACAAAAACATTCCTTCTGATTTATAGTTAACTCTGAGAAGTGGCATTAAAATGTTATTCCTAATTTCATATCACTGTAATAGGAAGAATTGTAGATGGATAGAATTGGGCTCTTCTTTAAGGCGTTTGCTTGGTAGCGCAGTGTGTTCTAAAAGGACTTAATGAGAGAGGAGAAATATCTACGTATCTTGAATGTTAATGTCATATAACTGGTCCCATCTACCTAGTCGAGCCCTAGTTGAGGGTTCTATTCAGAAGCCAGCCTGTCCAGCCTGGCTGGACAATATTATAGTTTACTGAGTTTAAGGGACACAATTCTGAGCCTCCTTAAGCCTTATGTTAGGCTAATATTAATTTATAAGTATTATAAGTTTTTCCTGGTTCTTATTTTAGTGTGAATTTCTTGAACATGATAAAAGAATATGAAAGAAGTACCTGGTAAAAGCTATAAATATAGTAAAGCTTCAGTATACTTTATTTTAAAAGGGAGTCCTCAGATTTGAGGATAAACATTCCAAAATGGAAGGAGAAGGGTAGAAAGGTGAGCATTTGGCTTCTCTGTTGTAAGCAAGTCATTTGGGCCCCTCTGAGCCTTCAACTCTCCATTTGGAAAGTTACATTAAATCATTTATACTTACAGTCCTTTAAACATCTAATTCCTAATAGTTTTGGGGAGAGTTAGTACTTGAGAATTGCTGATTTTCTATATCAGGAGTGTGCAAACTACAGCCCGAGTTGGCAACAGCCTAATTTTAAATCGCTAGCACACTAAAAATTTTTACACTTTTACATGTTGGTAAGAAAAAAAAACAAAACAAAACAGAGACCAGATGATGTGACCTGCAAATTCTAAAATACTTACTATCTTGCCCATTACAAAAAAGTTTGCCAGCCCCTGTTTTATATAACAGTAAAATAAAACCCATTTCTCTTTAATTTATATCATATGATCACGTGTTCTCCTAGGATAAAACTTCAGGTCTCTGAATCGAAAACATTGAGAAAAGGGTTTTAGATGGCAGTTTTCTGACTTGACCATTGTAATGCTTCAGCAGTTTGTCCGCACTGGGAGTTCCATACTTCAGGAGTTTGTTTCTTTTAGCATGTATTTCACTCTGGGATGCCGCTACCCTGCTGCCTTAAGACTTTCCCCTATGCAGACCAGTCTTCTGACTTTTCATGTCAGCTTTTAGAGTTTGATCCTCCACGCCACCCTTCGATTATTTATAATCTCAAATAGTTGTGGTTGGTATATATCTTATATACAGAGAAGGGATCAACAAAGTCTTTAGGCTGAGAATTGGATATGTCCGAGACCTCTGGTTTATATAAACAATTGGTATAAATTGTTTTACATAATTGTTTTATATAAGTTGTTTTTATAGAAACAATTAGTATAAAATAACTACTAATAGGGAGCAACTAATTATCAATTTTATAAATTTCTCAATTATGTTTTAAATTCCTGCACTGAGGAATGTGGTTTTGTTATCTAAAGCCTTGATAACATTCTAGAAACAGCGATTGTTAAGTGGTAACACACTAATACTCTGCCGTCTTTCGTGAAGTGTGACAATTTAATTGTTACTCATACAAACTGTAGTTCTTTTGTGATTAATTTCATTTTAAAAAATAAATTAGAGAAAATTCAATGCTAGCCTTCTGTTTCTTCACTTGCTTTTGATAAGTATTTTTGTGTGGGAGAGCAAGTTGTGAGTTGCAGCTGGCATGAAGGGAATAGGTAAACTCTGCACCAATGCTGTCTGCCACCACCATGGTGAGGAACTAATATTGATGTACCTTGAGATGTGGGTCACTTTCCAGTCTTTGTAATACTTTGCTTCTTTTTCAGTTTTTGAAAACTTTGGTCAAAATAAGGGTTTACCACATTGGGGTATGTTATGTCATGGGTTTATTGTGTCAGAAAAGAGGTCGAGAACTGATGTTTTAGCATCTATCTAGAAATACGAGTTTTTTTTTCACATCTTACCTTGACGTTTTACATTATTTTACTTTAACGGTTTTGTAATATTCAGATTTTAAAATGCCTTTTTACTTTTTATATATCAGTGAGTTAATTGAGCCACATTACACTATAAAGTATAAATAAATACATAAATAAATGTTGGAATCAAATTCTCATGTCCAGAGCAACCAGCTATAGTTAATCTTAGTTATGCCGTTTGAATGTAGGAGACTGCATCCTTTGTAGTGATAGTTTTTCCTTTTGGAACTCATACTTCAGTGGAATGTTTTCTAAGTTATTGTACTAAATTTTCACAAATGTTTATTCTTGTCTTAAATTGTCATTGTTGGTCCTCATATTTTGGATTAAATTTCCAAAGATTTTGAAAGTTAAATAAGGAAGCATTAGATTATAGATGAACAGTGCCATTCTTATTTAGTTCTATACTTAAAAGATGAAAGCTTATTTTTAGGAGATTGACAAATGAATAAGACTTTTAAACATTGATACTTTGTATCTTGTTCTTGAGGAAGGGAGCAACTAAGTTTTTCTCCCAGAATTAGTTTCAATAATGACATTTTATTATCACTTAGATTTAGTGATATGCGTGTGTGTGTGTGTGTGTGTGTGTGTGTGTGTGTGTGTGTGTGTAGTATGTTATTTCTCTACGAGATTATATATTTTTGAAGTCAGTGTGTTTTCAATTTGCTTAAGTTGTCGCAGGTACACCAAAACCTGACTCATTTGGAAAAAAAGGCCAAGCCGACTTAGTGCAAAGTTTAAAATGTGATTTTTAAAATATTGAATTAGTTTCTAATTAAAACTAGAGGTATAGATGGACCTACTTGAGGTGTCTTTCTTTTTATGGAAGATGCTTGTATTACATATCTGGTGTAGTCTTTTATTGTTCACGCCTTTAACTAAAAGCCTTTTTCTTCAAATATCAACTTTTGGCTATCTTTGTTAAATTAATAGACTTTAAGAAGTATAATCCAAGTTAATGATTTAAATTTAATACAGATTGAAAATGTTTTCTCTTCAGTGACTTAATTTTTAAAGTAGGTACTATTATAACTAACTTAATATATACCATATATAAGATTGAATATAGCTAATGTTTAGCTTCCCTCTTAAAATTGTCAGACTGCTTTTCAGTTTCAACAAACTTCATATTATTTGAACTACTCAGGAAAATATTACCTTTTAATTCCTTCTCCCTATAACATCCTTTAGAGCTGGCGCACTAAACTAGAACATTTTCATGTGTTTATGAATAGTTATGTAAATGGAAAGAGTTTTGATTTCCCACAATCCTCCAAGGACTGTTTATTAATATATCATTGATCTTTTAACTGTTACTTTTAGCAGCTGAGTTCAGTGAACATATATTGAGGAGTGCCTACTTCTAAGAGGTGGAAAGAAGAGTAAGACATGGCCTATGCCCCCAAAAGTAATCATAAGATTTACTTCATTTGAGCAACACCGAGATTGAAGGAACACTTAAAAGCTACTGGTTTGGGAACTTTTGAAGAAGCGGTTATAAAATATTTAGAAATACCTGAGTCATGTCCATCTATTTGACCAGAAGAAATTTATATAAAAAGCATTTTTTTAAAGAACGATTGTCAAATATGCTCTTTAAAAAAAGCCTTTCCAACAGTTTTTGTGTTTTCTGGGTTTCAAACTTTTTACCTGAAGCATCTCCTTAGTCTTTTGGAAAATGTCCCCTTCATAGTACTAACCTTCAAACTGTCAAAATAAACTTTCCTTGTAAAAGAAATCAGTTATCTTTGTGCTAGCTAACAACTCTTTATAAGGCTAGAAGGTATGATATGCTACTCATTTTTTTATATACTCCGGCAAGTATTTTGTAATTATATAGTTGAATTTTGATATGTATGTGCATTTTGATATGTATGAAGTTTATATTTTAAATTAAGCAATCACTGTCTACTACCTTCAGATTATAGTAGTTTTAAAGAATATTTTAATACATATTTTAAAATGTATGAAAATTTAGCATGTTAATAAATATGTTTAATAGCAATTGTGATTTTTTTCAACATTTTTACATATATATAAAATGAAAATATCTGAAGATAAAACACCATTATCCAAATATGCTGTGATGTATTATGCTCTCATTAATTCATCAGTATTAGATGTTGGTGTGCTTTTAAACTATAAATGTTACATTTCATATAATGAGCATTTTTAAAGAACATTTAAGTCCTTTTACTTAAAAATGAATGTTTTTCTAGTCTCAGGCTAAAAATACTGATGCAAATTGTACATAATAAGAGTTAGACACATAATTATAATATTGAATCTTATTTAAAATTTTTTTTAACTTCAGTACAAAGTAGTTCCATGTAATAACTCGAATGCAGTAGAACAGGCTTCTAGATTCTTACCAATGCCTAAAGAATAAGTTCCTCATATGAGAAAAATTACAGTGTCTGTGTTTTTTTGGTTGTTGAAACTGGCTTCCAAGATAGAGTTCAAATCTGTTCTTTTTTCTAGTGATTAAAATGTAAGATTGGCTTTGCTTAGTTTAGTGGATCAAAGTATCCAAACGCCTTAAAAAATAAACCTCAAAAATAAAAAATAGAAAAGAATATCAGGTCAGGGTCTTAAATAGACAAGAATCTTGCATAGGTCAAAAACTAAGTAAACACTACCCCACTTAGTGAACAATACATTGCATTTGAGACAGTTTAAATTTTTTAATGTATTTGTTCTGTCACCAATACCTAAGGATTTTGTTCAGCTCAAGAGAATGGAAAGCAGATCAAAACTTCATGTTTTCCCTCTTGAGATTAATTTATTCAAGGCATACCAAACTTTCTAAATCCAAGCATTGTATTGCCTGTAGATGATATAGATTAACAATTGCTTCATGCCTTGTTGTCTGACCTGACATACTCTTCACAGGAAAATCATGTTTTGTGGTATGAGAACCTTAAAGAGGAACCTAAGTAACCCTTGCTGTAATTAGACTTCAAGTTTGCTTATTGCTTGACAGAAGGATAAGATGCCACCTTTAAAGAAACAGACTTAGATGCAGTTGAAACCTGTAGCTTTAAATTATTGTCCAAGCCCCATTAATTTCTGAAAGTGTTAAGGGGTACAAAATTATTGTTCAGCCATAACGTTTTTCAGAGATGGGGTGGTTGTCCATAGCAACTGTTCAGTATATCTTCCATAGCCTTTGGAAGGCTTTTAGTTTCTGCTTATATATCCCAAGTCACAAAACCTACCTAGATAGAGAATATGTTCTTTAAGAGAAGGTCTGTTGTAAAACAAATTTTATATATATATACATACATATGAGTGTATATGTATTTGCGTGTGTGTGTGTGTGAAGAGCTTGTAATACAAAATTCCAGGTAGAAAGAGATTACAACCATGGTTCTCTTGGATTTTTATCTCTAGGTATCTCTCTCCAGTCAGATTTTAGTCCATGTTCTCCAGCTTCTGATGTTACCATTAACCTACCTACCTTCTGGCACTTTTTAGGTTTACCTGGCCTAAATATTTGTTCCATTGATCCAAAGTTGGATAAAAAAGAATTTAGGAAATCAGTGGGAAAAAAATGCAAAAGCTTAGACATTTACAAAGCACAAATTTATTCTAAGATGACAATAATAATTTGACTAACGAAATTTGTTTTCTGTTCTCCAGTATATCACAACCATATTTATTATTTTTTGATATATGACCTGATCTATCCATTCCTTCTGCCAAAGAAATAGATTTTCTGCATATTCAAAAGCATGCCCCTGGTGTTGTACCAGTTGCCAGGTTTTTTTTGTTCTTTTGTTTTTTGTTTTTTTGTCTTTTATTTTTTAAACAATCTGAAGGATCCTTCTTGTTCTGGCTCATTTGCAGACAGCCATCATTGAGCTCTGGCTGAGCAAGAAATCAATCTGGCTGTAGTTACTAATTTCTTTCATGTCTCTTGATGGACCAGATTACCCTATTTTAGCCCTCTAGATAACCTATTCAAGGTGAAATGGAATTCTAATAAGGGTGGGGAGACACTTGAATTAGTTCTAGGAATTTAGAATTGAGGCAGAGTCATTTAGATGAGGAAGAGCCCCTGAATTTTAAGGTTAATAAATCAAAGTGAATGTCAAGTCTGAGCAGAGAAGGACAACCTATAGGGAATAAAACAATCACCCAGCAAGCAGTAAAGGTAGTATACTGCCTAAAGAAAGAAGCTGTCTGATATCTTTCATGAGGCTCAACTGTACTGCACTCTTTTTTTCATATCTGTAGGGTTCCCGTATATTTTTCTATTTCTTATGATAGTTTGAGTGGGTTACTGGTCCATCCTATCAAATATCAGTAAGATATAGTTTAATTCCATTTGTAATGTGTAGATCTCAGAAAGCTAGGAACCTAGAATTACACAACTGTAATAAAGGATATTGATCTTATCAACATCCATTTTATGTAAGAAAATAGAATGTGACAAAAATATTCATCACAGTAATATTTTTTCTCCAGTGTTAGGGGGGAAATTTCCTTGTACATCCACAGTATGGAATGATTTTAATGGTTACTAAATATAGGAAGTTTTTAGGAAAATTGTAATGTGGAAAAAAACAATTTGTGTATAAATATGGCAACTATACAAACGTATAGAAAAAAGATGGCAAATAGTGGTTACCTTTGGCTAATAGAATTATGAGTGAGTTTTTTTTCCTGCTTTTTGTAACCCGATGAACTTTAAAAATTACACCTTCCACTTCTCCCGAAAAAAGAAAGGAAATTCACTTCCCAAATCTACACTTAATCCCAGATAAATCAGATTCATACTCCCTTAGAATTAAAACTTTTTAAAAAGTTGAGCTCTATGGTAGAGAAATATTTTTAAAATATTTTTTTTCTATTTTGAAGAGCATTTCCATTCTTTAAGTGGGATGTGGTGCTTGAGGGCTGTAGACTTTAGTTGCACTTGAGCAACTTCTTTGAGAGCAGCACGTCAGCCAATAGCTCTTAACCCAGTGTTTAGCACATATAGTAAGCACTCAATTCATAATGAGTTGTGGAATGTATAAATGTAGCTCATATCACCTTTTGTGGATGATAAAGGTGTATGGTTATGCCAGCCTAGCTTGGTACTTTGCTAACTTGAATGTACAGTACATGTGAATCACCTAGGTATCTTGTTAAAACGCAGGTTCTAATTGAATGAGTCTGGGATGGGCCTGAGATTCTGCTTTTCTGCATTTTCCAAGGTAATGCCAGTGCTGCTCTGGGGTTGGTTTAAGTTGCAAGAACTGAGTCATATTTATCCCAAAAGAGATTGTTTGAATTTTATCTCGCAGGTGTTAGGGCTGTTTTTAACTCTCATTTGTCCTGAAACTGGAAGTGGTGTTTGGTTTCTTCTGCTAATTAGATATTAAATTTTCATCAAAAGTTTACTTAATCTTACTCTTTTCCTGCAATGACTTCTTAGTTATGTCCTATAGTATGACTTCTTTAGCAAGTTATCATAAAATGTAAGGTTTCCGTACTTGAAACTTAAGAGTCTAATACAATAACGGTTGACCCTTGAGCAACGTGGGATTGAGGGGAACCATACCCCCTCGCAGCTGAAAATTATGTATAACTTGACTCCCCCAAAACTTAACTACTAACGGTCTATCATTGACCGGAAGCCTCAGTGATATCATAAACAGTTGATTAACACATATTTTGTATGTTATACATATTATAGCCTGTAGTCTCACAATAAAGAAAAGAAAATGTTATTAAGAAAATCATAAGGTTTGTCTATTTTTTCAAATTGTCACAAATCTCCAAAACATTTATATTAGAAATATTTATTTTTTTTTAAATTCACATATAACTGAACCCACACAATTTACACCAGTGTTGTTCAAGGGTCAACTATATGCTGTTTTGAACAAAGTATTAAAACCTGCAAACCATGAAAAATGAAAAAGGTAAAAGCTTCCTGCATTTCCACCTCCCTTTATAGATTCAAGGTATAGTTGAGTGGTTGGGCACCTCACATGAGTTAGCCTCACTTAGAAAGTCATGGATTTGATTCTCAAGATGTCCCAGTTACCCTCATTTATTTTCGTGGTCAAGGCCTGCATCCCATCCAGGTATCCTACAAATGCACATAGTTTGGAACAATGGAAACAGTGTGTATGGAGCTATAAGAGCTACTTGAAGAAACCCACTAACCTCACTAATATGTAAATTGTTTCGAGGTACATCAGCCTTTATAATTGGGTCTTTACAAAGTCACAATACAGAGCTTTCTCTTAATCACATAGCTGTGACAGCAAATTACTACCTTGAGAAAATACTAGCATGGAAACGACCTTAATCAGTACTAGTTACAAATGCTTATAGAGATCAACTTAGAGATTCCTTAGAAAAGGTAGCCAAGAAATTTGTTATAAATTTAATCGCTTATTCTTCAAAGTCACTAGGGTGGATATTAATTTTAAAGATCACCTTTAAAAACAATACTGTATGTGATTATGTCCTATAAAGATAAAGAGATAATACCTATGAGATGCATTAGATACACTGTTATGCAAATGAATAATTTCCATGGGCATCTGTTGTGGACTGAACTGTGTTCCTCCAAAATTCATATGTTGAATCCTTCACCCCCAATGTGACTATATTTGGAGGTAGGGCCTTAAAAGAAGTTAAGGTAAATTAAAGTTAAATGAGATCATAAGGGTATGGCTCCAATCCAATGTGACGAGTGTCCTTATACGAAAAGGAAGAGACACCAGGGATGCATGCACTCAGAGGAAGAGGCCATGAGAGAACCCAGCAAGCCAAGGAGAGTGGCTTCAGGAAAAGCCAGACCTGCTGACATCTTGATCTTGGACTTCCAGCCTCCAGAACTAAGAGAAAATAAACTGTTGTATAAGCCACCCAGTCTATGGTACTTTGCTATGGTGGCCTGAGCAGACTAATATGGTATCCTATATTCTCTTTCAAATGGTGGAGTTTCCCAAAAGATGGAACTTCAGATGATATGCCCTGGAAACCTGCTAGAGGACTCTGAGTGGCCCTGGTCATGAGGAAGAAGCCCCTGGCAAAGATGCCTGTGAAGAATTTGATTGAAATTCATAAAATACGCACAAAAAAAGTAATGTTTTAAAAATAAATTTTTTAATATTAGAAGTTAACATTTGACTATTCTATATTCTTCTAAGTTGACTGAGTGTCAAAAAAACTTTCTTTTGATGAGCTTTTATTGGAAAAATGGGAGATCGCTTTGTAATTAGAATCATGCAAATTTTTTTTTTCAGATAGGAATAAAGTATAGCCTTGCATATGAGGAAATACCATATTAGTATAGGTGACCAGTCAAATTAAGTTTAGAATGAAAATGACATTATTATGTGTAGAATTCACTTTATTAAAGTGAGTTTCAAACAAATGCTGTTTGGGTAAGTTTGGTGGGGGTCGATCCTATAGATACAGAGTATCAGTAACTATTTGTTTAAAATAATACATCAAATTAGAACCCTCTCCTTTATCCCATGCCCCGACGTTAGTGGCCATCGTTTTCTGGTTCATAGAAGATGCTAGTATTTACTGAGTATAAATGCAGATGACAAGTCATGTCTTCTCATTTCTTTTTCTTTTTGGTGTTCTTTTTCTCTTCAGAAACCGTGTGAATATTTCTCATCCTAGTGAGTTACAGATATTCTCAAATTATGCATTTTCTTGAAATATTTACTCAGAAAAAAAAAAAGTCTTTTCCCAGGTTTTTTAGTAAAGATATCTCCTTGCTGAAAAAAGGACTTCACTTTGAACTAGGACATGCACCAAGGTGGAGATACATGAAGCAGTGATTATAAAATAGGAAACACAAGTTTTCTAATCTAGTTATCTCTATGACAAAACTGACAAAATGCATGTATACAACCTTAGCTTCAAAGTTTCCCTACCAGGGGAATTCCCACCCAAATCGGAAGCAACTGCACCAATCCAAAGAGCATTTCTTGTGAGGAGGTAAAACCTCATGAACCACAAGATATAAAGAAAAACAGGAATATTAGTATTGTCTTGTATTCAAATAAACATGAGGCAGTACATCAGAAATTGGTACTAGGCTATAAACTGTAGCATGAATTTTGGTCAAAGTGGGGACTTTTAGATGCACACATGTTCCATGTATATGAGATTTAGGTGCGTCCCAATTCCACCTAGCCCAAAGAATGTAACGGTGCTGCCATAAAGGAAATCATTCATGTGAATAAGAATCTCGGGTCTAAAAGAGGTTGAACTACAGTGTGCCCACAACCCTGGCAGTGTGTTTTTCCAGGAGATCCCAGAAACAACTACCATCACTTTGCTACGGTGTCATATTCCTGCAGCACCTAGCATAAGGCTGCATATGCAATAGGTGGTTAATAAATGCAGATTAAACCAAGAAATAATGTAGTTTTGGAAAGCTGGCAAAAATCTGAAATTTACAGAATTATAGGCATCTATGAGAAGATCGACCAGTATATTAAATTGAATAAAATGTATGCTGCTGGAAAAATGATCCTGGAATATTTATCAATGGCGTGGGTGTCGATCCTCATGCTCACGTAGCTGGTCCTCTGACTTTTCCTCTGGGGGGAGCTCCTTTCCGAGGCCAGGGCCAGCTGCACCATCATCCTGTCTGGCTTCTCTCCATTCTCTGGCATGTAGTTGCCCAGGTCATTCACCTCCACGTCACCGTAGCTGCCATCCAGCATGACGGCGCGTGGCTGAGGCAAGCCACAGGTGCAGGGAAGCTGTGAATACAGCAAATACACGTTGGGATGCAAAGCTCAGCTTCAACGCTCAGAAGCCTTTCAAAAGAAACTGCATGGTGGAGGGGGTGGCCTTTTTCTAGTCTCTTAATCCCAGTTAGGGATGGGAGATGAGAAAATAATGGCGGTGGCACTGTAAACATTCTAAAATAGCAGGTCTTAGTTTTGTTTATACATGTTGACAACTCTTAGCAAACTTCACATCATATCAGAGACCAACAAGAATGTTTATAATCAGGGAATTGCCCTGTTCTTCACAAGATCATTAACCTATACATGCCCTGATAAAGTGTTTATAGATACATTACTGAGAAACAGAAGAGGGGTAGGGGAGGGGGGCATTGTGGGTATAGTTTACTACTACATAGAGAGTTTTCTGGAGGAGATAACCATTGAGCTGCAAACAGGAGAAAGAAAAGTCAGGTGGAAGGGAAAATAATCTGGGAAATGATGAGAGATATTTGAGGTTACATATGAGGAAAAAATTCCTAGAAGGAAGGATGTGCTTCCCTGGAAGCTCTTTTATTACACCTCTAAGTTCATAAACAATTGGTCCCACCATGTAAAATGGTCATTTATTTTTAACACGAAACTATGAACACCACCAAGATTAAAGGAACTATGTGTTAGTAAACTTGCCTTAGCTCCTTCCTGTGTATGGTAGATGCTAAGTAAATGTTTGAATCAATGAAAAATAGACCCCAGAGTCAATGTCACACTGCTTTGATATTTTGTTTGTTCTTCACACATACCCCAAAAAACAGGTGAAGGAGGGGGAATCATTACCCCCATGTCACAGAGGTCTGATCTGCCCAGGGTCCAGAGCTAGACCGGGCTGCATCCCTTTAGCTTATGGTAAAGTCACCTTCTCCCGGAGCTTCCGTTCCTTCCGCTCCTGCACTGTCGTCAGGTAGTTGACAGCTGCATACTCCAGCACCGAGAGGAACACGAACACAAAGCTGACCCAGAGGTAGATGTCCACGGCCTTGATGTAGGAGACACGGGGCATGGAGGCGTTCACGCCCGTGATGATGGTGGACATGGTCAGCACCGTGGTGATACCTGCAAACAAATAAAGGGAGAAATAAGCACGTGTTTGCCGTTCACCAGGCACACCAGATGACCGTGCCGCCGTTCTTTGTCCTTCCTGCTCCTTCAGCCTAAAATATCCCCATCCCCGCCTACTCATCTTTCAAGATTTAGCTTTTAGGAAGCCTCTCCTGTTCCTCCAGCCCTCAAGCTCGTTCTTTTCCCCTCTGTATACCTCATATTCATTGTCGCACCTTTATCACTTTCTTCTCCTCAGGGAGCCCCAGACATTTTGGCAGCAAGATTTATTTCCATTCGTGTTTAAAACGAAGATTACATATATGAGCAGGTACATATGTTTCTTGTAACTACCTCTCTAAAAAAGGAAAAAAGTACCCCAGATTTACTTTAATATTTGTGTCTTTGTTGCTAGCCCTGTAGTCTTAGGCCTCTCTCATCAGCTGTCAGGGCACCTCTGACAGCCACTCCCTTGCTGGACCTGCCTGACTATTCAGCAGTGTCCAATTTTACCAAGGATGATGATGTTAACCTCCTTTATAGGAGACAGATATTTAAAACTAGAATGTATGTTTATTTAGCACAGTAACTGTTTAAGCTACAGAACAACCATTAAAGGACAGGGCATCTGTCAGTGGAAATTTCCTCAGGATTTCAAATTAAGCTCAGAACATTTGCTTGGCAGACACCAAATCACAGGGGATTGGGGTCATCTTGAGGGCCACGTCCAATCCAGTTTCACTGAAACCGGGTGGGTCACCCTCTCCTTTGAAGCCTCCAAATGATATGAGCAATGATAGTGTGTAATTAAGAGAGCATAATACCTAAAGTAGGGGAGAGAGTCCATGGCAAATAGCTATCAATGGGATTCTCACAGACCAGGGGTTCTCAGGCTTGAGCACATATAAGAATTAATGGGAGAGCTTGTTCAAAACGCAGGTTTCTGGTTCTCTCTCAGGATTCTGATTCTAGTCAGGTAGATGGGACCCAGCATTCTTCATTTTAAAAAATTTCCATTGGAGATTCTGTCACAAAGATCCCCTGGGCCACTTTTTGAATAACCTTGTTGTAGAATGTCATTTCCTTATGCGAGTGGGCAGAGAAAGCACCCACAAACTAGGATCACCCACCCCAGAATTCAGCTCAAATGAGACTAAAGATGGGCTGTTTGCATGGGCACCTATGGAGACCTGGAAACGGGTTTTCTAGATTTTTAATAATGGCATTTCACCTGTGAATGAATAACTTGAAGTGTTTCCAAGTTATAATGCCAACAAGTTTAGGACCAATCTGAAATGAATGGTTTTATCTGGAAGAAATTATATTTTCAGGTACCCGGAATATGCACTTAAAATATTCCTTACCTAAGGGGACCCTGGCAGGCACAGCTCTGCGGTCGATCCAGAAGGACACCCAGGACAACATGACCATCAGGGTGGCGGGGAAATAGGTTTGGAGCAAGAAGAAGAAGATGTGGCGACGCAACGTGAAGTTAATGTACAGACGGTTGTACCAGCCTGGGGGACACAGGAAGACAAGACAGCACACACCAGAGCTACCCAGCTCCTTCATAAAACAAACTTTATTCAGGGAATCACAGACGCCTTAGACACTTCACTGGAAACTTACCACACCTTTACAAAGTAGAGGTGAGAAAAACCATGGAGCAGAGGGATTATATTATACCCATGCCACGGGGGCGAATCCATCTCAGTAAATCTTCGACCCCTGTCCTATACATAAAAGGAACCCCCTGAGAAGGTCATTTAAGACTCTCGTTACTCAAACTATGGGCCAGGACCCAGCAGCATCACCATCGCCTAGGAGCTTAGAAATGCAGGCTCTTAATCCCCACTCTAGAACTACTGAATCAGAATCTGCTTTTAACAATATTCCCTACATTATTCATACACACATTCAAGTTCGAGAGGTATAGATGCAAACAAGCCCCTTTGGATCTTGGTATGGAAGAAAATTAGCTTTAAGTTAAAATATCAAGCTAAACACAACACTGCATTTAGGAACAGAATGAATGATCACAGGTCCAGCTGTGCTTTGGCTTGGCCTTTGTGTTCTTAACAAGGGAAAAATATGCATGGAGGAGTTGAAAGAAATAGGGGAACAATGAAAGAAAGAGGAAAAGGCAGGATCTGCTTGAGATAATGAGAGCTAAAAATAAAATGAGGACTTGGCAACACTAACTTGAAAACTTGGCATCCTGGGCAATTACAAAGCACTATTATAATTGTAACAGTTCCAGAAAGTAATTGTAGAGGTGCTACAGACCAATGGTCCCCAACCTTTTTGGCACCAGGGACCGGTGCTCCTATGAGAATCTAATGCCTGATGATCTGAGGTGGAGCTGAGGCGGCGATGCTGGCACTGAGGAGAGGCTGCAAATACAGATGAAGCTTTGCTCACTTGCCGCTCACCCCCTGCTGTGTGACTCAGTTCCTAACAGGCCACAGCATCCCGTCCATGGCCCCAAAGTTGGGGACTCCTGCTACAGACTGAGTGTGTTCCCCTAGAATCCATACGTTGAAACCTAATGCCCAATGTGATGGTATTTGGAAGCAGGGCTTTTGAGAGGTGACCTCATGAAGGGGAAGCCCTCGTGAATAGGATTAATGTCCTTATAAAAAAGACCACAGACAGCACCCTCGCCCCTTCCACCTTGTGAGGACACAGTGGGAAGGTGGTTATCTATGAACTAGGAATCAGGCTCTCATCAGACACTGAATCTTCCAGCACTTTGATCTTGAATTTTCCAGCCTCCAGAACTGTGAGAAATAAATTTCTGTTGTTCAGAAGTCCCCCAGTCTATGGTATTTTGCTATGGTATCCTGAATAGACTATGACAGCAGGGAATGTCAGAATGCTAAAGGCTGAAGGAATGGGAGTCCCCTGAAGAACCAAGACTCATGGGCGATATATACAGAAGATAAGATGTGCTGGATTGCCATGGTATGTTGGAAGAATAATGCTGCCCTCTGTTATAGATTAGAAACGCTTAAAGGTTGCACTTCCCTGAGCAGTCAGTCATACAATGTTTTGGCAATAGAGACTGCATAAGGATTTGAGAAAAATCATCCTGAAAAGTGGTTACTCAAGAAAGAGGCCAGGGTTGGAGAGCACAAGCCTCAGCTGTTAACCTCGGCTGCCAGGAGGAAGACCACAGAGCGTGTCTTCAGAAGAAGGGGGGTGGCAAGCCTGTCCAGACCCTTAGTTCAAAAAACAACAGTACTGCCCATAGGAAAATGACCAGGTTTCTGCGCCAAGGCTCACAACAAGGTCATAAGAAGGACCTGTGCAAGCGGTATAGTGAGACGTGATTGATTTAGAGTGGAGCACCCCCAAAGGGGTTGTCTGAAGCAGAGAGAATGTAAATGGAAACAGACAGGCCTGAAATAGGACTTTCTCGCCTGGTAATCATATCAGGGGTAAGATGCCCACTGCTACACTGGCAATGTGATTGTCTCAGACGAACCTCCTCACATGGCTTATTTAAGTCCTTACTGATATTTTCTAGGTTATCACTTCTGATGCTTGGTGGCATCAAAAAATCACCTCTACTCAAGGCTCACCACCCTCTAGACCTGATTTAGGATTCCCATCTTCGGTTTCAAAGTCAAGCGGCACACGCTCTGCTCGCTTGACAACCAGTTCACACCTTTTCTAAACACAGAGATTGACCCACCCTGTCCTGGCTAGCACACGCCACACACCTGTGCTGCTGTAGAAGGCCAGTTTCGTGGTCGTATGGAATTCTTGAATAAGGAACTGGGAGAGTGAGATCCGCTCATCTGTCTTTAAGGAGTCGTTGCCTTTTTTCCAGTATAGCATGAGGTCATCTTCCGTATAGGCATCTGAAAAGATGAGAGAGCATCAGGCACAGAATGGTGAGAAGACTGGCCTGTCTGTGCGGCTCTCTGGAAGATGCCCTCAATCTGCCACACGAAATATTGGGATCGTAATGGATCATTTGCATTAACAAACTGCACTCTAAACGGAGCAAAACAAATTCCAAAACGATACATCGAATTCTCCTGTCTTACAGAAGTCATCAGAACAAAGCTCTTGAGCCTAAATGCTCATAATTCCTGCAAAAGGGCTCACCCTGCAATTCAACCTGCCGTTTATTAGGTTAAACCAAATGAAATTGATGTTTTTGAAGATCAGAAACTATAATTTGCCCTGTTTAAAAAACTTTTGCCAGTTAAATGATAGCAAAATTTTATATGGTTTAGCCTTCTAAACCAGGGTAATTTAGCCCTTTCCTTTCTTCTTTCAAAGTATAGTGATGCATCACTGATAGTGAATACCTTTGAACACTCTCAGGTAATAAGTGCTCGAATACGCAGGTAATAAGTCACTTCTCAGTAGGCCTCCAGTTGCTCCTACCCAAGGTAGAAACACAGTGATTCCCCCGTGAGGATCATTCTTTCTGGTGCTATCACTTCCCCACCCTCTGGCACTTTAGGTGAGTATACTGTTTATTCCAGCTGAACACATCTACTTGAAACCTGGGCAGAACAGATATAAACCTAACAGAGATGTGGGTCCAATCCGCTCATGTATATACAGTTCTTTCCAGGGCTCACTGATGCTCTATTTTATTCCTCTCTTTTATTCTATTTCTAACCTTTGACCTGTGTGGTAGTTGGTTTCATGTGTCCATTGAGCTGTAGTACCCAATAATTCAATCAAACACTAATCTAGGTTTTACTGAGAAGGTGCTTTGTAGAATTAACATCTACAACCAGTCACTTTAAGTAAAGGGGATGATCTAGGACACCCTGGGTGGGCCTGGTCCAATTCAAAGGGCTTAAGAGCAGACCTGATGTTCTCTGAGGAAGAGGAAATGCTGCCTGTGGACGTCAGGTCAGCTCCTGCCCAGAGCTCCAGCCTGCCCTTCCTCGCGGCCTGCCCTGCAGATGTCACATTTGCCTTGCCAGCCCCCATGCTTGCAAAAGCCAACCCTTTGCACTAAATCTCTAACTGTGTATCTCCCACAATTCTGCTTCTCTGGTAGGACTCTGACTGGGAAAACCTGGAAGAAGCTACATTCAGAGCTGCCTGAGTACACTGAGGAAAATAAGTTTCCAGAGCCAACAAGCCCAATCCTTCCTAGCTTTGTATCCTCAGGCAAGTTATGTCCCTCCTTTGTATAGTGACGATAACAATAACTCTCTCCTAGGGATCCTGTGAGGATTAGATGACAGAGAAGGTATAAAGCCACTGTGCAATAGGTAGTCACTCCCTTAATCTTGGGTTTTATGATGCCCTTTCCCCATATTCAGTGCCCTGCTGAGCTGTCCAGTAAGCCCTGCTATGTGTGGGGGTCAACCTTTCTGCAATCCTCAGCTTTAAATGTTTGGAGTCAGGGGAAACTTGATCCACCGACATAAACCCAGACAGGCTTACAAAGATGTCCTGGGGCAATGCGATTCCTCATTAGGACTTTGACACTGCCAGGAAGCACCAGTGGGTATGTACTATTTAGGAGGGGAGTAGGAGCTGTGAGGGAGTCAGACTATGCCCGTCAGAGGAGGTGTTTTGGCAGAGATGAAAGAATGCAGCAGGTACATAGAGAGCTAGAGATGTGAAGAGCTAGTCCTTGACATTGCCTTCGCCTTGCCCATCTTGGGACCTGGTTTTTAACTTTTCCAGGACTTCTGTGTGTGAAAGTTTCCTGAGGTCCCTCCACGTGCCTGAGCATCTCAACCACCACTTACACTCACAGTGGCAGCTCCCTGGGTGGTTGTTGCCAAACTCGTTTTTGTTAGGAAATCCTTTCTTCGACAATATCTTATTCAGAAGAGCACTAAACAGATCAAAACCGAGTTCTCTGGATGGACCATGTGTACAAATCTGGGGACAAGGACTTGGAAGGAGACTCGCATTTACTGAGCCCTTATGTCCCTCCCCAATCAGTGACCCTGGAGAACTCGGTGAAACCTCCAGGTCCCACAGAACAAAATTTTAAATCATTGCCATGGTGCATTAAAAGAGTCAATTAGGGAAATAGAAGGTTTTAGTCCCAAATGTGTTCCTGATTAAAAAACATTACCCTAGACTTAGCTTCAATCTAAAACGTCTCTTTAAAAGCATAGTCATGAATGAAGAACACCTACTGCTCCTACTGCTGAGAGTTGGTCAGAGGTGTTCAGAATTACTCAGGAGCTATATTGCTGATGTCTGGCACAAGGCTACTCACAGCTTTCGATTTCAAGTGAGCACGTTTGTGTGTCCAGAGGAAACCGGCTGAAGTCCATGTTGCACATTGCAGTCACGGTAACCCTGGAAACAAAAGACAAAATCCAGATTTTCAGAGGAAGCAAAATACACGTGCAAAATGCTAAAACAAACAGAAAGAGCCTCTGCTTCCTTCCAATGTAACTGCCTCTTTTCTATAATTCATAAGCAATGTGTCAGGCTTTAGATGAGTAGTTTATGAGTGATACCCTCACTGTAGTTCTCGCAAGTATTTAGGTTTAAATCCAGGGTCATTGTGAAGCAGACAGAATGCTAATTCCTATTATATTAGAGCATTTTTAAAAAGCAATGATCTCAATCAATATAACAATGTGAAATAAACTCATATGATATAGTTTCTTCAAAGAAACCGTAAGACCATATATAGGAATACGTCTTTTTATTGCGCGTCTCTTTATCACGCTTCACAGATGTGATTTTTACAAATTGAAGGCAAGACCACCCACCAACAAAAGGATTACTACTTACTTTAGCCCAGAGGTCTGGAACCAAACCCACAATATCTCCAAGGTATGCCTGTATCGTTCTTCTGTTTTAGACAAATTTAAGTTCTTCTGTTCTTTTATTGATTATACTGATATTCAATATTTGTGTACAATACTTCAGCAATATTAAAAAAGCACTAACACCAGTTGCCAAATTCAGCACTTTTTTACAATGTTGATATTTTTATATTAATAATAATATCTACTAGTGGACATAGGTGTTTTAGTAGATAATAGTAATAAAAATCATAGTAATGGGAAAACCCTGAAAGATGTTACTGTACCAACTTGCTGACATCTAATGGTTTTGTCTCCAAGCTGACCAAAATAAATAAATAAATAAGCTTCTGCATCAAAGAATAAACAAAGAGATATCATCAGTCATAGAAGATCTCCCATCCAGTGAGGAAATCTCATGGCAGGTCATCAGCTGATATTGAACATACTGTTTTTTCTTCAACTACAGAAAATTGGCTATACATATGTCATGGAATGACTTTGATCCTGAACATATGGGAGGTTGTCCATGCTCTTGTTTTCTCTGTTCTTCCTCGTGAGGTCACATCCAATGATATGCTGGACTGGGCATCTTTCAGTTCATGAGAGCTGACCAATAGAGTTTCAAGGAGTTTGCAAGCTGGTTGTTAGACATAGCCATTATTAAAAATTAAGTTATATAAACTTAAAATTAAATAAGTTACATTAAAAATAAAAGTAATACTCAAAACTTATCACTTCCTAATTATTTTACTACATTTTACTATTGCCTGTACTCCTGAAGTTACCCACATCTATTATATTTATATGGTGAAAAAACTATCTAATGGTGTGTTGCCGCCTATTTTTTCTCGCCCTGCATTCAGTGACATCAAGTTGGTAGCTCGAAATTAGCCATGATAGGCATATTTACGCTACAGAATTTGGCAAATCAGAGCTTAAATTATTGTTTGTTGATTGTCTAAACTTAAGAATGTGATTGTCTAGACTTATGAGAGCAGATTAAACCGAAAAGTGTGTTTGTTGTCTCTCGCCATCGCATGTCAAAGTTCTAAAATGTATCCAAAAAATGGGAATCGGAAAGGTCAAAGGAGAGAAGACTTTGAGAAGAATGCATTATCTCTTTCTCTGACTTCTACTAGAGAAATAATTTGTATTACAGTAAAGTTTTTCAACTGAAACATAACATACAGCATAGGGCATAAATCATAACTATCAGCTTGAAAATTTTCCCCAAGTGTAGTTTCAAGACTGAATAATTCTTTAAAATTTGTAGTCATGTGTACAGTTTTACTTGATATGAAAGTGTTGGTAGCTCCTGAAAAGTTAGAAGCTAGCTATTCAAGGCCAGAAAGCAAAGAGCTGTTGTGGAAACAATGATTTTCTTGGTTAAGACAAATGATTTGCTTTCCCTCCATGCTTCAGGTGTAAAAGAGTGCCACAGGTGAAAAGGTGCGGGGGGGGGGGGGTGGCATGGGGGAGTGGCAGGGGCAGGGGTTGGGGGGCGCGGGCGCTGGAAGGCCCTTACCGAAGGCTGTAGAGCACTTTCCCATCCGGCTGGACGCGCAGCATGACGTTGTCCGTGGTGGTGTCGTGGATGAAGGAGCGCTTGGAGTGCACAAAAAACATGTCGGGGACCCAGATCTTCTTCACCAGCCGGCCGTCAAACGTCATGCTGAGGTTGTTGGTGCTCGGGAAGGACAGCCTCTCATCCTTCCAGTAGTGCCTCAGGTAGAGGGTCATCGTAAAGTCCTGGGGGCAGAGAGCAGAGAGGGGAACCCCACACACTGAACCCACGGGGTATCAGCAGGACATTCCCTACTTCTGTGGAGTCATCACCTGGCTGGGAAATGAAACTGAGCACTGTGAGGTCTTGCTTCTAGTCCCTGCGGTTTGCTGCAGTAGGAGGAAGAGGACACTGCAGAAGAATTCAGCAAGAAGCCTCTAAAGAAAGGTGACCCTGAGCTCCTCATCATTCCCTGCCATAGCCTCGGCACTGAGAAGGCTGCTACTGCCAGCACCGTGCCCCCTCCGCCTGAGGGCTCCCAGGCTGGCACACAGGGCAAATTGCAGGTGCCAGAGTTAATGCCTCTGGAAGCAGCCCTTAGCCAGAGAGGGCAGCTGGGGAGTGAGGCAGGTGGAGAAGTGCTCCAGCTCCCTGGCTCCTCGGTTGAAATAATCCTGAAGTGTGTTCTGCCCTGACTCCTAGAGTACCCCAGTGGACAGCATTTCATACCCCGGTAGTAACTGGTTCGATGGCATAGCCACTTTTGCTTCCTTCCCTTCCTTCTCTCACCTCTCCACTCTTTTTTTGTGTTTCCTGGCATCGACTCCCAGATAAACTACTTGTGCTAGAATACTGTCTCAGGTCTGCTTCTTGGGGAACCCAATCTAAGATAAGGCCCTAAAAAGTCCTTTAAATCAAGGAGTTCTAAAATATTCCTTTTATTTTTTTATCTAAACCCACTAAAAAAGGGAAACTTGGGAAACATATCTGCTTCTTTTGTGTTTCCACAACCAGACAGAATCCTTAGTAGCAGGATGTGCCTAGCCACTTGGCAGCTGCAAAGTTGGACCCTGCTGTATATGTTTGAGAGCCTTTGCCTGGAGAACACATCCCTTTGCCAAGAGACTGGCCCCTGGAAGAGGAAGATCAACTTTGTCATCTGGCTCTGTTTCATGCCAATTGGTGGCTTTTGGCAAGTGTCTAAACCTCCTTGACCCATCTGTAACATGAGGTGTGGAACTGTCCACCCCCTGGGAAGTTATGAGACTCAGCAAATTCAGAGCTCTGCCCCAGAGCAGGCCCTGTGTGGATCCCCCTGCCCGCGACCCTGAAAAGAGAAGCACTTACCATGTCAACCTCTGAGATACTGTCCAGACTCTCCACCTGCACATCCACACCAACAGGAATGGCCGGGCCTGTGGACAGGGTATGCCGAAATATTTATTCTTTTTACTTGAACTTTTACTATGGAAGAGATAGGCCTGAGAAACATTTTATTTGGGACCTTGATGTCACGTCAGAGTTGAAGGTTTGGTATTCCCACATACCAAGATGAAGTCAAACCAGAGAGATAAAAGGGTGGAATCCTAGGCTGGCTCTCTAGAATATTCCAACAAAAGTAAAATTAATTTTTTTTGTGTCTGAATCATCCCAGGTGATTCTAAAACAAGGAGTTTAATATATAGCTTTCCTCTTTGGTTATACATGCTCATCAAAAAGTACAATGAAGACCAAGGCCAAAGCTGGTCAAAACTAGTTCTGATCTAAGGAGTTACTCCACTTTATTTTATATATTTTCCTCCTGATTTTTCACCCTCTTTCATCATGGAAGTCAACATCTCTGTCTGGCCACGAGGAAAGCATTGCTTGATAAATAGACACCCATAGCCAAAGTCATACGCAGATGATTTTCCAGGGCCATGGAGCTGCATCTTTGCCACATGATGAAGTAGCATCCAGGGGGGACATGATAAACAAAGATGGTCTTGATTTTTTTTTTATTTTTTTTTTGGCATTTCTAGGCCATGAAAACTTAATATTCACAAAGGGTAAAAAAAATTCTAAAGAAAGTAGATTGCTTTTCCCTCCCTGCTTCCAGGCATGTGGGGCACGCACGAAGCACATTTAGATCATTGTGGAGTGAAAAAGTGAATTTGGATCCAACAGCAACAGACTACAGGCTAGAGACTTTCTTCTAGAACTTGTTTATTCTTTGGGTGAAGGTGACTGGAAGAAATAAAAGGCATGAGAATGACTTCTAAAATAAATATTTTTTCCCAGGGGAGAAATGAAACCCATGAGGACGAAAAACCTATTTAACGCTAAGAGAGCTGAAATCTCGCAGCTGCAGGCTAAGCTTTAAAGGGCTTTGGCATCCCTTTGCACAAAATGATTATTTTCTCAAGCTATTTTCATTTAATTAAACTCAGCAGTCCACACTCTGCCCTTAGATATGTACCCAGGGTTCTATCTGTCAGCTCCCAGACGAGAACGGATTTAGTCCAAGGTTGTTATTTTGGAGAATTTCAGGAGGCAGCTTTGGGCAACAGTTGCCCCATCTTCCCCTTCCCCCGCCCCCCAACAGCTAGCTGCTAGCCTCACTGATCCTGAGCCAGCCTTGTCAGGAGCGGTGGCCTGAAGATAGCTTGGCTGGCCTGGTCTGGCCACTGACTAGTGGCACCTCCTGAGAATAGTTCAGCAGAGCCCGGACCAGACTGGGCAGGGCAAATGCTCAGAAGATGCTGTGCCTTGTTCATCAAGCACAGAGACAGACCTGATCAGGGGAGAGCAAAGCTAATGGATTTCTGCTCGTAGACAGACAGACAGACATGAAGAAAGAAGACAGCGCCCATGAGTGCATATCTCATACCTCCAAAGCCAGGTCTCATGCTAAAGTCATGGTCATCTATCCGCAGAAGCTGCTCTGACTTTGTCAGTGGTGATTTGGTGATATCTGGGCTTCGTTTCAGAATTGGGCTGCAGAAGGGGAAAAATACAGGTTGATCACATATTCTAATTAAGCCAGATTTTAAAAATTTGCATTCAGACTTAATCTTGACAGGTTCGATAGGATGTATTATCTCTTCTTTTAAGCTACTAGATACCCTCTCTTCCTTTCTCCAGCTTTCTGGATAAATGAACTGACTCAGGTCTAAGACAGTGATTTAGAGCCATGTCTGAGGAGCTTTAAAAATGCAGGTTTCTAGGCCCCACCTCAGATTTTCTGATTTGAGCAGTCTGGGAATGCGGCCTGGACATGGGTATTTTTTAGAGCTTCCTAAATGATTTTAATGTGTAAGCAAGGCTGAGAACTGCTGGTCCCAGCCCTATTAATAAGTCCAAACTCCCCCAAAGCTCCTTGGCTGTTCTGGGAGGTTTTGAGCTGAAGGGGAAGGACAGTGAGTGTGGGTAAACCTGTCACCCTGACCTCTGCTGGCCCATCCTGTAGCAGGAGAATGGACTTTCCCTTGGGTCGAATGCCAACCATCCTGGCTCCCTGGGAGGGAGTGTTTTGTGCTTTTACTTCTGAATTGCGCCTAGGGACATTTTATTTTCACTTTTTCTAAGTAGGTAATATATTTTCAAGGTTTGACAATTTTTTAAAAAGAAAATGCAGTGAAGATTTGGTCTCCCACTTCTGCCTTCATTCACCCCAATCCTTCATCCACAGGTACCTCTCTTATTGGTTTCTTGTCTATATGTCCAGACTTCCTGTAGGTACAAGTAAATACAAATATATGTTTTAGTTCTCCTATTTCTTCCAGTTTTATTGAGACATAATTGACACATAACATTATATTAGTTTTAGGTGTACAACATGATGATTTGATATGTGCATATGTTGCAAAATTACCACAGTGAGTTTAGTTAGCATTCATCGCCTCACATAATTACAATTTTTTTCTTATGATGAGAACTTTTAAGAACTACTCTCTTAGCAGCTTTTAACTATACAATATCATATTATTAACTATAGTCCCCATGCTGTACATTCAATTTCCAGGATTTGTTTATCTTATAACGGAGTTTGTACCTTTTGATGCCCTTCACCCATTTCACCCATTTGATCCCCACTTCTGGCAATTACAAATCTGTTCTTTGTTTCTGAGTTCTTTTTTTTTTTTTTTTTAGATTCTACACATAAGTGAGAATCTAAAAAACTCATATCATATTTACCATCATGTCATCACAAATGGTCTCCTATTTTATACACAAAGTTAACATGTCATATAACTCTGCTTATGTTTCCTTTTTTCTTTATTTAATTATATTTTGGATTTTTTTTTCCACATCGAAGTATCCCAAGCTTCTTGCACTTTTTTATACCACATAGTGTTCCATTACATGGACGCACCGTAATGCACATGACCAGTTCTCTATTGGTAGACATTTGAGTTGCTTCCAGTCTTTTGCTGTTACAAACAATGCTGCAATGGCCTTACACCAGCTTCATTTACCCATTAGCACCATCTGCAGAATCCATGGAAACAATTACCTACCTTCCCACCTCTTACTTATACTAACACCAGCCTGTTCTCTCAGGATACTGCCACCCACACACTTCCTTTCCCCTGGATGCAGGAGTGCCCAAACTTTCGCCTGCATCAGCATCTCCTGGAGGGCTTCTTCAAACCTAGATCCCTGAACCTCTCTCTTCCCGGGAAGTTTCTGATTCAGTAGGTCTGGGCTGAGGCCCAAGAATTTGCTTCTCTAACAGGTTCCCAGATGCCATGATGGCTGCTGCTGGTCAGGAGACAGCACTCTGAGAACCACTGACCTAATGTGTTCTATCCTCAACATGCATAGTTTCCTCCCTTAAAACTAGTTTAGTTCACCTTCGAGTACTTTGCTATCTTCATTCTTGAAGAAACTTTATCACTGTGAGAGAAAAATGTGACTGGGAGACAAAAATAAGGCTGTGACTTCCACTCTGACACTGCCTGCTCTGTGCCTTTAGGCAACTTGTTTCTCTGAGACCTGAGACTCCCATTACCTCAGCTGATAAAAGGTAAAGCTCTGTGACCTGACAAGGGGTGCCAGGAGCAAACTCTGAAGTGGTACACAAATGGAAGGAGCCATTGTCATTATTGAGGTGAAGTTCCCTTCTAAAGTAAGGAAATTACTTGGCTATGTGTAAATCCAGATGAGTGATAGAGTAATTGGGGGACTCATTTCATAAACTGTATAAATGTCTAACCAATGTACTGTATACTTGAAACTAATAATAAAATAAAATAAAATGCGAAAGAAAGCAAGAAAGCAAGAAAGAAAGAAAGAAAGAGAAAGAAAGAAAGAAATCTGGAAGAGGCAAGGAAGCATTCTTCCTTAGAGACTTCAAAGGAAGCATGGCCCTGCTGACACCTTCTTTTGGACTTCTAGCCTCTAGAACTATAAGGAGATAAATTTCTGTTATTTTAAGCCACCAAATTTGTGGTAATTTGTTATGGCAGCCCTAGGAAATGAATATATATAATCTTCTATAAAATAAAAAACTATTTTCAACATACGAAACAAAATTACAAAATAAATTAAGAAAATTACTGTGCCCACAGCAAAGGAAGCGGCCCAGGGAAAGAGTTTGAACTAGTGGATCAGGACCCGAGCTACATGGCTTACAAATCTAAGGGAGAAAAAAGCTGGGAACTTCAAGAGGAGAAAAACCAGTGCCCACTGCCACCCAAATTCTCTCTTCTCTCCCAGCTGGAGCCAGGAACCCCCTCCCATCTTCTCCTTTTTGGTTCTTCCTTCTTGTCCCCTACCCTCTGCATCCTGCTCCATGGTGGGGTTGGAGGTGCTGCTGAGAATCACTACAGCTGAGGTGTGGGGAAGAAACATCTTTAGCATGCTGTATGTGCACCGAGGGCCATGCCTGCCTTGTTATGGGCATCTTTGTGCCTCTAGGCTCTGTCTTTGAGGCCTACTATGAATGTTAAAAATGAAGGTATGCTAGAGACATTCTAGGTACTCAAATCAGCAAAGCATCCCTTCTTCACCCTCCAGGTATGCTCCAAATCTAACTAGAATAGAATGTAAAAGAAAAAAGAAAACTATAAAGCTGCAATTCATTAGTATAGCCTTTTGATGAGCATTTCCCCAATACCCACAGGAGAAAGGATTGAAGGATTAATTACTTAGAAAGCCTGATTGGAAGAGGTCTGACCTAAAACATCTCCCCCATTGGTCTACCCAGGCCCAAAACTGATGTCATTTTTAACTTGGGTCTACCATGAATCTGTTAATAGGGAGAGTAACGCCTTTCCAGGTTGATTATATCACTAGGGTAGCCTTGTCCTCGGGCTTATGAATTCAGCCAAATGGTCACTGGCAGGAGATGAGAGAGCAGAGTGTCTATTTCTCCTTCTCTCCCTGCTTCTGTGCCAGGGAGCAGCGATGTCTGCGTTGCTCTGTGATTATCTACAACCACTGTACTTCAATAAGCTCCAAGAACACTATTTCCCCTTCAGGCCTGTGGGTACTCATGGCTCCCTGCTGTTGCTAGTCCTTGAGGGTATCGGCACACCTGGTTGGTTCCCTGAACCCTGCCTACAGCTCTGTGAGTAGTCCCTTTATTTTATTATTGGTTAAGCCCTTTTGAGTGCAATGCTGTTTTCTGCCAGGACTTGACTGATGCACAGGGGCACATCAGGACTGATGCATAGGGATTATGTCCTCTGTAACAAAACGGAGCAGAGCCATGTGTGGGCTCTGCGGGAGTAGGTCCAGGAGTGGGAAAGAGCTAAAACTGAAGGGAGGGCTGCTCTTGGGGCTTCATGCCATCACAATGGAGAGTCAGCAGGGGCAGGATGAGGCCACGAGTCACCGAGGGCAGAGGCCTCTCCATCTTTAATACCTGGCACAGTACGGAAACCTTCAGGGCTCATGACACATATTAGGTGAACGATGGAAGGAGTCAGCCCCTGAGATGGGTACCTGAAAAGGGAGGCAGGAAGGACCAAAAGAGGGAGTTGCAATGGAAATAGAGCCTGGCCCAGTTTTATACTTTGGCTTTGGGTCAGCCTGAAACAGAACTAGACACTGACTAAAGAATTTGTCAAATTCTGAGATGCCACTACCTTTGCTTTCATGAAGCTTAGATTCTAGCCTAGAAGAGGCTAGTAAATAGGATACATGAAGTCTTTTCATTGTTGTTTAATATTTTAAAATAACTTAAAAATTTTGGAAAATAAATCTAAGTATAAAGGAGAGGGTAATAACCTGAGCCATTCTGTATATATCCTTACAGTCAAGAAAGACAGAGACAGAGAGACAGAAGAGAGAGACAGATAGAAAGGACACTGTAGCTTGCTTTTAAATTCAAGTTGCAATGTATCATGAAATATTTTTCATGTCATTAGAATCTTTTTACTAGACAGGGATATAATTATTAACCTTGAAATGAAGGATAACACACAGCAAATAACAGGAATAGCTAATATTGCTTGAGTACTTACTGTCTGCCAGGTACTACGCTAACTCATATTCAATGTATTGACTTGAGTTAGTCCTCATAACAACCCTGTGAGATACACCCTATCGTTATTCCTGATTTATACCAAAAATGCTAAGACATAGAGGATTTGAATAACTCGTAAGAGTGATGGAGCCAGGAGTCAGATCCAAAGGGTCTGGCTGTGACACTTGGAAGAAGGTTGGCCACAGTGTCTTGTTGGAAGATTTGGCTCCCATTGCCTGGAATTTGGGCTAGATATGGAAGGTCGAGCTTATCTTTCCCCTCACATTGAAGCTATCATGTTCCTTGTACGAAATTGGTGCCCACTCACCTATTAAATGAGTTCATTTATTGAGTCCCTGGAAATTGATTGAAGAAGAAACAGACATGTCCCAAGTTTTGATGATAAAGGATGACATGTGAGACAGCTTTTTGGACTGAACAAGGGGGTACATTTTTTGAACATCCATTTTCATTCTGTCCTCTTAAAGAGAATGAAGAGTTCTGATCTATGGTACTTCTTGATCTGTCCTTGTTATAGCTCCTAGTCAGTTTGTATGTGGTAATGACCTCCCAAAACCTCTCTCAAAATTCTACCAGAGGTTAGACAGAATGAAGATAGGGAACTGTCATGAGCAAGGGTTCTGCCAGAGGGATCATTCAGCTAATAGCAGAGCACCTGACAAGTTATACTTTACTTTGCTGATGATTTCATCTCCAAGAAGATAGGGAACTTAATTTTGACAAGGAAGCAAGAACTAACTAATGAAATAATCTTGCTTTCTTGGCATGTGTAATAGCCAAGGAGAGAAATCCCTGTATGTAGTCCAAAACGCAGATGTCATCCTCCGCTCCTCCCTCTCGCACCCTCATCCACGGCTACAGAGGACAGTTGGGCATGCAGCCCCAGCCCCACTGCTTGAAGGTATATCAGCTCATAGGGATGCCCTTTGCTAAAGTGCATAAGGACCCTGAGTAGGCCACAGGGGCCTGCCCATATGAACCAGTCAGTATAATCCCTGTGCATCAGTCAAGTCCTGGCTGAAACTCTTCCTCAAAATCTCTCACCACATCCTGGCCTTTCCATTTCCACTTCCACTGCCATATGCATTATTATTTCTCACATCGGAAGGAGCAGGCTTCTTCACCTCTGGTCTCACCTACTCTACTAGTTCAACCACCACACCAGCAGCACGGAACGAAAAACACGATCATGCTACTTCCCCTCTTAAAAACCTTCACCCTCAAAGTAAAATCCATAGAAGTTGGGCATATGAGGCTCAAAATAAGGCTCCTGCCCATCTTTCCTGCCTCAGTTCCCACTCTGTCTCCCACTTGCATTTGCCATTATACTTCTGTGCCTCTGTTCTGCTGTCCCATCTGTCCGGTAGGTCCTTCCCACCATTCTTCACCTCCCTTCATATCCAGACAATGGCTTACGCTCCTAGATTGAACATCACCTCCTCCTGGAAAAAATTCCCAGGATTCCCTACTTTCCATCGAAGTCAATGCTTCTCTTCCTCACATACTTTCATTACAATATTCACTATCCTGTGTACCCAGGGCTTTCTGATCATCTCACTCACTTCACTGTGAGCTCTGTGAAGGAAGGATTCTATGGTCTACACTTCTGTAGCCCCAGCTTCTAGAAGTACATAGAGTTCAGGTTCTACAAAGATATGTACAAAATATGAAGAGGAAGCACAAACCCAAAAGTGTATTCCGTAAAGTTTAATGCGCTCATAAGAAATGTGCCATGGAGGCGAACCTAAATGAGGCAAGACTCACAAATGCTTAAGACAAGCAGAATGCCTCAAAGTTGTATTTTGAGCCAGGATAGTCAGTAGAAGGAAATGTACTGCTTGGAGAAGCTGAGGCAATGTTAACAAACAAGTACAATAAGGCTGAGATTCTGCTAACAGAATCCAATTTTCCTCTAATATTCTCCATCAATTTTCACTATCCTGTGTTTCTGGGCCTTGGTTACACATTGGGATCACCTGGGGAGCTTAAAAACTCCAGGGCCACACCCTAGAACAAGGGTGGGACTCAGTCTTCAATAGCTTTCAGATCTCCTCAGGCAACATCATATAACATTTTTTTTTTAATGGAGCTAAAGCCTACAGACCCAGATGAATTACAGATGAAGAAACTGAAGGACCCTGCAGCAGAGAAAACCTAGAATATAAGACAGAGGCCAGAAAACTGGAAATGGGATAGTGCTTTCTTGATATTCACAAAGAAAAAGAAAAAAGGATAGTGGAAACTGCTGAAGTTAAGCTCCAAGTTGGTTCTTGACCCATTCTAAAACTTTGATTACTAAGACTACTTAGGAACGTAACTGTGTCCCATCATGTTAATGGGATTAAACCAGTGTGCGTTCATACAGAGGAAGATGTCCCTGTGGGGCTTCTAGGTTGGCAGATTTAACGGTGTTGCCAGGTGGTGTGCACAGTATAAAAAAGGGGACAGTTAAGGGGCTCCCGGTGAATGAGAGTCTGCACAGGCATTTCCTATCTATGCCCATTGTACAGTGGCATAAGTGAGGCCTAGCAACTTAATTATTAAGCTTTACAATACTGAAAGGACTTTCACATATATTGGCTCACACAATCCTTACAAATAACCCTGAGGTGACATAATTGACTCCACTCTTCAAAATAAACAGACTTGAAGATGTCCAGAGACTTGTCCAAAGTCATAGAGTGAGAATGCAGCAGTGCCAAGTCCCAAAGCCAGGTTTCCTTATTGTTTGGAGCCTGTCTTCCCACCACCATCCCTTCTGGCTTGGGGGCTCTGATAACGACTTCTTGGGGTTACCTGAAACTGTTTGTGCCCAAGCCAGAACTTCAAAGGAAATCCTCACAGACACACATTCAGGGCTCCATCTTACCTTGTGGGAATATAAATGCAGGACCATGATGGCAAGCTGATGGCAAGCAGGGTAAAGGGTTAGGGAGTAGGTGCCAAAGTAGTCGTTTTCTATAAGTGGCCAGAAAACATGACTCTGAGAGGGTGGCAATCAAGCAGAGGGCCAAAGAAGGTGAGAGAATGACCTGCCGATGCTAGAAATGAGTGTTCTAGGCACAGGCACAGCAAAGACAAAGGCTATGAGGTGGGACTTGCTTGGTGTGCTCAAGGAACAGCAAGGAGGCCAGGGTAGCCATGGTTAGTCAGAGAACAGACCTGAGCCAGACCAGCTGAGTTTGCTCCGCTGCTTACCTAAGGTTGAACGTGGGGCTAGTCTCTAGTTTTTCCACTCTGAGTAATGCTGCTGTGACGTTTGTATACTCTGCTGTTCTGTACAGTTCTTTGAGGCAACGGCCTAGTGTGAAAGGAAGGGCACCTGGCATGCTGCCTAGAGCCCCAGCTTTTCTGACTGATGAGAGATCATGGTATATATCTCTTCTCTACAAGTCTACTTCTTCTGCTGCGAAATAAGGGATTGGGCCATGGGGTAGCTTCAAGATCTTTTAAGTTTGTTCCAGAAGGCAGCGTCCCTGAGATGCTAAAGATACTTTACAGCTCTAGTCTTATTGGCAGATGGCAATGTAGAAAAGGTCAGTTTGCTCACAGAACCCCACAAATACAGCTTCAGTTTCCACACTGACCCACAAGCATGGGGTGTGTGTGAATGAGTATGTATGTGCTATGGAAACTCAGAAAAAAAGTTCACGTAATTGAGACTTGAGAGGCAGGGGGTGGGAAAGGGGCAAGGAAGGCTCCTCAGAGAATGTGACGAATCTTCTATGTATTAGAGGAGGAAAAGAAATGAACCAGAGAAAGAGGCAAAAGAAGGATGTCACGAGCACGTGGAGTAGCACAGCGGAGGCTCAGGAAACTGTAAGGATGAGTGGCAAGGTCATAATGAGGTAAGAATGTGAAGCACGAAGTGGAGATTAGAAAGTTTAAGCAAACTATCTGGAAAATGAAAGGACAAGATGAGGAGAAAACTACTAACTTAAGAGAAAATCAAATTCCAAAATATTTAAGGCAACCATAATGCGATGGCATTCACTTTGTCAGGACAGAAGTTTAAAAGCAATATCTCACGCATCATTATTGCCTTTCTCCTGGCTTCCACCCTTCATCATTTGAGCTCACTGAAGTCTCTTCTAGCCTAAAAGCTTTTGCTTGTCTCTCCTTCTCACCTTCATCCAGTCTGTCTTTCAGTTCACAGTCTAGTTTCTTAAAGAGTTATCTATATTCACTCCATTTTCTACTCTCCTCTCTTCAAGCCACTGTCACCTTCTTTGTACTGTGCACACCACCTGGCAACACCCTTTGATCTGCCAACCTAGAAGCCCCACAGGGACAACTTGCTCTGTATGAACTCACACTGGTTTAATGCCCTCTACCTAACTGATTTTGACCTTAGTGTGATCTGACCCTACTGATCACTCCCTCCATCTGGAAACCCTGACACCTCATTGGAATGACTCTCTAGTCTGTAAGCTCCTTAAGGATGAAGCCCATGTCTGATTTAGTCATTGATGAAGCACCCATTGCCCAGTGTGATGCTGGACCTACAACAAGCATCCGATAACTGCCAAATAAATAGCTCTCTTAGCATCCTTGATACCTCTCTATTCCAGTTGTACACCTATTTCTCTGGTCCCTCATTTTCAGCTTCCTTCACTGAGTCCTCTTATTAAATGATTGTGTATGTGGACAAATATCTTCTGTACAAAGATATTCATACAGAATGTTTATAATAACAAAAGGAGCAACTAAATGTCCATAAAATAGAGGAAACTTCTTAAATGTGGTATATTGTACATTATTATGCATATTCAGCATTATATGCAGTCATTCAAATGATAATTATATGGACTTTAAATAAGTAAGCAAGTTTATAAAATCATATTAAATACAATAAGCTTACAAAACTATATGCACAGAGTAATCCCAAACTAATTAATATTAAATATAGATTTAGAAAAAAAGTCTAGGAAAAAATATACAAAAATGTTAAGGTTATTTCTGGGTTTGGGAATTAAGGGTGATTTTCATGTATTTTTAAAACTTTTCCCCCATTTTTAAAAATTTAAATAATGGTCATATATCTTCCATAATAAAAAAGGAAGTTCTTTTAAATAATTTTTAAAAGAATATCTGTTTCACTCTTCAGGACTTCTCTCCATTGCTGATATTTACCAATAGGTTTCTCTCCAACTCTGGCTTAGGAGAGAGGCTGATAAATTTTTGATGGCAACCAATAGGGTTTGTTGGTGTTGCCTTTAATCCTCATGTGCACATTTGGTTCAAGTAATCTCTATGGCTGCACCACTCCACAAATTCCACCGTTTTCCCAAATAACTTCTGACTCTGGCAGAAACGGGGCATATGACTTGGGCACAGCAGTCCCTCTCAGTGTAAGGACTCTCCACGACCACTGGATATCTCAACTCCTAGTTTAGAGATGTTGCTAAAACAGCCCCAGACAAGTGCTGTGAGCTATAGCTGGCTGTTCAGGAGCCCACGTGTGGAGGACATTCTCAAACCTAGGAATGACACACGGAGGAGCCAGACACCCAGACCTCCCACTAGCCCCAAACTCCAGAAAGCTGAATTTCCTTTCATATTAATTGATATTCCCAATCTCTATCCATATTTACATCCAGAGACATAGAAAACTGAAGTTCAGTTTGGACCTTGTGCTAATAGAGAACAGAGAGTCAAGAATGCCCCAACTGCCTCCATCTCCTTATCAGTAAAGAGAGAGAGCTGGGTTAGGTTTTCTCCAAATGTCCTATTTGTTTGAGAACATCAGGCAAGCAGGTGTGCAGGTGTGCACTTACATTACCAGCGTTGTTATCAGAGCTGTCTGAGTGAGTGTGAGTACTGAAGGGACTGTTTGGCTCTGTCTAAGCTCCCTCTTCACGAGCTAGTATGGCCAGGGGAGCACATACAGTGCTGGTGACATGCAAGCAGTTGGTCTGCAGGCGGGTCCATCCCTGCACCCTCCCCCCAGTTTACTGGTAGGGGACAATCTTATGATCTTTCCAGCCACATAGGTTAAAGAAAGCTGCATCTTCGTTCTTTTCAAAAATGTTTAAAAAGACCAACAAATCCAGGAGAAATAATTAAAACTAAAGAATCATTTTCACTAATTAGAGGTGTCATCGGGTGTTTGAGAATTTGCAGATTTATTCCAACCTAGGAGGCAGACATCAAATAATTGCCTTTAATTAAAAAAAAAAAAAACATACATATACTGTACTCTTTTCCAGAATCTTTCACCTAGGACAATTCATAAGAGATTTAAGAATATGCAACGAGAGCACTGTATCTGACCTAACATAATTAAAAAAAAACAAAAACAAAAAACATGATTCTAACTTCTTAAGCGAGGGGAAGAGAAGCAGGACAATAAAGAGAAAGGAAAAAAAAAGTCATCCACATAAAGCACCATATGCTGGAAACGATCCCAAAACATCAACACCATAAGCTTGCCTTGTATACCTTCCTTAAATCCTCTACCCTAAAATGTTCACTCACCTGCCTTTCTTAGGCATCTCGTGGATTTCTCTTCCTCGCCAGTGCACTCTGCTTTCAGTGGCCAAAACCCATCCCCACCACAAAAGGAAGATGCCAATTTTCATATTCTGGACAGCCAACATGGGTTTCCAAATCCAAACAGTTCTCTCAATAAACAACAAAAAGGAAAAGGCTGTTTTTTTTTCTCTTTTAAGACATTATTGGTCTGTTCATTATTAGAAGGGTGTTTACTCATGCAAAAAAAAACAACCCGCAGTATGTAATCTGGAGAGCAGGAGAAAGCAATTTCCACTAAACCTATAAATCCTCCTACGTCAGATGTCAGGGATTTTCTGAACTGAGGTTGAAGTCCTGTGTCCCTGTCAAACAATTATTTTGGCAGTCTAAATTAGTTCATCATCAGATGTGGTGAATATGTTAATGAAGGTATGTTTTATTCTGGTTCAATGAATAGAAGCAAGTAAAAATGGACCAAAGCAATTTCCAAAATGAGAAATGTCAGAGGTGCTGAACTGCTTCGTATGTCATGTTAATGTACTCCTCCCTGCATCTATTTTAAGCTTCCGGCCATTATTATTTGCTTTAGCCGAGGGCTGGATTTGGACAGCTCCCCACCCCCACTCCTTCCTGTGGCTGAATCCACAGAACCTCAGGCTTCCCTACCTGGGCACGTTGTCTATACAGCTAGCGTTGGGAGGGCAAAGGGGGAAGAGGCTTTTCGTGTGTTTATCTTTCCTTTACACAGAAAGAACTACATTTTTTTGTCAGTTGTATTATTTCTATTATAAAATTCATCACACTTTTAATGTTTAAAAAATACCAGTAATAATAATTAATGATAGCCATTAAGGCTGTATTATCTATTGTTGAAAACAAGGCAGACAGCAGAGGGATCACTTCATAAGTTATATAAATGTCTAACCACTATGCCATACACCTGAAATGAATATAAAATAATATTGAATGCCAACTTTAACTGAAAAATAAAACTAAAAATAATAGAGTCAAAATAGAGTCATTTATGCTAAGCCCCATTTCACCAAACCAAGACTTAATTAGTTTGGCTTTCTCGGAAATGGAATCTTAAACCAGGCAATCAGGAGTTGCCTGATTCCCAATTAGGTAATCTGCCTGACCCCTATGTAAGGGAAGAAAATTTTTTCTTTCTTCCTTCCTAGGTTCTTTAGCTGGTCTAATAATTAAATTGACATAGAACATATTCACAGGAGAAAAACAAATTTAATTTCATATGTACAGAAGCCACATAAAAAGATGGGACTCAAAGAAATGACCAAAGCAGGAAGCTTTTATATCTTTTAGACAAAGAAACAGTAAATTTGTGAAGAATTGACAAGACAAAGAGGTTTGGGCTTGGAATAGTAAATTATGAAGAAGTAACAAGGCTTGTTTATACAGGTTTCTTGGTCCTAAATTCTCTATCTCTGGTGATAAAGATGCCTTCTACCCTACTTGTATAGGAAGGACATGTTTCACATGGGAAATTTATTTCCTGCTTTCAGGGGGACCAAAGGAAGTCCGAAGGCCCTTCTTGCACTGGCAGTTTCTGAGGTAACTTTAATTCAAAATAATCAATATGCCAAAATGGTATATCTTGAGGTGGCATATTCTCTTCCCTTCAGTTGGAAAATCAATTATGCAATCAGGCCTTGCATAGAATGTCATAGTTGAGGATGATTTAACTAGGTGTAACAAGTCCTTTTAAAGAACAATAGTTGGCTGTATTTATGGAGCAGTAGAAATCAATAAATACTTGTTGGATGAATAGATGTCTGTGTCTAGATTCTCTTTTGTTGTTTGTATGTGGATGTCCAATTGTTCCAGCATCATTCGTTGAAAGATAATCTTTTCTTTATTAAATGTCCTTTGTTCCTTTGTCAAAAATCTGTTGGCTGTATTTATGTGGGTCTATTTCTCAGCTCTCTATTCTGTTTCATTAATCTATCGTCTACTCTTTCAACAATACCACCCTGTCTTGATTACTGTAGCCTTCTAATAAGTCTTAAAGTCAGGTAGTGTCAGTCCTCCAACATTGTTCTTCCTCTTCAATGGTTTTGACTATTCTAGGTCTTTTGATATAGATATAGTTGGGAGGAACTGACATCTTAACAACATTGAGTCATCCTATCCATGAACATGGAATATTTCTCCATTTATTGTCTTCTTGATTTCTTTCACTACATAAATAAATGAATTAATAAATGCTGCCTCTAAGACTTTATGTTTGGAATTATTTCTGGAATGTCAAGAACCTGAACCGTGCTTTAGAATTTTCTTATTTTTGATATTCTCTTTTTATGAATGATTAAGGAGGCAAACTCACATTTTTTGAGCATCTATGTCCAATACATAGCTTGAGTGAGTCTGCTTCTCTAACTGCAGTGCCACCACCCTCATCCAGGCCCCATCAGTCTTCCCTGGACCACTGCAATAGCTTCCTAATAGACGTGGCCCTTTGTGTCTGCCCTTGTCTTTCTGCTAATTTTCAATTTATTGCATCTCAGCTTCAAACTTACCTCTTTTTGCCCCTACTTTGTGATACTAGAGATGGATTCAACAAACCACATTTCTCCTTTGCCAGTCAACATGATGCTAGGCTCTGTCAAAAGAGGATGCTGGACAGAGTCTGCAAGTCTAAAGGAAGAAGTAGAGAATTTTCTTTTTGTTTTTGTTTGCTTGCTTGTTTGTTTGTTTAAGGTTGCAGCACAGGATGCAGTGTGCAGCTGCTCCCTGCAGTGTTCCCCAAAGCAGCTGAGGTTCTCATGGTGAGCAACCCCCAACAAGTTTCTTCTTCCCCTCAATGGCAGGCAGCTTGTGCCTACAGCCGCTACATCTTCTTATTAGAGTCTGAATCTCAGACTTTGCAGGACCTCCTCTAAGTTTCTAAGTTTTTTCCTTGCTTACCTTTCCCTCAGCATGGAGACCACATTCTGCAGTTGCTACCTGTGCACACACCTTAGAGTCTTCTACCCTTTTTAACAGTTAACCACTTCGTACCTAGTTAAAACTTCTCATATTAAATGTTCACTGTTTATATTGCTGGTGTCGTTTCTCCACCCTCAACTGGACCCTGACTGAAAGACTCCTATCTTATTCTCCAGAGAGCAGCCAGAGTGATTTACTTTTAAAATTTGGATCCTACTGACTGTCAGTGGGTATAAAGAAAAAATAAATAAATAAAATAGAGATTTTGGCTATAAGGTTATTGAACTCTCCACCCATGCTAATACATTTCTAGAGTTTCCCAATGAATTTGAATAAAATCTAAACTCTGTATCTTGACCTTGAGACCCCTGCCTAGCTTCTCTTGTTTATCTGATTCCTTAACCCATATCTCTAGGCTCTAGACCCTGTGTTTGATGTGATGGTTTTCTGCTGTGATGCTCAATTTTATGTGTCATCTTGTCAAGGCCATAGCACCCAGTTATTCAATCAGACACTAACCTAGGTCTTGCTAGTAAGGTATTTTGTAGATGTGGTTCACTTCTACCATCAGCTGACTTTATGTAAAGGAGATTATCTTTGATGATGTGGGAGAACTTCATCCAATCAGCTGAAAGGCCGTAAGAGTAAAACTAAGGTTTTCTAGAAGAAAAAATTCTGCCTTAACACTACAGCATTGACTTCCATCTGAGAGTTCCATCCTAGCAGCCTGCCCTACAGATTTTGGTCTTGCCAGCCCCCACAATCATGTATTCCTTGAGATAAAGTAGGAGATAGATTAATAGATGATAGATGGATGGATGAATGGATGGATGGATGGATGGATAGATAGATAGATAGATAGATAGATAGATAGATAGATAGATAATAGATGATAGTAGATAGATAGAACTGTATCCTACTTGTTCTGTTTCTGGAGAACCCTGGCCGATACTCCTGGGCACCCTAAACTTAGCCTGAAGGCCTTTCTGAAGCTCTGCTCCTCACTTTGCAAGGTTGGGTTCTCTCATTTTTTAAGCTTCAACTGAACATTGCCTTTTCAGAGAAGCCCTCCCTGACTACCCTACCTAAGTAAATTTTGTTATTTGTTTTTTTCCTTTAAAGCATTTCTAACTACTTGTTTACTGTTGCTCTCCCTAAGATGTTAATTATCAGTGAAGCATATCTATTTGGCTCATCACTTAGAACGTCAGCTGGCTCATAGTAGGGGCTCAGAAAGCATTCAGTGAATAAATAAATGAACATATTAAATGCCCAATGTTTTTATTTCCTAAAGAAAAAAATATATAAATACTTTAAATTTTTTTCTAAGTTTAATTTTGAAGTATTCCAAAATATAGGGAAAAAATTCAGATGCTCATGTATTAATATATTTTAAGAAAAATTTAACAAATACGTTTAAGATTAAAATTATTTTTGATTAGCACTGATTTAATTTTATAAACACTATACCATAATTGCCCCAATTTTCTCACTTTGAAAGTTCATTCAAACCATCCTGTATAGCTCATCTACTCCATAAAATAACCTCTCCTGACCACAATAACTCACCTTGAGCAGTCTTTTTCCATGTACTGATAGTGTTTATTCTGCACTACATAACTTTAGCATTTAATTATCTGCTGCCTAACGCGGTTGGCTATTTGTTTCACATAGATTGCATTTGTCTTCTTTCTCTAAGGACCATTTAAATGTCATCACTGTATTTTATTCATCTTTTTATCATACCAGCTCCCAGCACAAGACCTTGTATACCGTTGGTTGAAAAATTAAATTCCTTTTGATTCTTTATAACTCATAATTATGGTCAAATAATAAATGTTTCATGAATGCTTAGACCAATTAATGTGGTGATTCTCTGAACAATCTTTTAAATACTTGGCCCAAATCCTTGGGAAGATGGGCACTTAGGTCTCCTTCCTGTGAAGCAACCCCTACTTCCTGTTTTGCAAGCTCTTCCCATCAGGAGCCACAAGTGGTCTTTAAAATGTGGTTTTTAGTTTAAATTAATTAGAGGTTATGAACATGAACTAGCAATGAAGAATCAGTAAGAAAATACACATATATAATCCCCCACCCTTCAAAATGAGAACAAAGGAAGATAACACTAAAAGTTTCTGTTTTTTTAAACTACCATGATTTGCTATATAGATGACTTGAATATTTCACTCCATCAGGCTAGAAATGAGAGGAGCACTTATGAAGCACAAGATTTTTCAGCAAAGTCATGAATATCTTGGGTGACCTTGGACTTTTTTTTTTTTCATAGTGTTTTGAACATGTTTTGGCTCTCTGTACTGCAGTCTCCCACTTGGAGATAATCCTCTAAATTATAGATCCATCTAAAACTAGGAATAAATAATAAATATAAAGTGCTGTCAATGAAACAGAATAATATCACAGAAATAATATGCAACAGTACACTGAATAAGTGACCCATGGAAAACCAGTAGGTAGTTTAAAGTGAAAAGAGGTCAAAAGTGTGGTCCTCAACCACTATTTCTGAATAGTGGGCTATAGACTACTGGGTGGCCTTGGGGAAACTGAAGGAAGTCCATCAACTCATATAGGTACAGTATTTACAAAAAATAGAGGCTTGACTCAGGTTGGCTTAAACAAAAATGTATTACCTCACAAAACAAGAAGTCCAGGCTGCAGGGTTTTTTTGATTTAGTGTGCCATCAAAAAGACAGGATCTTTTCTTTCACTCCATTCTTTCGTGTGTTCTTTTTCCTCTGGCCATCTTACTCATAGTTGCAATATGGCTGCCATCAGCAGCAAGTTTCCTCATTCATATCCAGGGTGTGTGTGAGATAGAAAGCCTTTTCTCACAACATGGAAGATAAGCCCTTCCCTTCAGTCTGACTGGGCCAAGGAAGGTCATAAGTCTACCACTGGACAAGTAAACTTTACCAAGGGAAAATGTGCTCAGATTGGCCTAGAATAATCAGACTCACCCTCTGGATTGGGAATGGGACAGGTGCTTGAACAAAACCAGGGGTTTGATTCAGGAAGGAGGAAAACAGAATGAATGTTGGCTTGGCCACCAGTGGTGCCCACCACAGGTGTGAAGCATCCAGAGACTGAATTTATAACATGTCTTCACTGCTGTTTCCAAATATTCTCATGGCTCCTGTGATCAATAAAATGCAAACCCAGTTTGGAAGTGCTTTGGACGTGCAGTTGAATTCATAATGGTCTTTAGCAATGTATTTTCTCTACCCAGAGACATTAAAATTATAATATCAATCATTCGATTTGAAAGGGAAGGAGGAAGGAAGAAAGGCTCTTCATGTTGTAAACCTTTCAATTAAATTTGGGAGAGTCAGTGCAGCCCTGTCTCCCTCTGCTGGGATCATAGCAAAATTGTTGAAGGCAGCTTTTTATTCATTCCCAAGTCCATTTTTACTGGAAACACATAGGCTTCTAGGTTCAAGTATAACTTCACAAGAAGTCCCATAGTTTCTTGTTGATGGAGTCTGAGCTGCTTGTTATGATCCAGGGGAATCACTGTGGCAGATATTGTGGGGAAAAGAGGAAATGCTGTGAGATCATCTAGGCCTAAAGCCACAGTGTCTGTGCAGAGCCCCTCATGGGTTTACTAGGATGGGAGCAGAGTGCCCCTCAGCATGGTCTGAGAGCTGAGTACAAAATACAGGGACTTCTTTTTTTGCCCCCAAAGCAACTTGGCTGCTGCTGAATAATTACGTTAGTTTGCAGTCGAATAGTTCTTTGGCATTTACAAAACATTTGCACATCCACGATTTTATTTCATTCCAAGAACCAGCCCTGGAAGGAGGCCTAGCAGATGACTACCACCACTTTATTAGTGAGGAACCTGAGGCCCAAAAACATTGATTTATTTTCTCAGGATATACAATTAATAAACAGGAAAATCTGTGCTTTTGACCCCAGAATCTGTGCTTTCCCACTGATATCATACTCCACCCCCTCCTTGAAATGGCTGGTCAGTAAAATGATTGTACTTGTCACCAGTGTTCTTAACATGTTGCCCAAAGCATACTGATGACAACTCAGATCTTTTAGTCAATTAGTTTCAGATTATTCCCTGCTAATTAGAGGAACTGATTCATCTGAATGAAATAGAAGTTTTGCGACAATGGTAAGAATGCATTCTTTGAGTGAGAAGCCACATTTGGAACTGTTCAACTCTTGAAGAAAAGAAAGAATGTAATTTCATTTTACAATAAAATAAACAATAAACTTTAACTGAACTCATGGGCAGCATGAGTTCAGTGAAAAAGAGGGCATAACAGTTGTTCAATTTAATGTATGACTGTTTTACTTAATTCAGCATGTGACTGTCTTGACTCACAGATTAACTTTAATTGCATATAATTTCTTAAAACAAGTTAACATGAATTCTACTCCTTGAATCTGTTAAAAAATAAAAACCAAATAGCAAGCTCAGTATATATTCATGTGTCTCCATTTTTTCAAATGATTTGATTCTTTAAAGATAGAAAAAAAAAACACTGGAGATCTTTAAGAGTGGATAAAATGAGTGATTTTTGTGGATTTGTGTTCATCTTCTGCCCTCCGAGGGTCAGGGTTAGGCTTTCCCTCAGGGCTTCTGAAATCACCCTGGATCTTGCTCCCTGCCCTGCCTTGCCACCAGGAGAACCTCCAGCACAGCTCAGACGTGAACATAAATCACTAGTGTTGGGGGGATTGCAGTCCTTGATTGTTGGTGGACCGAGCTTACCTTAGGGGTCTTCCAGAATCATGACTGTTTCAGTTGGGAGAGATGTTGGGGCTGCCTAGGTCAATCTACATTACTTACTGACAGAAAACAGGTCCAGAAGGGTTCTTTGGTTTTGGTTGCTTTCTCCACGTGGCTATAAAGTCATAGGAGATTCTTGTTTTTATTAGTTTCAATTAGGTACATCCTGCCTGTTTTAGTCAGTGCTGGAGATAGAGCCATCCAGTCCCTGGTAGTGTGGTCTTTGAGTCTGTGACTCCTACGGCTAGTCATTCGGTAGAAAATGCTAGGGAACAGCACAGGTGGTTTTCTCAGTTCTAGAGTTGACTATTCAGTAGTTTCAGGAGCTGCTAAGTTGTTTCACCTAACTTTAGAATATCCACAGCTCATGCTTTGAAACCTTTGGGTTAGGGACTTGTAAATTTTAGATACCATAATTATTTTGCTTAAAAATCATACTTTACTTTCAGGTCAATTGACAGGTGTTAATTAGTAGTCCCTAGCCTTTTTTAAATGGGAAAGTGAAAGAAATGTTGTTCTGTCGATCCCCACCGGTCCCCACCCAGTCAAGCAAGGTGCTTCTCCAACTCAGTTATCCACAGCCTCTTAGCCAGAAGGAGAAGGAAGGAGCCCTAGGTGCTGGAGAAGTCTATAAAAAGCAAGGCCAAACTGTCCAGGCAGTTAGGACCAAGATATCCAAGTAAATAACCAGAAGGCCTTGCATATGGGCTTGCTCACTTCTTAGTATTCAATGTCACAGGGCATTTCCCACTACAGTGGTGTGTGTGTGTGTGTGTGTGTGTGTGTGTGTCCTGGGAAAGACAGCCATGTGTAGGAGCTCATGGAATCTGTTCCCTCAGGTTGGTGGTTCTGACTGTCTCCTAAATACAAAGTTTGCTCTGAGAATATGGCTGACCCAGCAGACTCACTATACACCTCTAGCAAGACCAAAATGGGAAATTCTTAAGATTTTAGGCAAACTTTCAGCATTCTTCTGTTGTATCTAGTAAATAACATGACAAAGAATTTGAACTAGCAACCTTCCCACAATATAGGCTGTGGATGAGGACAGTTACTATAAAGTGGGTTGTAGGAGGAGGTATAATGACATCTTAGGAAGGCAGATGTCATAAGAGTAACAGCTCTAATTCGAGCCAATACTACAGAGGTTCAAATACCAGTTATCCCATTTACACCTGTATAGCCTCTGGGAGGTAAACCTGTCCAGACCTCAAGTTCTTCACCTACAAAATGGGAATGATAGCAACAGTACTTACTTCTTAGGGAAGTAAATGAATTCATAAACAAAAAGTGCAAGACACGTGTAAAATGTTCCACTGTCCTCTCTCAGGGAGAAACTGAATTTGTTACAAACGACACCATCACATTGCACTTACACAGAGCTTTACACTAACAGATACTTCTCTTGCATTCTCTCATTTGCTTCTCACAACCATCCTGTGAGGTGGGGTAGATAGGAATCAGTGCCTCCCTTTTATGCACGAGGAAACTAAGAGTCTAAGAATTTTCTCCAGTGAAAAGTGAAGCAATTAATAGCCCATCAAAAGTGACTCATCTCTAAATTGTAAACATGCATTTTCAAGCTTATTTTCTTAATTTGGCTGCAATTGCTAAGATAACAACTTTTTAAGAATGCATAAATTGGTAACTTTTTGCCTCAGCTTACTGACTTCTACAAACTTTTCCCTCACCCCTATATCCACCCAAAGAAAGGACCAAGTTGTATGTTTGCCATTTCTGAGCTTTAGCCAAGTATCTATCTTGAATGAGCATGTTTCTGTGCTAAGTCAGGCACGCATATGCAAACGCCTGTCAGTTTCTTTATGCATAAGTTATAAATTTATTATTTATAACTTAATAAATAATAAATAAATAGGAAACAATCCAAATATCCATCAATAAGAGAATGGATAAAAAAAATTAATCTCAAAAATGTTATGTTGAATAAAAAAAGCCAGATGCAAAAGAGTACATACCTTATGATTCCATTTATAAGAAGTTTTAAAAATAACAAAAATCTAATGGTGCTAGGACTCCTATTAGTGGTGTGAGATCAGGAGGAGGTGAACATGAGGATTGACTGGAAATGAGGAGTGAAAGAACTTTATCCGGTGTCACAAATGTTCTATCTCTAGATAGGAAGGTAGGTTAATGGGAACACACATTTGTTAAAACTCTTTGTACACTTAAGATCTATGCATTTCACTGCATGTAAATCAAACCTCAATAAAAGCTGTCAGCTGTAAGTAAACAGTTATCTAATAATAATTTATTAAAAGATAGCTTTTCCAGAAATACAGATATGACTAGAAATATCAGCTCTTTAGATGCCCATATTCATGTGGACTATTGGTTAACATGCAATAGACAAGAGCAGAATACTGTTGTAGAAAACAAAAGATACTTTTGTTCTTGACAGGATGACCTTAAAGTAAACAGTAACTTGACTATCAGGCACACAAATGGTCCGGATTACGAACCCATTTAGCAAACACATTGTTATTCACAATGTTATTTTTTAATGTAGTCTTTTTTCTTTTTTTAAAGAAGAACCTTCAGAACCATACATTCTGGCTATTTATCTTACTCTGGAAATTACTTTTAACACGCATATATCATATTTGCTTACTGGCTCAATTTCTTAAAGATATCAAACTCAGAAGAACCTCTCTTCTGTGGTCACGTTTACATCCTTCAAGACAGTAGGACATCTCAAAACAATGCAGTATTGTTAACGAAAATAATGGGGGGGGAAACACTCCTAGGAAAAAGCCTAAGGCTGAGAATCACCAAACAGGCCTTGTCTTACCCTCTTGCATCTGAATGTGGGAGGACAGGCCTGCTTGGCCTCTGGAGAGAACAGTTCAGGGAGTGGTCACAGAAATAGGCAATTAGTGGGAAAGTGGCTTTTACTGTCTGTCCGAGGAGAATTGCCTTGGATGTGCTGACACTGTTTGTTCACCCCCAAAATCAACAGAGTTGGGAGAAGAGGAAAAAGAAGTCCTGCCCTCTTTCAAAATAAACTACGGCAGGGACTCGGTACCCAGGTCCTATTTCTGGGCACAGAAATATTTTGGTCTCTTTGAGCTCAGTTGTAACAGAAGCTCCTGGCATCAACACTATGCTTTAGAAAGACCTACTTATTTCTAACCTATCTGCCTCACAGTTGAGATAGGAACAAGAAGGCATCTGGGTGAGAGGGAGGGAAAGAAGAGACAAAGAGTAAATGTCTTGTCCTTGGCTATGAGCATCATAACAATTTACAGTAGGTGCTTCCTGGATGTAAGTGGGTGTGTTCTTGGGTGGTATGGCAGGAAGTGCTCTTTCCTCCTCTATATGGTTTTCCCTTTCTTCTAGAATTCCTGCTTTTAGCTAGGTATATGTCTATTCAGAGTAAATACATTTCCCAGCATTCTTTGCAGCTAGATGTGGCCATGGGACCAAGTTCCAGCCAATGGTAAGTTCATGGCAGCCTCCTGAAACTCCCCTTGAAAGACAGCTGGCATACTCCCTTTTCTCTTCTTCATCCTGCTTTAAGCATCCTGCTTTTTCAGTTGCAGAAATGATGGCCACCATCACGGATCATGAGGTCAAGGGCCATACTCTGAGGCAACAAGCAGTGAGCTGGAAAGAGCCTGAGTTTTTGGTCCCTGAGGACTGCATGGAGCAGAGCTGCTACTCCATCCTGGATTGCCACGTTCAGCCTTCTTTCTTTGGAAACCTGTGTTTTTACTTGTAGCTGAATCTAATTGGAACTGATATACGTGACATTCATATGCATAAATCTGGATGGTATTCAATAACATCATTAGATAAGAACAAACTTTCTTCTATCTTCAAGGTTCTTCTGGCTGGTCTTAATAATCAAATAGACATGAGTCAGATTTGCGAAAGAAAATAAACAAATTTAATACATACATATGTATGGGAACCCTACATACATGAGAGAGTCAGAGAACCAACATGCATGAGAGGTTCAGAGACAAAACGGGAACATGGGTATATATGACATTCTGAGCTAGGGATGAGGTAAGGTGCCTTGGGGTAATCATAGAATAAGAAGAACAGATGTTTACTAAATAGAAGTTTGCCCTACCATATAGTGGGTCAAAAAGAGATTATTGTTAATAATCTCTTATTTGGGACAAGGCCCCTAATTCAAGTTCTTCCAAGTTGTCAAGAGAAGGGACAAAAGCTTCTCCTGAGCCTGAACTAAAATTGTCTTTAGCTCAAAATAATCCACATACCACAGAAACACATACTGGGGTAGCTCATTCTGAAACCCACAACATCAAGCAAGTTTTTTCAAAGTTTTCCTGAGGCCAGAAATATCCTCTAAGAAACTCAACGAAAAGCATGATTCAGTAAAACATCCTAGAGCTGGGCCGCTGTATCATTCCAAATTCAGAGAGAACAAACGAAGTAGTAAGTCTAGGCAATCACAGGTGTTTCAATGGATCAGAGGGCCAAGAGGACGAAATCTCTAGCCAAAGTGAGAAATCTCAAGCCAGGTTGTATGCTGTCACCCACTTCATATAATTTGGTAGATATTAACTAATATGAATTTCATAACTGGCAGAAGTGTCGGGAGCCATTCTGAGAAGCCATTATGAGGCACTGAAGAAGTCACGTAGCTAAAAGCCATGGTATGGCTGATGAGTTTAATACAATGGTAACCTTGGTAAGCCTCATAAAGTCACCTTTTAAGGTAATGGAATGTTATACTACCATGAAAACAAGAACGTGTAGGATCTCATGTAATTGACAAGCATTGTTTTAGATATGTATGGTGTGCTTTGCTATGGTAACGTGGTGATTGATTATGGTATTCAAAAATCACATAAAAAGGCTATGCTAAAGAAACTCGGGGCTGCAGCTCTGACTGTATGCCCTCCCGGAAAGATCTTTTCTGTCTTCTCTTTTTTCCCTTAGGCTTCACCCCCCTCTTTCAGGTACTGATCTACTTTAGCCAGCTGGCTCCGGCAAGTGGCACCCGAGCAAGGACCTGAAAGCTTGGGACAGAACATTGACGGAACGTTGAGGTGAAGACCGCCACGGCTGGAGAAGGGCCCCCCTCCCCCCCCCCCCCAGTATAAAGCCGAGTAAACAGCAGAGGTGAGTGCGGTGGAACAGTCCGGGAGTAAGAAAGACACCGTGTGATGTGAGCTCTCAGAAAAGTAAGGGTTGCGGTGTTTGTAAATACAAAGAAATAAGAGAAAAGTCCACTTAATAAAAGAAAAATGGGAAATGGAAATAGCCGGCAGCTTTTTGTGCATATGCTTAAGAATATGCTCCGGGCTAGAGGAGCTAAGGTAGGGCATCAACAGTTGTGTAATTTTTTAGAATTTATAGAAAAAGTTTGTCCCTGGTTCCCTGAGGAGGGAACAGTTAATTTAGAGATGAAAAAAGGTAGGAGAAAAACTACAAGATTATTATGATGTCCACGGACCTGGCAAAGTGCCTGTAGATACTTTTAGCTTGTGGACTTTAATTAGAGATAGTCTAGATCCTAGGCATGAGAGGGAAAAAGCAAAAGAAGACAGTCAGGCAACCGCGAAGGAAAATGAAACTAAGCCTTCCGCACCGCCGACACACCCTGAGCCTTTCTTTGAGTTTTTTTTTTCTAGACACGGAAAGGAATCATTGGATCCGGGGGATGCAGAACAACTAGAGGGAGAAGCCGCGCAATATCATAATGAAGGCGGTTGTATTCCCCTCGTGGCGGCGGTTAGCTCTGATAATAAAACTAAAGATCTAGAAAAAGTTGTTCAGGGATTGCAAGGTGCAGTACAACAATTAACTCTGCAACTGGGAAATCAGGAAAAAACACTTAAAATACCTAGCAGAGACCCCCTATAGGATAGATCCTCCGCCTCCGTTTGAGGAGTCACAACCAGTCATTGCTGTTGTTAAGCAGTCTCGGGGGCCTAAACTTTTTTCGCCTTTACAAAGTACGTTACATCAGGCAATACAAAGAGGCGATGATATACAGGGGTTTCATTTGACGTGTCCTGTAACAGAACAACAGGCTCAAGATGCACAGGGTCAACAGGTTCTCATAAGAGGGCATAATCCTATCCCTTTTAAATCTATAAAAGAGTTGAAATTGGCATGTGCTCAGTATGGTCCTACTTTACACTCAGGCTGTCCTAGAAACATTATCTTTAGAAGCCCTAACTCCTGCTGATTGGAAGAATTTAGCTCGAGCTTGTCTCACCCCTGGGGATTTTTTGCTATGGAAATCAGAGTATTATGATCAGTGTGAAAAAACAGCAGAGATAAATAGAAATCAGAATCCCCCAAGACGAACTACATTTGAGATGTTAGTAGGAGAAGGCCAATATTCTGCAAATGGTCAGCAATTGGAATATGAGGGAGGAGCTTATGCGTAAATAAGTGCTTCTGCAAAAAGGGCTTGGTATAAATTACCCGCTACTGGAAGGCAAACTGAAGATTTATCTAAGATAAGGCAGGGACCTGATGAGCCATTTCAGGAATTTGTAGCACGGCTTACGGAAACAGCTCAAAGACTGATAGGGGATGCAGAGGCAGGTATGCTTTTAGTAAAGCAGCTGGCTTATGAGAACGCTAATTCAGCATGTCAGGCTGCTCTCAGGCCATATAGAAACAAAGGGGATATGGCAGACTATATCCGGTTGTGTTCTGATATTGGGCCAGCATATACGCAAGGTCTGGCCATGGCCACAGCATTGCAGGGAAAAACAATTAAAGCCTACTCTGTGTCAAAAATTTGCAGCTCAAGCAGTGAGTAAAACCAGGCAAGCATATCCACAGGTGTACATCATCCATTATATGGATGACATTCTTTCGGCAGAAATAGAGGAAGGACTACTTCTAGCAGCTTATGCTCACCTTCAAAAAGCTCTTAAGAAACAAGGATTAGTTATTGCTCCAGAAAAGGTGCAAACAGAGCCTCCTTATTCTTATTTAGGACATAGTTTATACCCAAAGACTATATTGCCTCAGAAAATTCAGTTGAGAAAGGACCAGCTATTAACTTTAAATGATTTTCAGAAACTCTTGGGTGATATTAATTGGCTTACACCGTATTTAAAAATTTCCACGGGTGAATTAAAACCTCTGTTTGACATTCTCAAGGGGGACCCTGCTCCTATATCTGAAAGAGAATTAACAGAAAATAGTCAGCTCACCTTACAAAAGGTAGAACAGGCCATAGAGCAACAACAGGTGAATTACGTAGACTATTCCCAGGGATGGGCTGCGTATGTCCTAGCTACCGCACACACGCCCACTGCGGTGTTGTGGCAGAACGCTCCTCTGCTTTGGTTGCATTTGCCTGTATCACCAGCTAGGGTGTTAACTCCTTATTTTGAATCTGTTGCTTGCTTAGTACAATTAGCTCGAGAAGAATATCGCAAATATTTTGGAGCAGAGCCTTCTTTAATTGGTGTTCCTTTTACTAAACAACAAATAGATTGGTTATTTAGAATGATGATGCATGGGCTATTACTTTTGCCCATTACCCCAGAGTTATAGATAATCATTTTCCAAGAGACAAATTGTTGCAATTTGTAAATAACCATGCTTTAGTTTTTCCTAGGATTATGAAGCAAACTCCTATAAAGGAAACTCAGGTAATTTTTACTGATGGGTCTTCTAATGGCACTGCTGCTTATGTGATTCAAGGTCAGCCACATATACTGCATACACCTCCTGCCTCAGCTCCAATTGTAGAGCTGAGAGCAGTGGCTGCCGTATTTACACTTATGGCTCATTGTTTTTTTAACCTGTACACAGATAGTCATTACATTGCTAGAGCTTTACAGGTATTAGAAATAGTAGCTTACATTGACACTGCAAATAATCAAGTACAGGAACTTTTTTTCAAGTGCAAAGATGTTTGCATGCACAAGTCCATCTATGTTATGTGGGTCACATTTGAGCACATTCAGGACTCCCAGGACCTTTATCAGAGGGAAATGCTCTTGCTGATCAAGCTACTCAGGTAATCGGTCTCACTCAGTTGGAGCTTGCCCAACAGTCACATGCATTGCATCATCAAAATAGTCAAAGTTTAAAAAGGCAGTTCAATATTCCCAGGGAGGCTGCTTGTCAAATTGTTAGGCAGTGCTCTACATGCCCAGAGCACCAAACTGTACCCCATCATGGCGTCAACCCGCGAGGCTTGAAGCCTAACCAGTTATGGCAAATGGATGTTACACATATTCCAGAATTTGGAAAGCTAAGCTATGTGCATGTAACGGTTGACACGTACTCTGGGTTTATTGTAGCTACAGCTCAAATTGGAGAGGCTGCTAAACATGTCACATCTCACTGCCTCAGATGCTTTGCTATGATAGGCCAACCCTCTGTGATTAAGACTGATAATGGCTCAGGATACACTAGTCAGGCATTCCAGCATTTTTGCTCACGACTCTCTATCATGCATAAAACAGGCATTCCTTATAATCCTCAAGGTCAAGGAATAGTGGAACAGGCTCACAGTGCTCTCAAAAATCAATTAAATAAAATAAAAAAGGGAAAGCTATACCCTGTCTCTCCACAAAACAGTTTAAATCATGCTCTTTTTATCTTGAATTTTTTAACTGTGGATGCTCAAGGATTTTCTGTAGCAGAGCGTTTCTGGCATCCAAAAACTCAGACCACATACGCGCAGGTGAGGTGGAAGGATCCTCTCACAAGCACATGGAATGGCCCTGATCTGGTACTAATATGGGGACGAGGGCATGTTTGTGTTTTTCCACAGGATGCTGAAAATGCTAGATGGTTGCCAGAAAGATTGGTCCGGTTCGCGGGGACCTCTCCCCCTCCAGAGATTGCTCCTGATGATGGTGATGATGTTGAGTCCTCTGGTCAAAGGAGAATTGTATTGGGCCTACGTACCTGATCCACCCATTCTACATCTGTCTATCTAGGAAGGTCCAGAAATTATGGTAAAGGTGAATGACACGCGATTGCTAGACCAACCAGCAACGGGCCGAGGAGATAAAAGAGAAGAAAGAAGATTCAACTATACAGGATCGGGGATTGGTTTGCCTATCTGCTTTTCAAAAAGCTGGTCAGCTACTACTGGATGCCTGCCAGTGTACGGTTCCAGTTTAATTAGAAATGATAGGGGAAAAAGGCCTCTGCTTTTCAGATTTAATTACCCAAAGGGGGCACAAGTGAACTCGCCTCCACCTTCTCCTCAGTCTTTTTCTCCTTGCAGGGAGGAGGAGCTTTCCAGTCGGACCATTCACTGGAAAAGATGCTATGTCCCTGCTCCCGCCAGGTATAATGTGACTGGAACAGATTGATACATCTTAGACTGGTCTAGGGGAGAATGGGGAGATATAGGAGCACATTGAGCGCGTACCAGCTGGACAGTGGGACTAGGGTGGACACATACAGAATTTCCTCAAACTTATATTTGGAAGTTGGGTGCAGCCATGGGAGAACTACGCCCTGTGGGATGGATCCCTCAGATAGCGGACACAAACATAACTGCGTGTGTAACCCCACCGCATGTATTGATGACTGGTGGAATTAATGTAACAATGAGAGGTAGAAATTTCTATGTCACGTGTAATGATTGCATTTTAACTAACTGTATTTCTTTTGTTCCAGAAGGAACTACTGTAATGGTCTTTCATCAACCCTCTTTTGTAATGTTACCTGTTAACACATCGGGACCTTGGTATGCAGATCGAGGTTTACAGTTCTTAGAAGAAATCAATAAGGCTTTGAGTAGACAGAAAAGAGTAATAGGATTGATCATTGCTGGAATTACTGCTCTCGTGTGGCTTATAGCCACTACTGCTACTACTGCTGTCGCTTTATCTCAAACTGCTCATTATGTTAATAATTTGTCTAAAAATGTTACAGCAGCTTTAGGGACCCAAGAAAATATTGATAACAAGTTAGAACAGAAGCTTGATGCCTTATACAGTTTAGTTATGTATTTAGGAGATGAAATCCAAGGTTTAAAAGTGAGATTTCATTTAGAATGCCATGCAGCGTATCAGTGGATTTGTGTCACCTCAAAAATTTATAATGAGAGTCAACATGGATGGGATCGCATGCACTCTCATCTCCAAGGTGTCTGGCATGATGCTAACACATCCCTAGATTTAGTACAGCTGCATAGAGAAATTCAGAGGCTGCAGGATGCGGGACCCCTTCAGTTTGATGCAGCTGAAGAAGCTTCAAAATTCTTACAACACCTGAAAAGTTTTCTACCATCCTGGTCTCCTTTGGGTCATTTGTTTATCTCGGCTTCAGCCTTGGGCCTTTGCATAATTATAGGCCTATGTCTGCTCCCACCTTTGATGAAATACTTCTTCAATTCTCTGCTGAAGATTCGTGCAGAGATGCATGGTCTCAGGCTCCAGGCCCAGGTTTGAGCTATAAAATAATTATATATCTCCCATTTGCAGAGGCTGGTAGTCAAAGACGGGTAAGAATCCTTCAGGGCTGGGACCAACCTAAGACAGGGCATGATTGCAAGACTTTCATGTGCCAATGACGGGTAAGGCCCAGGACTGTGAAGGGTCGCCTAAGACAGGAACAGTCTATCTGCGCCATAGCTGAGAAAGCTTTGGCATTTTAAATAATAAAAAAGGGGGACAGAAGAGGGTATCTGGGTACAAACTTTTGCTTTAAAAATTAGGCAAATTACTCAACTCTCTGGGTCTGTCTTCTCATCCGTAAAATGAAGAACAAGTCCTCCCTTAGAAAGGTTGTCCACAAAAGTGCTGGCTGTTCCAGGACAAAGTTTTTATATATCCTTTGATGAAAACATTAGGATAAAATGCAAACTGGGGTTTCTTGCAAAAGATTTTATATATTCTGAGATCACGTCTTTCTACATTTTCACTGTTAAAATTTTTGTTGTTTTAGAAATGATTGTGAGTATAGATGAAAGTAGTATTTAGGGTTGTGGGGCAGTTTTAAATATTTTCATTTGGCGAAGATAAAAGTTGGCAACCCCGCTTCCCCCTCTTCCTTCCTCTCCTTCCCCTTCTCTTCCTCTTTCCTCCTCCACATTCCCTCTCCTTCTCTCCTCTGTCTACTTTGTATTTTCTCTGGGCCAGACACTGAGCTGAGTACCTTAGACACATTAACTCACTTATTCCTCGTATCTACCCTAAGAGGCCAGAATTACACACAGAGAGATTAAATAAATCACTCAAGGTCACATTGCTAAAGATATGCATTCTTTTAATCTCCAAGCATAAAATATCACAATAGCTAACAGGAAATGACACAATGTAGGTAAACACCTAGCACAGCGTCCAGCACATAGTGGATACTGATAAAGAGTAGTTTTTCATTCATTCCTTTCATAAATATTTACTGAGTCCCTACCATGTGCCAAGCACTATCATATACCCTAGGATACAGCAATTAAGAAAATAGACAAAATTACTCCCCTTCGACCTTATATTCCAGGGCGTATTACATCTGCTGCAGCTTTCACCCACATGCACTCTTACTGCTCTCAGGAGGAGTGGTTTGTGGCCAGGCTCAACTCTGCAGCTCTTCAAATGCCACAGTAGGGCAGACACTGGGGGAGAGCTGGAGATACGGTGCCAGCAGCTGCCAGCTTCCTACTGGAGATAGAGCAGGGATGCTTCTCTTAGGAAAAAGGAAAGGTCACGGGTGTTAAAAAGAGAAACAATAGGGCAAAATAGAGTCACTTTTGCTAAGCCACATCATCAAACCAAGGTTTAATTACTAATCTAATTGTAGTTTCAGCCTTGCCTAGGAGTGAAATTTTAAAGCAATCCGTCTGGAATTTCCTGATCAACTCTAGTGAAGTAATCTGCCTAATGAGACCCTCTGCCTTCCCCTAAGCTTAAGGGGAAGCTGTCTTTGCCTAAAATAATCCACTCTTTTAATTCTTAGTCCCACCCTCTTTCTGCCCATAAAAACCGTCCATTTTATACAAGTCAGCGGAACACCCTTCTAGTAGCTAGATGGGATGCTGCTTAATAAAGCCAATTAGATCTTCAGTTTTACTCGGTTGAATTTTATTCTTTAGCACGGGGGAAAGAAGTGGGTGAAGTGTGAGGCTAGAAAAGGGTTGGCAACCAGAAGACGAGGACCTGGGGCTGGAAGCTCTCCAAGCAGTTTGGGCAAATAGACGTCAGAGCAGAAACCCACAGCTTCATGTGTGCTCAGTGCCAGCCTGCCCCTCCCACCTTCCACCTCCATTTCACTCATGCTACCAAGAAGCCAGGTGACTTCTGGAGACCTGAGGGAGTGTTGATAGAAAAAGACTACGACATCCCTTAGGCCCTTTTGTGTCTCTTACTCCACAGCTTTCTTGCAGGGAACTGTGAAAAATGAAAAGAACTTGGGGCCAGAAGTCCCAGTTCCAGTCCTGGCTCTATAATTTGCCATCTTTACCTCTCGTATCCTCTCTATAAACCTCACTTCATCGGGTTCCTAGAAGGATGAAAGGGCTGGGTTCCTGTAAAAGCACCTGCTCACAGCAGGCTAAGTATTCCTTGTTGGCTGGTCGGTTTGCCCGAGATCAGGATGAACGAATTCTTGGAAAAATTGGAAGGGTGGGCTTCTCTTCCTCACTACGCTCGCTGTGGTGGGATGTATTGCCTTGTCCCCACACACTGCTCATTCCTGTTTTCCCATCTCTTGCTCTCAGGATAGACCCTGAAGCACCAGTCCCCAGAGTACTCCTTGGGTCCCAGGGAGCACAATTTGCAAACCATGCAAACCAAGTAGAGACAATATTCTCCCAGAGAAATTCATTTCAGACTTTAGTACCAGCCTTCAAAAAAGAGTTAGGAGAGAGAGGGAGAGGAAGAGGAAGAGGGAGAGAGAGAGAGAGAGAGAGAGAGAGAGAGAGAGAGAGAGAGAGAGAGAGAGAGAAAATCAGAAACTCTGGAGGTAGGGCTCAAGCACTGAGATTTTTCTAAAGCCCCATAAGTGACTAACACACAGTCAGGGCTGGGGAGCACAGATTAATGAGAATAATCACAACATAAAACAAAGTGCCTCAATGCACAAAGGCATAAATGCTTTGGGATCATAGGTAAGGTAATTATAAATTCTGTTTTGGGAAGGGAGAGAATGTCATAAAAATCACAGAGGGGAGGTGACATTTGAGCTCAACTTTAAATGATGAGCAGGGGTCTCTAGGGCCTCACTATTTGAAACCTGGTCTTCGGTGTTAGGAATGCATAATCCTGGGTCCCCTCCCAAACCTACTGAATCAGAATCTGCATTTTAACAAGATCCCCAGGTGATTTATACCCACATGAAAATTTCAGATGCCTCGGACTAAATGGACAAGGTAGAGAAAGGCATTCACCACCATAAACCCGGCCATTTTAAACAACGGTTTACCACAGCCAAGGTTTATTTTTCAACTTATCTTTTTAAATAAATCCCAAACCTAATGTTCTGAATGGCTGACCCAAATGCTATTTCGTAATGACATCTGAGGGTTTGAGAGCAAGGATTGAGTGTTGTATCCAATCTGCTAATGGGGAATGTTTTTATAATGTGAGTGAGGACTCTCACTGGATGGCTCTGGAGGCCGGACAGGCTGGGATGAGGTCACTTTCTGCATGAGATTTAGCTTTCTGTGTGAACTGGCCAGCGCGCTCACCCTTAGGTATGTGCTGGGCACACAACCTTCCTGTGGGTACCATGTTAACCCATGTCACGCATCCCAGTGATTGGTGGGGTGGTGGGGTTGGGAGCGTCAGCTGCTTCCAATCCACTGTCCTCTCCCCAGCCACAGCCTTTGGGCGATGAAATGGAAAAGGGAAGAAATCTCTGATGACGGTGAGGGGTCTGTGACTCCTGCTTTGCATTCATTAAGTGAATATACCATTTACACAGTGATGGGTTCAGGACACACTACCCCAAAATATGGCACACTGGCCAATTGACTAGTTCAGGCTGAAGGAATGTGAGAAATGGCATGTTCTGATGTTCTCTTGAAGCAGGTCAAAACCCTCATGTGAGAGGTGCCCTCCCTATGCTAGGGATAGGAGCCCCCTTAGATCCAAAGATGAGGGACACAGAGAGAAATCTGAACGAATTAACAGGCCCTGCTAAGTCTCCCAGTTCACTGCACTTACCTCGTACCCTTTGTCCTAGCATATCTTCCCACGACTTTCCACTCTTCATCAAATCTAGCATAAAAAAAACACTCAGGTTTAACTGTTTCTTTGGGTCTTCATTTCTTTATGAGGACTCCCGTCTCATGTAAAGACTGGACAAATTCGTATGCTTTTCTCCTGTTAATCTGTCCTTTTCAGTTCAATTTTCTGACCAGCCAGGGACCCTAAGAGGGTCAAGGAGGACTTTATCCTCCCCTACAGCAGCACGGGCGGTGGAAACCCATAATGCTTTGTCCTGGCCACCCCAAAGAGCTGCCCGATCCACAGGTCAGCTTCCAGCCTCAAGGAGCAGGTCCCAGTTGAACTCCAAGTTTCCACCTAGGGATAACTCTATGCTGACGTGTTTCAGCACAACCTAGACGTGTTGGGGTTTTCTTTCTACCTTGTCTCTGTTCATTTAAGTAAGGGTATCACTGAAATTATTATAAGAAATCAATTGTTTCATGCGCCGTCTGCCTATCTCGATGTGTCGAACACGGTTCTGGAAGGCAGCACACGTTAGTGGGTATGTAGTAGAGGAACTCCTACTGAGAGCTGAATTGCGATCCATGCACTCCACTCTCACCATGGTGCGAACACAGAGAATTAACTCGATACGTGGCCTCTGACGCAATGCAGTTGCTTTAACTTCTGTTCTCCCACCTTCTGTGATGGCTGAGACAGTGGCCACACTGTCTTCTGGGAGTGCCCACCCATGTGCGTAGAGACAGAGGAGGACACAACAAGCCCCTAAGACTGCTGCTTCCCAAGCTCTTGTCCATAGACCTGCTGCTGGGCTATAAACACCGTTCTTGTACAGTCCACCCAAATTCCAATGTAATAGTTTGGAGAAACAACCATTCAGACCATTACCCTCATTCAGGCTTAGTATGCCAAACAGTGTTATTTTTAAATCTTTCAAGAAAACAAGAGTCTAATAAATAGCAGTAAGTCCTTCTACCTACCTACATCATTTGTAGTTGAGAGAAGAGTCCCTCTTCTTGACCAGCGAGAGCCATCTGTCTGTGTACCTTGCATCCAGCCTCCATCTTCCCACACCTGTTCAGTCTTTAGCCTTCTCAACTTTTATGGCCATTATCCTCTTCCACTTGAGAGTCTCCCTTCTCCCAGTATCTATGGCACAACGGTCTTCTGGCTCTTTTTCTATTTCTCTGATCAGTTCTTCTCTTCCCACTTAGATATATACCCTCAAGCTCTCATCCACAGACCTTCTCCATTCTGCTTCTACTTCAGGAGTTTTATCCACTTCAATAGTTTCATTGAACACATCAAGGAGGGTAGTTCCAAATCTTTACCTCCCTCCAGCACTGGACCAGCATTTATAACTTTTTATTTGACATCTCCCCTTGCTTGCCAGACCTCCAACTCCTCACCTTTCACACAGAATAAATAGCTCTTGCCCCTAGATTCCCACTCTCTGTTCATATCAGCACAAAAGCTGTGGCTCTCACGCAGAACTAAACTTAACGTGAACTTTAACCACTATTATTGCCATTATTTTCCTAATCCGTTACTTCTTTCAAACTAAGCTGCTGTCTCCTTTTTGAATTCACAGTCTCCCTTCTGCAGATGTTTACAAAAGAATGAACTGAATCTAAGTGTTTTTGAAGAGTTCTGACTTTCTAAACTCGCAGAGCTCTGATCATTTTGACACACATGGCCCAGACCAGACCAGTTAAATTTCTTCCCCAGGTTTATTCTATGTGGGATGAACCGAGAAGGACCCTTGACACCAGGGCCATGAAACTAGGACAATGAGAACCCAAGACTTCTGTACATTTGATAGAATGTCTGTTCGCTGTCCCCTGAACACACCTGAGCTTTCCTTCTGCTATATTATCATACCCCCTCCTCTTTTTCCACTAGTTGAAATTAGATCTATTTGTTGCTCAAAACTGACAACAATCAGCATTTATTCCTCAAATTCTGTGATCTCTCCCTCTTTTGAATCACGCCCACTGCAGTGTAAGCTCCTTAATGGCAGAAAGGTGTTTCCACTGATTTCTTTTTCGGCCACCACCCCTACACCCTGCCTGGGCACAAGGCCTTGAAGGCAAGCTTGCAATGAAGCTCCTCGGTGTCAAAGAAGTAGGTCTGATCACCAGTTTTTGTATAATACATATTTATTTTATTCTAGTATGCTTATTTTTCACAATTTAATATTGACGAAATCAGTATTCATCTTATAATCATTGGCATGCTATAATTTAATTAGCAGAATTTATTCTTTATTACTAGTACATAAAATATGGGTGCAGCTTACATTTGATGGTGTCTTAGGTTCTGTGAAATAAAGTATCGTTCAAGCATCCTTGATAATAATTACGTTAACTCCTCTGTCTTCCTGTCGCTAGAGTGACTCGTTCTTTGTTCTCAACATTTTCTTAGTTCCTGTGTCCTCCTACTACTCTTGTTTGCTCTTTATCTCTTTTAATTTTCTGCAGTTCTCAAGCAGAGTCAGACAATGCAATAAGTCGATGCTAAATACAACGGTGTCTTTATATCATGGTCCCACATGATAAAATGCTGCTTATGAGCCTATATGTTTGCTATAGAATAAACTCCAGTTAAATATATAAGCTAGTTAAAATATAACTTTATTTTTTTTAAGTGTAAACAGGCTACCATGCTATATGAGCCTCAATTTCTGAAGACAACGTAGTCAGAAACAGAGTTGTGTTATAATTAAATAAGACAATCGAAGCAATATTATATATCTAATGACAATATAATTATCATTCTTTGAGCAGCATTGTGGCTTAGGAGAGTCTCTAGAGATTAAAGGTTTCTCAACAAGTCCAGATTCCTATACCATCCAACCATCCTTATTTACATACTTTCTTCTTCATTTGTCTATGAGGCTAGGAAATCCAGTGGTCTTGAGCCAGACATCTCCATGGAGGAGAAACTGTCCTTATTAGCACTGGCGTGGGGTCTCTCACCTCCTGTTCCCGGAGCCTAGGATTCAGCCAAAACAGATGACTTGCCCCACAAACCCTATACTCTGCAATCCCAAATTTTTCTACTTTGCCCACGTCTTTGCTCAGGCTGATCCCTTCATCTATCACAGCACTAATAGCACTTGCTGTGACTGTGGAAATGTTTTATAGATTTGCACTGTCCAATACAGTAGCCACATGTGGCTATTGAGCAGAGCTATCGAAATGGAACTAATGCAACGAGGACTGGTTTCTAAATTTTATTTAACTTCAAATTTAAATAGATACAGGGTTAGGGGCTACTACATTGGACAGCATAGATCTAGCATGTCTTTTTCTACATGTGCATGTAGCATCTACGTTTCTTTTTCTCCAAATCCTAAAACTTCTAGCAAATTATCAAACCTGAGAGTGGTCTTGGGGACCTCTTGAATTTGCAATTGCCCAAGATAATTTATGTTATATTGTTGCCCAGAGCTGGTCCCACTAAGAGTTCAGCTCCTTGAATCCTAGCCCTGATCACATAACCTCTGGACCGTGGGCTGGAATCCACAGTTCAGATCAGGGCTGAAGATGGGAGATGATGAGTCTGGTCCTCATCATGGGCAATGGAATGGTAGAGCAAGTGTCTGGGACAAAGGTCACACAGGAGTATAGGTGAGGGCCTGACTCAGAGGAAGGAACAGAGAAGCTGGGATGCAGAGAACAATTAAGTGGTCAGTCATGCTGAGGAAGTAAGTGAGAGAGGACCAGGGCACTCTGGCCCCTGGCCTGAAACCTCTAGGGGCTCTGGTATCCACGTGTGCTCCACGCCTCAGGAACTGGGAACCCTGGGAGCCAGGAGCTATGGAGCAGCCTCCACGGGCCAGCGACTACTTGATTTAAGGCAGGGTTATGCTCTCTTGCTATACTATTAGTCTATTCTTGACCAAAGGACCAGATACCCAGACCGTGAGCAGGAAGGTGGCAGGGCCATGGGAAAAAGGGCAAAACAACTTCCTTTGGGAAGCAAGAAATCTGAAGTGGGCATTCCCTCCCTACTCCCCCAGAACAGCCTTCTAATTCTAATTCCAAGTGCTGTGATTTCAAGAAAAGGCCTCTTCTCAAAATCACATCCTCTATACCTCCAGGAATTATACTAATTAGAGATTCTCTTATGTTAATTAGCAGGGTTGAAGGAAATGGTCATACACAGTTTACAGTAGAGTCAATGAATAGAACTGCTTTTCTAATCTGAGTTTAGCTGCATTAGAGGAATAGTCACTAGCTTGTGGAACTAAGGGAGAAATCATTCTAGGGTACAGAGCACTTCTGGTGAGCATAAATGGGATCCCTGGGGTGGAGGCAGGGCTTGGACACAGGGATCATTGAGGACTCATGGCTGCTGGGGGAGAAGCCCAAAGACAGAGGTAGGAAAACACGTGAAGCAAATTTCCACAGCAGACCCATGCCTCCTTCCGCCCTCAGATCAAGTTCTGCTGTCACTAATTCTCCAGTCCTCGTCCCTCTCCCCAGACTAGGCTGGTCCTGCATGGAGATTCCAGGAGAAAAGAACTGAGCTGGTTTTCTGAGGGCCTCATAGGAGACAGAATGTGCTTTTCTGGCTAGGATTAAAAGCGCCAGCAAACAGACTGGGTCTGAGGGGTTAGTGGGGGTCAAGGACGAGAAAAGAGCAGAAGCGCTTTCTGCCGCATGCAGAATGGGCTTAGAGGAGTTCTCTGAGAAAAGAGACTTCTGTTTATTTCCACAGCACTTGGCACAGGGTGGATATTTCATAAATGGTTGAATGGGTAGTTGAATGAATACTGTCCCCTAATATCACAAAAGCATGCAAATTGCCAGACTCACACAAGGCAAATCATTTCCAGTCTAGCATCTGAGCTTTTTGCCTTCGTAGGCACTTAATCCAGTTGTATGAGTTTACAGGTATTTTATTCTTATTTTGAATTCTAATTTCCCATCTCCTATCCAGAGTGCCCCTAAGCTTGCCCTTCATTTTCCTTTCTTTTTCACAACTGAAATCCTAGGCTTCACAAGGATCTCAAACATCTGGAAGGCATTTGAATCTTTTTTTACGAGGTGGGAGGATCTTGTGAATCTGTTCAGACACAAGAACAGAAGAAGACAGTCTCAGAGAGACGTGAAGTAAGACACAGCACAGCATGAAGGAGGGGCAAACCGGTGAGGTCAGGGAAAGGGCAGCTGGAGGGCTCCTGGGCTCTTCCAGAAGGGGGCACTGCTCTCCAGGGTCCAAGGGTTGCTGCTCTGTTTGGTGAGGGGGAGTGGGGTCAGCAGGTCTAAGTGCCTACGGCTGGCCTGGCCCCATAGATGTCTAGGCCCTTTCTCAGGCACAGCCTTGGAGCCCCTAGGAAAACACTGACCAATAAATTAGGTTGAAAAATATATAGGAGGCAGGGAATATCAACCTGGAGTATTTGTCAATGGCGTGGGTGTTCTGGAAGATGCGCAGACCCATCTGGCCCTTCAGAAGCCCTTTCTTCCTGGAGGTGTTGGATTCATTGCTCAGGGCCAGGTGAACCACTATTTTGTCTTGCTGGTCTTCTTCTGTCAGAGTATGGCTTCTCGGGTACCCGGCCAGGCTGTTGGCCTCAGACTCACTGTAGCTTCCATCCAGCATCATGGTTCTTGAGTGAAGCATTCCACACATGCATGGGAACTGCAGGCAGCAAACACAAGAAGAGGTGCCAGGCATGTTTGGGCCTTGTCAGAGGGCCAGAAGAGGTGGCCTGGGTCGAGAGCAAAGCCCTATGGCTACTCAGAACCACAGAAAGGCAGAACTAGAAGGATCCCCAGAGATCATTTAGCCCAATGATTCTCTACCCTGGATGCCTATTAGAGTCACCCGGGAAGCCCTTTAAACTGACCAAGCCCACACTCCAGTCCAGATTAATTTAAAGCCCCCAGGCGATTCTGCTATGTAGTCAGCATCTAGAACCGTGATTTAGTTCTAAAGGCCCTCAAATACAGAGGCAAAAACTAAGGACCAGAGAGGATACACGGTTCTTCTGAGATAACACAGCTGGCGTCAGAGTCGGGGCTTTAAATCCACGCATTCTGGTTCTAGCTGTGGGACTCCACCACTTTACACGTGAATCAAAAATGGATTAGGTAGGAGAGTGCCCTTGTTCTAAAGAGTTATGCATAAAGTTAAAGGGTTATGACGCCTGCAGTGTATTTTTAAATGGTTCGTCTGCATCAACAAAACTACAGTCTTCTTGCTTCTAGTCTTTGTCCAGACTTTCTGATATCTGAGACCCTTTGTGGCAAAAGCTACAACCTATTCTGAAATGGATCCTTCTCCTTTTATGTAAACATCTCCCTTGTCTACATGCAACACCTTCCACCCCATTCTCGTCCCACCAGAAGCATGAGCTCAGACAAGGACCTTCTCCCGGAGCTTCCGTTCCTTCCGCTCCTGCACTGTCGTCAGGTAGTTGACGGCCGCGTACTCCAGCACCGAGAGGAACACGAACACAAAGCTGACCCAGAGGTAGATGTCCACGGCCTTGATGTAGGAGACGCGGGGCATGGAGGCGTTCACGCCCGTGATGATGGTGGACATGGTCAGCACCGTGGTGATACCTGCAACATCCAGCTTTAGTTCAGCTTCTCACAAGGGTACAGAGCTGCCCCACACATCACTAAGTCACCTTTTTACATTCTCCATCTCTTAAACCTAACGAGAAATTCCCCAGGCAAGTTTCTACTTCATAGAGGTGCAAGGATCAGCTGCATAAGCAGCCAGCCGGTTCCCGGCTTCCTCGCTGCTTGTGTCCTTTCACTTTAAGGGCCTCGGGACACTGGCTTCCTGTGATGTGGCTGAGAAGGTCAGCACTGCTTCAGAAAGAATCAGTTCAGATGTGGAATTTAAAACAGTACTAACGGACACCTTTAAGGAAAACTTCCCAAACCTCAAGAAATGCACACGTGCTTCCTCATCTAAGCCACATCGAGACTGGAAATTCCTGGAAGCCTGTTGTGCCGGGTTTTTTTTTCACCACGTCTTGCTAGTCAAACCCTCACATTTCTCAGGGCCCAGTCTGATTTTGTCCAGATTAACAGTTAGTCAAATATAAACATTCAATCCAGAATTCAGGGTCTGTGAAGGACTAAAACCATAGTTCCAGGGAGTGCACCTCTCTCCTTCCCAGATATCACATAATATGGCCCCTGCCCCCAAACTCTCAGTCTGTCTACATAAAGTTTTTGTATTTAAAGAATAAGTTTTTAGCATTTGTAGAATCATCATATTCATCAAAGTCCAGAGCTCCAATACTACCAGTGGTGGAAGTCTATACCCCAAATAGGCTTTATCTTTCTGGCATGATTCAAGAAGAGCTGATGTCATTTTAACTCCTTGTTGTTTTCACAATGTAGCCTAGGAAACTGAAGATAGCATGGGAAAGGTGAAGACAAGAAGCAGGAGGAAAAATTGCTCCTTTTGACTATGATGGCCCATCAGTTAAGAATTCTGAATAATGTTCTTACTTTTTCTTTACGTAGTTATCGGTTGAATAACCACTCTACCACACCTCATTAAATGCTTTTACCCAGTGAAACTCTGGCAGGCACAGCTCTGCGGTCGATCCAGAAGGACACCCAGGACAACATGACCATCAGGGTGGCGGGGAAATAGGTTTGGAGCAAGAAGAAGAAGATGTGGCGACGCAACGTGAAGTTAATGTACAGACGGTTGTACCAGCCTGGGGGACACAGGAAGAAGCCAGTGAGGTCCAGTTCGAGAGGCACAAACCAGCCCTTTCCCCAGGAGCCCTCCTTTCCCTGACGTTTCTCTCATCTTCAGCAGGAAGTGAAACATGACTACCTGGCTTGTTTGTTCTTTGCAAACCACAACCACATTTCCTGAGAGACTCACTGGTCAGGAGCATAAGAAGTTGGACTGGTTCTATTTCGTCGAAGCCAATACTGCTGAGGCAGAAGTCAGCCAACCTGGTCTCTTATCACTGTTCCCTTTATCATGGGATTGGTCAACTCAGTCAATCACTGCATTCATCACAAGAAGAAATAGGCCATTGATGTGACTCTGAAGTCTGACATCAGTTCTACCCCTGACCCACCATTCGCCTTGGAAGTTACTTCATTCACTTCATGCAAGTCATTTACCATCTGTTCATTCCTCAGGAAAAAATGAGGAAATAGATATCATTTCATTTTGGCAACTTGAGAATCACTGATTAGTGGTTGTAAAAAGGATTAAAATTGTAAGGTTTCAAATGATCCACAAGATCATTACCCAACCACTGAGACCAAAGATGGTGTCAAGGACAGTGTGAAAGTGTAAAGTGGACTGAAGCTGTGTGCACACCCCACCCCACTCCCATCTCAGCCCAGGCTTGTCAGAAAGTGTTAGAACTCAGAGATGGTTCCACTCTGTGTCTCAAAGTGTGGGGTACATACATGACATACAAGATGATTATAGAGGTGGGTTCTTTTTGGTTTATGTTCATTATATTTATTATTAAAGTCATCTTTTATTTATGGCAAATGACATAAATAACAGTGATATAAAATTCCTTTTCAAAATAAATTACAAGAGGGGAGCTGACTTAAAGAAAAAAATTAAGTTGACACCAGCATAGGTAGTATGTAACTAAGACAAAATTCACAATGATGTTATGTAAATAATTGCAACCCAAATTGAATCTAACTCTTTTATTTGGGACATTCCCAGAGGCTTGTTTAAGATATCAGCTTGAATCAGACTGAACTTGGGTCAGAGCTCGGGTCAGTCCAGAGCCCCTCTTACACGACGTCTTCTCAATATAGTAGTGGCCTCGATCTTGGTTCTTTCTCTCAAAAATTTTCAAGGAATTGCATGGAGGTCCCACAGGGTGGAAGTGCTCAAGATATAGAACAGTGTATATCTAAATGCTAAAATGTCCATCTGTGGAAGCAGTGAGTGCTTTGTGTTTTGGAAAAGAGAGACCTGAATAACCATTGTCTGGAATGATTATGGAAGACCTCGTGGAGGAGATGAGCATAAGGTGGACAAGTGGACAGAAAGAGGAGAGGCTCAGTGATGGCGGTGAGTGATGCAGGCTGAGGACAGTGACTTTCAACCTGGCTGCACCCAATGAACCCTTAGGAGCTTTACTACTCTCCAAAGCCCTATCCCAGAGAGATTCTGATTTCGTTGGTCTGGGATGGGGCCCTAGGCATTGGTATGTTTTAAAAGTCCCCCAGGTTCACAGCAGCACTATTCACAACAGCCAAAAGGTAGAAACAACTCGATGTCCATTGATGCATGAATGGACAGATATAATCCATACAATGGAATGTTATTCAGCCTTAAAAAGGAATGGAATTCTTAAACATGCTTCAACATGGATGAATCTTGAAACCATTATGGTAAGTGAAATAGGCAGTCACAAAAAGGACAAATATACGACTTCACTGATACGAGGTATCTAGAATAGTAAAACTCATAGACACAAATAAAATAGAGGTTCCTGGGTTGGGGGGCAGTGAGAAACAAGGGGATATTAAGGGGTACAGAGTTTTTGTTTGGGACGATGAACAAGTTCTGGAAATGGATAATGGTGTTGCTTGCACAACATTGTGGATATACTTAATGCCATTGCACACTTAAAAATGGCTGAAATGTTAAATTTTATGTTATATGTATTTCACCACAATAAAAAAAAAAAAGTACTAGCCAATGACAACAAAAAGTTTCCCAGGTAATTCTAATGTGCTGCCCAAGCTAGGAAACCTTGACTTAGAACAGCGTTTCTCAAAGTGGTGTTCCTGGACCAGCAACAAGAACACCACTGGGAACTAGCTAGAAATGCAAACTCTCAGGGCCCACACGGACCTGCTGAAGAGAAACTGTGGAGGATGGGGCCTGGCAATCTGTGTACACCATCCCTGGAGGACTCGTTAAAACACAGATTGCTGGGCTCCATCTTCAGAGTTTCCAGGTGATGCTGATGCTGCTGGTCTGAGCACCATACTTTGAGAAACACATTGATTAAAAGCAATGATCTTTGAACTTTGACATGCATAAAAATCATGTGTTAAACATTCTGATTCCTGGGCTCCACCACCTGAAATTCTGATTCAGTAGCTGCAATGGGGCCCAGAATTCTCCTTTTTAAATACACTCCTCTTGTGGTTCAGAGCCAGGTGGACCTCAGGCTGCACCGGAGAAATGTTGCTGAGGGGACAAAGGCCACCTGGCTGGAGTGGAAAATTAGTACTGAGTCAGGTAAGGAAAGAGTTGGGTCAATAGGGAAAGGCTGGAATATTAGAATGGGTTCAGACAAGCCTGACATGTGGTTGCTGCATATGTTCATGGGCTGTTTGAATGAGGCAGGAGCATTTAATGCAGTGGATAGATAAAAAATGACTTTCAAATAGGACAGAAACTACGAATCATTTATTCATACCACAGCCTTTGTCCAATCTCATCAGCCTAAGTTGGCATCCATGAAGCAAATCACATTATTCCTTAGGTTTGCACAGGGTCTTTCTGGAAAGGCTGAGCTGCTTTTATTCCGTGAAGGACTAGTTCATTATCCTTTCCTTCTGTCTAAGAAAATCAGGGAGAGTTGCCTTGGAAACACAAGGAGAGAACCAGGAGCTTTGAAAATATACACTCTATGTTCCAAACAGAACACTCCTGGGTGAGATCTCAGCCCCTGTGGGGTGGGATGATAAACCTGTTTGTTGGTACATAGTAAATAACAGGAGCAGAAGATGCATTTTAACCTGGAGTCTCAAAAAGCTCGAGTGGGGCACAAAACAAATAAACAAACAGAAAACAAGCATGCCGTTCCAACACAGGAAGCATTTAAGAGGAGTTCACATAGTGACTAAAGCAGATTGCCTGGCCGTTAAGCAGCTGTGCAACTTTAATAAACAACGTAACTCCTCTTTGCCTCAGTTTTCTCATCAGTCAGCTGAGAATAATAACATCTACACAAGGTTTGTTGGGTAGAAATTAGTTACTTTATATAAAGTACTCAAAACAGTGGCACATAATAAGTTATATAAGAAACTCTTAGTAGTAGTTTTAGAAAGAGAGTTGACTTGAACTTGTCAAGAATAGATGAAAAAAGGAAACTGTGTGGCAATACCTATCAGAGTGAAAGAGAAGAGAGGGATGAGGACGAGCACTGTGGGCATAAAGTGAAACAGGCTTGAGCTGTCCCAACACCAACACAGCCTTACCCGGGCTCACTCTTATCCATCCAGTGTTCGATGTTGTGGACAGAGGGGTGTGGATGGGGGCAGGCGGACAGGGAGATGGTGCCCATCCAGGGGCAAACAGTAGCACAAAAGCTTCCCAGGCTTCTCAGACCTGGGACAAAAGGTAATGAAGTAAGAATCCCTCTAGGTCCCATTGCTACTGCAGAGCTGTCATGGGTTGAATTGTGTCCCCAAGAAAGATATGTTAATATCCTGACTCTCAATCTTATGCATGTGAACTTATTTTGAAACAGGGTTTTTGCACATGTAATCAAGGTGAGATGAGGTCATCTTGGATAAGGATGGGCCATAATCCAATGACTGATGTCCTTAGAATAGAGAAATTTGGACATAGACACAAAGAGACACCACCATGTGAAGACGCAGAGACACAGGGAGAATGCCATGTGACAATGGAGACAGAAATTGCAGTGATGCAGCAACCAACAAAAGCTAGCAAAAGGCCGGGGAAGATTCCTCCCAGGATCCTTCAGAAGGAGCATGGCCCTCAGACTTCCAGCCTCCAGAACCGTGCGCAAATAAATTTGTTGTTTCAAGCCCCCAGCTTGTGGTACTTTGTTATGTATGACAGTCCTAAAAGATTAAGACAAAAGCTAATAGTGAGATTAGAGAAGAGCAGATAAATGGATCCTCTCCAAACTTAAGACATGACCCAGGGTCCAAGATGAGGTCACACAAGCATTAAAAATGAATGTATAGATCTAAATATAGGTAATAAATACATTGGCAAGCTATCCAATCCATATTGCTAAAGCAAACGAATCAAGTTACAGGAAAACATGTAAAATATGACCTACTTTTGTAAAATTACATAATTAAAACAAGACGTCTACAGAGCTATTTGCTAAATTGTTAGGAATGATTACCTCTGGCTGTGGGATTTCAGAGGGCAGCAACTTTTTCACTCTCCTCTTTTAAGTGATGTTTCTGTTTTGGAGGACTATAAATTATTTTGATAAGGAGAATGTGTTTTCATTGGGAGGGAAAAGGTTAAGGCTGAAGAAGAATTCTAGTGTGTTTCCTTCCACATTTGAATCAAACCATGGCAAAAGTTAGCTACCGGTGCTGCTGTAGAAGGCCAGTCTGGAAGTGGTGTGAAATTTCTGAATCAGAAACTGAGACAGGGAGATCTTTTCATCTGTTTTCAGGGATTCGTCCCCATTCTTCCAATACAGCATCAGATCTTCGTCTGTATATGCATCTTTGGGGAGAGGAAAATAAGTTAATTTGAATCCTTTGCTTCCGATGCAGTTTGACAACAGAGAAATACTTCACCGGCCCGGGAGGAAACAGGTCTTAACCCTGGCAGGCAGTACTCAGTCTCATGGTTACTAAAATGACACAAGGTCAGAGAGGGAATAAGGCAATGATCTGTCATTAGGAATACTGATACTTACAGCTTTCCAGCTCCAAAGAACAGGTCTGGGAGTCCAGGGGAAAGTGGCTGAAGTCCATGTTGCACATGGCGGTGACTGTAATCCTAGACAATCCAAACATGCATGTTGGCTTGTACAGAGAGTTACTGCTCAGAATAAGGAGAACATACATGTAATCAAGAGCCTCTGCCTCCCCAAGTCTACTTCGGAAGTCTGGAAAACCAGGCATCTAAGTTACAGCACCTTAACTTTTAGAGATTTGTCTTCTGTAGAAGCATCAATGATTGGTGCCCTGCCTGGATCCCAGCTACTGAGGGTGTTGGCTGCTAATGGCTCACATCTGCACCTGTCCCTGGCTCTTATCATCAGTCTCATCCAGCCTCCCCCAGGGACACCTGGGTGGTTATGCCCCCTTCACGTCCCCACCCAAGACAATCAGCATCTAATTCTAATAAACTTTACAAGCAAGCCAGGAAGATGTAAATGAGATTGTATAATTATTCAAGTTAGCCCAGAAGCCAATATATAACAGCACTCAATAAACAGTAGCTATTGTTATTTTTTAAAAAATCTTTATTACCAGGAAACCAGTGTTATAGGCTCTCAGGGGTGAAAGGTACAGAGAAGGTTATTATCGCCCGCAATTCATTCAGGCTCAACTAGTCTCCTAACCCAGGCTTAAGATCCCCGATGACAGAGAAGTCATGAGCTGCTAGCCGTTTCATCTTAGAAAGTTCTAACTGGCATGAGAAGGCTCATACCATCCCATGCAGTCCGCAGACCCAACCACAGTGACAAACTCATCGGGGCCAAAGAGACTAACCACACATATTAAAATGGCATTGAACAAAGAGACCATGACCCCATGGGCAGTTACCTCATGCTGTACAGCACGTGCCCATCCGGGAACACCCTCAGCATGATGTTGTCAGTGGTGGTGTCATGGGTGAATGACCTTTTGGAGTGAACAAAGAAGACATCAGGGACCCAGATCTTCTTTACCAGTCGGCCATCAAAGGTCATGCTCTTGTTGCTGGCACTGGGGAAGGCTAGCCTCTCGTCCTTCCAATAATGCCGCAGGTACAAGGTCATGGTAAAGTCCTGCGGGAGTGAAATAAGACCAGACAGAAATGGCTTTGAAAGCTTCCTTCCTTAAAATCGACTCCTCATCTACCACTGTAACAGACTCCTCAGGCTCAGACTTCAGAGTCAAAGGCACAGGAAAGAGAATGGCTTATTTCTGTGTATCATGAGGTTGGAGCCAGGAGACTGAGCAACCTAGCCTTCCAGCTTTGCAGATTAATACTGCAGCTATGATCCTGACGGCCTGGCCTGGGGGCTAGCAGGGTGAGATCTCCCCAGAGCCCTGTTCTCTCTCACCTAGACCTTAGCACACATGGCTTCTTACTGGCTAACGTCCAATTCCAGCTTAGTGGACGCTTCTAGAAACTAGACAGTCAAGTGTCCCATTTAGGAGGGTTTTTCTATCATTGGATTTATAAGATCTTTGAATATAGAATTGTGTCCTGCTCACCACTGAATCCCAAGGCTCTAGTTTAGTGCTAGCCAAGGCACCCAGTGGGCACTTAATAAATATTTTCAGGATGGAAAAATCAGGGGCATGGTCAGATGAGGGGATGGGAAGCTGTATACCTACTATAATTTCAGCCTGAAAGCTTATTCTGTTAAAAAGTGTCTCTCACCTGCATAGTTGATGACTTAAACCCAGAGTTTGGCCCTAATGCGATAGCCAGAACTAAGACACAAGTGCAAAGGAGTAAATAAGAGCCCATAGATCCTCCTCTGGGAGTAAGTGGAGGAAGGGTGGAAAGATGCATGGTAGTGGTGGGTTCAGAGGGCAGTGCCCATTTCTGCTCCGCCACCACACCCACACCCCCTCCTGACTGTCCTGCAGGGGCTCCCCCATGAGGGAAGCACCTCCCAACCTGCCAACCTCTCCACTCCCACTCTATTTGTAAACTTCCTGTTTCTTCTGCCTCAAGGCCCTCCTCTATGCTTTTGTGCTGGCCCTCTCCTGGCGGTCTCCTTCTTCACCTTCATATCTCAGCTGAAAGAAGCCTTCTTCAAAGAGCTTTCCCTCACTATCTGATCTTGCTGGGCACTGCCAAGGAGAGTGTAGGGGAGCTATGCTCACTGAGGGCACTGGCGATCAAAGAACGGCAGAATTTCCATCTGAAAATGTCCACCTCCCACTCTCCTCCAAGTGTGGTTCATCAGACCACTCATATCACTTGAGGAGTATGTTCAAAGGATAAGGTGCTGGGCCTTACTCCCACAGACTCTAAATCAGGAAGTCTGAGGCAGCGCCCAGATATCTGCATTAAACCAACTCCCCAAGTTATTTTTACCCATAATGCTTGAGTACCCCTGCTCCAGACTTTACTGCCCTTGGGCCAACTTCCAAGGCCCAGCTTCATTCCCTCCAGCTCTGGCTCTGCCCACTCAGGCACAGCCTGCACCAATGCAGCCCTGCCAGCCAGGCTCTCCTAGAAACTTAGCCTCGAGATCCCACACTGTAGGCTGCCGCCAAGGGTTCTGCATACCATGTCCACTTCCGAGATGCTGTCCAGGCTCTCCACCTGCACGTCCACGCCCACTGGGATGGCAGGGCCTGCAGAAGGGCAAAGATAACTGGTTAAAGGCAGGTTCCCCTCCACCACTGGCCTGGGAGACCGCCCTTGTTGGGGTAGCTTGACTGAAGCAGGAGGGAGGCAGTGATTCAAATTCTGGGAGGGTTTTCTCGCTACTTCCTGATATGTTTGGTTCCTGAGCTTTCTTCATGAGGGCAATGCCTGTCTGCCTTATGTGCTTATCCTGGGCCAAGGCAATTTTTAATCTATGCCTGCTGCATGAATCAAAGAGCTGGGTTACTATTATGTAGTCTCAGGGTTCTCTGTAGGGTAGATGTATTAATATTGCACTAGTGTTTGAGTGGAGACGCTAGTCATTTGTCCTCCTGTGACATCTAAAAAGGACAGAATGAGAGACCAAGAATAAGGCCTAAGAACCTCTAATGTGGCGTTGGGACACCTGCAAGCCCAGGGCCGGATTCATTTAGTCATTCGAGTCCCACCTACTCAGTACCTAACAGATAGCTGGGGCCTTGCCCACTAGAAGTCTTTTACCTCGTGTGAGATGAGATCTTTTACGTGTACAGTTAGATCACAGTGAAAAACAACACCATATGGAATTTTGAAAACTTCAGCATATATCACATGAAACGTACGAGAATACATAGCACAGAAGGTCGGCACTCAATTTCATCTGGCCTGTGATGAGATTTCTAAAACTATGTTTATCTGTGGGTTCCTGTTCTATTTTTTGGTCTGAGTGATGGTCACATTAGTGGGTTCACTTTGTGTTAACTTAGTGGGCTTTATACTTACAATTTGTGTGCTTTTTTGGTATGTATGTTATGCTTCCACAAAATGTGTTTGTTTGTTTGTTTTTTAGATTTTAATATGTATTTTTTAAAAACCTAGAATGGGGGAAAAACAAAAATCTGTGTCTGTTAAACATCTTAATAAATGCTATTACACTCACAGGCAAGAAATGTTTCTGAGAGGGTTAAGTGGCAGCTGAGCCGGGCATCCCAGGTAGAAGGACTTGTCCAGAGGCCAGGCCCACTGCCCTGGGTCCTCTGAGCCCTAGCCAGGGAGTGCAGGATCCCAAAATCCTGATGCATAGTGATCTGAGTAGGGAGAACCTTAAGGTGGCAGGGGAAGTCTGGGTCTTAAAGAATGAGATGGACCGTAAGGGACCAAGACTTTGGCCATGGGCAGAGAGGGAAGATCAGAGATGCTAACATGAAATAAGAACCAGAAAGTTCAACCCTGTTTCCACCCAAATGCAAGTGTCCTCACAGAGGTGGCCCAGGGCATTTGATGGGCTCGCCGACTCCCCCTTAGGCTTGATAATACGTGCAATCTCACAATTAAAGATTTGTTTTTTGGGCTGATCCCAATTGAATAGAGGCATTTTATTTATTACTAGCAGGATTTAGTGGATATTTCCTATGTTCTTAAATATGAAAGCAAATGAGTATAATGTTTTATATTTTTATTTTTACTTTTTCACCTTAGAAAAATCAGAATGTAAACTGGTCTTTTTATTTTCCTGTGTTCCTCAACCGAGGGCTTAGGCCAGGGCCCGTCTGACAGCAGTATGGTATTCTCTTCTTATTCCAGGCTCCAGGGGTGCTTTAAATGTGCCAGAAGCCCCATGTTCCCTGTGGAGGGCTGAATAGTCTGCCTTTCTCTCCTGAGGGCCTTGCAACACAAGGGAGGGTTTGCCAATAGCCTGGCCAGGGCTCTCTCCCAATATCCAGATCCCTGCACCCCTGCACCAAGGCTGTGTGCTTCTAACATTGCCATCGGGGAAGTGGGGTTGGTTAATCTCCTCATCCTCCAGACCCTTTGTTAGTCTGAGATATTAAAACAGCCTAGAGTCCAAGCTTTTAACCCCTGGAGGCGCTGCTTCTTTGGAAGCCGGACTGCACTCCACCCACGCACCATGTGACCTGCCACATCCCATGTTTCAGGAGCCAAAGGGAAGAAACGATAAAGGTCTTTGAACCCACTCTCTGGTGGCCTGGTTTTCAGATAATGCTCACAGTGTTTGACCAGCAGCTGGTTTGGGCTAAGGACACTTTCCAGATAAAATATATCAGCTTGCTTGCTACCTGTTACTGTCTCTCTGATCTCAGGGCCTGCCTTGCTCTCCACAGCTCCAGCCGCCCTTCTAAGAAAAATTTGATAAAGCCTGTGAGGGTGGCATTAATGCTGGAGTGCAGACGAAGTTCTCAGGGAACCTGGGCTGTTGGAGGTAAGCATTCTGTGTGTTCAGGAGGCTCCAGAGCTGCATTCTGAAGGACTCGCTCCTCAAGCTAGAACAGAACCAATGGCCCTTCCCTCTTTGATCCAGAAGCATGGAGCGGACCTTTGCCTTTGACCTGTCCCACAGCCAAAGGCTAAGGCTCCCTGGATCTCCTGAACTCTGCATTTTGTGGTCCTACGCAAACTGGTTTGGGGAGAAATTCTTTCAAATTACTGGTCTTTTTACTTCTTCCATGAACAGTTTTATGTTTTGAGTGGGATAGAGATCTATCAGATATTAGAAAGAAAATAGTTAAACTAACGAGGCATCCATGCCTTGGCTCATTAACATAGCTGTGTGTTTTTCTGCTTTCAGAGAGGGATCTGGTGAGCCAAATAGGAGTCACTGGTGTAATTTCAGGCAGGATGGCCAGTGAGGGGACAAATTCAAGGCAGCATAAGAGAAATTCATGTTTAGCCAAGGGCTTTGCTTGGTTCCTAGCTTTTCTGCCATTATTTCTTCTCACGTGGTCCTGAAAAGAGCACATTAGGAATTTATCCATTGTTTGAAATTAAGACATATGTCATTTCTTCCCCACTGATGTTTTAAGAATGAATGTGAGATAGAATTTTCAGACAAACTAAAATTGAGAAAATTTTCCAAGAAGCATCCTGCCCTAAACAAAGGTATTTTTCAAGCAGAAGGAACGTGATCTCAGAAGGAAAGCTGAGTGTGCAAGAATGAATATAGTCCAATAAAAATGGTAAATATATGCATAGTTGTAAGTGAACATTGACTACATAAAATGCATTGTAGGGTTGAAAAATTAAATGAAAATATAAAACAAATACAACATTTAAGGAGGGAGGGATATAAATGGATTGAAAGTGTCCTGAGGTCATTGCTTTGTCAGGAGAATAATAAAAATTGCTAATTATCAAACCAGTGAGATAAGCCAAGGGATAAGCCATGTGGTTTTCTGTGAAACCACCAAAAAATTCTAAGAATATGATTTTCAAAACTAAAATAGGAAAGCCAAAATAGGAAAAACCAAAAATAATCCATCTAAAAGAAAGCAAGAAAGGAAAGAAAGAATATAGAATAAGTTGGATAATAAGGACAGGGTAGGATGACATATAAATTATAATATATAAATTATTCAATAAATGTAAATGAACTAAATGCTCCCGTTAACAAACAAATATTGTCTAACTTGATAATTCAGAAATGCTGAGAGTTTAAGCATATACTTTTCAACAGAAATGTTAGTGTAAATTAGTGTATTTTACTTAGCCCAGGCGGAAGTTCAGAGTGTCTGGCAGTGGGGCAGGGCTGGGCCCCAACTAGACAGGTCTGTTTTTGGATACTAAATTTAAGAAATTTGTTTGCTCTCCTAGACTTTAACAGCAATTGGAGTTCAGGTCACAGATAAGGCTCAGGAGGGAGACTGAGAGTCCTTATCAGCTTTAAGGGGCCAGCTGGTTGTGGGAGGGGCCGAGTGTCTGCAGGGAGGAAAAGGGGCCCAGGGACCTCAGAGAAGGAGCCAGGGAAGAGCTATCACAGAGACTGCAGGGGGAAGGAGTTTCAACAGAGGAGGGCGGCCATGTGAGAGAGGTCAGAGAGGCTGAGGCCCAAAGACTCCTCATCTCTACAAGTGCAATGGGGTAGGAGCGGGTGATAAGTAGTAAGTGTTGACAGCTGGTAGAGGAAGGAGAGTGGAAAAGTTCACAGCAAGGGGAAAATGGACACCAGGGCGCAAGACATTTTAAACTCTCACTTCTAGAAGGCTCATTAAAGGTCAGTCATCCAGTAGTTCTCAAACTTGAATGTGGATCAGCATCATTGCAGGGCTTGTGAAAACCCAGTTGCCGGGCCTTACCCCAGAGTCTCTGGTTAAAGAGGCCTGGGGTGGGGCCCCAGAATTACATCTCGAACAAGTACCCAACGATACTCAAAGAAGCATATGAGCCAATGTTTCCTACCTTCTCTCCTAAATTCATTCCTTAGACGTTTGAATTTATCATAGAAAGTGTTCCCTGTATTCTAGAAGCTGATATGGGGAAGGCACTGCAGGCCCAGCCAGTGCCCCAACCTGCCCCCGATCACTGGCCAGGTCTCGTTTCCTGGGCTTCCCTGACTCATTCAATCTCAACCCACCCAACAGTGACCTCTGGGTTTGCTACTCCAGGCCCACGCTCCACCCTCCTCCCCCCTGCTCTGTGCTGAGGAGCTGATTTGTATGGACAGCACTAACATTTGCAGGCCTACCCCCAGGCAAAAGTACAACTAGAGGTCTAAATGCTATATGTTTGAGCATCCAACAGTTATAAGAAACTGCAAAGTGACATACATCTTATCCTATTTCTTTGAAAAATACACCTTCATATAAACCCAAAACACCAAGTCCAAGTCCAGAACTCAGACTCCTCAGAGTTCTGAGCCGGCACATGGCAGGGTGGCGAGAATGGGTCCCTCTTCTTCTACCCACAGCAGCACCCTGCACAAAGAAGAGCCTCTTGTGCACATGGACACCCCCGCCCATGGATCTCTGCTCCATCCAACCCCCTTCTGACAGCCACCCTTCAGTCACCTCTCAGGACCAGATACGCATATATACACAGAGCAGTCTCCATGGGGAAGGGGCCTGTGTAGGAACTGGAAGTAGCTCAGGGCTATGTGGACAGGTAACTCTGGGTTCCTGAACCTAGGTGTAGCCTAGAAAGGAGACCCAAGGTGGGCACACTCGCTTGACTCACAGACCATACCCTGCGGGCAGGTATGTTGCCATGGCAGGGTCCCCTTTCCTGAACCCAAGGGTGCAGGCCCTTGCCCCCTGCTGTCTTGTTGGGCTCAGCCAACGAAGGTGCCAGTAGATGTCAGAAGGCAGGAGGAGAGTGAGAGGAACTGACTCTCTCCCAGAACACGCCCTGCAGAGTGACTGGCCGAGTCTCCTGTCTATTGGGGTGGCCCCTTTCCACAGCTCTAACTCTTTTCTAGATTCAGGTAAAATCTGGAAAAGATCACTCCTCCCACAATTCAGGCCTTCACTTGGTAGTGGTAGGTGGTCAGCCATTGTCCAGCATCCATTCTTAAAAGCTCCGGGATCCTGCACACAGGCGCAATGTGAACTTCCTAAAGCACACGCATCTCATCCTGTCATTTCTCAGCCTGAGCTGTGCTGCTGAGAATCCAAACAGAGCACGGCCCTCGTGGAGCTTCCCTGCCCTACAAGCCAGACTTCCCTCTCTATGTCCCCTCCCTATGTACACACACACACGTGTGCGTGCACACACACCCGACATAGTGCAGCCACACAGAGCCACTCACATTCCCTGATGCACCCTTATCTGTGAGCACCTTCTCCCTGGCTTGTCTTCCTTTCTCAGTCCCCTGGGCTCATGCACCATGCAGCTTTCTAGACTCATTGTGAGAATTACACCCCTGAACGAAGACTTCTCTTACCCCTATCTTGGGAGAACTGACCACTCCCCCCACCCCATAAGAAGAAGTGTCCTACATTGCTTCTGCAACACTTGATTGCACTTAATCCTTTATGTTTCCCCATAGACTGACTGTTAGCTCCTTGAGAACAATCTATTGTTTCAGGCAAAATAATTGAATGTAAAGGACTCCAACAGCATGAGCTTCCCAGGCTAGCGAGGCTGCTTGGCATTTCTCTTCACTGGCTCCTTAGAGCAGTTGTTTCCTGGAGCCCATGACCATACTTGGCTGTACCCATGACCAGATCCTGTTGTGCCCACCCCATGGTTCTTGGCCTGTTCTTCCCAGCAGCTCTCACGATTTGTTATATTTTTTTTAATTATTGGAGAGACATTGATTAACAAAATCAAATAAGTTTCGAGCGTATCATTACACAGTGAGTCATATATATGGCATTGTGTGTTCACCACTCAGAGCTAGATTTCCTTCTGTCACCAAATATTTGACCCCCTTTTACCCCTATCTTCCTCCTCCCCCCCTCCCCCACTTCCCTCCGGTAACCACTAATCATGTTTGTCATTTTATTGCTTTCAGTTTTATAATAGACTATTACTCAGCCATAAGAAAAGATGAAATACTGCCACTTGCAACAACACGAGTGGATCTTAAGATAATCATGCTAAGTGTAACGAGTCAGGCAGAAGTTGAAAAACCACTCATATGTGGGATATAAAATCGAAAGCAACAATTTTACATCTTGATTTAAGGGCTTTGCTAACACCTGTCTCCCTAACGAAAGGTGAAAACTCCAAGGACTGTGGCCTTCTTGCTCACCACTGAAGCCCAAGTGCCACAGACCTTGCTTGACACATAGCAGCTCATAAAAACACATATTTGTCTTAAGAACAATAGTATTTTGGTTGGAGAACCTACCTTACTTTGTTGCCACCATTCTTCCTGACTATCCTGACAAATTCCTTGGATATAATCAAAAGAATCCATAATGACTCCACATTGTCTCTTTACCTCCCGTGTATATGGTCTGAATTAAAAATCAGCATTGTGCTAGTGGAATTGTAAAATAGTACAGCTATTGTTGAAGAAAGTGTGGTAGTTCTTCAAAAAATTAAACATAGCCACAATGTAATATATATATGACTTACTGTTGAACTGTACACTTGAAACATTATATTTTATTATCAATGTCACCATAATAAACAAAAAATAATAATTAAAAAAAATTAAACATAGAACTACCTTACAATCCAGCAATTCTGCTTTTGAGTATATACCTAAAAGAATTGAAAGCAAGATCTCAGATATTTCTACATACACATTCATGGCAGCATTACTCACAATAGTCAAAAAGTGGAAACAATCCAAATGTCCATTGACAGAAGAATGGAAAACCAAAATGTGATGTAATCATACAATGGAATATTATTTGGCCTTAAAAAGGAAGGAAATCCTGTCATATGCTACAACCTGGATAAACCTTGAAGACATTATGATATGTAGATAAACCAGTCACAAAAGCTAATCAAAAACTGTATGATGCCACTTGTTTGGGAAACTGAAAGTAGTCAAATTCATGGAGACAGAAAGTAGAAGGGTGGATACCAGGACTGGGGGAAGAGGGAAGGGGGTATTGGGGGTCTATCGTTTACCGAATGCAGAGTTTCAGTTTAGGAAGGTGAAGAAGTTCTGGAGACGGATGGTGGTGACAGTTACATGACGCTGGGAAAGTGCTTAATGCCACTGAAGTGTACACTTAAATATGGTCGAGATGGCAAATCTTACGTTATATATATTTTACCACAATTTTTTAAAAATCAAATTTTAATATTTAAAAATCAGCATTGCACCATTTCTTCTAACAAATGGAGAAAAGCCCCGGGCCTCTGGAGGTTCCTCTAACAGGGACACACCACGGACCCAGGCAGCTGGGAGCTTAGACAAGGTATTTGTGTTCCGACTGATCCCTGGGATTATTAGGAAGCTGCTAGGTTTTTAATCTTTTCTCTTTCCACTCTGAAAAGGTCATCCAAGGGGTATCTAGTCTTAGACCAATTCCTCTTTATCAATTACTTTAAAATATCAATTCTTAAAAAAGTCCTTCTCAGAGAAAAAAAGTAGGAAGGGAAGACAGGGATGAGAAGACACACCCCACAACCACTAGGGGACGCCTCTGTTCACCTGGCCTGCTTGGTGCGCGTGGCTGCTAAGGGGAGAGAGGTGCAGGCTGGGCCCAGGGGCCTGGCGCAGGGCTGCCCCTGATGAAGGAGCTCCTTCCGTTACTTGCACAGAGTCACCTATGTGCCATCTGCCAGCCTCCTCCCTCAGAGACCCACTCACGCCCTGGCCAGTGCCCCCTGCCCAGGAATGAGGTGCTAGATAGAATGGGGACCCTCAGGAGCACCCACAGGGAAGGCTTCTTGGCTCTAAACCACCTCCAGATGCTCCCAGGGATTACAGGTTATCACAATCATTGGAACCACAGGCAGCGGGAAGCCCCTCCTGCGATGGCCCAGTCCCGCCTGCTTGGCCAGCACTGCTGGAGTCACAAACCTCCTTCACGGGCTTATGGGGGCGTGGAGCCATAGCACTTCACTGTGTGCTCCCCTTCCTCTCTTTTAGACAAGTGACATCTGGACACCCGAGAAATGCCTGCAGGGGATCAAAGGTGCCCAGAGGCCCAACTGCCCTAAGGGAGGGTGTTGGAAGGGAGGAGGAGGGGCCCCTACTCTGCTTTGGTCACTGAGATCTTGACAGCTGATGTGTAAGAAACTCAGGTCTTACCACACACCTGCTAGGGTGACACTTCTTCCCCTGCAGCCTCCCCCAAAGGCAGGGTCTTTCCCAGCCTCAGAAGCTTACTCAGGTAGGGCAGGGGACTGACTATTCTGACCCTCGACGCTCTCGGAGAGCCTGCCCACTACTGGGCCCAGCCATTGCAGGGACCAGGGCACAGAAAGTCCAATTTGCTCCTTAAACATGGCTTGAGGAAAGAGCACCCTGACAGGCTGCAGCCTACTGAATGATTCCACTCATAGCCGGGTTTTCTGGGAACATGGCAGGACTTCACCAGCTGTTGAGGAGGGGGCGTTTTTATGAGGCTTTCAGTTTTGCAGCTGACTTCACAGAAGAAACCCAGTTTCTGCCCCCCAGTTGTCCTGTGGCCATCACTTGAACCCCTGCACCTCCAGTTCTTCTTCTGTAAACCCAGGGTATTGACCAGGTGACTGCTCAGGCTCCTGCCAACAACAACAGCTTCCAGTAGAAAGTTACAACACATAGTTCAGAGTATCGCCCACACCCCACACACACACCTGCCCCACAAAGCCGCGCATTAGGTCAGGGCCACGATATGACTTTTGAGGGCTCTAGGCATTTTTGCTTTCATGAGCCCCTTCTTCCATTAAAAAAAATATATTTTAAAACATTTTATAACTGTATTGGGATAAAGATGCATATATTAATATTATATATTTAAAACATTTTCTTCTATCTAAAATTTCATTTTTTCCTTCTGATTTTAAAAGAAATTAAAACATTTTGGGGGGGGGCCCTAAGAGTATCACTTGTGAACCCTGGATGCTATGCCTATTCTGCTTAATGGATGTGTTAGCCCCGCACTGAGGGACATACGGGTAGAGGGAACGAGAAAGAGACCCAAATTGGAGGAAGAGTCTAACCGCAGCAGCAGTGTGACCTGAGTCAGTCACTCCACCTCTCTGTGCTTCGGTGCCCCCACCTGGGTATAATAATAGTATCTACCTCACAGAGTAGTTGTAAGGACCAAAATAAGATCATGTATGTAAGTACCTTGATTAGACTGGTTTCTGGCACAGAGGAATCTCTATGAAAGTGCCCGTTGTCATGAAAGCTACTGTTTATTGTTGTTCTAGCTACTTAGCTGAACTTCTGTATCTTAACTGACACCCTACAAGAAAGGCAAGGTGAGCTTCCTGTTTGCACAAATGTCCGACTTGGACTTTATGGAGCAAATACAGCTATTTGAGAACTGCTTTTTAAGGAAACCTTTATTTTTACAAAATTCCTTGATGATATTATTCATAGTGAGCCTCCAGGGAACCAGAACTCCCAGAGAGGGGGTGGCCTCCTGATCTGAACCAGCAGTGATGAACGAAGTACCTGGGCAGGAAGAAGAGGCAAGAGCTGCGACCTGCTGCCTACTTTTATCCTCCTGCTCAGCAGGTGTCAGAGCTCAGGAAATGGAGTGGAAGGCTTTGAGGCCTTTTAAAATACAGAGGCCTCTGGGATAATTTAATGTCTTAATTCTTTAACAGACAAGACACACAGAAGAAGGCCTGACAGGTTTTTCTAAGGGGATGTAAATGAGTATGTGCCAGGGGCTTTGCATGCGTTATCTCATTTAATCCCCAAAACGACCCCAGATGTAGGGGTCACTATCCCCATTTTACAAACCACCAAACAGAGGCCACTAACTTGCCTACTCTTTCCTGCCTCCCCAGGAGAATGTTGGGACCTAAGGAAAGATCAAGAGCGAAAATAAAGGGAAACGGAAGCCAGCCTTTTTGGGTCCGTCCTGACCAGGGTCCATCAGCTAAAATACTCCAGGCTTCAGTCTCCCCACATGCATGAGGCGGGAATTGGCCTCATACCTCAGGCATGTTTCTGCTCTCACCCAACTCCCTGCATGGTTGGGCAGAGCAGGTGGCTGACTCTTTCACTAGCCTTCCCATGGCATTTCTCCAGTTCCTGGAAGGGAAAGCCACCAACTGCGCCACCCCTCCCTGACCCCAAGGATAGAGAAGCTCCTTTGGGAACAAGTCTACAAGTGGACTTCGTAAGGGGCTTTTGCAAAATGGTTGTTGCTGCATTGGAAAGCAGGCGGCCCCTCAAAACCTGGCGAGGCATGGGGTGGCTGAGTGGGAAAGCCATTTTGTGTCCAGACTCTCCCTGCTGGCTCATACTTTTTTCCAGGAGAGGAATGTTGGCAGCAGTAGGGCATGTCCTTTCTGAATATAAACAGCTTAGTCACCATCAGCTCCTCTTCATTCAAGACCCCTTTCTACTCACTTCTTTCCAGCTCTTTTCTCCTTGAAAAAATTAGTGACTATGGGAGTGAGTTGGGCTTATCCAATTGTGAGTGAGAAAATCAGGGCCCCCAAGAAGGTATGTGCCTGAGAGAAATGAACAAAACAGCAGCAGGCAGCCTTGGGGACAAGGCCCCACCAAACCAAGGGGAAGAAGCAGTCCTACCTCCAAAGGCAGGCCTCATGGTGAAATCGTGATCCTCCACTCTGAGAAGAGGCTGAGGCTTTCCTTTCCGGATTTTGGTCACATCAAGGTTCTTCTTATATAGGTGACTGCAAAGACAAGCAAGATATTTTTCTATTGGCCCCCAAGGCATTGAGTGAGATTATCTGGGGAGATTACTTCTTGTAAGAAGACAGGTTAGGCACCTTTTCTCCATCAGACATCAGACTGAGGGACACACTTCCCCCATCCCCTCTCCCCTCAGGCCCTCACAGGCAGACCAGAGAACCAGAACCTTCCAGAGCCTTCCTAATGCAAATACCTCCCAGGCAGGACACCATTCTACCTTGACAAGCTCTGAACTGTCAAAAGTTATGATCCGATGACAGTTGCTGGGTTGAACGGCAGAGGATTAAAATGTGCAGTTTTTTTTCTTTTTGAACATTACTTTTATGTTATTATAACATTGGTTTTGTGACAAATACAACTATAAGACAAACATAAAGTTTTAAAGTGCTAGTCAGACCTGATGCTCCTTCTATCAGTCCAATTGGGGCTGTCTGCAGAATTCACCCTGGTGTAGAGAGCTTCAACCCCCAGGAGAACAAACAATTCACAGCCAGCAGGGATCAAGGCCAAGTTGGGGACAAAGTTACTCCAGCCACCCACATGGAAGCTGGAGCTCGAGGACCCTAGTTCATTCTCTTTTCTCTAACCCAGATGACAAAGGAGCGATTCTCTCTCCTCTCCACTCACACTCATTATTTCCAGATCATTTTTTTCCCCCTCACCACAACCACATGTAATTCTAAAGCTGTAAAATCCAAAAATTCTAAACCAATATTCTACTGACAGGATTATCACTTAACAAAAAAAAAAAAAAGAGGAGAGGGTGAAAGATAGGGAGAGAGAGAAGGAGGAGGGAGGGAGGAAGAAAAAGAAAAGGGAGAGAAAGAAAGAAAGGAAAACAAGAGAACGAAAGCAAGAGAGCGAAAGAAGGAAAGAAGAAGGAAGGAAGGAAGGAAGGAAGGAAGGAAGGAAGGAAGGAAGGAAGGAAGGAAGGAAGGAAGGAAGGCCGGCCAGGTCATTTGGACATTTGGCTCTGACAGGATGCGAGATCCAATTCTTGACAGAAAAAAGTAAATAAACTTATAAGAAGTCAGTGTTACTATAATTTTTGTGATGTGTAGGTGTATGCTATTTAGGTTTTCAGAGGTAAACAAAGATTTTTTCTTGAGTGTTTGTTAATCATTTATATGCCTCTATTTTATTCCCAGTGTTCTTGTTACATTTTATTTATTTATTTTTTAAAGAGCACCAAGCATATTTCCTGTTTAAACTCTGTCAGAGAGAAGTAACAGGTTTTCCTCTCTCGAGGTCCTGTTCTCTGAGACGTCTTCCTATGAAATCCTTCTTAACTTTCATTCTCTACCAGCTCGGCCAAGATGGTGTAATTTGATGGGAGGTCTAAATCTATGCTGATCAATAAAGTAGCCATTAGCCACATGTGGCTATTTAAGTTAATTAAAATGAAATAAAATTAATATTTAGTTCTTAAGTTACACTAGCCATACTTACATGCTCATTAGCCACATATTTCTGATGGCTACTATGCTCAACAGTGCGGATATATAAACATTTCCACAACTGCAAAAAGTTTTATTATTCAGTGCTGGTCTAAAAGTTGGCCTGTGCCCTCACCCTCCTCCCACCCAAGAAGGAGATTTCCCTATAAGCAGGGGCTTCCGACCTCGTAGCCCTACTCTTAGAGCCACTTGGCCTGGCTCCAGACCTCCCCATCATTCCCCCACTTCCAGTGAGGCCTCTGCCACCGACTGTTTCTCTCCAGTCATTTCCTCCCATCATCCTCAGGGACGTCAATATAAATACGGTCAGTCGTCCCATACTCTAGTTACACAATTCCTTGATTCCAATTCATTTGCTAAACACATTTCTATGAGGCACATACTCCGTCCAGACACTGTTCAACTCATGGGGACAACAAACATTCATTGCCTTCACAGGGCTGATAACTTCGTGGGGGAGATAGACAGTAAACAAGTAGGCAGTTAAATAATATAACTCCAGGAAGTGCTGAACACCATAAAATATAATAAAGCAGAGTGAGGAATAAGAGAGAGATGGGTTGGGATGGAGGGTGGTCAGGGAAGCCTTCTGAGACCTGGAGTTGAGAGAGAGCGCACAGCAAAAAAAAAAAAGCTGAAGAAAGTGCATTCTGAGAGAGGGAATTTAGCATGTATAAATGTTCTGACGTGAGTTTGGCTTGTGAGGAACAGTAAGAAACCAGTAGGCTAGAGAACAGCAAAGAGAAGGAATGAAATAAGAAAGGAGGTGGGAGACGAGGTCAGGGACCAGCTTATGAGACCCTCGTGGGTATGAGCCTGAGTGGGAAGATGGATGGAAATTCTGAGCAAGGGAGTCAAAAGGTCTGGTTTAGGAACTGATGAGATCACTTGACTAATGTGTAGAGGAAACGAGGAGGGCAGTGTAGAAACGGGAGATCATTGGGAAACTTGCTGAGGGAGAACATGGTGCCTGGATTAGGGCAGTGGTTTGGGGTCACGGTAGAGGGAGTGGGATAGAGAAATGTGGCCAGATCTGAGGGAGGCAGAGCTTCCACTCTCACCCGCCTCTTCCTCTTCCTGCTGATAGATTAGGTATGGGATAAGAGGGGAAGAGAGGACCCAGGTCTAGGATTTGACAGCTGGGTGAATGGTGGGGACATTTCCTGAGATGGTAAAAACTGAGGCAGTGACATATTTTGGGGGAAGGGGTTGCATCTAATTGGTGTGAGCCGTTTTGATTTCCAGATGCCTGTGAGACATCCAGGGAGAAGGCGAAAATAGGTTGGGGGCAGCTAGGAAGGCAGTAGCAGAAGCAGTGTTTTCACCTCCCTCAGGCTGCAGGGACCTGAGCCACGGCCCTGAGGGCCGGCTTCTCCAAACAGGGAGGACCAGCTTCTGCTTGAACCTTGTCTTTCAGGACAGGGCACTCGTTCCCTCCCGCCTCTCTGACAGTTCCTTCTCCATCTCCACTGTAGCCTGTTCCACTCTGTAAATGCCAGGTCCGCAGGGCCCTGCCCCCGCCACCTTCTCTCCTCTCTCCTTGCACTCTCTTTGGCAGGCTGATCTATGTTGGTAGCTTCGATTGTGATTAACATGCTGACGATTGCTAAATCTATATGCCCCCTGCTCCAGACCGGTATATTCGACTGTCTGATTATCCCCACTTGAGTATCCTATAAGTATTTAAACTGAACACATTCATACTGAGTTTGAGGTGAATTCACTCAAGGAGAAGTGGGCATTAGACTGAAATGGGGGAAGGGAAGAAAGGGTGCAGAGCTTCGACCCCCAGGAGAACAAAAATTCACAGACAGCTGGGCGAATGGTGTGGCTGAAATGAACAAAATGAGGCTGCAGAGGTAAGCAGGGACCAGACCAACAGAGCCTTAAAGATCGAGTTAAAATGTTTGTCTTTATCCAAAGGCAAAGGGAAAACACTGAAGGCTGTTGAGCAACTAGAAGAAAAAGCCATGATCGGATGTGCTTTTAGACAAGCCCATAGTAGTAACGTATCCAAGGAGAGTCCAGTGTGACTTCTTCCTCCCCTTTAGCTGACATACGGGACCAAAGTCCACTTCCCTTGAAGCATATATGGTCACAGTCCGGGAGCTCCCAAGGAGCTTCCACTCTCACCCATCTCTTCTTCGACAGGCCCCAGGTTCCCAACACAGTGACCACATGAGGGGCCAAGTTCAGACGCCCCAGTAAAGCACCCTGGAGACGAGGAAGAGCTCAGCCTCAAGGCTTAGCAGATCACGGACATTAAATTTTGAGGGCAGCAGCTCGCTGCCCCTCTGTCTCTCAGGCAGCAAATCCCTCCCAGTCTGCAGAGTCCCCACATCCATTTAGAGGGAAGGATTAGGGAGCAGAAGTCCTGGAGTGCCAGCACCCCAGCAAAAGTGAGGTCGGAAATCCCAGTGCCTCCGTTCAATAATTATTTTATATTCTTTGAATAGGTATACTCTTCTTTTTCACCCACTTTAACACCTCGTGGAATGAAATTCAAGAAATTCTCCTCACCCCTAAGGGTTGGATTCCATCACGCAGTTGTCTGGGAATGAAGCGCGGTCTTCTGAGTGAGGAGTGACAGAGTTGTGACGGCTCAGGGTGCCAACTGGGATCCTCAAGGATCCCCGAGGGACTTGGGCAGTACCCCAGCAACTTTCTAGGGAATAGACAGTTACAGACATTGCTTTGTCTCCAGGCTGACTAAATCAGAAACCTGTGCTCTGACCCTGTTGAGCCACTAGCAAGCTGTGTTACTGACTCATGCCGATGTTTTGGCATCTGTAACATGAGACGGTGTTTCCCTGTGCATGTTGTATGAATCCCACAAGATAGTCCCATAAAGTGTGGTTGGGTCTTGCGTTTATTTTTTTATTTTTAGAAACACTGCTTAATTTATTCCCTTCAAGATTCACAATACCATTTGCATAATAACAATTCTAAAGTGCTGCTATAAAGACATCTGTTTAAAATGGTCTAAATCAGAGTTGCCCACACTTCTTTGGCTGGGAAACCCCCTTTTGACACAACGTTTATTCACACAGGGGAATTGCTGGACCAGATGACCTCTGAGGTCACTTCCAGTTCAGCAGCCTGTGATTCTGGCAAGATAAGCAGGATGAGTCTTCCAGAGCTGCACCTTTTTCCCATCATCCTGGATTTTTATCCATTTGCTCTCTGACCGAGTAGGATTAGGCTCTACAGAATATTTACATCTCCCAGAGCAGTAGTCTCCAAAGCCTAGGCATACACCTGGGGTGCTCAAGATAGTCCACAGGTAAGCAGAAAATAGAGATTGTAACTCTCACTTACAGTTATTTTTTATCTAAAAATAAGGAAACAGTCAAGCTTCAATTTAATATACATATTTATAATAGTATGCGTATGTAATTTGTAATTAAATATACACATATATTGGAGGTAGTTGCAAAAATTGTCACTGATAGTGGTGTGTGATTAAAACTAGAGACCACTGACCTAGATAATGTACATTAGTTTATATTCATAATCAGTAGTTCACACAATCTTAGTAGATTGGAAAATGTGTAATATTTCACACTTGGTGTTTATATTTTAGCTGCTTGCTCTTTTCTTTTCTTCATGCCAAACAGTCCTTGTGTCTACATCAGGGCTGGAGTTTCAGCTTTTGTACATCAGGTCAAAACAAACTTATTAAAGAACTTCGATTCGTAATGTAATGGTTTTGAATGCGAACTCTGGGCCTAACCAGTATTTCTTGGAAATGTTTCCATTACATCATAAAATGGCATTCACTGTTATCCACATGTACATTTCTGATAACCCAGCAAATCTCTAACACCTTTTCCAAGATTCAAAACAGCAAAATGAAACTCTGTATCATTAGAAAGTTATGCCCAATCAAATAATTTAAAGACAACTTCCAGTTACATTTTTAATAGTTGAGGCTAAATTCCCATATTTCCCCCCAAAATACTTGAATGTAATTACTTAGCAGGCCATTATGGTACCTACAGGATGTAATCCTTAGATACAAAGCAGCACAATCTGAGAAATGCAATAATGTTTTACCTACTAAGTTTTCAATCACCTGCCTTAAATCAAAATGCTTTGGCTGAGCACAGACTTCATACCAAAAAGCTCAACCCCGTCTATCTTTGCTCTCACCGCTTGTGACACAATAGAATATCTGTGCCCAGTGAGAGGCTGCTGCCAGTGCCATCCCTCCCCTCTCAGCCATGACTTTACCTTGGCTTAGGCATTTCCAGCTGCCCTGTCCATCTCCTCCTCTTGGGCTTTCTGCTCTCCACAAGAACCGTCAGGCAAAACAAGAACAAAATGAGTCTTGTAAAATAAGGCATTTTGTGAATGTCTATGCTGCCAGAAGCTGCTTTCCAGTAACCAGCAGTGGGAAAAATCTCCCTGGGCTTAACCATTGATTCAGTCTGCTGCCTCGTGACAGTGCTTCTTGGAAGGGCTGTGAGGGCATGCCTGGCCAGACTGATTTTCCCGATTTAATATTTGATACTGATGCTTATACCATTCCACCCGCCCTGCTCCCTAGGACATGACACAAACACCAGAGCTTTGCCCTCCCTGCTGCTTAGTGATTGGTTATTAGTCAACAAGTTTGTCCTCCTGTGAAACTCGGTTTCCGCTGAGTTCTGGAACAGCTTTGGCTAAAACCGTTATATAAAAAAAAAAAAAAAAAATTAAATCTCTTGAACATGCCAGCTTTTTGCTGAGATCATTAATCCATCTCTCTGGCTACATAAAACCAGCCTGTCACATGCAGCAGGGAGTCAGCTTGGATTCTGAGTAGATTTTCAGGGAAAACTTCTGGACATGGAGATGAGTATATGAGTGTACTCAGGAAATGCTGAGTAAACATACAAATGATCTATTTTTACAAGGTTGCTTTATTTTCTTGATCTAAGAGACTGTGTTTTACCTATGACCAAGGATGCTTGCTATTCCCTTGTACACACATCAGTTTTTTTTTTCAACGAAAAAACATCAAAGCATAAAATACATTTTGATTTTGAAGGAAAGCATAAACCAAAAAAAGAATCCATGATTATGTAAGCTCTTCTTCCTATCATTAGCATTAGATTAACTTTGGCCTTTAATCCTAAAATGTAAATGTCAAACATTGTAAATTAGGCTTGATGTGTATCCTAAGATATGGAACTATGAACATGGGAAGGGTAAAGATACATATGGTTATGTTTAACCTTCTGAACAACAACAAAAACGTGTTTTAAAACTACTGACTGCTTGCCTGCTGCATCCTGGGAATGAAGAGAAGTTTAATGTGGTAGATACTTCCGAGATGAGGATGGAGGTCTGGAGAAGCAAAAGCTAGAAGTGAAACTGAATTTGGGTTTTAATATGTAAGCGTCAAAAGGAGCTCTTTGATCACTTAGCAAAATGAGATGACATGATTCGCTTTGTTTTTTAAGAAATTTCTAACTGGGACCAGTTGAATCAGGGAAGTTGTAAAAACAAAAGAGGATGAGGTCCTGCCCTAAGAGAAGGGAAGAGGGAAGGGGAAGAGGAGGGAAGACAGAACTTGACTGAGATACAGTCAAGTTATTACTGAAGTACAACACATTTGGTGACTGAATAGAGTAGAAAGTAAGAGAAGTCAACAGTGGTATCCAGGATTCTAGTTTGGAGGTAGGTCTGGTGATGGTACAACCATTGATATCCATTAGAGGTGGACAAGTTTGGTGGGGAGCTGAAATAAACCTTGACTTGTGGAGTTTAAGGTGCCATGGAACCTCCAGGTACCCCAGTATGCAGCTGTAGTATGAGCCTGGAGCTTGGAAGAAAGGTCTGGACTGGAGAAATAGATTTGAAGCCATCAGTGTATGATGGAAGTTTAACCACAGGAAAGGGAGGGATCTTTCAGGGACATAGAAGGGGTCCATGTCCAAGTGCAGAATCCTGGAGAAACCATACTTTTAAAGGACAGATGGGCTATCAGAACAAAAGCATAGAAGAACTAGTGAAGATGTTGACTATGAAAACCAAAGGAGAGTTTCAGACAGAAGGGTGGTCAGCAGTCAGTGCAGTCAAGAGGTGAGGGCCGAAAACAGGTTGCTGGATCTGGCAACCAAGGCGCAATTACAGTGGGTTTAATAGGAACTTGGGAGTGGGACTAATTCAATAAGCAGACTCATTCAGGGGTTCCCAAACCTGGCTACTCCTCAGAATTATCCAGGCAATTTGTTTAAAAGCCCCACTCCTGCCAAAGATTTAATGGGGAAAGGGCAAGGCCTGTTTAAGTTCTTTTCCATAGATTTTGGATTCAAAAGACCTCTTTTTCTTTCTTCCATTTGGAACAAGTCTATAAAGGAATGGCTGGAAGCCTTGAATTGTGCCAGATGTTGGTTTTCAAGAAATATCTGTTTCGTTGCACAACTTAAGGTCCTACCAATTTTTTAAAAAACACTTATTTTTAGTAGTTTGATTATGTGATTACAGTAGGGAGAAAGCCACAGTTAAAGATGGAATAACTTTTTTTATAACAGCTTTATTGAAATATCATTCACATACCATGAATTCCCCCCTTTAAGTTTTTTAGTATATTCTAAAGTTGTGCAACTATCCCCTCTAATTTTAGAACATTTTCATCTCCCCCAAAAGAAACTTCATACCGATTAGCAGTCTCTCACCATTCCCTGCTCCCTTCAGCTCCTGACAATCACCAATTTACTTTTGCTCTATGGATTTGCCTATTCTGGACATTTCATAAAAATATGTGGTCTTTTGAGTCTGGCTTCCCTCACTTAGCATAATGTTTTCAAGATTCATCCATGCCATAGCATGCATCATAACTTCATTTTTATTAATAATCCATTATGTAGATATAACATCCATTTTATCAGCTGATGGGCATTTGAGTTTCCAGTTTTGGGCTAGTAACAACGATGCTATGAATACTCATGAACAAGTTTGTATGAACATGTTTTCATTTATCTTAGATATAAACCTGGGAAACTGCTGGGTCACATGGTAACTGTTTAATTTTTTGAAGACTTGTCAAACACCTTTTCAAAGTGCTGTACCACTTTACATTCCTACCAGCAATGAATGTGAGCTCTAATTTCTCCATGTCCTCCCCAACACTTTTTATTCTAGCCATCACAGTGGGTGTGAAGTGCATTTCCCTAATGACTAATGATGTTGAGCATCTCTGTGTGTTTTTGTTCATTTATGCATCTTCTTTGCACAAATGTCTACTCAAATCCTTTGCTATTTTTAAATTAGATTAGTGAGTGAATTATAAGATTTCTTTAAACTTTCTGGATACGTCCCTATCAGATACATGATCTGCAAATACTCGCTCCCATCTGTGTTGTCCTCTCGCTAAGTGGTGACCTTTGAAAGTTTTATTCTCCTGAAATTTATCTCCTTTTTCTTTGGTTGCTTGTGCTTTTGATGTTGTATCTAAGAAACCACTGCCTAACCCATGTGATGCCTAACCTATCACCAAGATATACAGTTTTCTTCTAAGAGTTTTCTAGTTTTTGCTCTTACATTAAGGTCTTAGATCATTTTGAGTTAGTTTTTATACGTGGTGTGAGGCAGTGGATGCGTAACTTTAACATCTGTTGATTTCTCATGACAGAGGATTGGCCCCAATGTCTCAAGCTCAGAGCTGTGGGAAGGCCCCAGTAGCATTTGCTGAGGTTAGATTATACCAGAGAATCAGGTGAGACTCTAGTCACACAGAGCCTGTGTCCTACACATTCCTACACATTAAGTTTGGGCCTAGAAGAGCAATGGAGAGATGAGATCATATCCGTGCATCGGTGAAGACTGGCTAGCATCAGGAATGAGGCAAGACTGGAGACCTGTTAGAGGTTATTGCACTAATTCAGAGGAGATAATGGCTAATTAGGGTAGTGGCAGTGAGTATGAAGAGAGATGGACAGACACGAGAGAATGTTCAAGGATGTAGAATGGACAGGAGATTAAGGCCAGATGACATAAATAATACAACCTTTGGTCAAAATGAGGTATGAATAAAGTCACTGGTTTTATTGAGCAGCCCATACTAGTTGTGAAGACAACTGTTAGGCATTCCAAACACTTCTGAGCACTGTACAGCCTCCCGCAAAGGCTTTCGTAGTACACATTCATGTACACATTATTCTGTCAAAAGACAGGTTTAGTACGTGCATTCGCCTTTCATATATTTATTTGCAAGTAATAAAACAATATAGGCTTTTCAGTAATTCAGCCTAGGTTTCTGCTCAAGTTAAGTCTAAATGTGTGAGGTTTGCTTGTTTATTGATTCTGGTTTGTAAAAATGGGGTCTCAAAATACCAGAAAGTTTATTCATAGCTAAAAATAACAAAAGTTTCTTATTTTCCTGAAATAGGAAATTTTATATTTCTATAGTCAAATAAACAATTTTTAAAGTTTTAAAAAATTAGTTGAGGATTTTGATGAAATTTTTATTTCAGTGGAATAAAAACAATAAGCAGCATAAAAATGTAAAGTGCTACAGAAAAGCTCCATAATACATAAAATTTGAAAGTTTTCATTTGTTTTGAACAGTTGTAGAATGAACAGGAGATTAAGACCAGATGACATAACAGACATTATTATTTTTTCAAGTATCCTATTTGAACTACCTTGGTGTGTCTGCATGTGCTATGTTGGCCAAAGAAAAAGTCTTAGAGTTACCAAAATCTGAGGACTGGGTAAAGGAGTCCTAAGCCTTTACCTGCCAGATCATACATCTGGTGTTTACCTTATGCTGTAGTAACTAAGGGGTTAAAGTGAGGCTTTAAAAATAATAGTTTTCTGAAGAGACCTATCAGGTGGAGTTGAAGCAAGAACAGTCTCCAAAATCAATTTTGCTCATTAACTCTACAATGGAAGTCAGATTGACAACTTAAAGATTTTTAAGTAACACGTGAGCTGAAAGAGAAGGAGAAGAAAATATGCCACTTTCAGATATATGTATCAGGTGCTAAAAAAAAAATCCCAACACAAACAAGAAGGTGGCCTGTCAGTGATGGGTGAGGAAAGAGAGGCGAATCAGAGAGAAGGAGCTGCATAATGCAAAACCATTTTAGCTGAATCAATCAGAAAGTATAGGTACATCCCATGGAAACATGCAACAAGATCACACAGATCCGAGGTTGTCTCACGTGTGACTAAGAGGAAGTGGAGGAAGATTGTTCCTAGCACAAGATTAATCTCAGCATAGGTAGAGAGCACAGGGATTTCCTTCTCAAGTGATGACATTACCTGGTCTTCTAGGGTCAGTGACCTCTTGCTAGGAGGCCATTTATCATTGAACCAATATTTCTAATATCTTATGTTCTAAATCAAGACTTCAGAATGTATTTTCTCACAGCAACAAAGTTATAAAGTGGTAATCTATAATTTTCCTGACATATGAGGTCTCCATAAAGTCCTTGGGCTTTTTAGATTTTAACAACTTCAGCTGTAGATATAACAGAAACAATCTGTAAACACTTTTAAAATGCTAATTTATTAAGGTTTAAGACAATTATGTATTATATAATAGTATACAATATGCTCATATTTTATCTGCAGACAGAAAACAAAAACTGGCTATCGGATGAACACAGAAATTGTGTCTGATAGTTAATAGAACTGAAGTCCCATAGCAGGAATAAAAATTCAATTTGCCTTTAAAATCATTTTACAAATTGTTTCTATCTTGTCCATAATTTCAGTTATTAAAACCATATAAGGACTTTATGAATACCATCCCCCAAAATATTCAAATACATTATGGACTAACTCTTGTGGACTGGTCTAGAACCTAAACACCATATAGAACATCAAGCTGTAAAACAAAAAAACAAAACAAAACAAAACAAAAAACAAAAAACCTTATATATACATTTTAGCACATAACCTAAATGTAAGTGAGGGGCTGCCTTTATTTAAAAATTAAACCTACATTAAAATACTCTCAAGAGTACCTTCAATACTGCTACTGAACATGCTGAAGGCAATGTTTTTCTGTGATTATATGTTCTCACCAGGCATTATGATGGTAAAATTATCTACTAGAGTCTGTGGAGCTAGCTAGCACTAAGTTATTTATTGATTTTGCACTGAATTTATTTCTTGGACTTTCATTAAGTGGACAATTCCGAGTAAAGGTCTTTTTAATTTCTATCACTGTTGCTTAGGCCCGGAGCTTTTCTATTAAAATGGTACATGAAATATTTCAACATTATGCATATTGTAGAATAATTAAATTGATAGTAATTACAAAGCTAGGCATATATACATCTCAAAAGATATACAATTCAAAGCAGATCGAACATTCAATTCAAATCTTAAGATCCTCCCACTTAACTTCTGGAATAAAATGAAATCATTTCCTGGCTTGAACTCTTTTTCCTCCCTCCCTCCCACCCTTCCTTCCTTAAAACAAAGATCTGTGGAGGATTGTACTTAAATCTTATGTGCGTATTGGAGAGAATGGGATAACAGCATATCAAAGTGGTTACATAGAATTATCTCCTCTTCGAGTAACATCCAACAACCAAGATGTAATCTCATTTCCTCATAAATATTTAACTGAAATAGTAACTTTCACTGAAGAATGTTTCGGACTCAAAGTATGTCACAGAATGGGTAATTCCAGTATGTTTCCTGTGAATGACATTTTAAGTAAACTATTTGAGGGGATTTACTTTCCCTTTTCAACTCTTATCCCTGTATCATTCTACATAAGTAGAAACAGAGTACTCAATAAATGATATTGAGTAACTACTAATATTCATTGGAACTTAAAACACCATCTTTTATCCAAAAATTTAAAAGGGCTATACAGAAAAGTATCACAAATTTACATAAAAAGAAACCGAGGCATGAGAAACAAGATTTTCCCTGTAAAGGAGGTCATATAGTGAGACAAGGGACTTGACTTCCAATCCCTTAAACTAAGCAAGACACAGTCTGAATGTCTAGCTATATTTATAATGAATTTATAAGAATCAAAAAAGGAATGAAGAGGAAATACAAAATAATTTTTTGTAAACAATTCTTAGATTATACCCAATGCAGAATGTTTAATGAAGCAGTTGAGTCACAGCTCTTAAGACACAAAACAATATTATAACTCAAAGTCAAATATGTACTCATTGGCCAGATATATTCGTCGGAATATGAGAGCTGCCAATGCCAAAGTCAAGATGACAATCAGTACAGCGGATCCACCATGATCAGTGTGGTTGTCTCTTGGCTGCTGGCCCTGGATTACATCTGGTGAAGTAGACGACCTTCTTTGACTCTGCTGCTGGGCCCTGCGCTGTCGAGGACTCATGGAGGTATTCTTAGCTACAGGTTGGACAGGTTGTTGAAGGGATGCTCCCGAGGGGTTCTGGACACCATACTAGAAATTTTTTGAGAAATTCTGTTTGAAATTGGCAAATTAAACTTATACATATACCTGTTATGTATTCAAGAGTACAAAGAAACTCAGAGCACTAAATATGACCAAGGGCAAAACTACCAAGAATTATCTGAATGTGGAGACTAACAATTTACCTGAGTAAGCCAGCAATACAACTTACTCTGAGTATTCACCAGGTGGAAGAGAAATTGACCAGTAACAAAAATAAGACAAGAACAGAGTTTATCCATATTCTCTACAGACGGCTTTCTACTCTCCCTGAGCAGCAACTCAAATAGAATCTGCTAGGTATCTGGGCGCCCCCTTCTTTCAGTAAAGTCAAGGAAAGAAGTATTTTGATTTCCACTTTCTGCTTGAAAATTTTAAAAACCCAAATGGCAAAAACAACATGTTTCTTTCACTATTATGTTATTACGTCAACATGCTTCTTATGCTCTACAAAATAGAGTATAGGAAATAATTTCAAATCACATGTTCTTTGCAGCAATGTTGTAAAAACTAGATGTGGTTTTTAAAACAGGCTTATCCTTTCTCAATATTCTTGTCAATGAATTAAACACAAGTCTAGAAGAACTCTATAACTGTGTGTTTGAACCGTGTTACTTTGTGATGTTGAGAGTTCCCTGGATATATGCTGAGAATAATTTGGAGGTAGCTGTGGGAGACTCAATGTACCCTCTACTTTGGCACACTAGCTGCCTCCCATAAAGCACTTGATATCAATGGCTTTCTATCCTTTAAAGATTGCTCCGTCAAAGCATAACCACAGTGTGGCACTGAGTAATTCAAAATCTTATAGTTAATAGATAAGAAAGCTCTATAAAATATGAATTCCATTTTATTCAACAGACACTTTACCCATTTTAACCTGATGACCTTTAATTCTTTTATTGAAAACAAGCTTATATCGATTATATTAGTGCCAGAACACATTTTTTCAAATAAAAAAGGATGCTGTTTTATTCAAAATAACTTCAAAAATTGAGCAAATATATGTGAGAAGAGACCCCCTGCCTTCTTATGGGAAACAGCAACATTCATAGGTCAGGGGTGGAAGTGTGTGTGTGTGTGGGGGGGGGGCGGAATTAAAGAAGGGAAAAAAATTGAGCAAATATAAAACATTTTAAATAGTTTTCATTACAGAAAATTTTTAATATTTAAAGAAAAAAGAATCAAATAATGTAATTCAAATACTTTTTTTAAAAAAAGGTTAGAGGATAGTCTTTGTGCTGGCCAATAGCTATAAACATTAGGGGGAAAAAACTGCTTATCTAAGTTATCGGCAGAAGAAATTATATTTTAAATTTGACATTTATCTCAGTATCAAAAGGCTTAAATAATTTTAATTTCTTAAAACTATCCCTTGGAACACTCAAATGTAGTGAACCATAACACAGCAGTAAAAAGGAGCTACTGACGTTTAATTAAAAATAAGTTAGTGCTGATACTGAATTAGAGTTGCATGAACTTGGATTTCTAAACTTCACAGCTTTTGGAGCAATCTGATCATTAAATAAAGCAAATATACAAAGCCGCAGCATTATATGAGGTCTCATATTGTCATAGGTATCGTATAGTGACTTAATACTTACTGAGTTGAAGTGAGTTCTAGCAGCCAATAAAACAACATTCCATTTGAAATCTCCCATTATTTCAATTGCTCAGCTCAGATAAGTGTCTGACTGAGCAAGAATACTCAAAGTTTATAAAGAAAAATGGGTCAAAGAAAATAAAAAACATAACAGTTTACCAATCCAGAAACTAGCACAAAGATTAACTCAATTTAAAGCTTTTATTTTATATATGTTATTTTTTCCATTAGTTTGAGGGGAGAACACTCTCCTGCCCATGTGCCTGACTAAAATAGGAAGCCTTGTTATTACTAGAATGGCTTTGCCATTCATAAAAGTGTGACTTTAAACAAGTTATTTAACCTAAGACTCAGCTGCCACATCTGTACAACCAGGCTAATAACCAATTCAGTAGTTGTGAGGATTAAAAAGGATAATGATATAAAGTGCTTAGTATACACAATTACTTATTAAATGTTAGTTATTCTTACTATTGTTACTATTAAAATATTCACTTGGAGGCACCAGATTTAGGTTAAAAAAAGTCATTATGCTACTTAGGATAGCTTTTCTGATCTTTATAAGATTAATATAGTCAGAAAAACAATCTTTTTTAAAACATTGGCTTTAGATATATTAATACATGCACTTAATGGAAATACTTATATAGATATACTGCTTTAATTAGGTTCTGTATTTTATTTCTGAAACCTTTTGGATAACATATTACTAACACCTAGTGCTGCAATATTATAAAATTCTAAAATTTTACTTATTTAAAATAATCATATCAAGGGAAAACTGTAATAACCCCAAGGTTATAGGCTCAGAGTAACCTAGATTATTTGGAGTCGAAGGACTAATTGGACTAAATTTTGGTAGTTCATATTGAACTGCCAGATGGAGAATCAAGTCAGCTTTAGAATTTTCAAAATGCTTTAAGTTTGGTAGTAGGACTTCTACATCTTTGCTGTTTACCTAAACTTGTCCAGACACACATATAAGACTTAAGGCATAATAGTTGCTATTTCCTTAACTAAGATGAAACTAACATTTGTTAAATTTAAAAATATTTAAATTTAATTTAAATATTTTTTTAAATCACAGGCACAGATAAGTCACATATAAGTTTTTCTATTATAACCTGGAATAACCAGTATCTGTGAGGGAGTTTTGTGTTTGCTTTTGAATACAAAATGGAATGGCTTATTCAAAATCTCAATTCCTGGGAAGAGGGAAAAAATCTGATAGACTGGAAAAACATAAAACTATCATCAGTATTTTTCCCATTTCTACATAGCTAAAAAATCTGCGTCAACAAGCAACAGATGGCCTAATGTTATCTGCTGTATTTAGACTTTGGGCAATCTCTCGCCCCCTCAAGGCTAAAAAAACAGCTTATCTGGGATTTAATATATATCATCTCATTGAATTTATATTACACTTGCAGCCACCCTTGGCCAAAACTAGGTTTCAGTTAACTCTATAGTGATCAAATTATATAATCGCACTCTGAAATTTGTATGCAAATGTAATTAAAAACCTAACTCACAACCAGAGACAATTTATTGCTTATCGGTATTTTAACCAGAATTATTATCTATGAAAGATTTATAAGTTTTATGTGCTTTAAAATCAAAATGAAAAATATTACTATAATAACATTATTGTTTTTGCTAATTTATTTAAACTTCTTGCTTTAATTATATTCCTAGTATTTTTTTAAAGTGCTAATCTTAAGATTCATTTATTCAATCAACAAATATGTATTGGCCACCTTTTCTATATATAAGAAAACACTATGCCAGGCAGAGAGGATACAGTGTAGTAGAAAGAGAGCCCCGATTCTCAAGGAACTTACATTTGGGGAAGTGAGATGGACAATAAGTAGTTATAAAATAAATTACAACTGGAATAAATATAACTGGAATATGCAACAAGAAAATTCGACAAATTTAAAATAAACTAAAGCTAGATTTAAATACATCACAAATATTAAGAGATTGTCCTTAGCGGTATGAAATAAAGATTTACTAGCCTCCTTTTTGTAATAGGAGGGTTCTAAAAAAACTATTTATGAAATCTAAAAAATTGGAATTTTAAAGGTAAAAAGTTAAAACGTACACTGGCTAAAACAAATTCATTATATTCCTCTACAATTCATAAAATTATGTGGAGATCATGTAAAAGAGAGCATCCTCTCCCTGCTTTCTCCAAACTAGTTCTCTGCCATCTCACTCTTTAAATAGGAGACAGCCACTCAAGACTACCCAGTCCCACTTTACAGTAAGTTATTCCTGAGTAAGGGCAAATCTGTTATTTGCCCAGTTTCTATTCCAATTTTCCTGGCCCTTTAAAATCCTCTATAATTGGAGGGGGAGGAGAATGATGTGGTTACTCAACCAAACCACCTGTTACCAAAAGACCCCAAAAGGCAATTCATCTCTAATATACAGAAAGGCAATGTTATTCTCCATAATCCTAACTATTTAACAACAATCCAGTCACATTTTCCTAATAAGTCTCTCTGATGACCTAGGCCCACCAACACTGGGACAACAGATCAGGGCACAACTAACAACGCCCATAGCTCTCACTCAGTCTTTTGTTAAATAATTATTTATTGGATACTGTGTGCAAGGCAGCACTATCCATCAGCACTTTTTGTGATGATAATGTTCAATATCTGTATGGTCAATATGGTAGCCATTAGCCATATGTGGTTATGAATTACTTGAAATGTAGCAAGTAGTGACTGAGTAAATGAATTTTTAATTAAATTTAATTCTGAATAATTTAAATATAAATTTTGATAGTTACATGTGGCTAGTACCTACTGTATTGAACAGAGCAGGTCTAAGGCAAATCTTTGGTTCCAAGTCTTTATTAAGTCAGTGCCTACCTATCAAAGATAGAGTGCCCATTAATTAATTAATTAATTGATTTTTAGAGAGCCTATTTAGAAAGTGGCCAATATATGTATATTTTATTTTATTCAGGCTATAGTGAAGAAGCGCCCAGTTGGGGCCCCTATAGTAGATGCCTCACAGCATCCCTGGCCTCACCTTTCCTTACCCTATAGCTTAACAATAGATTGTCCCCTGTGGCTTGACCCAGAGTTTGGAAATGTCCCCTGCCATAGAAAGTTGCCCTGAACTTATAATTAATGCCCTTATGCTTACTGATCACAATTCTTCTGGTTAGCATTCTTTCCAGACTACTCCCATCTTTGTTCCTGGGCTGCTAATGCCACCGGAAGACCATGCTGCCAGAGGAACGGCTCCATGAATCACGATAGATCCCTCCAACCCCTGGAATAATGCCCAGATTTTTCCTTAAATACCCTAAACCAGACTGAGAAGGCAAGGCAGTTTTGAAGGTGTTAACCTGCTGCCTTCTCAGATCACTGATGCCCTGACGATAAACGCTTATTCTAAATAGCCAAGTCCTGTGTCAGTCTACTGGCTGAGCAGTACGAGCAGCACAAGCAGCACGTGTCCTGGACTCAGCTGCCCTCCTGTTACAGTAGCACTAGAGAAATCATAGAATTCTGGAGGGACGATAGAACCTAGAAATTATTTAGTCCAGTCCCATTTAACAAAAAAGAAGTCCCAGAAAGTATGAATAACTTGCTTAAGATGATACAGTAATTCATTAGAGAGCTAGGCTAGAATCCAATTGTTAAGAGAACCAAAATATTCAGATATTTCATCTAGGGATCTCCTCCTCCTATTGCAAGTAATGATAATAAAATAGATATACATGTATGTAAAAGAAAAGAACCATACCGATGTACTGGCTGTAGCATCCTGGAATGTTGTAGGTATATTGTCCTGTAAATCATTTAGTGAAAAAGAGTGGTTTAAGTCTGACTCGGCAATAGTCTTTCCAGATGAATTGACTTCTGCCTACAAAAAAGATATACCCAAGAACAGTGTTACAAGAGAAAATATACAGAATAACCCACAAACTACTAAATTCCCTCTCTTGGATTTATTTTAATTGCTCCTCTGATATCAATATTAGGTATTACAGAAGAGGTACAGACAATCCCTGCTCTCAAGAGGCAACTTGGTGAGGGACAGAACTAACACCCATGGTTCATAATCCACAATTACAAAAATCTCTAAAGTTTTTTGTAATTTTCAGGCAAAGCCTAACATGTGAGGATGTTAACAGTCTTTATTCCACAGTAGTGTAAATATTCCCAGGTTTGCTGATGAAATATTAATGGATTTGATTACGGGGTTCTGCACCAGATCCTACTAATAGGTGTTAATATGTGGTATATGTTTGGTATTTCTAAAATCTGAAATTCTGATGTATAAAACACATCTAGCCCTAAAAGTTTCAGAGAGGTGATTTAATATGCAATAGGAACCTTCAGATGGAAGAAAATAACCAACGTTTATTAAGCACTTCCTCTGTCGGACACAAGAAAATAGAAGAAAAAAATTTCTCTCAAGAACTGGACCCTGGAAGGACAGATAGGATGAAGAGAGGTAAAGAAGAGGGAGGTTGACATTTTTTATGGAGCTAATTAAATTCCAGAAGTAATTATGTTTGGGTAAAAGATATGCAGGAAAAAAAAGATATGTAAGAGATGCCAAAATATTAACAGCGGTTACTTCTTGGCAATGGGATCATATATGACTGTTATTTTCTTATTCTTTACCCATATTTTCTATAATAGTTAAAACTTATTAAGCCTCAGTGGCAATTCTAAATACTATATATTTAACTGAGTATTAACTTCTATAATCCTCATAAAAATCCTACAAGGTAAGGACTATTACTATTTACAGATGAGAAAAAAAAACAAAGTGATTAAATAATATGTCTGATGTCCTACTACTAATAAACAGCAAAGCTGGAATCTGAACCCTGGCATTGTATACCAGAGTTTAAGTTTTAACCACTATATTTATAATGCCTTTGTGAATGTATTTTAGCAGAGCTTTTTTGTTTTGTTTTGTTTTGTTTCTTTTAGGGACATTCTAACTTCATAGCATTTGAAGAAAAGTTCAGGTTTAATTTGATCCCTGTGCTCTGTCTGGGTTCATTAATTTCTCACAGCACTTACAAATTTATTAATTCATCTGACTAGTGATGAGTTTATTTCTAATCAGTTTTTCTTTTCCTAACATAAAGCTTACTAAGGGTAATGAATTAAAGTCATAAACTTGTATGGAAAAATAGTCATGCTTTGTAATTAAGGTTGCCATATATTTCATGGGATATATTTATACTAAAAAATTATTTCTTGTTTATCTGAAATTAAAATTTAACTGGGTATCCTGTTTAATTTCATTTAATTTGCTTAATCTGGTAACCCTATGTGAACTATATAATATATCCTCCTGAAATATTGTTTGGGTAAAAATTTTAAAAATAAAATTATACAGTAAATGTTTTAGGAAGCTAAACATCTACCTTTTGATAAAGACGTACATAATAAATTTGGATTTTTATATATCTGGCTTGCTTTAGATGCAGTATACCTTTGTGTGTTTTATAAATTCGATTTTTAAAAATGTTTATTTTGTATATTAACTATTATTTATCCTCCCTCTTCCAACAACAAGTTATACTATCTCTTAATATACAGATTCCACAACAGTTTAGAAGTATATCATATTCTACTCACTTAGGTGCCTACATTTCATGATTTTTGAGGTCTCCTTCAGGTAAAAGGCTAGCCTGTTGTGAACTGTGAGACTTTTTGGCTCTGAGCCATCAACCCAAGAGTTCCATCAAGGATTTTTGGTAACCATGGTAACGATATGGCTAGGCTGTATGCCTAGACATATATATGCTCTCTATATGCATCATTTCATCCAATCCTGATAATCCTATGAGCTAAGTAAAATCATTATCTCCATTTTACAGATGCAGAAACCAAAGGCCTAGTAACTGTCTATGGTTTCACAAGCAATAAGTGAAAAGTTCTAAGATTCAAACCCAGATCTAATTCCAACATGATTTTAACTCTTACCCACACTAAAATGTTTCCCATGGTGGGCAAGGTGGCGGAGCTTGTTGTGGACCTTCTGAAATACGGGAAATGCAAAGATTTACTGAGAAAAGGGAAGAATCTAGGAAGGCTGAACATAACCAACTGGTGAAGTATGGTTCTGTAGCACCCTGTGAGGATCTAAAGTAGGATGGAGAAGATTGTCTCTGTCTCTTAAGAGACGGCTTTGCAATCTAAAGCCCAGAATTTGAAGTCTTATCAGCATGAAAATCACAAATTATAAACACTTTGAAATAAGGGTATCCACTATTTTTGCATACATAAGAATCAGCAGGAGGACTGGTATAAGGAATCCCGAGCCCATTCTTAGAGATTCTGATTAAGTTCTAACTCAGTGGTTCTGCATAGAATCTGAAATATAGACTTGCTGCCTACTGTTTTACAGTGACCTTCCAGGAATCCTTAGAGCCATGTGAGTGCCAATGGGTATACATTTTGAGACATCCTGCTAGAGACTGTGAGTTCCTAGAAGACAGGAACGTGTTGTACCTCCCTGTGTAACCTCAAACTTGGAACAGTGGCAGATATATTTCCAACAAATGCTGAGAGGTAATAACAAGGAATGCTGAAAGGGAAGGGTTTCCACTGACATTTCGGGCTGCTAGAAAATAGCCAATTATAATTCTAATTATGGCTAAAAAGTTTTCTTCCAGCTTTTGTAAGTGCAAAGTGTTGACTTTGATTTTCAGGGTCTACATTTCTAGGGGGTAGGGAAGGTGGTAATGGTGAGCATATAACGTACAGTAAAATCTTTACTATGCTTTCTTTATCAGTGAGACCAGAGCACACTACTTAGCATGTGAATATGCATATGTGCCTTCCTCCTTTCCACAGCTGACACTGGAGATTATACTCAAGCTTTTGAGGAAGACCCTTAATGAGAAACTGATCCTTTTATTTACTTATTTTTTTTTAAACTTTTTGCAAGTAGCTTTTAATTTTTTATTTATTTTTTAATTTTTATTTTTAATTAGAGTTGACATTCAATATTACTTTATATTAGTTTCAGGTGTACAGCATAGTGATCATTTTTAAATTAATGTACAAAGAGATTCCCTGATTAGTCTAGAACCCATCTGACAGCATACATACTTATTACATACAATATTATTGACTATATTCCCTATGCTATACTTCACTACTCCATTACTATTTTGTAACTATCAATTTGTATTTCTTTGTACATTATTAGTTTTGTAATAAAAATATTATTTGTAAAAACGTTAGCAATACAATTAAATTGCTTTACTTTCTATCTAATTTGAAAGTAAATAAAAGAGCTACATAATTGGAATGTATTTACCAATTTAGAGTACCTTAAAACTGATTTGTCTAGCCAGTTCCTTGGCTTCTTGGTCAGCTTTGCTTGAGTCACTTCCAGATTTTAAAGGCAATAGGACATCCTTCATGGTGCTGCCACATCCCTCACAACAGAAATCTTGGGATCTGGTAGGAAATAATTTTTTTTGATGGGTATAAATCAAATACTTGAATGTTAATTTGAGACACTCAAATTATGAATTAAATTTTTTAAAAAAAGAACACTGGATAATTCCTTATCACATTCATCTACATGTAAATTAGACAATTACGGCAATAATTATAATTCTGAGACAAATATACAAGTTAGGTTAGTATAAAAGAAAATTCATGCCAATTATATCTCAATTTTTAAAACACCTAAAATTAAAAATAAAATGCAGGCTTAGATTCCATTATTTTCCCAATATACTACCTAAAGAAAAATAAGTTTTAGATTTATATGATGAAATATATAAATTGTCTAAGTACACTGTCCTCAAGATCACACATAACAAAGCCTATGTTAAGCTTGTGAGAAAAGTACATTATAAAGCTCAAATTATTTTTCACAGAAACATATATAAAACAGTAAAGAAGCCAATTAAAAACAGAATTGAGATATTTCCAGGAAAAAAAACTCACAAATCCTATTCCTCTAAATACCAGTACAACTTGAAAAACAGAAAACTTGCGAAAAATCCAAAGATTCTGAAATTTATTACTCAATATATTAAGTAGATACTCAAGATAACCTGTTAACTACACTTCCTTCAGATTTATTTGTTTTATTATGTTTTCATTTTCTCTTTTGTGTTTCAGATATAGCCAAAAGTTCCCTAAAGCTCAGGAGAGTGTGGAGGATTTATATGACTCAAAGTAAATATGTATAATATGTAAAAATGTATACTGATACACTGAACTTCCTTTTAAAAAATTATTTTACTATACTTCTAGTTCAACATAATAAAAGCCTTAGGTCTTGAAGAACATGCTATTTAAATGTATTAAGTAGCTTCATGTAAACAAAATATATGTAAAAGTAGCATTTAGTAATTAATGACGAAATTTTTTTGTTTTACCAGAAGCAGCATTGCTACCTATACCCTCTTGAGAATCAGTTCTGGCCAAATCATCTGTCCCAAAAAAGTGTCCACTTTTAACTGAGAAGTCAGATGAAACTTAAAGGAGAATGTTTATTTTGAATATGTGAGTTTATCCACAAAGATAGCAAGCTACCATGGTTAAATGCAAAACCAGGTTTTTAAAAAGTCTCTAATACAGACGAAGAGCCTAGAAGATATACACTGAGAAGTATAAAACAAAAAAAAATCAAGTTTTTTTTTTTTTTTACCTTGTCCATGAAATGTACTGGATAAAAGTATCGAGATAGAAAGCCAATATAAAAACCAAACAAAACAGATGCCATGTATTCAAAGTACATGTAATATTTTGTAAATAGTAGCTACAAGTAAGTATATATAGCCCCAGAACTTGGGAATAAGGTTTAAAAGAAAAGTTGTTAATGAAACCAAGGACTCTACCAAATTTTTCAGACACTAGAATCTATTTGATTTAATAAACATCTGTAAACAGCTTATTCTAGGCTGTGCTAGGGTAAGATATACTATTATTTAATTCATATAATATGTTTGAAGGATGGTAGGCAACAGAGTCCAGAACAGGAAAGTGATTGAAATCAAGAATTAGTCTTAGCGCTCACTACTCAAAGGAGAGGATACTCTGAATCTAATAACTAATCTGGGTTGTACAGACAGAATGCACCTGGAAAAGCAAAGAAGGCAGTACTACTGGGAAACCACAACTTGATAAAAGAAAATCTCCTTTGCTTTATTCCAAATCATTTATTGAGCACTTGCTATGTGCCAGATACTACAGATATAAAGATGGATTCCCTACCTACCCTAAAGGAATTTTTAATCTTGTGGAAAGTTACATATAAATAATTGTTCTAGTTCTTTTCCATCTGTAATACTGACCAAAAGGAGACAAGTGACCAGTACTGTTTCTCAGAACGGTTTTTCTAGTTCTAAACCTAGAGAGCATGAAATCATTTCGTCAGACTTTGATCACTCCTGGATAAACTGGTACAACTGAATTTCTAAAACAGCAAAACTAAGACCACATCTTATACCCAAGGTAACTAACAAAGTAAGAAACAGAGCCTATCTCCTAAGGGCCATTATCCAGAATAGTATTTGGATCTTAAACAAAGAATGAAATGCAAAACTTACTTTTTGGCAAGTGCTCTTCTCTCCTCAGGTGTGTAATCTAGAGAACCTATGGCTCCCTCTCCTTTTGTTGGCATAAACCCAATGATGGCTAATAATGCTGTTCTTACTGAAATAAAAAGTAAACATCAATCTACATTGTTTTGTAAAAGGAACTGAGTTTACTCTGGAAAAAGAGACACTGAAGAGACAAGAGGGCTGTAGTAAAATGAAGTCCAAAATCTAGATAAGGAAAAGCATTTTTATTATTTATTCAATAATATCAAATTATTTATCAAAAACAGCTTAAATATCAACAGGGCATTATACTATATAATTATGACTTGATTAAAGTTATACAGGATTTATATTCACTTTAAAGTAATACTCACTACTCCATGAAGGCTGCCAAGTTTCAGGATGATGTCCTGAGATGCTCAAACAGATTTTCTTGCCTACTTCAAACCGTCCATTAGCCTTAGGAATAAATAAGGCATTTAAAAATTATATGTGTTTAATATATTATACTTTATAAATATATTTTATATATACTTTTGAAAGATAATTTTAAAAGAATGTAATCTCTAAGAGGATACAGATTTTTGTCCTCTTATAGACACTTGATAAATATTTGTTGGATTCTGAATGAATAATAAAGGCTCTTTTTAGAAGTTGTAACATCTTTTTGAAACTGAGTTGTACACCTAAAATCTAAATAATTGATATATAAAGATGTTCTGATGTCCTCCTCTGTGTCTAGTACAGTGCTAGGCTCTGTGAAGTATCTAAAAAAGAAGACATGCAGGGACTAGGATAAAACCTAAGGACTTAGTATCACCTAACTAGATATTGGTGAGGAAGGCTCTGAGGTGGGAGTGATTTTCAGAAGGATGATGCAATTTCATAAGATAGGAACACAGAGGAGGAAGATCAGTGATGATGATTTCAGTCTGGATATGCACTCTATTTCCTTGGTGAAAGAGCTATTGATGATGTCTAGCAGGCAGGTAGAAATACAGAAAAGATGACATCAGGGGAAGATATATACATTTTTGGTACTTGACTTCACAGAGGTGTTCACTGAAGCCATTAAATAGAAATAACAGTTGTAGACTGAACTTACAAAATATCCATATTTAGAGGAAGGGTAGGAAAGAAGAGGCACAAAGTTAGAATATAAGCTTCTCATGGGCAGAGAAGTTGACTTACCCACCCACAGGGCAAATAGCACGTGTTTAATAAATATTTGTTGAATGAAGGTTGGAAAAGATAGGAAAGTTTTCAAAAGAGAGGAAGTGAACCAGAAAGAGCAAACACTGAAAATCAGGAGGGCTGGGCTAATTCTCAGCCTCTGTGCTAAATGTGACCACGGTATTAATTAACTCTTGAAATATATCTGTACTTGCTGGTGAACAGTTGTTGCCCCAACTATCCTCCACCAGTTTCCCCATGGACCAGCCCCTCCCCCTAGACCACTTGGCTTTCCCCCATGATCTAGCAACTAAAAGAAGAGACTCCTAATACAGGAGGGCCCTTCTAGCACCTTGCTCTAACCCTCCTTTCAGCTTAACAATTCTAAACATCACCTAATGTATGTTAAACAATTTCCATATGTGAGGAACTTCATGGCGTGGTTATATTTACCATATATAACCCTTCTGAAAGATTAGAAAACTAAATTTCAAAGAGATTATGTAACCTGTGCATGTTGTAATGGAAATAGTGCTGGGCAGAATCCAGGTCTACTGACTCTAAAACTAATGCTCTTTGCATTACACCAAATATAGGTAAAAGCAGCAGTAATTTGGTGTGTACTGATGAATGCCTTTTCTTTCACCATTTGCTACCTCATGAGTGTCACATGTTTAACTTAGATGGAACTGGATGAAGACTAAGAAGAGGCAGTGGGATTTCTCAAAATGGTCTTTGAAATTAGAGTAGTGAGCATGTGTGAAAACCAGAATGCAGCGGGCTAATCTAGAGTTAAGGATGCTTTAAAGGTTATCAAAGAGAAAAACAGGACAACATAAAGTAGTAAGGTTTTGTGCTTTGATTTTGATTTTTTCAGGGTTGGAGATAATTAAACACACTTATAAATTAAAGAAATGAGAAGAATTTGCTGATGGAACACGTCCCAGGAAAGAGGAAACTAGAACAGCAGTTTTCCTTCACATGGAGATAAAATATGTGAAGACAGACAGAAATTCTAAGATATATATAGTAATAATATAGTTAATATTTTTGAGGACTCTGTGTCACTTCTTATTCTAAGAGCTGTATGTTAAAATGAGGAAATTGAGGAAAAGAGTGTCAGAAAAGTGAGAAGCTGAAGGAGATCTGATTAAGAGGTACAATAACATTAACTGCCCTTTCCTGAGTACTTACCATATGCCAGACACTATGCCTAGCACTTTGCACGTATTAATTTCATTGAATCCTAGCAACCCTATGGTAATTATACATTCATTAGCATCAATAATTCCTATAAATTATTTAGGGGGGAGGGATTATAGTACCAAGACCTGGCTCCAAAGGCAAAATTATAATAACGTCCCACTTTATTTCTTAATGTAAATGAGTATGTTGACCATACTTTGCAGCCACCATGAAGAGTTAAATCACAAGCATTCCGAAAAGCCAAGAACTCTTACCGTCAGGAGAATAATGCTTGGTGGTTTCATGGGATACTCTGGTGGCAGTACTATTCGTCCATGATAAACTCCTCCATCAAAATCAGAATCTGGGGGCCCTCTAACTGTGAAATGCCATTCAAAAAGGTTATCCTGAATAAAAACAATAATGAGGAATCAATAACATTAAAAAGTTTGGTTATTTTTTATCAATGACTATTAGAAATGTTATTGGGTGAGAAAAATTAAATGTTTCATGTTATTGCTAGAACAGTTTCTATGCAAAAAATGTCTCAAGTATAAAAGTTATAAATAAAAGCTTTCATGTCCTAAAGAGCTAAATCTTTTTTAAACAAATGCATTTAAAAAATCTGAATACATAACATAATTTTGTTAGGTATTTGTAAATAACATTATAGATTTTAATTAAGTTAAATAAATACCAATTAGTGATTATTATTATAGTTGATCCTTGAACACCATGAGTTTTAGTTTTGCAGACCCACTTATACATGGATTTATAAGTGGTCAGTAATATTAATACACATGCCATAACATTTTACAGTTATCAAGAACTTCGGTTTGCAAAATACTTGCATACACATTAATATATTTTATTCTCACTATTACCAAAAAAAACCACACTGAGCACATTTAAATACCCTCCTTTTACAAACGAAAAGACTGAAGAGATACAGATGTTTGTAAAAAAAAAAAAAAAAAAAAAAAAAGCCCTGACTAGCTGCAAAGACTCCTCTTAAGGGACTAGGTCTTCCAAACTACAAAGAGTATTGAGTCCTTCCCCTCCCTGCCTCATAGTCAAGACCTAAAGCAAATTTAGCATCCAAAACTCATTTTATAGAGACCAGAAATCTGCATGTCCTAAAATGCCTGATTCTGAATGGCCAATGAAGTACTCAGGAAATATAGGAAGTAAAATATATTAATAAACACACCAAAGACATCCGTAATGACTCAAAACAATGAAGAAACAACTTTAAGGAATTTGTTTAAAATATTAAAATTTATATGTAGAAGATGGAGACGGAAACTAACCTCTAAAGGCTGTGCATGGTAATGATCTGTTGGATCTTTCAATTCTGCAGCTTCTTTCATTAAACGTTTAACAGCTAAAATAAAATTCATTAGAGACATTTAAATATACTTTTCCAAGTGATTAGCACAGATTTACAAACCTAATGAAAAAATTTCTACTGTAACAAAACATGTAGCATGTATAGAGGACTGGTTAATGAAGTAGATGGTAAAGGTTTTAATTATGGGATAACAGTAGTACTTGGAGGGGAAGGGAAAGAAATGGAAGCTAGGCATCATAAGTTATGGATATAATATATAGGGAAGTCTCATAAAGACATTATTTGTATTTATATAAGTAAATACATATATAAGTACTTATATATACTTCCTATGTGGTAGCACTGAAACATTAACTCACATAATCCTTAAAACTATGCTATGATAACTACTATTTTTTATCCCCATTTTTGAGTCAAAGAAACTTGTATAAGGTCACACAACTAGTAAATGACAGGGATTCCAACACAAGTAATCCAACTACCTTGTTAAGATGTCTTTATTAACAAAAGCGTGCCCTCTGGAACTCATGCTCACGAACAGTACTCCCCCACCCTCACCCCCCTCTATATTTTTACTTGGGCCTTTCCACCCACTACCTTGCATTAAATTAACAGGACTGTTCCCAGAAGTCACTAAATCTCCATAGCTGTAATTTTCCTTTTGAAATAATTCTTCAGCTTAATTAAAATCTTCAATCAGCTGACCCCACAATCTTCTTTATGCTGCCTATTCCTATATTTACTTCCCTCTTATCCACACTCTTGGCCTTAGGAGTTCCTCTTCCATGCTCCCCTAATAAAATTCAATTCGAGCTGACTCAACCCAACCATATTCTTGGGGTCTAAGCCCAAATAGCTGAGCATTACTGAAGGGGGGTAAAAAAGTCAAAGGGGCATGCACATTGATGCCACTGTAGTTATTATCAACTACCTCCACTGGGACGCAATGTCATCCAATGTTCCTATATTTCTCTTGTAAGCCCACTGGCCCACTCTCTCCAACTAGCATCCTAAGGCTATTTCACAGCTATTTACTCACTTCTCTCCTCTTTTATTTCCATGATAAATGACTGTCAGCAGCCTATTACAATCTATATCCTATCTGTATCTGTACCCTTTTTCTTTCCCTGTTGACTCTCCAAGGTCAATCTTTCGATCCCAATCCCTCCTACCTCAAGCTTCAGGTGCTTAAAAATGTCAAGTTACTGGTTTAGGATAGCAAAGGGGGTTGGGGGGTGGGGGTGGACCCCAAAACAGGTAGCCCAAGGCTCCAGGAAACACCTGGAGTATGCACCAGGTGGACACCTAACCTAAGAGCAGACGAAAGAGAAAAAGAGGTCAGATACTGACATCTGAAAGAAAGCCAGTAGGAATTAGGAAGGTAGGTATGAATAGGCAGAAACAATACAAGTAAAATGTGTGGAAGCATAAGGTGGAGAGAAGTTATTTGAGAAGCAACTCTCACACAATCACACAATCTTGTACCTATCAGAACTTTTGGATAAAATTTCATTTAAATCAAGGGTTCCTAAGGTAAAAAAGAAGTTCTTAAGTCACTGCCCTATTCCATAATTATTAATATTCTTTTCCATCTCCTACTCTGAACTAGGCCCCCGTAAGCAAAGATTTTGTTCAGTTGATCATCAACTATTTATTATTGAGCTCATATTAGATGCTGTAATTATGAACAAAATAAATTATAGTAGTTTTGGTTATCAAGGAACTTACACTCTTGGGTGGGGGGGGGGAGTGGGAGGAATCAATTCAAAACAGCATAATAAATGCCATATTAGAAACATTTACATATTGGGACACTCTCCCCACTCTCAAGTTCTAGACACTGGGCTTTGTTCAATTCTTTGAACACGCTATGCTTCTCTCTACCTCAGACCCTCTTTCCTACATATTGGTCCTTCAGCTTGCAATGCTGCTACCACCACCATTCCTCACCTAATCATCTAGACTGGCTCCCACCAGACCTTTAAGTAACTTCCTTCAGAAGGTGTCTCTGACTACTTCCCTTGTCCATCCTCAGAGGAGTGAACAGAGATTCCCATTTGGACAGATAAAAATCTCTGAGATCTGGGAGGAGTGTGGAGACAAGAAAGGCTCTCCAGGTTATTTAATGCTCAGTCAGTTTTGGAAGCCACTGCCCTAGATTCTAGGTTGAGTTCCTTACTATATGCCCTCATAACACTGTGTCTCTTACCTTTTATAGAGTTCATCTCACTTATAATCATTTAACACGTCTTTCCTGCTAAACAATCTATTTCACTACACTATCCTCAGGACTTAACATTCAGTATATATTCAAATATTAATTGAATTGAATTGAATTGAATTGAATTGAATTGAATTGAGACTATCTTCCCCCAGCAATTCTCTTTCCAAGGGTCTGATTAAAGGCAATGGGTTTCAAATTTATTTGACAATAATATACAATCCTTTGTTCAAAGAAAAGTTTAATGAGAACCTCAATATGTAAAACAGGTAACAGATCTGCTTTGGTAGAAGAGGCCAAGACAGATGGGCCTTCAAGCTCCTTACCCTCCTTCCATCTAGTCTAAGGGATCCATGGAACAAAGATTAAAACCCTCTGGTTTGGAGCACATAAAAATATCATTCTTTTAAATTAATGTTATTAGATATAAGAAAAATCATAGAAGCTTATGAAGTTTATTAGTTTGGTGGCTGTCAGCAATCAAAGATGCCAAGGAGATTGTTTTCCCTTCATTCCTCATCAGCTAGCTGAATAATATTAAGCTGGAGATCAGATTTTATCACATCTTTGCTTCCTCTTCACTTAGCTCATTCAGTTCAGTAGGAGAGAAAAAATGAAACACCCAATAGTATCTGGATATTATGAGAGATATATGAAAGGGTCAGAAATGCTACAAGAATCAATTTAAAGGAATAATCATTGGCTCAACAACTAAACATGCTGATTTTATTAGTTCATAGGTCACACAAGCACATACCATGTGAGAGCTAAAGCCACACTGGCAAACAGAAGGTGAAATTATTCTAGTGTTTTCCTAATCTTTTTTTTTTTTTTCTGAGATAACATATATTATGAACGCCTTAGTGAAAAAGAATGTGGACTCTGGAATTAGAGCTGCATTAAAATGCTGGCTCTGATTCCTTAGGCCTAAATCCTTGAACGAGTCACTTAATCTTATTTTGCCTCAATATTTACATCTGTCAAATGAAAGTTGATAATTTCTTCACATAATTCTCCTTGCCTTTTCACCTCTCCCTTTTCCTCAGGTCACAAGTCATTAAGGTCAGAAATGGACTGGGATACAAAGCCCTCTCAATGGTTCTCCTTGATTCAAAATCAGGCTTTGAGCATATGTAGTTGGCCAGATGGCATGGCTCTCAAGGAGAAATACCACTGCTATGGAATAGTCAAGATTTAAAGTACTGACTGGAGACTAGGGCTACAGCATAGTCTCCCATTCCTGATACTCTATTTCTCGCTGCCACATGGCTAGAGAAAAAACTTTTACCCCTGCCAGCTCCTCTCTTCTCTCTTTGTAAGGTTATTTAATGGAATTCTCCTACCATGGTGAGATAAGATGTGCCAGAGAAGGGATGGAGAGCTCCTGCATGTCTACTCTTGTTATTCATTTTTATGGAGGCCACATGATCACTATGGATCCAAGGTTTAGGTTCCATAGGCCTAGGCATTAGCATTCTTCACATGCCCAGGCTAGCTCACTAGGCTTACACTGAGATCTGGAGACAAAGCTCCAGCTACGGGGATCTTTTACTGCTCACTGTCTCTCGCGCATGTTTCTCTGGGAAAGCAAATATTTTGATATCATCAATCTCCAAAGCATGGGTAAAATGCAGGAGGCAGATAGATATACTGAAGACCTGAACCCAATGTCATGATCTCTTAGTGAAGGCATTTAAGCAGATGTTTAAAGACTAATGTTTTTGCCCATAAAGACCCAGTAAAGGTCTCCATTCAACAAACATTTAAAGATTGGGCAATGGAGACAGAAGAATGACCAAAACCTTCTTCTTGCCTTCAAAAAGCTCACAGCAAGAAAGACATGAAAACAATCACAACACAAACACTGACCAAGTGTGTACAAATACAGAGACTACCTACAGGAGTTGGACAAGACTGAACCTTAAAGAAGCTTTAAGAGGGATTTCAGATGGATTAAAGGGAAGGTATTCCAAGAAGAGGTTCCAACAGGGACCAAGACATATAGGTGAGAAATGCTGCTCCATATGGGGAGTCACCCAGGCAAAAGTGGAGTGGTAGATGGGGCTGAGGAAGGCAAGGATCAAATCATGAGCAGCCCTGTAGGCCAAGCTAAACAGTTTACTTTGAACTTTATCTAGAGCTCTTAGGAAGCTACCGAAAACTTCTCAATTTGAGGAGTGATCTAATCAGGTTTGGTTTTGTTTTAATTGATCTTGGTGTTTAATCAAAATGACAACAGTGACTAATTAGACATATGCGTGTCTGTGTGTACAGGTGTCCATGCTCAAATGCCTGTGTATGTGAGAGAGTTTCAGGGTAGGGGGTGGAGTAAAGGAGTAGACCAAGAGATCAAAGATGATTCCCATGGGTGCTTGGGTGCTGTCAATCCCTGGGATATGAAATATTAAAGTGAGGTGCAAGTTTGGGGACAGATAAAAGACTGATAAATTTTGTTTTATATCTTGTAGATATTTTTTCAGTCTGTGGGAAATCTGGGTAAAAATATTACACCACCATTAAGTTCTATGTATCTACGGCCTAGGAAGAGGATCTTAACTGGACATTAAGACTTGATAATGATTAGCATGACAGTGCATTCAACACCAAGGGTATGGACAGGATAACTCCTAAGTTTCTGACGGAGGCAGTAGAAGCCTTTGCACCAGTCTTTATACATAGGCCAATAATCACCTGGTGGACATGTTCATCAGCCCCTTCTGAGGAAAGCTGCCACAGGAGGTTGGTTCTTTATACATACATAGGTCTCCCTTCTTCATATTCTGAGACTCTACTACCTTGGCCAGAACAGAACCAAAAAGGAACCAGGAAGCTTGATCCAGAGGCAACAACTAACTGACAGGCTAGTCAGGAGGCTTATGAAGTGGCGTCACACAGAGACCTGCTCACAACCACAAGTCCATTGCAGAAAAATCTCAAGTTTTCCCACCTATAAAATGATCAAATTTACTATCAACATGCTAGCACACTGACTCTTAACCAGTTATCTGTATTGTCTTAATTGTCCCATCCATACCTCTAAGACAACTCCACATGAGATACAAAGAAAAAAGGTTATATTCCTTACACTGTGCAGTGTTTTTACTTCCTTTCACATATATATTACTCTAAAAATATCACAGGACTGAGAATAAAACAAAGGAAGGAAGCATTTTCACTATGCCTCCTAGCATTTTCAGGAAGTGCCATTTCTCATTTACTTCACCTCCATGAACACCAAATGAGCTAGCTACACGATAACCAAAAAAAAAAAAAGATTAAAAAAAATTTGTTTTAGAACCGGAACACCTTTGAGGAAATGAAACCAAAAGGAGTAAGCAATTTATTACACAGCTAGAAGCATGTTGACTAAAGCTCAGCCTGCCTGCAGTAGGTCATATATTTTGGAAATGTATAAAATTCTGGAGAATATTAAAGGCTTATCATAATCTCAGGTATGATAACCTATAAAATTGAGCAATGTCCTCTGACAACAATTTCCATTCCAAATTGTACTCTTCTTTACATTTGCATTACCTCTAGACATTTCACTAAGTACTTCTGGTACCCTAAGGAACTTGGTACCATGTGACCAAGGAGTCACCTTACATTTTTACCCAGTTTTATTTAAATCTACCACAATCTAAATAATTTAACCATTCTACCATCTAACCTTAAAATTAAGCTTTCCCTTCCCCCTCTTTAGTCTTTTTTTACCACCTGGTGTTCTTAAGAAATGAGCTGGAGGGAGAAAGTCGTGAACCCACTGAAATTGAACTATATAAATGTATTTTTGGACGAGTCAAAATTTTATAACCAATTCTACCTACTTGGTCCACTAAGTACATTTCTTAGCCTCACAGCACTCAAGTTAACAAACTGGGTTCAATCAATATCCCCAGCTTTTCTAGAGTCTTTGCATATTCCTAAGTATTAAAAAAAAAAAAAAATCAAAGATTCACAATGTGAACTCTTTCCATAAGAATGCGAATCTTGCTGATTCAAACTGAGAAGCTCCTTTTTTGGAAGAAAAAAAAGAGCAACAGCAAGAGTTGGTCAAACCATCACTATTACCTTAGGATTACCATTTAGTGCTGAAGTGTGAAATTTCTCTCTTCCGACAAAATTATCAAGGTACAGATAGAATAAATATCATTTATAGAACCCAGTGATTCATTTCAAGCCTGCCTTGATCTGAGAGAGCCGATTACTTTCCTTGCATCTTTCTAATGCACCAGAAAAGAATTTGAGGCTTAGTAATTGGGCTGCTTCTGTGAATGAGGCAGGGGCATTAAATACAATAAAAGAAGTCTTGATGACTGAATATGGATATATATCATATTAGTATGACAAAACATCATGGATAGCTCTAAAGTACACGGCTCAACTAGTTTCCTAAGCTCTTTGGTTAACCAGTTTAGTACAGAACATTTCCTTTATGTCTGCAATTCTATTTGCCCCAAATGCTGTAAACAGGGTATTTAAATTACTATCCTCAAATGCGAGCGAGTCAAACACCAAATAAAAGTCCGGTGGCAGCTTCAGAGAAGGGATAACGACGGTGTTCAGGATGCAGTCCGGAGAGGGGCTGCTAACTATTAGCACGGACATCACCTATAACCTGTTTCCGGGGATGCGCTCTTAATTCCGCAGATAAGGGGAGAGTCCCGGTGCTGCGAGGCGCGGCCAGTGCCTGGGCTTGGCAGCCGGTGCCGCTCTGGCCGCCCTGCCCTGCGGCCTGCACCACCCCGGCAGGCGGCGGTCTCGCGTAGACCGCGAAACCGGGAGTGGAGCCGCGAGTGGTGAGGGGACAGCAGCGCCGGGGCCCGGAGTCCGGCGTCACTCCGGTCCATTCTGACGGCGCTGCCCAGCGCCTCCAGCCCTGCTCACCCGGACTCTTCAGGTTGTAGCGGGTCTCCATGTCTGGTCGCCGGCCCGGCTCCGACCCCCCTGCCCGCCGCCGCCTCCTCTCTGCGCCGCCGCTGCCCGCGTCTCGGCCCGGCTCGGGCCAACTGGGCCAGGCCGAGGAGACTCCCGCAGACACCGCCCAGCCCAGGGCCGGACTGAGGACAGGGTGGCGAGGGTACGGGCGAGGCGCGGGCTTCGCGATGGCGCCGCCTTCTCTGCTGTTCCCCCGCCTCCCTGAGGGGGCCGGGCAGGCGCCAGCGCCGGCCGGGGCGTCGCTGAAGCGGGCGCCCGGGCTGGAGGTCGGCCTCGTGGATTGGCCGCGGGCCCAACCCCGCCGGGCCACCGGGCCTGCGTCAGCGCCCTCGCCCGGGTTTTGTGAAGTTGGCCTGACGTGGCAGTCGCTTCGTGGCGGTCAGTACGCGCGGCTGCCGGTCACTGGGCTGCCGCCGCCCGGCCCATGAAGCCAGTTCCGGGGTCTGCAACAGCGGGCGGTGCCCTCGTCTTCCCCTCGCCCCGGCCCCCCGGAGGCCGGCCTTCCCCCGGGCCCATCCGGGGTCCCCAGGCGCTCGCGGCTTCGACTAGGAACGGCGCGGCCGGAAGCGGCCCGGCCCTACCCGCTGCGGCCTGGGGCCCGGAGCCCCGGTCCTCGAGGGCCAGAGCATGGCCTGGGGCTCCGGCTGCAGAGCTGCCTGCGGCCCGGCTGCCCGCGCGCTGCCCCGCCGCGTCCGCAAAGTGCTTTCTTTAGATCCACTAGCTGTTTGGGGTGGAAAAAGTTAAGTTGGGAAAGGAAATTCCAGCCATAAGGGAATTGGGTAGGATTTTTATTATAACAATTTTTTTTTTCAAGTGGAATGCTTTGGTGCCAGAACTTGTCAGCATTGTGGGGGTTAAAAAAATTAAAACGCGCCAACAAATAAAACTAAGGGAATTACAGTGAATTTGGGGGAAAGCATACAAATATGAAAGGTTTAACCTCAAAGGACACACTTTATGGTTCATTGTGAAAAGAGAGGAATCGAGAAAAAGAGGATTATGGGTTCTGAAGGTTTAAAAAGAGGGACCAGGATTTAGGGAAAGAGGGAGGGATTGGGATGGTGGGGAGAATGAAGAGGGAAGGAAAGAATTCTAGGTGGGGTGAAGAGGGTTAATCAGGTTGGGCAAGTTTTGTTATCTAAAGATAGAAAAATGTTTTTGAAGAGTGGCAGAACATGCCACCCCAATATATGCCTCTGGCCTAAGGGTTATTTTGAGCCGATTATTTTGAGAAACAGCAAGCAGAGGAGAGAATCTCTGAAAACAATAAAGTTACACTTTTGTAAGGGAAATTTACATTTGTAAAAGAAACCTATATTTGTGTCTCCCTAGGTGTACCTGGAAGGGAAAGTTGACTCTAAATCACAAAGAATCTTAAATGGAGAAGGCACTGACAAATCTGCAAAACAAACTTTACCCCTGTTTACCCGATTTTCTTGTAACGTCCCATATCTAACATTACCCCAGCCCCACCATCTTTCTTTTGTCTTTAGCAGATGATAGTACTGTATTAGGTGGTGGCTTGGGCCATCTCAGGGAGTTGATTTCCCTGGATATAACCTATATATACATGTGATATACATATTAATAAACTTATGATCATTTTTCTCTTAAGCCAGGAACTCAAAAGGGTAGAGGGAATTTTTTTCTCCCTTACATTTTCTATTGTTAAAATTAAGAATCTAAATCTAAAGTGAATTGAGTTTTTGGTATCTGAATTTTACCAGCAACTCTCTGTAAAGAGTGAAATTGAAGGTGGGAGAGGAAGTGGAGGGTAGCTAAAATAAAATTAGATGGTATCTTTTAAACCATTCCAGTGTTGTTTTCTGAAAAGTAAACTGATAATCTGGCGGAAATAGGCAAGTGAAACCAAATCCCAGTGTGCTGTTTCATTCATTCATTCATTCTGTCAAAAAATAAGCAATAGGCCCAAAATGGAATCACTTGTGCTAAGCCCCACTTCAACAAACCAAAACTTGATACCTAATGTGATTGCAGTTTTAGCCTCTCCCGGGAATGTAATCTTAACTGGTCATTCTGGAATTTCCTGGTCACCACTAGTAAAGTTATCCTCAAAGACCCCTTCCATCCCCAAAGGAAGGTGACCTAAACCTGAAACTGATGCAGGAAAGGTGAACCTTCCCAAGTAAAGACTCAAGTCCTACATCTGCTGAGAGCTCTCAGAGAGATAGATGTCTGAGGAACTGGGTTAATATGTTTTCCTTTCAGGGTATGGGTATCCAGCGTTAAAACATGGGGAAGTAATTGTTAGCAATCTCAGCAGGAATCTTCCTGTAGGTTCACTGTGGTCTGGCTGTATGCAGATCAGCCAGGTTCCCGTGTCTAGCAGCGTGTAGCATGCTCTGAGTACAATCCGGTTTACTATTTAGTCAATTTATGTTATTCTCATGCCTCTTTCCTATATTAAAACTAGCCACTCTGCTAGAAATTTACTTTTCCCACTCTCTATAAAAATCTTCCTTTTTCTGCAGCTTGCGGACCTCTTTTCTATTTACTAGATAGGAATCATTTACGAATGATTCAATTCAGAAATCATTGAATAATGCCAATTCGATCTTTAAATGTACAAGTTGAATCTTGGGTGTTGTTGTTGTTGTTTTAACAATTCCTGTGTTGAATCTTCAAATTGTCTGATTCTTGACACCTTCTCTGCCAAAGACCGGTTTGTGCAATGGCCTCATAGTAGAGAGGCTTATGAAGCAGGTACTATCACAAGCCTCTGATAACTGAGGAAACAGTGCTGGAAGCACTGGGAAGCCTTTGGTTATTCATCTTCCAGGTCCATCAGTCTGTTAAGGGTGAAAATTTTCAAATGGCCAACTTCTGCTTCCATTGTTTAATGCTAAACAGGGTGTAGTTTGAGGAGATATTCTGTGCAAAGATATGCTAATGTTAAGGGTGTAGTTATCCTGTGTAAAGATGTATTAATGGCCAGCCTCTGCTTCTGTAAACCTGCTTGCTTGCTAGATGGGGTTTTGGGGCTTTTTAAGCTATTACTTCTAGAAGCTCAGGGCTGATTCTCTAGTGGGGAGAGTCAGTCGCTGGCCGGCTAATAAAGGCTCATAATTAATCTCGATTGGCTTCGTGGGTCTTCAATTTGATCACACCACAACAAGTCAACCTCTGAATACCGTAGTCCTCTGGAGCTTTCCTTTCCTTCTTTCCACAGAGATGGGGACATTTTGCTTTTCTTTCTTTTAGAAACCACCACCCCCTAGTCTGCTCTTCTTGTAGGGCTCTTCTCCGCACAAGACTAGCTTAGTAGGAATTATTAACCTCTCCTTCCTTAGTAAAAACAAAATCTATTCTGACAATTTAGTTATGAGCACATGTTAAAGTTTATTACAATCTTGCTGCAAGAGTAAAGACCTCTGGCAAGCCAGTTCAAAGATTTCTCTCAACAGAGACAATCACAGAAAGGAAAAAAAAAAAAAGTATTTAGATGCGAAGATGCAAAAGAAGAGTAATTCTATTTAAAGATCACTTGATTCTTGACTGACAGCTTAAGGGAGGGGAGCTATTTTCTCCAAAACATTGTGTATCCAAAAATTGCTTATATTTTATGAAGAACATTTAGGCAGAAGGGTTCGATCCCAGATAAAATTTGGGATAATTTTTCTTTTATATTTGGTACTTGTAAAGAAAACTTTTCATTGTAAGGGTTTTTTCCCCTTAAAAAGCAAACTCAGGAGATAACCAAAAGAACGAGAGGTGAAGTTTTAAATGTTTCCAAATCTTAAACATTTTAGAACCATAATCTTTGACATATAAGTTCCTTTTTTCCTTAGATGGTAACCAGAAGACCTTCGAAGTACAGGTCCTTCTCTCATCACCATTTGCATCTTGGAACAAAGCCTTGACTATAGTTTTTGAGCATCTACTATGTATTGGGCCCTGTATTGGGCACTTGACATACGTGGGGGTTCAGAACGAGTCACCCCAAGATGTGCCTCTGTAGTATATGGATTGTTTTGAGCTAAAGGCGATTTTAGCTTTGGGCTCAAGAGAAACTTCTGCCGCTCTTTTGATTACCTAGAAGAACCCGAATTAGGGTCCTTGCCCATAATAAGAGATTCTCAGAGATAACCTCTTTTAACCTATATATATATGGAAGGGCAAACTAGTAATTCCTGAACATGTGCTCTCCCTGCAGTGACTTTCTGAAGCCCCGAGGCACCTCACCTCATCCCTAGCTCAAAATGTCATACACTAATTTTCTGTCTCTGAAGCTCTCATGCATATTGGGACCCTGATTCATGTATAGGGGGTTTCCATATATATGTATATATTAAATATAGTTATTTTCTCTTGCTATTCTGTCTGATGTCTATTTGATTATTAGACCAACCAAAAGAAACGTGATGGGCCAAGAAATTTTCCTCCCCCACATATACATCAACTCACTAATTCTTCACAACAGCCTTGGCAATGGATCCGATTATTATAAGTAAAAATTCCAAAAGATATTAAAAGAGTTTTATTCATAAATGATTTGCAAAGAACATAGTCCTTGTTAAGAACCAAAGACCTACTTACTGGGTCAGGGGGAAAACAGGATTTTTAAAAGGAGAAGGTTGCTAGGGAAACAGATTATGAATTTACATCCATCCTTTTCTGATTGGTGGGGGCAACTGAACTTTCAATGATAAGAACAATAGGTAACATGATTAAGCATTTAAGTTTCGGTTCAGCTTCACGGAACAGAGGCTTATGGTCCAGCAGGTCCAGGACAGGGTGTGTTGCTTACAAACTGCACAGTGGGTACGATTTGTCAAACAGTACAATAAGTATGAGGAGCTGCTTGCTCTGTAGGCAGTTTTGGAGCCCAAAAGGGCAAAGTTATGCCTTGTAAGCAGCTTCAGAGCTCAAGCTGCAAAAATCCAAGTGTTGGGCCATAAGTTATGACATTAGAGTTCTCATTTATACCCAATTTAGTTATACCCATTTTACAGATGAAGACAATTGAGGTCTCGGAAAACTCAATTTACTTAAATTCTCAGTTTTTTCAACGATATTGCAAGTTCCTATTCTTGTAGCATTTTTTTTATACTGATGGAAGGAAATTTTTCTAGATTCTCATTTACGTCTTAATGTGACTTGAATACATTGAAATTCATTTTAGAAGTTCTTAAAGTTCCACTGACTTATTCAAGGCTACTTATCTAGAAACTGAAGAACCCTGATTTAAGTCCAGGTCTTCTGACTCTGAAACCTGGATTGTTTTCACTGTGCTAAAAGGAAATCAGATTGTCTGTGTCATGCAAGGCCTTTTCCTCCTCCATTTGAAAACAGAGACATGATTCCTAGAACTTCAGAGTTATTATTGGACTACACACTTTAAGATATTTATTTTTCAGCATTTAAAACTTCTTTTCTTAATTTTCAAATTTTTTTCTTGATCACAAAATACATGATCTTTGTTCAATATTTGGAATATGAACGAAATGCAAATCTCCCATAATCCTCCTCGTACTCAGAAATGACGATGATGAATGAACATTTTAGTGTATTTACTTTGAGCCTTTATTTATAAAGCATAGATATTTAAACAGAGTTGAAATTCCATTGTATAAACGTTTTTAGACTAAAAATCTGCCATCAGCTAATAAGTGTAAAACAATAAAGAGGCTTAAACTAAAACAAACTAAGGCAAGGTTTATAAAAGCTCAAGTTACATGTTGCTCTCCTCAATCTGGCCCTCTTTATATAAATGAAGTACTCTGGTTAGGTTAATTAGGATTGGTTGAGTTTAACGTGCAAAAAAGGTCACTGGTGGGCAAAAAGGGTTGGCTTCTTCAAAGTAAAGAATATTGATGATCTGTTTGTCATGGTGAGAACATGGTGAGAAAGAGGTGCAGGCATGGCTGAGAAGCTCAAAAGTTTATGGAGAAACATGCTGGGCAGACCATGTATAAGGCAAAGTTCTTCGTGGCCTTCAGGCTCCATTTTAATTCCCTTGACATAAATGATTCCACTTTAGCAATCTGTTCACATTGGATTACTTGTTTTACAAGTAGCGGTGCTATTATCGCTTAGACTGATAGCATAAATTGACTAATTTTACATCAATGTCTTGCTAGAGTATAATTAAAAATAAACAGCTTGGAAAGCCATAGATGGACTTTATTGTAAACATTTTATTAATTCCTTTGAACAATTTATAAGAGTTTTTGATTTTTCATTAAAAAAAAAAAAAAAACTCACATGCCATAATTTTTTTCTATCATTTTTTCCCCCCAGGATTTCCCCTTTGGAATAGTTAAGAAAAATGAGACTAATTTTCCCATATGGATGTAGCTGGTGTTAGTGGTATATATTGGTCATTATCAGTGACTCGAGTTTAAACTGTGGTTACCTTAACGAAAGTGTCAGGCAGGGGGTTCTTTGTTTTGCATGTCCAACTTTACTGCATTGCAGGTCTAATAGCTGTGCTTTTGCCTACCACCATCTGGTGGCCGACTGAGGGCCAATAGAAAAATTGACTTCGTTTTTTTCATTTCAGTTTCTATGTTCAAGATATGTCTTCCTGCTCATTCTATTTTAACACTTTTCTAACACTGTATTTTAGAAGGAACTATTAGGAAGAGATATCAAATGAATATATCTGAAACCCAGTGGAATATTTACAATACTAATTTTAGGAGGTATCTTCCACCAGATGACTTGTGCCTCATTTTAAAAGGTTTTCCCCATCAATAAAGAAGCATTTTCTAAATGCAGTTGTATCTAGTTGTTTGCAACATTATTAAAATCATTTTTACTGTGGCTTTTTAAAAATTACATCTTTTCTTGGAGACCCAATCTGTTACCATAGCTTTGAATTATCTGACACCTCCCCCCAAATTATAGCTCTTGATATGAGGGATGAGGATAAAGAAACCTGCTTTGTATATACTTTTGCTTTATTTGCATGGATTATATTATTTTTTGTATAAAGGTGATTTAAAATTAGCAACAAAAATTACAATACTCATCATATTCCTTACTCTTTAGTTCTGATGAACTGCTGAATTTGACAAAAGAGATATTTCATGTTCTAAATCTGGCTCTAAAGGAAACACCTGCAACTAAGATGAAACTGTTATTCATGATATGCCAGCAGATAGCTCGGACACAGCTGTGTCTTCTCCTTTCCTTCATTTGAGTCCTCTTCTAATAGCTTTTCTGGGAACTGTCCTGCTACTCTGGCTCTGCCTTTTTTTGTGTCCCCATATCCAGTCACCCCAGTTTGTCATTCTCTGGACCCTTTTTGGCCATTTGCTGACTGATGAAATTTATCCACTTCCAGACTGCCTGAATAGCTTAGAACTGGTCCCTATATTCAAATTAGTTTCTGTTTGTATTCATTGCAAAGGAAAAGTGCAAAATGACAAGAATTACTCCGAATTTGATACTTTTAAACAAATTTGTATTTTATTTACCACTACAGCATCCACAAATTTCAAAAAAAAAAAAAAGTTCACAGATATGTGAAACATTCGTCAGTCTACAGACAATGCTCAGTGCACACGTGAATTATGGAACTTCTTAGAGTAATTCTGCAGCCACAGGGCATTTTGGCAATATTAACATCTTTAGAACAAACTACTGCTGCTTCCCATTAAAATCCACTTTACAATTGTAGTCAAACTTTGAATAATAATCAACTCACCAGCTTCTAAAAAGCAGTCCTGGCCTTGCCTACAATGTATTCTTTTAGCACAGAATAGCCAAAAGGTGCAGGTATGCCACACTCCATCTATCTTCTAGCATCTTGTGAGAAAACAGCTGAGCCAGTCTGACTTCCCTGGCAGTCGAAGCTGGTTTTCAGTCAGATGTTCTTAAATGGAAATATAAACCATATATGCCAGAATAGAGAGCACTTATATAGAAACCAAATATATCATTCTTCAAAAAGAGTTGCCTCATATTTTTGTCTTTACTTTGTTTTTTTTTTGAACAAAATACTTTCCAGGATGACAAGTCCTTGAAAGGACTTTAAGCAATGGCAGTTTTCTATCTTATAAGGGTTACCTAACAGAATCAGGGGGAAAAGATGAAGACATTTATTATTCCTGAGTGTATGACCTTGGAGAACAAGCATTAGAGACGATTATCAATTGGCTTTTTAAAATGTCACTGAAAAGAGGAGTACAAGAAGTAATCATTTGTGGAGACTGTGAATATGCAAAGGGGAGGGAGATTTTTGAAACTCAGTAAAATCTCCACTGACAGCATCCTATTCAATTTAAAACATGTTTTATCTTAAATAACTGGAAAGGAACTGTTAGATGATTCAAGATGTTGTTCCAATATGAATAAAGACCCTGCTATAGCGGATGCCTGTGAAGAATTTGAATGAAATGATTTGAGGAAAAAGCATAATTTGTGACATTAAATGTGAATAAGTATTTAAATATCTAATATAATAAATGGTTCAAATAAACTTTATTTAATTTACATTCATAAATTATAAATTAAATAATGTAGATTTTAAAAGCTACATAATTGAGTTGAAGAGACACAAACACTGGAGACGTGTGTGTGTGTGTGTGTGTGTGTGTGTGTGTGTGTCTGTGTGGTGTGTTTACAGAATGGAGAAATGATAAAATCTCCTCCAGGTAACTCCAATCCTAGTCCTCCCCATCTTCCCTTCCCATCCCTTTTCATAACCACAGGCCAAACAATGTCTCCCAAATTATGAGAATTGCCTAAGATGCTTATTTAAATACACATTCCCAGATCACTGCACAAAGAGTCTGATTCAAGAAGACTGGGGCAGAGGTAGGAATTTGCATTTTTAAGCACCCTAGATAATTCTTAGAATCAAGAAACAGTATGACAGGAATTGGTGGGAATATTTCTTGCATATTATAAACCTGATTTCCTTCCTCTCCCATTGAGATGGAGAGATATACAGGACTGGTCTCTCCCAGTCAGCCCTTTTACTGGCTGCTTCCCATGAAGGAGAAGTGAAAGACCACCTTATAGAGGTCTGGGATAAGTCTTGGTTATTGACCATCTAGTTAACGAAGGTGGAATACTACAGCAGTGAACTCTCTGCAAGGCCAGAGGCAGAAAGGATTAATGGAAGCCGGAAAAAAATAGAAACAGCTTATAGGAATGGATTCTCCACAGCGATGGTGAGGGTCAGTATGGAAGAAACTGAGATCTTAATTGCTCTACTGTAGTTAGCCATTCAGGGAAGGGCCTTAGTTTTTTGAGTGTTTTGGGAGACTAGAAAGATCCCCCTTGTCCTACTAACTTATTAGTATAGATTGAGGAAGCAGGATGGTGAAGGCCTGAGGCAGCTGGACGCTACTTAATGCCCTCTTCCACCTCACTCCTCCCCCGAGTTGAGAGGCTAAATCAGCTCTCTTTTATGGGGAAGGGCCTTGTTCAGCTGGTTCTTGGAAGTATCAAACTAGCACAAAAGGGCAAAACTTATGGATTCTTGATACTGGATAAGTCTAAAGTCATCTGGATTAACAAAGGATTCCGTAGAAGTTAGATATGAACTCATGAGTTACTAAACTCCAAGTAACCTATTTATTATAGTCAAGGATAGAGTCTATAGTAATAGATGATCCTCTCGGGACTGAGCTTCTTGGACCTGTATTCATACAACCCAACATACAAAAACATCCAAGGGATGGCAATGAAAAGTAAAACACAGCAGAAAGCCCTGATCAAATGAAAGAAAAGCTCAAGAACTTTCTCAGAATTTCCCATGTCTATTAAGACCTTAAAATTAACAGAGAGAAAAGGAAAATATTTTAGGCTAGAAAGAAAATCCTCAGGTATCTCTGATCTGCACTCTAGCAGTGCTTTGCAAATAGCAGGTAATCACCCTTTAGTGAATTATGAGATCTTTTTTAAAGAAGAAATAAAAGAGAAAAATACTAGACTGTTGCATAAAAGGACAGAACTTCATGAGATTTTTACAAAGCAATATTTGCGAGGTGTGTGATAGTTTGAAATGTGAATTGTATTTAGTGTGGTTTACAACAACGATAACTTTAAAATATATTTCATAAAAGGTAAACTCCTAAGGTTTGGTCCTAGGGCAGTTATAAGCACACCATGCAAACATTGCTTCGGGTATAAGTTCATATGGTCACTGTTTTTTAAGATAATTTATTTTTTCAAGATCAAATACTAAGGACCAGCTCCCCTCTCAGCTTTAACTGCTAAATCACTTATTGAAACTAAAATGTAGTATTCTACAAAGAAAGACTGGACTAGTCTTAAATATTTTTGTATTTTGTTTCTTATTTACTTATTTTTAATAACTTCATTAATTTTATATATAATTTAAATTTACTTGTTTTTATAGAATTGAATTGTTTCTTGGAATAACATGATCCATTTTAAAGTATCTTTAAAATTATGATACGGACCATTTAAAGCATATATTTTCAGTTTATCATGACTATTATAAAAAACTGCAAACATATCGATGGTACAACTGAAATAAGATCACATTGCCTGAACTTAAGTTGAATTTATGATAAAAATAGATATTCCTGAGAACCTGATATGCCAAGTTTGGCACATTTTAAAATATCCAACCTTTCAAAATTCTAAATGACCTCAAAAGCAGCTCTGCATTTGTCCCATATTCTATATTCTTAGAAAACCAAATGGCTGTAAAAGGCATTTTAATCTGATTCTTCTCACATCTTCTACTGCCCCTCATGTTAACATAAACATCTACCTTAGGCAGCACTCATAGGTCCCTGGTACAAACAGATTAAAAAGAGTGACAGTAAAATAAACTTTTTTATTAAATTTAATTCTGGAAATGATATTGCTTTCATATATGTATTAAGTTAGCAAAGTATGAATGTTAAAATAACTAACATTTAATGCTCACGCTTTTAAGGTAATTTACCTCTCTTCTTCTTTATAAGGGAAGGCACTATTTCGATAAACATTTCTACTCTCTCAACCTACTTCTCATAGTATATTTAGTCTTACAGTAAACTAAACATAGCTATCTATCCATGGTCTTTGCTAGACAGTGCAAACGTCCTATACAACTGTGGTTGTGAAAATTGACACCTATAAAAGAGCTAAAATTAAAGTTGTTTATTTTGTATTATTTTTAGATATTAAAATCCTTCCATCTCCAGTATCTATCTTTTAGCTATTTTACTAAGCACAGTGTCGGGTCTATAACAGGTATCCTATCGATAACTGTTGAAATGATAACTGATTATCATTTCCCTCAGAAAATGAATGACAAAGAAAGGAACCAAAACTCAAGGTTCCTCTTATTTAACATACACTGTGTGTGCACACTGGTTCAGCTCTGTTAGAGAAGGATGGACCAAGGCTGAAGAAGGAGGTAAGGACCAGGGAGTTAGGCTCTTGCAAATTCTATTAAGGAGTTTGACTGATAACGGAGAGCTAGGAAAGATGTTAAAAGCAAGTGGGTGATATGGTCAGGATTGCAGTGGTTTAAAAAGGTCAGTCTGCATCCTGCATGGAGAATGAAATGCGTGGATAGACAGACAAGGCAGAGAGACACTGGTTAAGAGGCTATTGAGATCCAGATAAGAGGAGAGGGTAGTCTAAACCAGGATAGTGGCAGAAGAGATGGGGAAAAAAGATTCAACAGATGTTTGTAAGGATGAGCTGAGAAAGTGGGTGACTGATTGGAGGAGGTGAGCAGAAAGGAAAAGTCAAGAACGAGATCCAAGTCTCTGGCAGGGATGCAAGGAAGGACCACAACACCACAGGAGATTTAGCAAGAAAGAAGCCTGTTCAATTTTGGACATGTTAGATTTGAGGGTCTGTCCAGCAGAGGTATGCTAGTGCTAGTGGCAATTTTAAATATAGGTGTGAAGGATTAGGATCGAAATGTAGCTTTTTGAATTTTAATCCAGATTAGTGTTTTGTTTTCTATAAGTTATTGTTATTATATTAAAACTTAAGGTAGAAGGTTGAATGCAGACTTATTTTCTCTTGATTTTCTCAGAGTTTGATATAACTATTGCTTCTTAGAAAACCAGATGACTGTAAAAGATATTTAAATTTCCTTCAGATATTCAAACACTGTCTTAATATTTTTGGCACTAGAGTTATTAAATGAATTAGGAAGAAAAGAGCATAATATTCGTTGATTTTCTTCCCTGAGTAAAGTACATTTAGAAGACTGCTCCTATTGATTTTCATGTAAGGAAAAGTATTTTAAATATTTTAGCATCTCAGCCTTCATAAACCCATGCAGCAGTAAATCCTAAGCTTCAAGTCTCTCTTTTCATATTTGTGAAAGGGGGGCATTTCAAGGGAATATTTGCCGAGGCTGCTTAGAATAGCAGTTGAGAAACTGGACTCTTGAGTTAGTCTCCGGGCCTTGTGTTCTACTAGTAATATGATGAGCAAGATCATATTGCTAGTAAGTGATTTCATCAATTTGACCTCAGTGGCCTCATATGTAAAACAGAAGTGATAAACCTACTTCTTAGGTTTATGAGGATAAGTTATATAAAAGCACTTAAAAAGCAGTGCAAAGCATAACGTGTGTACTCAATATCTATTATTATTAAATAATTCTGTTAAAGATGTTTTCTTTCTCCTAAAAACATCACCACTGATAAAAAATCTTGGATATCATTATTTCACATCATGTTTTCCATCAGAAACAGGCTTTCATATGTAAGAAATAACATCTAATGTTAGCCCTCTCTGAGAATTCTAGGAGACGTGTAAAAGTCATTATAATGTGGAATCTTACCAAGCAAGTAAGGAACAATAAGGTGGACTGATTGGAAGAGAATTTCCAGATGGCTAGGGATTAGGGTCAGAGCAGCAGGAATTAATATCTGAAGTTTACTGAAATAACAGTTCTATAGTCCAAGCAGGCATGTCACCATCAAAAATATGGAGAGAAAAGAGGGTTTAAAGAAAACAAAAATAAAAGCACCACTCCAATTTAAATAGAGAAATTTATCCTTATTTTCACAAAATGAAAGCTGGTTAATCAGGACAAAAACATTTGACTAAAGGGACCCAAGAGGGCCATCCAGTCGTGATACGTGTGTGTGGTAAATATGAAAGACCATACTTCCTTTTCACCAAAGAGACCATTCTACTCCCAGAAAGATTAGTTATGAGTTTGTTTAAAATAAAACGTGAGCCTTATCAAATCCTGAGTGTGCGACACAGTCTTTCAAATTGGTGGTTAACATTCGTGAAAGCAATGGTTTAACAATCATTATAAATGATATACTGCATAAAATATAACACTACACTTGATTACAAATTATATCCAGTCCATATAAGTTGAATGCATACTGTACTTTAATAATCAAAACAGTTCGGCTGCTTTTCTGGAGTATGTTTCAGAGTTAGCATATAACCCGTATTTAACAATATTGCTGTATTTTTAGTCATTTTATATTTAAGGGTCCAAAATATGTATACAAAATAACACTATCTGTGAATGTCAATCAATTTTTGATTTCTATTCCTTCAAAAACACTCTACTCTGGTCATACATACTAATCTGTATCACTGAAAATAAAGATGATGGATAATTCATATAGTCTCACCTCCACAAAGATGTTCTAATTTCCTTAGAACCTGTAGGTCAAGTTCTCAATCTCTGAAAATGAACAAAAATGTTCCAGAGTAGTCATGTAGCCATGTATTTTGGGCTCTGTATGTATAGCATTGGATTTGAGAGCTAAAGGTGGCCATGCATGTTGCAGTAAGCTAAGTCCCATATCAAAAATAAAATGCAAAAGGAATTAAAAAGATTTTGTAATTCCAATGGCACAGATTTCAAAAACTTAGACTAACTCCTACATCTCTCTAAAACTAAGAGGTCATTGCCATGCTTACAGGTTTGAGGCAGTGATCTCTATTAGTGTGTGATTAATCGAAGAGTGCATTTCGTATCATAAACTTGGGGTCTTATGCCATAGCACTGATTTTGCCTTTCCCCCAAAGAATCATTTGCTCTTGAAGTAATAGGCTTTTAAGGCACATTTTAATAAGAACTCATCATATACCTAACTCAAAAATGGAAGCTCCACCTGGTTACAATAATATATGTATATATCCAAGTAATGTGTGAGTTACCAGATAAGCAAATGTCTCTACCCTGGGGATTAAGTCACATTAGAAAAGTGATTCTTTATTTGCTTATTCAAAAAGAAACATTGTGTAAAAAATATTAAAGAATTAGATTTATAAGAATAACCCACCTGTACCAAGCCTGTTGGCAAAGGTCCAACAGGGTATAGGTGTGGAAATTAGGGAAAAGACTTCCCTGGAAGCCCGGGTTCCTACTCACCCAGGTTTCTGAGCAGAAATCACAAGGAAGGACGTTAGGGCTCCTTCATGATTTTTAGACATTTACTTCCAAAATGCAGAGACCCTTAGGAGGACTCAAACCTTAAACCCCAATCAACTACCATCTTAAACTGCAGTCACCAGCCTCAAGGGAATAGAAATTAAGACGTAGAGAGGATGGAAAAAAGCCACAGATAGAAGTGGGACAGTTTCAAGGACAAGTTGCCTTAGGAATTTGATATATTTTGCTAGAAGCAGCTGTGATATCCCTAATGAGGCTCTGCTAATATATATATTATATTTAATATGTATATTAGCTAATAATATATATATTTTTTCTCATACCCACAAACATGCCTTAGGGCACTGACCTTTGAGATGGACCTAGAATTTTTATCTACTTGGAATGGTTTGGGATGGGGTAGATTTAAGTTTTTTAACTTGTTGTTAGTCTAAAGTAAACATAACAAAACAAATACAAAGCTAACTCTAATGCCTCCTCTAGCCATCCCCTTCTCAACTGACCTTCAAGGGTTTTCGGGATGGCTTTTCAGCTGTGCAAAGCATGCTGTTAGCAAGCTGAGTTCTAGTTTAATCAGAAGGTGAAACGAGTAGATTCCACAAGGCACACTGTCACAGATGAAGAGACTCAGATGAAAATGTGCCCAACAGGATTTAGCTCTGTGGTAGAGATGTGAGACATCCCCTGTGATTATGGAGTTAAAAAGAAAAAAGAAAAAAGAAAGAAAACTGGTCCTAAATAAACGTTTCAAATGTTGCACAGTAATAGGCTTACTATACAGAGGCCAAACATACCAAATTGTATATATTTTTCTATCTCCATACTGAATTGCATATATATTTTTCTATCTCCAGCTGCCAATCACCTACATTTGGGAGATCACGTGGCCTCTGATGTTACTTTAGCCTGGGTGGCAAACACCAAAAAGACTCCAGAAACTCTGCAATTCAGCGGCATTCTTATTTCTCTCAAGTGTTCGGCACCATTTTGGAAATCTGGTCCCCAAAGCTCTAAAGAACAGTAATTCAATGAAAAGAAACAGCCTCTCTGTATAAAATGATTATAGAGATATGTGTTGAGGTAAAGAGCTTTATAAAAACTGTTGAGTAGGGAAGCACTGCCATAGCTATTGAAATGTTTAGATAAGTTTGGTGCTATTATTATTCTACAAAACTCCTGGTTATTACCAATTATAAATAAGGGACAGTTCTTATTGCTCCTGGAGCTTGCTGCCCTATTCCCTCTCCATTGAAAAATGTTTTTTCTCAACAATTGGTAGCAAAGATTCCCAAATTTATAAAAAGTCATTGCCAATGCAGCACTTTTTGATTAATTTCTGATTGCCATATAGAGAGGAACTACAGTATGCACATCCTTGACACTACAGAAAAAAGCTTAGAAAAGTTTTTATCAAAGTTTAGTTCGATGAGAAAAAAACATGAAAAAGTGCAAAATATATACAGTTCCTGGCAGTTCTCACACAGGATTTTTGACTGCAGACCATAAAAGTTTACATTTGTGTAATGAAATTACAGTGGATTTCACTTTATTGTTAATATACAAGTTTTTGCTTCAAAGTGCTTGCTTTATTTTAAAAAAGAGAAGATAAGAGGGTTGCAGGAATTTTTTTTACAACAAATTTATGTGTCCCAATCTCCTTCTTTCTCTTCCTTTAGTGCAACGCAGTGCAGCAGCCTCATTGAAAGGTCTGATTTCAAAAATTGTTCCTGAAACCTCACCTACAGCAGCAGTCTAGGGGTCCCATTGGGGGTCCCTCCTTTTTTCTTCTGCAGCCGATTCTGAACCTTTCGTGATTTTACCACTTTCATTCTCACCTCAAAAACTTCATGGATGGCCTTTCGGAAGCAATGAAAATTATAGTCAATAAGCCCTGGAGAAGAAAACAAAAATATTTAGGAATGTTACACAGAAATAATCTCCTTTTCATGTCGGCCATGGCAAAGACTCACCAGTAGGGTGCAGTAGAGGAGCAGCCTTAATATAAAGTCCACAGATTTCCCTGGGAGGCCTGCAACTGAGCTTTTGCAGGTAGTTTTGTGAATGTTTATTTTTTCCTAAAGAAAGGTTCTAGAGTATATACCATATTTTCAAAGGTGTCTATGACCCAAAAGATTTGGAGAACCATCTGAACTACACATTTCAAAAAAAATGTTGTCATTAGTTTCAAGTATCCAGTACACTGGGTTAGACAATTATGTAGTTTATAAAACGATCCCTAATTGCTCTTTCTTTCCTCTGGATCTCTACCTACCCATTATATTAATGCTAACTGCATTCCCTATGCCGTGAGCTGCACATTTTTTATCTTTGATAATTAGATTTCTTACAATTAAGATATATTTTCAATGAAATATTATTACTTTTCTCTAAAAGGTATTATTGAGTTGACTTTAAGTAAAGGCAGACTCTGACTTGGAGTGTGGCTGAGATCTCAAAGCTACAGTATCAATCAAGTAATCAATCAATCAATCAATATTTACTGGATATGTATTATATTTAAAGCATTGTCATAAGCCCTAAGAAAAGTAAAGTGTCTGATTTTAGAGTGATAACAATCACCTCAGGTCATCTCAAGCTCAAGAATCCAACAACCAATTACACTCTCAGTTTTTCAATATTCAGTAAATTTTAAATGGAGAAATAATAGGGGAGAATTTTCTTGTGTTTTCAGAAATCGGTTAGTAGTACAAAAACAGAATAAAAGATAATCCAAAGTCTTGAGTGTTATCACCATTAATTTGTACAAGTGTTGAGAGCAACATTGTGTTTATACCAAGTAGAATGAGGCAATTGGTTCTATTTACTATCTTTACACTTATTAAAATAACTAGCCCAACCATTATTTCCATCCACTCAGGTGATGCTTCCAGAGACCCAAAAAGAAAGACCAGAGATGTCAGCCAAGGAGTGAAACTCTTCAAAGTAGTCATATAACTAACTGCAAGTGAACTGAAGGAAACACTGTCTCAGCTTCCAGGAGCAAAAAACTGAGTAGCGCCCTCTGCTGCTACTGGAACAATAGTGACCACAAGTGCAGTAAAACTAGGAGACCATTTCCTCCTGAAGACCACGAGGCAAGAAGGGGGAAAGTACTAAGGAACAAGAAGCAAAAAAATTACCTTATTTAGTGGGAATTTGGATGTAAGAATAAACCATACAATTATCTGCCTATAATAAGTGCAACCAACTGCCTTAGGAAGAAAACTTAGCTTGACTGGCTCAATGAGAAGGGTGCAATCTAATAATCTAGGAAACTTCAGAGACATCCTATTGATAGTTCTTGACAAATCTTTTTTTTTTTTAGTTGTATCTAGTTTTCTTCTTTTTTAAAATTTTATTTATTTATTTTTTAACATTTTATTATTTTTTTAATTTTTATTTCCCCCCTTCCATACCCCGATAGCTGACAAATTTTAACTTATTCATCTCTGTATATTTGTAAATGTAAACAAATTTTAAAACAGTAATTTTGTTGCATTTTGAGTTTTAAAAGTAGAAAGGTAAAAATTCACAACTGAGGTTTTGTTTGTTTGTTTTTTCTTTCTGTCACTACATATTACAACTGAGGTTGTTAAAGGAAGTAAACATTCACAAAAAGTTTGCAATTTATTTCAACCCTTTCATTAAAGGCAGTCGAAAATACAAGAACAGAGACACGAACAGAATAAGTACTATCTTCACCACGATACACAGTTATGTGATGGTCCCACATCCTTCTCTGGTTCAGTGGTTCTCACCCTCGCTGCACATTAAAAACATCCAGGGAACTTTTTAAAAAATGAATAAACTTCAGACCCCTCTTCCAGGAATTCTATTCTAAATATCTGGAGACAGACCCAGATGTCCGTTTTTTTTAACCGTCTCCTTTCCCAAGGTGCCTATAATGTGCAGTCAAGGCTGAGAAGCCCACATCTGCTTTCAGTCCTTTCCTTTCTGCCAAAGCATTCACAGAGATCATCAATGAAAACTCAGAGACCAGCATCAAGAAAAACTATTCACCAAGTGTTGATTATCACTTGCGACCCAATGGGACGCAACAGCCCTTGAGATTAAAGCAGCAAAATAAATCAAACTGCCCCATGCAAGTTCTTTTTAAAGACAAGCACCTTAAAGCTAGGGTGACCAGCTCCTCTGGTTTGCCTGGGACATTCCCAGTTTCAGCACTGAAGGTCTCCTGTCCCACGAATGCCCTGTGTCCCAGGCAAATGGAGACGGTTGGTCACCCTAAAAACACACAATTTTAACACAATGGGCTTAAACTTAGTCTGCCTATTTATTTACATTTCTTAGTTATGACATTAAGACGAATACCTAGGTTCTAGTTAGTTTAATAAATTCTAAAAAATTTGCCTATCCTCAGAGATGATTCCTCCTAGGTGGTTTAGCAATAACTTACCAAAGAGTCACATGATAAATTCCTGCTTAAATTTACTTCCACAACCATAAATGAAAGTTAAAATCAGTGGACAGAAGTGTGAGGAAAAACAGAATTTCCATAGTTTGAAAGCACATATTAACTACAAAGGGAAAGACGGGGACTTTCCAGTAGAAAAAACTGGCAAACACTACCTTAACTAAATCAAGGTCAGCATCACCAGTAATAAGACATACCAACATTAACCACTTGATACGATGCACTGATCATTTCTGTGTGGTATTCTTGCCAAAGTGCGTAATCTCATTTCAACTGGGTGAAAATATCGGACAAACCCAATCTGAGGGACATTCTACAAAAGAACTGATCAGTACTCTTCAAAAGTTATCTAAATCATGAAAGAAAAATAACTATCACAGATTAGAAGAGACTAGGAGAGATAACAAATCAATTTAGGATCCTGGAACAGAAAGAGGGTATTTTTAGAAAAACTGGTGAAATTTGAATAAGGTCTGTAGTTTTATTGACCATTATACCAAAATCAATTGCCAGTTTTGATACCTGTACCACAGTATGTAAGATGTTAACATTCCGAGAAGCTGGATGAGGAGTATATGTAATCTATGTACTATTTTTGCAACTTTTTGCTTAAGTCTAAAATCAATTAAAAATAAAAAAGCTCTCCAGTTTAATAAATTATCATTTAATATAATTTTAGGACCTGCTGCCATAGATGGTTTGGGGGCTGTAGTTGTACTATTTGCATTACTTTTATTTTTCTTAGCTTCCAAAATCAACATGAAACATTAACCATCAAATATAAATTCCAAAAATACGTTTAACCAAGGAAATATATGTATCATGGTTTAAAACAGCATGTACACAGCTGACTCTATATAGGGAAAAGCTCAGGGCTCTTTAGTCCTGTCAGATACTGGTGGTGTGACCTTGGGAGAAAGTCACTTATATTTCCTGGGTCTGGGTAAAAGCATCTGGAACTGATAAAGTAAAACAAGGTATGGTCCTGTCCATTTCAAAATTCTATGAATCCACTATATAACCTATTTTTACTTTCAGCAAAATGAAAATAAGAAGTAAAATACTAATACCACTTAATTAAAAGTTGTGAAGGCCAAGGACACAAAAGGCAATTTAGTTGGTAATAGTCGGTAAATGCAACTGCACTAAGCAAGGAAGTGTAAGGTTAAATGATATATACCAGTTTTTGAGTATCAAATTTTTAATGCTAATACCAAATATTGAAAAGAATATAGCAAAAATGAAACTCATATTCTCTTAGTAGCATAAACCCATAAAATCTTTCTGAAAGACATTTCGATAATAGGCATTATCAAACCATGCCTAACTTTTGATCTAAGTAATTCCATTTGCTGAAGTTTTCCTCAGGAAATACACAAATATTTAGTGCAAAGAGAGTCATCATAGATTTATTTATAACCTCAAAATCCAGAAACAATATAAATTTCTAACAATAGAAGAAACTAACACAATCATTAAAATGATGTGGTGAACTACAAAGATGTCTAACCAATGTAATATATACTTGAAACTAATTAAAATAAGTAAATAAAAATTTAAAAACGATGTGGTAAAAAAGATTTAGTGAATTTGGAAAGATAATAATTGAAGTTTATAAATAATATTTTTCACATAATCTCATATATAGATATAGATGAAAAAGGCTGGAAAGTGATATGGAAAATGTTAAGAGTATCTGAGTGAGAAGTTTATTAATTATTTCTTTTTATTTGTTATTTCTAAATTTTCTATATGAATTTATTACTTTTTTAATAAAAAGAAAAAATCTAAATTGTTTCCATGCTCGATGAATAGAAAAATGTTCACGATATGAATAAATAAAACAACAGGACATAAAACTATACGGACAATATGGCCCCACTTTTGTTCGAAGGAAAGAAGAGATGAAGAAAGGGAGGAAGGGATAATGCAACAGGGGAAGGGAGGGAAGAAAGCAGGGAGAAAGAAAATTCCAGAAATTGAACATGAAGTTTAGCTCTAGATAGCAAAATTGAGTGGTTTTATTTTGTTCTTTATACTTTCCTAAACTTTCAAACTATTTTTATGATGAACATGTATTGCTTTATAAGGAAATAAAAGGCTATTTCGGTAAATGTTACTATTGCCACTTTGTTGGGAATTTTTTTTACCCAACAAATTCATAAATCGTACCCTCATAACTAGCAAAACTCCCTAGCCATATCAGTAGGCTGGTATTTTTCTGTTTAGGTAGCATGGGGAAAATGAATACCTTTATGAGGCTAATTGCTTTGGTTTTAAAACAAAACTAAATTTGGTCTTAAAAAATATGTTTTGTGACATTATTAAGTACATTCATGTCTTCTCTTTTTGAAATCATGATGCCATCCCTGTTTTGAGGACTAATGAATATGCAAAGGATGACTAGAAGTTAAATGCTGTCTTAATTTTAATGTTAATGTGAGTCTTCTCCTTTACACAGGGAGCACAAGTGATCACATGGTCCCTAAAACCTTTTAGAGGTGTGGACCAAGAGATGCCTTGGTCCTCACTGTTGGCTGGGGTCCTGCCCTCTGGTAAGAGACTGTACAGCTTGGCAACCACGCCTCAGCTAGCTTTACTCCCAGAAAAGCTAAGACACCCAGCAGATGGTCACTTCCATGTCCACCTCTGGCAGCTTTCACTAGAGAGCAGGTTGGTTCACGGATCCCCAAAGCCTGATTGATGTGCGCAGGAGCTAAGGGGGCCTGTGACTTAAGTCTGGGAGCTGCTACCACCCACATTCAACAAAGCAGTAAAGATAATATTAGTCTGAATTGAAATCCTTCATTTAAATCACACACACACTCACACACACACACACACACACACACACACACACACACACACACAATTACCTTTTCTTTCAAAGCTTTCCTCTCTGACAAAGCAGACAAGAGCCAGGAACTTTGTCACCTCTTTTAAATAAAGAACTGTGGTATTATTCAGCTTTATAATTGCTGTTGATTCCTTGTCATAGGGGGTTCCTGCTCCATCTTCTTTGAGACTAAACGGGGACAGAAACCAAAACATATTTGACAATTGAGAAAGAACTAAGAATTGTAACCAGAGATCAGCTTTAACACAGAGAACGATAATCATAATGACAAGTAGTTTACACTTACAGTTCCTTTTAGCTAAAGATCTCAGAAACACACGATCACAAGAACGTACAGTGTATGACAGTCACTTTCCTACTGACACAATGAGTGCCTGTTGTGGCAGTTGGGCAACTCTCCAGGCACCTGAGGAACACAGGTGAGGGATGGAAGTTAGCTCTTCTCCCCTCTGTGACCCACAGGGGCTCCCTGTTTTCCCATGGTCAAATAATGGGGCTGTCAAAAGCATGGTCTGATGAAAGACCAAGGACTGAAGAATTGTTCCAAGTTTAAAAAGCTTAAAGACACATGGCAGCTGAATGCTGGACTAGATCTTGGATCAGGAGGTAAAAAACAATATAAAAGATAGCAGTGGGACCACTGGTAAATCTGAATGTGGACTATATATTAGATAATAATATAGCCATGCTAAATATGCACAATTTGATAATTAAACTGTGGTCCTATAAAAGAATGTCCTTGTTCTTAAGAGATAGATGCTCAAGGAACTAGGATCAAAGGATCATGATGTCTGCAACTTATTCCCAAATGGTTTGGCCAAAGCAAGTAAACAATATGAAAAAGAGAGAGAGCAAATATAACACAATGATAAAAATTGGTGAATCCCAGTGGAAGGTATACACAAGTTCATTGTACTATCCTTGCATACTTTCTGTAGGTTGGAAATCTTTTCAAAATAAAAAGTTAAATAAATATACTGGTCTATTTTTAAAAAGGTATGGCCTTGAATATCGGTTCAATGTTCACAGCAACCTATTCACAGTGGCCAAGACATGGAAGCAACCAAAGTGTCCTACAATAGATGATTGGCTAAAGAAGCTGTGGCGATGGACTATTACTCAGCCATAAGAAGAGATGAAATACAGCCATTTGCGACAATGTGGATAAAGCTCGACATAACCTTGCTAAGTGAAATAAGCCAGACAGAAAAAGTCAAAAATCACATGATATCACTTATTATGTGATAAGCAACAAATGAACAGGACAAACAGAGACTCATGGTCCTGGACAATAGACTAGTGGTTACCAGAGGGAAGAGGGGAGCGGGGAGGGAGAAGGGGAAAGGTAGAAGGGGTAAAGGGAGTCAAATATGTGGTACCAGAAAGAAATCTAACTATGAGAGGTGAACATACAGTATAAATATATATACATACTTTACTGTTAAAGTGTACAGCTGAAACTTATTGGATTTCATTAATCATTGTCACCATAAAAATAAATAAATAAATAAATGATTTTTAAAGGATCGACAATAGGTATGGCCTACAGATAGAGATGACTTGGGTTTGAATCCCAGCTCTCTTACTTATTATATGAACTGGGGCAAGTTGAGTATCTTCTTTGAGACCCAATTTCCTCATCTGTATGCTAACGGTAATTACTTCAAAGTTTCTTAATATAATAAAATAATACATACACAGCACTGAGTGCAGTGCTGAGAACATGTAAAATGCAAAATGAATGTTAACTGCTATTACTAATTATTATTGCCTTGATGATTGAAACAGAACCCTCTGAAGATACTGATGTAATCAGAGTTATGAATCCTTTCCTCATAGTCAAAGGAGCACTTTTTTGTGCCTTTTTCCTTTATTCATAACTGTGTACACATTTTCTAATTTATTTTTGCTTCCCAAATTTATGAATAATTTACTAGAAACTGACTTAATTAGAACTGTGCTAAGCCTTATGCCTACTATATAGTAGTATAATTGGCCAGTGCTAAACCTCATTCCTTTTGCATAGTAAGAGCCAGCATTCACAAAAAATGTACCTTTTGATGGGCACCATTTTTAGTTCTTACCATGCATTATCCATTTTCTGGCACAAGAATCCTTTAAGCTAGGTAATGAGGAACTGAAGTTGTGGAGAATAAGAGAACTTGGTCAAAGTTGATGATGGGAGTATAGCCTGGACCTCAAACTAACCTGACTAATTTCAGAATTAATGCTTTAAATTTTGTATACATCACAAGGTGGTAGGGTGAAAAACCAGATTAAATGAAAATGTCTGAATTGTATTTTAAAGGAAATACAGGATTGTAGCTTTGAGAGTATTTTAAACTGGTACACACGTGGAAGTTAGTTTTCAAGTAGAAATTGGTGAGGTTTTACAACTGCAACTAATATGTTCCACCACTCAAGTTGCCATCTACAAAACAATGAAAACCCCTGAAGATAGAACTTATTTTAAAGGGTGCATGTGTGCAGAAATGACGGGTCTTAGCAGAAGCTCAGCTGAGATTCCTGAGCAGAAGACTGAGGCACCAGGTCACCTGCTTCTAAATCCTGAGGTCTCCAAGGAGCAGCTGAAACTGGCAGTAAACCAGCTTCCTGGGCTGCTGCATGCATCCCTGGCTCCCTCGCCCTGCTGGTTAACTGGCTGGCTCCTTGCCTCTCCAGCAGTCTGAGGAAATCCCAGGGCCTCCAAGTCCCCACCTCATTGTGACTCAGACTGGTTCTCACTGAATCTAGTGGGTTCTCAGGAACACTGCACTCTACCACAGGAAAACAATCTGACAGCAAGGCCCAGCTCCTTCCTCCACCCAGCCCCTCCCTCCCCATGTTTGTTTTAGCCGGATAAAAGTAACTCTGATTAACATAATTTACATGAACAATTTACGGCTTATGTCTAATTACCATATGGCACAATAATAATTATGCATATCATTAAATATTTGCCAGATTAATTGTGCTGTCCATTGTATTTGATTACCACAGCAATAGAGACTGTAATCAGGGTATATTCAGCTTCCTTGACTATTTCAAGGTCATTCACTTACTGTTTAAAAACAATAGATTACTTTAGAATAATAATCTTGGGGAATAAGGTCTATTTCTGAAGCCGGATGGTAGTGTTTAACGATAATAATAATAATAATAATAATAATAACAATAATAATAATAATAAATAACAAATAGACCATTTATCCAGGGTCTACCAAGTGAAACCTAAAGATAGCTCATCCTCCCTATAGCTCTGTGAAGTATCACTTTCCCTTTTCCATAATGGGAAGGACTGTGTGTGCACGTGTGTATAATAGATAACAAAAAATTGGAACTGAGTGGGCAAAGGATATTCAGCCTGTGGAAGAGAGAAATGGCGAGATGAGACTCTCACAGAAGTCGACAGAGGAGACTGTGTAAAGCAGGTCATAGTAAGGAAAGAGGAAGATGAACAAAAGCTTAAACTCATCAATGACTGGATGAGGATATAAGATCCAATAAAGACCAGCAACAACTTGTCTTAACTAGACAAACTAGTTCAAATATATAATTACATGGAATTGTTTCTAAGTCTGGTAACAATCAATTTCCTCTGTTCCTTATTTTATATCATTTTAAGTGTACAGAAAGTTCTGTTTTCTAAGAATGTAAGACATGATAATAAACAGGTAATGTTGTTTGCTTAGTTTTATAACTCTGCTGCCACAACAGAACACAATCAAAAGTATATTAAAAAAAAAAAAAACCAGCAATCTCCTGTAATGGAGATAATGAATTGTTGTTAATATGAGATATTTATTTAGAGTTCAAGGATCCTATTAGTCTCTCCCAAGTACATAAGGCATTGTGATAGCATGACAGGTTTTTAGTAGAGGAACCAGGAATGAGTTAGGCTTGAGTTCAAATTCTAGTTCCATCCCTTATTGACCATATGAACATAAGATAGAAACTTGATCAGTGTGAATCTCAGTTTTCCCATCTTTAAAGTGGGGATAATAATTTCTGCTTCATGGATTAGTAGAGAATTAAATGATATAATGTATGCAATGATCTTATTAGCATAATGCCAGGCATTTATTCAATAATTGCTATTATTACATGCTAATTGGTATATTTATTTATAGATCTCAGTCATTCAAAACAAATCAAATAAGTAAATGCAAAATGTCTAAAGGTTATGAAAAAGAAGGATGGCTTGACTATAGCCTTTAAAAATGTTTTACTTACCCATAAATACAAGAGATGTCAATAACCACATCAATCATATCACAGCAGAGCTCATAGGTTTGCATATCTACTGGGGTACTATCGGTTGCAATATAAATTTTACTGACCACATCAAATAGAAATGCCTTTTCAATTCCAGAATTCTGAAACGAAAAGATGCTGACTTAAAGCAACAGCTGCTTTCAGACCAGGTCATCGTTGCATAAACTTATATGCCATTCAAAGTGTAAAAAACTAATGAGCAAAGATAAAGTTCTAAAATTTTACATTGCTCTATTTTATTAAAATTTAAACGTCATTGTCATAAACTTTTTAATGGACTTGCACAAGAAATGAAAAGTGAAATTAATTAACACAAACTATTTACTGTAGTAAATAAATTGAGTGGTGTTTCCTGACTTAGAGGGGTATCTGCAGTTAGGAAAAAGGACAAGTAAAAACAGTAACTTTACTGATTTTAAATTAAAAAATAAATTTTAAAAATCGGAACAAGCAAACTGAAAATCGTGCAATGAGAATTAAAGTGAGTACAACGCACAAGTCTGCCTCAGTTCTACTCTGCAGAAACTGCCTAAAGCTGGTAGTGTTTAGGACTCATTCAGCCAGCACATCGTTCAATGTTAACAGTATATATCTTATCACCCAAACCAATTTTTATGCTCCCTACCTTTGGTAAGGTTCTATTAACACTGAATGATTGTCTACAACCTGAATAAACACTCCAATTATACAGTAAAGTACAGGAATCCATTTTGGGAGTTAGCTTTTAAAGGAGTTAAAAAGTTTTAAAATTTTAAATTTCAAATTTAAAACAACCTGTAGGAGTAATCTCCAAAAGTAAATACTTCAGGGACCTGAAATGCCATAAGAGGAAGTGGAAATAAGATTGTTTTCACTCTTGCAATGTTATTCTTAAATTCTACATATGATGCTAACAGGATGATATCATTTACTTACTGAGATAAAGATGTTCAGCAAATTCTCCAAGGTGGGGAGTTGCGGAATTAGTTTCTGAACCACTTTGCTAAAAGCTTCAAATATTGAATGATCATATATGCTTGTCAGATAAAAGCTGAAAGAGGAAATAATATTTCATCAAACTTTCCCCTTGACAGAGGAATAGATTGCTTAGGCTCTGTCATAACACTGTACCCTACCTTCTGTATCTATACTTCTTATACACACAATTTGGCCCTCTTCAGAATTTGAAACAATATTGATGAAAAATTAACAGGTCTTAACAGGTCATTCCTCCCCAACTCCCCAAAAGCAAGAAAGGAATGTGCCCATTCTCATCTACTGACTTGCTCAACTGGAAAGCTTAAAAATGCATCATGTGTGTCCATACTGACTTCTTTAGATTCTTCAAGAAAATACACACCAGATCACACGTGCCTCTTAGATTAGTAATGGTTATATTATTCATATTGAAGTGTCTAATTTTTTCATTTTCCAATTTGCAAAATGAATAATACACATAGCGCCCCACAAAAAATTATAGAAAACTGGTTTTCCTTTCCATTTCTATTTGAATTATCTTCAGAGTTACAGATACTATCATATTTATCAAGAATTATAAACTTCAGCATCGATTAACCTGGATTGCATTCATGGGTTTTGTGTTCCAAGTTTTTCAAATGGGGGAAGAACCTTAGCTTTGACCATTTGTTCAAGAAAAGTTTTTTTAACCCCACTACTTTTCCCGAAGATCAGCATTAGCACATGCAAACCTTGCTTTTCTCAAATACAATCCCAGTGTCTATAGCACAGAATGGAGGAAACAATGGGGCAAATTAATGCTCATGTCAAACCACTAGTGGTATCTTTGGCCCCCAGATCTGCTTTTTCCCATTCATTACAGTGAACCCTGAAGGGTTTCTGTTCTCACCTGAGGTGAATTTTTTCTAATCCAGCATCAGCAAGGTCATCATTTGCTCTCTGATGAATATCTCTTTGGGTTTCAATTTTGTGGTCATCTGACAGACCATCCACTTTATGAATAAACACCTCGAAGTTGATGTCGGTGTTCACTTTATAGGCCCTGGTGACTGTGAGGTGCAGCCTGGCCAGGGCCTCCATGTAATCATCCTAGGAACAAAGGCACATTCCTGTTAGGGGACCTACTTTGCTTCCTAACCCTTCTAAGCTGCCTTCCACATACACTCTTTTCTTTCCAGCTTGACTGAAGTATGCTTGACAAATAAACATTGCATATGTTTAAATGTACAACATGATGTTTTGATATACTTACATGTTGTGAAATAATTCCCCCCAATCAAGCTAACTAACCTTTCCAGCACCTCCTCTTACAAGTAACCTTTTATTTTTCCCCTTCCCACATACATTCTTAATCTGGAAATCATCTGGGTACAACCTCCAAAAATATTTTGCTAAAGCCCAAAAACTGGTTTCATAAAATTCGAGGTCAAAAACTTATGTTTTGTTAACAAAGATGAAAAACTAAGGCCAGAAAAACACAGCTGTAGGCAGTTACGATTAACTTGGTGACAGTCATCAAGATGAGAGTTGCAATTTTGTGAACTGAAAATTCACAAAGGTCACCTAGGACCTTCTGTAGGATGCAATTCCTCCCAGAGTTTTGAGTTTCATGGTGAACTGTGACAATTAGAAATGAAAACATGATGGAACTCTAGGAGGATGGAGAAGGAGCCAGGAGGAAAAAAATGTAAGAACCACTGGACTGGAGCAGCCATACTGGGCCCATGCCCCTTGTTTTTAAGTAAAGTTTTATTGGAACACAGCCACACTCATTTGTTTATATAAAACCTATGGCTATTTTCATACTACAATGGCAGAATTGAGTGGTTCTCCTCTGTACAAACTCCTCAGAGACAGTACAGCCTGCAAAGCCTAAAATATTTACCATCTGGCCCTTTACAGAAAAAGATTGCTGACCCCCTGGTCTATAGTCATTGCCCCAAATAACACAAAAGTATTTTTTTCTCCATCTCACAGATAATATCTACATAATAATATAACAAATACCTGTGTAGGTATCTCTCTGCTTAAAAAATCAAACATTAGATAATGAATGAAGCCCTGTTTCTCCCCATCCTCTCAGACTGCCCATCACTCTACCCACCCACTCTCCAGAGGTACCACTATCCCAAGTTTCAGGTTTATTCTCAGTCATCTCTTTATACATTACTACATACATGTGCATTCTTGAAGAACAACATACAGAATTCATTTACATTGTCTTAAAATTTATAGAAATATTAAGTTATATACAAATTACAGTTTGCCTTTTCATTCAACATTATGTCAGAATTTCGCCTACATTAAAGTGCGTAACTCCTTTTAATGGCTCTATAAAATTTCATTATATGGATGGTCTGTAACTTATTATATATTTGCCTGTTGATGGACATTCAGAATGTTTCCAGTTATGTTTTATTTCATACACGAATTCGTGACTGAGTTTTTTAGGGCTTAAGCTGAAGGCTGACCTGTTAAGTCATAGGAATAAGCAACTTGAACTTGACGAGATAGAAAGTAAGAGCACCAATGATGCTACAGACCCTCACCAATACTTAGTGTTGTCAGGTCTTTTCATTATTGCCAATTTGAAGGGTATGAACAGGTCTTGTTTTTATAGCAAAAAAAAAAAAAAAAAAGGAAAGGGAGCTATAGGACAGAATTCAAAGGACTTTCCACTCCCCATTCTGACTTCAAACCTGGGTAAATACAGAAAGTCAGTAAAACGGGGGATTTTTTTTTTTTTTTAGTGTTCTTCTTCTATTCTCCATACTAAATTAATAAACATGGGTTCCCAGTCTCTAGATAAATGAAACTGTTAAAGAAAGATACTAATAAGAAATGATAAAGAGAGAAAAATAGCAAATGGAATCTCTCACGCTCACACTCTAAAATAAAGAGTTGTTTAAAATTAAAGACAAATAATGGACACTGGGATAGTAGATTGAGTATTCTGGAAAAATTCTAGATGAATGATTTGCAGCCCTTTTTAAATACCTTAAAAAATCTCAAATAAAAACTAAAGTTATCACTGTATGTTTTCACATATATGCAATTCTAGAAAAAGCAAATTAATCTATAGTGACGGAAAGTACATCAGCAGTTGCCTGAGGCTGACATTTGGGGAACTACTCGAGAAAAGGCACAAAGGAAGCTTTAGGGATCGTTGGAGTATTCTACGTCTTGATTGTGAGATAGTTACGAGGTGTATACATTTTTCAAATTCAATAAACTGTGCACTTAAAATGAAGGCATTTTATTGTATGTATATTACACCTCCAAAAAAAATATTGTTGCTTAAGTCTTTAACTGAAGAGGGCAATTAAGGAGACATGCCTGTGAGCAACTAGCCAACGTCAAGAGTACATCACAATCTCAAATTATGAGAAATCGCTGCACAAATCTCCCTGCCATGCATATAAAATGGTCTGATGACCAATTAACTGATGAAGTCACATAGAGTTACAAGGACCAAAAACTACATTAAAAAGAAGAAAATACTCAGTTTATTACAGCAGAGAGATTGTCGATGATTTTTCCTACCGTGTTTGTTATTGTCTTCTGGGACTAATAAAAGTAAAGAAAAAATGTACTGCCTAGTTTCAATCCAAAATTAGATCTAGGAATTATAGATATGTGTGTCCCAAGCACATGTGGAATGGCTTCAGGGGACCAAGGGTGGCCCTGGAGGTGTAGTACATTCTGTGGGTTCTGCTGGGGGTGGGGAGCTAACGGTGTCACGCATTTAGGTTGCGGGAAATCACTATTGATGCTTTCATCCTATTTTACAACATTCTGTGAGGACATATTTCTCTTCAGTGATAGATTTACCTGGCAATCCTATGACTGTGAGGAATTCACAAGCAAAAAATAAAAATATGAGGTGTCAGACCAACAGAGCACTGCTTAGAAATAAAACCGATGATGTTCAAGTGCTGCTGCCAAGATACTTCCCTAATGTGTGCTCTTCTTTTCAGTGCTTGTAATCACATCATGTAAAGATTCCCATAAATACGATTTTACAGTCTACTTCCAATAGAAAAGCATGTTAGACAAACTCTAAAACTGCTTGTTTAATTTCATATATTTTTATATTTATGCTTTATATTTTTTATATTTCTATTTTATATTTATGCATATTTATATCTTTATGTATTTAATTTTATATATTTTTAGTAAATGACAGCTTGAAAATGGTTTTCCTACTCTTTTTTAAAAGTGTAACTTAAAAATGTGCATTTTGCAGGCATTCTTGTAGCTTTTTCTGCCCTACAGCTAAAAAACAGGTAGACAGGGGGAAAAAATTAAATCATTTCAATTAAAAGTAAAATTAAATTAAATTAAATTAAAAAAAAACACATTTACCAACTCAAATTGAAGGCCTTCTTTTATGTTCAGGTAAAATTAAAACCAGAATACAGTTGCAATTTGAATATAGGCAAGTGTGCCTATTTTAGCCACATTACAGCCATTGTACAAACAACTGAGATAGATTTGTTTTGGAAATCTGAATTCCATAAATTCGAATGACTATGTAAGCATAACATGGTATTAAGGTAAGTACTTACTGAGCCACTGTCTTAAAATGATCAGTTATCTGGTTGGAATCTACTTACTCACATGTAAAGCAATGCTACCCCTACTTTGTTCAACAACCATAGAAGAACAGTGGCCATGTGACTTAGGAAGAAAATGGAGATTAGAAGAGATAGATGAGCATGACATCCCTGGAACCTGACCTCCCACGCAGCAACGTGTACACACCCTGGCTGCCCCTCTCCAGCAACAAGCTCCCTGATTTATGGTGCTGGCAGACCTGAGGCAGGAAGGCAGGGGATCCTGCCAAGGCCACAGATGGGCCAGAAAACAGGTCAGTACAAGTGGGACAGCCAGAAAAGTAGTGACTGACAGCAGGCTTTGGACCTGATGCAAGTGTCTACAAGCATGCATTTCTGGATAGGTCCATGGGTGGAGAGGCACTGCTGTTTCTAGATCAGGCATTGGAATTTCAAGTCTCCCCTCTCCACACCCCACCAAAAAAGAAAGAACCCTTTCTAACCATTTGGCCAAGCTCCCACAGCCACACTAGGAGTACACAGTGCAGTCAGCTGGAACTAAAAGGCTTATTTGAAAATTTCATTATTATATTAAACAGCGACCTAGTTCCATGAGTGAATATATGACGCTCTCAAGCTTCAGTGGTCTTCTCAGAGAACAGTGTCCAAGCATGGGCTTAGAACCATTATTACCAAGTCTTCATATCCTTTCCCTTCAACTACACTGGTGCCTCTTGGGGCTGGGAATATTCAGCCCACCTGTTTGATCGTAGGTCCACAGTTTCAGGAAAATGTCTCACGCTGAATTTAGAGTTGGTTTAGCATACTCCTGTAGGATTTACTGCCTTTTATTCCCCCACAGCTACAAAAGAGAGCCCTTGGGAGGGCCTTCAGGCTGAGCCTTGCATCAGGGACATTTTCTAAGACACCCGGACATGGGGAGTTGGCAGAGCATCAATGTCCCAATCCTGCTGCCTGTATCTTCTTATAATGACCTACCTGAGATGCACCTGTGGTCCTGCTGCTTCCTTTCCTTCTCTTCCTTTAAGTGGCCCTATTCTCACTTAACAGGAGAAAGGCCCAGGATGCCAAAGAGACCATTTGGAAGGCTGGTTTGAATAACTGATAAAGTGAATGACTCTAATGCCTGGGTAATATGGCTCTTCATCAGTCAAGGGGATCTCAATTCTTTGCTTTCAGCATGTCTATCGATAAACTACTAAAAATAGTTTTTCATGATAGAAAACCGGGCAATTTAGGGAATGTAACTGAGAAGGAGTTTAAGTAATTGAGTGAATGCGCTAGCAAAATTCATCCTATATCTACATACTTACTGATGTGAACAAGTTACTCAGTACTTATAGCTATACCAACAAAAACAAAAATAGAGTTGAGGCCAAATCCTGTCTTTTTCAAGCATCGATACATGAATTAAGTGGAAAAATACCATTTTCTTAAAAGAAATATTTATCTCAAATTTTATTTTTTATATTTAATATTTACCTATAAAATACACAGTAGGTATGCTATCTTAGCCAATTGTGTATTAATAATAATTATAATAATTTAATTTGGGAAAAAAATTTCACCCAGAACTTCAGCTTTATAGAAAATAGTAAAATTTTTAAATGTAAACTTATATACATACTTTTGTTGCAGAGAACCTGTGATCTTTTATAGATGTCTGCCAAGAGTATTAGCGGGGGGACACGTATTTGCTGTCCTTGGCCTGTATGGTGCTCGCCTCCATTTGTGAGGTTTCCTAGGTCTGTGATTCGCTGAGATATACACAGGGTCACAGATCTCTATCGTCACTGCTTGCTGATCAGGGCCGCATGGAGGGAGCCTTTTCTCCTTTGCAAACCCTGAGAGCCCCAGATGAGAAATTCCTTGTTCGGCAGAAAGGCCTATTCCCAGTTCTAATGACCAAATGGAAACCATTACAATGGAAACTGTTTGAACCCAGAGGGGTGGAGGAGGAGGCTACATATGTGGGGTGAGGGGCCTACAGTCCCGTGGTACCCAAGACTGAGCTTTACCTGGGAGTCTATGACAAAAATCAGTGCTCCTGTTCCCCGGAAGATCATTTCATAGTCAAATGTAGGGTCAAAAAAGTCAATCTGTCCTGGGAAGTCCCAAATCTGAAAATTAACAAAGGAGCTGTTGGAAACATCTTCCCGGCAGATTTTGTTCGTGCTCTCCAAGAACAGTGTTTCGTTGGGAGACATTTTGTGAAAGACAACTTTCTGAATAGATGACTTGCCGCTTCTCCTCAGACCCATGAGCAGGATTCTCGGTTTCACCTCAGTGCTGAAGGGATCGCTGAAGTCCAGAACTGGAGAAACCACAAAACAAGAATGAGGGTGAGATGCTTTCACAGCGGTTAATCAGAGGAGTTTCACTTCCGCTTCAGATGTGATTAATGATTCTGACAATGCCACTTTCCCAAATATGGAGAGTGCTAAGTATATCAGCCCACTCCTTGAGGGGCTAGCTTTTAGTAAGCGCCAAACACTAGACAATGCTGTTTCACTACCTCTCACACCATCTCAGAGCGCCAGAAAACCTGTACAGTTCCACATCATGAGTAGGGAATCTAGAGGTTGAAGAATAGAGACTTCCTCGAGCAGACCATCTGGGGAAAGAATCCAGTGCTAGCATTTCAGAGCAATGTCCTTCTTTGCCAAGATCGTCAGGGTCTCTATGCACTAAAGAAATTCTTGTTCATTTGAGTTACCCCTCTCTCTGTTACCGTCTCTTGGCCAGAGCTCTCGCATGCCACAAAGGCCTGGAAAATGGGCATGCTCTAGATGCTTCAGACTCAGAATGTATTAAAAAGCAGATGGGAACTTTGTGAGAGGCACACCTCGCTAAGCCTGCACTGTCCAGTAAAGTAGCCACTAGCCATATGTGACTAGTTAAATTAAAATTAGAAATCCAGTTCTTCCTTACATGAAGTACCTAGAACAGTCAAATTAATAGACTGCCAAAAGTAGAATGGTGGTTTCCAGGGATGGGGTGGGAGGGAGGATGAACAGTTAGTGTCTAACGGGTACAGAGTTTCTATTGGGAAAGATGACAAAGTTCTGGAGGTGGATGGTGGTGACTGTACAATACTACAAATGTACTTCATGTTGCTGAACTGTATACTAAAAAATGGTTAAAATGGTAAATTGTAAGTTATGTATGTTTTACCACAATAAAAATAATTCAGTTCCTCAGGTGCGAAAATCACTGCAAGATTAGCGCAGATATAGAATATGCTCATCATCACAGAAAGGTCTCAAGGTCAGCATTGCTCTTGTCCCTGGTAATGCAAATTCAATCCTAAAATGCTTTGCTACGGGTCCTAAAGGAATTAGGTATTACTGGATAAAAATAGGAATTGGTATAAAAGCTCAAAACCCTGTAGGGCTTTCTTTTATCTTTGTTCTTGAAACATCTCGTGTCAGTTCCCCAATGTTCTTTAGTCCTACACAACCACTTAATTTCTAAGCAGTATTTCTACTTGACTAAGAGTGTGTACATTTCAGAGAAGGAAAGGAAGTATCATCTATTTGTTAAATGTGAAGGCCTAGAGTCAACAAGACCGGGGGTTTGAGCTGTGAGACCTTGGACAAGATATTTAGCTTCTGAGACTCAGTTTCAAAACCCCTAAAATGGAGTTGACAATGACAATAAAAACCTTGTAGCACTGATATGATAATAAAATGAGGTCAAGGATCTAAAATGATTATTAAAAATAAGGCCCATTCAGCAAATGGTGCTAGAGCAAACTGGATATACAAAAACAAAAGAATAGAGTTGAACACATCCTATACCATGTACAAAAATTAACTCAAAAAGGATGAAACATCTAAATTTAAGAGTAAACTTATAAAACTCTTAAAAGGAAACATAGGTGTAAATCTTGCTGACTTTGGTTAGGCGATGGTTTCTTAGCTATGACCCCAAAAGCACAAGTAACCACAGGAAAAAAAAAAAAAACAGGACTCCATCAAAACAAAAAACTTTGGTGCTTCAAAGAACCCTATCAAGAAGGTGAAGACAACCCACAGAACGAGAGAAAACATTTGCAAATTATCTTATGTGATAAAGATCTAGTATCCAGAATATAAAAAATAAATTGTACAATTTAACAATAAAAGGACAACAGAAGAAAAAATAAGCAAAGAATCTAAACAGACATTTCTCCAAAGAAGATACACAAATGGCAATAGAACACATGAAAAGATACTCCATATCATTAGCCATTACAGATATATTAATCAAAACAATAAGATGCTACTTCACACCCACTAGGATGGTTATAATAAAAAAGACAATAATAAATGTTGGTGAAGATGTGAATAAATTGGAATTTTCATAGTCTATTGGTGAAAATGTATTTGAAAAAAAAGTTTGGCATTTCTTCAAATGGTTAAACACTGAGTCACCATGTGACCCAGCAATTCCATTCCTAGGAATATAGTCAAAGAAGTGAAAACATATATCCAAGCAAAGATTTATACCTGAATGTTCACAGCAGCATTATTCATAATAGCCAAAAAGTGGAAACAACCCAAAGGCCATCAACTGATGATTAACAAAATGTGGTATGTCCATAAAATAGAATATTATTCGGCCGTAAAAAAAGGAATCAAATACTGACTTATGCCAGAACACAAACAAACAATGGAAGTTAAAGAAGCAAGACACACAAAAACTCATATTGTTTGATACCATTCATACGAAATGTACAGAATAGACAAATCTAGAGACAAGAGGTACTTTGTGGTTGCCAGGGGGTAAAAAGAAGGGCAAACGGGAAGTAATTGTTAATGGGTATATGGTTTCTTTGGAGTGATGAAAATGTTCTAGAATTAAACAGGAGAAATGATTGCACACCTTTCTAAATACATTAAAATCGCTGATTTGTATTTTTTCAAAAGGCAAATATTATGGTATGTAAAATACCTCCTTTTTTTAAAAAAAAGCTTAATGACTGACCAAAATAAATAATAAACAAAAGACCCAGTATAAAACTTGGAGAAAGGTCAAGAAAGAAAACCAATATTTTAAGAAAAAAGGCAGAATATTGGCAAATATACATTTTTGTACATAAATTAAATTGTTTTTCTAAATTTATTTTTGTTTCCTTCTGAACTACACCTTTTATGTCTTTCTCAGTCCCTGATCCCAGTCTAAGCCTAATCCAATAGAGACTGAAAAGTAATCCTTCATTTCCCTATTGTAAGTAACAATTTTTTTTAAAAAAAAACATGTTAATATCTTAGTTTATTTCATTTACTATTATATATTGATATTTGAATTTGTAATAGGTATAGGTAAATACACACATTTTGTGTAAAACAAAAATTGAATAAAGTAGGCAGGTGTAGATATATACTGATACTACTCTATTATAAGCAATATCTCATCCCATCCTACTCACACGCACTTTTCCAGTTCAACTTAAACCAATCCAACAAATTGCTGATGATACACAATAGAAGCAGTGTATGGAAGTAAAAATCACCCAAAAGGTCCGCAGCTTTCTTCTTCATCAGCGATTATATGCTGCTCGCTTTTAATATTACCATTTCAATCAATCTTAGAAAAACCAGGGCATGAATTGGAAAAAATCCCAGAACTTTCAGTTTCAAAATATCAGATATAACATGTTGCAGTCTTTCCCTCCCATACTAAATCCCTAAAAATAATAGAGAAGGTATAAACAATAAAAAGATGAACAAATAAACATGGTATTTTCAAGCTCAGCTGAGCTTGAAACAAAAAGAAAACTCAAGATGACGAATTATTGAGAACTCCCTAAGAAACAAAAGATCAGACTGAAGCAGGAACCTGCATCCCCTTTTTGATGTGAATGGAAAGATTCTGCTGCAGAAGGTAGAACTAGTGTAAGCCCAAACAGGAAAGGGCAAGAAGACAACCAACGGGGTCGTTATTTAGAGAATCAAAGTGAGACGAGTCAAGGAGATAAACTCTGTGCACCACTGCCTGTCTACCAAACCCCATTCTACATGTACTCTAGAATATGTTCTAGGCAGGAGCAGTGAATGTAGAAGCTTAAGTATGAGAGGGAAAGCAGTGCCCCAGGGGTTAGCGATGCCTAAAAGGAACAGGGAGCACCCATGCTACGGCCCTCCAAGTACTCTGACCTTCCCTAACTCTTACTACAATGTGCATGGATTTCGAGAGGTGGAAGCTGCATCATCTTCTCTCTGGACATTTCCTCAAATGCCAAACATTTGAGGAAAGCCCAGATTATAGAAGAGAACACAGACTCAACAAATGGAGGAATGTACACTTGGAGAAGCAGAGTTCACAATGGAATCAGAGCAAACAGAAATTGAGTGTAATTAGAAGAAACAGTGATAAGAGACAATATGACATTCATGAAATAAGAACAGGCAGTTTCAGAATAAGAGCAGGCATGAAAAAGAGCTTTAGAGATTTTGGAAACAAAAATATAATTATAGGAAAGGGGTTATAAATGGATTGAAAAGCAGAATAAACACAGATAAAGAAGACAACAGTGAATTGGAAAGTTAAACTCTCTCAGAATGCAGTACACAAAAGGATAAAGCACTGACAAGTATGAAATAAAAGTTAAAGTTCCATTACCCTGCCAAAGAAGTTCCAAAACGAAGAAATACAGAATATAGGGGAAAGCAATATTTAACTAAAAAATAGATATGCCTTCCCCAAACTAAGGAAAAACAAAATTCAAAATGAACAGGCCCACAAGTTAAAAGGGAGAAATTTAAACAAAAATAAACCCACGCCTAGGGTAATCATAGTAAAACTTCAAAACATCAAGAATAAAATCCTTCAAACTCAAAAGAGAAAACAATTACCAAGAAAGGAATCAGAAAGACATCAGACATCTTAACAACATGAGATGGAAAAAGAGAATAGAACAGGATCTTCAAAAGACAGGAGGAAAATATCTTTGAATTTGATTTATATACCCAGCCATACTAATCTTCAAAGGTGGTAAAGAAATTTTCAGATATCCAAGGACTTAGAAAGTTTATTGCTCGCTTAATCTCTTTGAAAGAATTACTTAAGGATGTACTCCTGAAAGAAAAGATACACCCTAAACATAGTGCAATGCAAAAAGCAATGGAAAACAAATAAATTTTAGTGAAACGCATTAATTTTATATAAGTATTGACTTTAAATTTTTAAATAGAAATCAGAAACTAAAATTCCTGCCTATGGCCATGCTACCTTGAACATGGCTAATCTCGTCTGCTCGTGAAAGCTAAGCAGGGTCGGGCCTGGTTAGTACTTGGATGGGAGACCACCTAGCAAGACCAGGTGTCGTAGGTGTTAAAAAAAAAAAGACATTAAAATTCCTGACAATGTAAACATGTGAGACTGGTGATAATAGGTAGGTAAAAGGTAAGTAAAAGAACACTATGGTTCTTGTTAGAAAAGCATAGTTTTGTATCTTTTTTTTTTAATTTAAAAATAATCATGTCAAACCAGTAAAAAATATTAGAAAAAGGTCTAGAAGGATGCAAGCAAACAGCAAAGCATGGGTGGGGGGGGGGGAGAATTTAGGGAAATCATTAATGGGATTTGGGTTCTATTCTTAAAAGGAAACACATACATATATAATTAAAATTAGTTTTGAAAAAGAAAAAAGTTAAAGTATAGGGAGCCATGAAAGACAGATTACGAGATTAGAAGACAAATGACATACTGTTTTATGCTTTAATTTACAAATTCAGACTTTTAAGTTAAATCTCAAAGATATACAAGCTCACTGAAAATCTTTTATATTTTTTTGATTTTATATGCCAAACACAGGTTCAAAATATTAAACACTCCCTGTGAATTCGACTCCACATTTTCTTTTTAAATGGCTGTATTAAGGTTTCTGTATTTTTTTTTTTCAATATTATATATATAGTTGCTCGGTAATCTGTTCGTTGGACATGTAAAAAAGATATGTAAAACATGGTTCCTATTTTGGAGAAGCTTAAAATCTAGTCTAGACAGGGTGGTACTGGCACAAAGGTAGACAAACGGATCACTAGAACAGAATAGGGAGTTCAGAAATAAACCCACACATACATAGACAACTGATTTTTGACAAAGATGAAAAGCCAACTCCACGGAGAAAGGATAATCGTTTTCACCAGAGTGTTAGGACAATTGGATATCCATATGCTAACAAAGAATTTCGATCCATATCTCACACAATATATAAAAATGAACTCAAAACAAATCATAGGCCTAATTGTAATGCCTAAAACTATGTAATTTCTAGAATATATTTATGGCCTTAGGATAGGCAAAGTTAGATATGACACCCTCCCCCAAAACTGATAGCTTGGATTTTACTAAAATAAAATCTTATGCTCTTCAAATGACACTGTTAAAATTATTAAAAAAGAAAAAAAAAAGGACAAACCACAAATTCGGAGAAAATATTTGCAAATCATATATCTGATAACGGATCTGTATCCAGAATATTTAGAGAACACTAAAAACTCATTAATAAGAAAACAAAACCCAACTGAAAAGGCAGGGAGGGCAAAAGATTTGAACAGACAATTCATTGAAGATTTATGGAAGGTAAATAAGCACATGAAAAGATGCTCAACACATCATTAATCATCAGGAAAATATGAATCAAAACTGCAATGAGATACTACCATTCACCCACTGAGATGGCTAACATTAAGCAGACAGACAGTAACAAGTGTTGACGAGGATGTGGAGATACTACAATTCTCATATGCTGCTAGTGGAAATGTAAAATGGTACAATCATTTTGGAAAAGTTTGGTAGTTTCTTAAAAAGTTAAATAAACATCTATTACATTATCCCAACCATTCTACTGCTAGATATTTACCCAAAAGGAACAAGAGCATATGTCTATATAAAAACTTGTATTCAAAGGCTCATAATAATTTTATTTGTAATAGTCAAAAACTAGAAACCCATATGTCCATCAATAGGTGAATTGTGGTGTACCTGAGCGATATAAAAAAATAAAAATAAACTATTGATACATATAATATGGATGAGTCTCAAAATAATTATGCTGAGTGAAAGAAGCTAGTTGAAAAAGGATATTCTATAATTGCATTTACACAAAGTTTGAAAAACTGTAAACAAGTAGATTAATGGCTGCCTAGGAAATGGAAGAGGTAATAGGAAGGGTCAGAGAGACAGACTACTAAAAGGTCCCAGGACACTGTTGGAGGTGATGGATATGTGTTCTTCTTGATTATGGTGATGGTTTCACAGGTATACGCACATAACAAAAATTATGAAAAAGATGCATTTTGTCATTTACACCTCAATACAGTTATATTAAAAAATGTACTCTTAAGGACAAGAATGGAAACCTAAAGAGCTGTAGTTGCTCCATTATCACCTCCCGAACAGTGTTCGATCAATCCAAAGTAGGGGAGAAAGGCCCAGTGGGCTGTGGGGAGGAACCCAGGGGATGACAAGGGCGAGGAATGCAAACTTAAAGCAGTGCAGGGTCTGGATGAGGTTGGGAGTGGGAGAAGCCCTCCAAGGGCAGGGAACCCAAATGTAAGCAAAGGCACATTGTGGAACAGGAAACTAGGCATGCAATGAAAACTCTGAGCAGCCACCTATAAAGGTGCCTTCTATATACCAACCACTGCACTAGGGACTATACATACTTCATCCCATTCACACTCTTTGAAGAATGGATATTATTATCCCCATTTCACAGGTAAAGAAACAGGTTCAGGAAGGTCAAGTAACATTCATACTGAGGATTGGCCCATCCAAAGTCTATTCATTTGTGTTTTTTCTGCTGTGCATTACCTTCAATAAAATAAAGCAAAACTCCACATTAAATTATGTACAAGCACAAAAACATATTTAAATGTTTATGTCTTTATTTCTTCCCCACTTATAACTGCTGGATATTGGTGTATGTTTTAACTTACTTTCGGCAGGGTCTGCAAGTCTGTGTGCCATGATCATCCACGCTGCTGCCCTGGAGGCTGGACCCATTCCCCCTGGGAGAGTGGGGGAGTCATAGAAACTACCATGAAGAGGAGGGGCTATATATGCAATGTTTGCCTACATAGAGCGACTGGGAAGCAAAATACACGAACAGCCATCACACACACACACACACACACGCACACGCACACGCACACACACAAACAGATGGAAGTATTTCCTTTTCCCTGCCAAATTCTAGCAGGGGCCACTATCTGTAAACAACTGGGGAATGGCAACTAGATTAGCAAGCGTACCATCAACTATGTAGACCTTTTTGACCCACGCGGATTCACTTTATCATGTTTAGCTGGTGTGTATGGAAATATACTATGTACCAGGGACCTCACTAGACATTTCTACAAACTTTATCCACCCCAAGAGGAAGTACAAGTCTGTTTTACATTTGAGGAATCTGTGTGACGGAACCTGCCCAAGGTCACAGCGCTGGATTGTGGTGGAGTCCTTAGCCACCAATCAGATGGCATTAAACAATAACTGCAACAATGAAAAAGGAAGAGACTAGGACATATCAGAGTATATCAGGCATAATAAGAGTAAATACTGCTAGTGAAACTCTTTGAGTTCACTTATACATATGTAGATGGTGGTTCACAATATAAATGCACTTTTTTTTGTTTTTGGTAGAGCACTGCTGTACCTCAGAAAGGACTGCTGACAAAAATCTCCCCTCTAATCCTCTCCCACTTTTCCCTCAAGTATCTCGACTTCTGAAACCTTTTGGGATTTCTCAGAGTTTCTCAGAGGGGTCATTCCGCTCCGGGAGCAGGCGGCTTACATCAGGACAGGAAACACCCTAACCTTCTGGCCTCCTGGGGATGGGTGGGCTGTCTCCACCAACATTTCCTTGAGTGTCACCTACTCGCTCAAGTTTCACAAGAACAACCTAAGAAAGGTGAAAATATGGAAGAGAATGAAGGATGATAGCTGCTTGGAAAGCGGCAACAAAAGGGCTAGTACTTTTTTTTAACAAAAAAAAAGGAAATCAGAAAGGAACTATAGGATTTGGGGCTAGATGGAATCCCACAGAGGGCTCTTTAAAAGTTCCAGCAGGGCTTGGAGGAAGTTGCAGGAGTGAGGTGAAATTTACAAGAGGGCAGTTTGTTCTGTTTCATAAAGGTTCCCTGAAAGTCTGCCAAGTGTTTGACAGGGCTGAGCCAGGGGCTGCAGACACAAAGAAAAGATTCATCCCTGAGCGATTAGAGGGGAAAATAGACAAGAAAAACTGACAATTCGTTGCTAGCTAGGTGTTATGGGCTCAGAGAGAGGACGCCCAGGAGAAATACAACATCTGAGTCTTAAAGAAGAGGAGGCATAAGAGATGAATGAGGGAAAGGTCATGTCAGGAAGAGATTTTGGCCTTCCTGGAGTTTAGGGAATGTAGTTTAAAGGCAAGAAAAGGCTCCGCACTTTCCGGTGGCTTCCCACAGCATTTAGAATAAAATTCAAAGGCCTTCTTGCCCAAAAGGCCCTGTGTGGGCTACCCTTTACATCCCAAGCTTGGTTCACCTTCCCCAACAGTTCCCTTATGCTGTGGCCACACAGGCCTTCTGGTTTCTCACCTCAGGGTCTGGACCTACTCCTCCCTGCACCTGGCAGGCTTCCCCTCAGCCCAGAGGCAATTTTACCTCCATGGATCTAAACCAGGTGCCATTGCTTCCTAATAAGCCTGGGTCTTCTTAATTGTACTTATCATTATAAGAAATAATGTCTTTTTACTCTGTGTCTTCTTGTTTACTTGTTTATTGTGTTTCCCTCACATACATACACACAAAATACAATATAGAGATGTAATAGGCTAGCTCATGAATGAGATGCTAGGAACCGTAGATTCTACTCTGAAAGCCACGGGGAAATCACTAAGGATTTTAAGGGGAGACTAACGTGATCAGATTTACACTTCAGAAAGTTCTCTCAAAAACAGACTCCCTAGAGGGAGTCAGTGTGGAGATGGTGAAGGGGTCTAGAATAAGCCACTGTGGCATAAAAATTGTTTTGAGGAAAAGGCAGTTGGGTTCCTGGAATCTTTTATTTGCCTAAAGCAGAGCCTCCCCAAAGAACTCAATTGTCATAAATCTCCTTCCCAGGAGCAACTCTTATCTTTTCTCTTATTGGAGACTGAGACCAGAAGATAAGTTGGCATCACACTCAAACAGACATGGTCACAAAACTATCACATTGCCCTACTATTTTCCAATGGGCCCATTCATTTTTTTTCACAAAGTCATTTGTTTTTCCATCAGTGTCCTTTTCCCCACCCCCTTATAAGAAGTTATTTGTTCTCCCAGAAGTACCCCTCTGTCCCCATCCTCTGTTAAGGTGCTCTATAAGCCCCAAATTCTACCCACTTCCTTGAGTGGCATTTTTTTGTGTGAACCCTCATGCACGTAATTAAATCTGCTTTTCTCTTGTTAATCTGTCTTTTGTCGGTTTAATTTGCAGGTCCTCAATTCAGAACCTAAGAGAATAGAGGAAAAGTTTTTCCTCCAGACAGCAGTAGGAAGTTGTTTTGGACATAAAGGAGAAATGAAAGAACTAAGGCACGGACCCATGGAAATGAGCAGAAGGAATGGATACTTATTTGAAGTGGTTGGTCTGGTATGTCTGTTGGCCTGTGGCTCAGCTGAGATAAGGATCTGGGGGTTCAGAAAGGCCATAAAACTGAGGTTGCAGACAGGTTTGAAGTGGAAATTGAAGTTGCTGAAGCTGCCCATGCCTTGATGGTCCTTTCTGTCCCTGATCTTGCTGGCTTAGGGTGAGTGCACATTTGAGAGGTTTAAGCCTTGGCCACCATAAAACAGCTCGAACCAATGTATGTGACAACCTCTTACCACCCAGTGGTTACCATTTACTGAGCACCTGCATAGCATGCAGTATCATCTCTAATCTTCACGTTGATCATGTTTATTCTTTACAGAGTTAAAGACTGAAGCCTCACTGCTTACCACAATGAATACTCAATACGTGTTTGCTGGTTGGGATGGCTGAATGAAAGTGAACAGAATTTGAAGCTAAATTAACTGAAGCTTTCAAAAGAAATTTCTTAACTGATTTTGGTCCCAAACAGTGCTTGGGAATCAAGAGGATGAGCTTTATGCCCAGGTAAAGTTTATCTACTGTGGTTAGAAACACTGAATATACTTCTTACCTATTTTGCACTGGGTCCTGTCAGTGCCAAATTTCCCCCCAAACAACCCAGCCTTGTAACTAGACTGCTGGAGATACCAGAGGAACTCAATCATTCAAGGAACAGCATTATGGGGAGGAGTCATCTAACCTGGCTCTTATCAGCCTTTAACCCCTGCAGGCTAATTAATCAGTAACTGGCAGAGCCCCGTCAAAAACCTGTAGGCCTTGTGAATACAGAGGGAGAGAAAGATGGAGCTGCGCCTTGAGCCACAAGGCCACCTGGGCCACACCTGGCTGATCTGTGGGCTGGGAATATCACAACAAAAGAGCCAGAAATAAGGAAAATGGGAATTGAAGCCCAATGTGTGCCCCTCCCACCCACACACAGTGCTAACGAGGCTGGCCCTGCCTTCCTGAGCTCAAGGGAGAATGAGACTTCATATGAAATGTACTTCATAAATTCTGATGTATTATACAACTGAGAGCTATTATAACTAAATTCTCCAAGAGGTAACACCTTTAAACAAGTCCAAAATGGGAAAATACAACAAAGATTTAGTGAAAGAATTAGAGTAACATGGTAGCAATCTGACGGCAAGTAAAATGGTTTAAAAAATACTAGGTTAGTGCCAGATCGGGGTTCAAGTCTGAGCTCTGCCATTTACCACCTGTGTGACCCTGTACATGTCCATGAGTCTTTATTTCTTCACCTATCAGCCACTATTAGCAAGTATGTATGCAAACACACACACACACACATATTTTCCCAGCCCAAGCCTAGGTAACAAGGGGGTCTTTTTTGGAATGTGACTACTATGAAAGGCTCACTCAGTCTTAAGGGAAAGTTAGAATTTCTTAGCTATTAGTATTCAGTGGGGTCAACAAAGTCTTAAGGTTCTATTTACTTATGGTTTTAGGAAGACACCTCTGGTTTGTTTCCATTTGCAACATTATCTGTGGTCCTCTACATTTTCAATCAATAAAACTACTTATACATTCAAGACCCAGGAGTTCAGTAAGAAATTCCAACCCAAGAGGGAATTAAATATATGCATACTAATATCATTAATGAGACTATGGAAAAATCATGAACATTCACTATCCTTTTGATTAACTATTTAGTAAGGAGAAACAAATGCAAATAGAACATATCTTTTCAAAGACATAAAGGTGATTTTTATTTATTTTTATTTATATGCAAGGACCAAATCTTTATGAAATCTCACAACACATGGGCAAGTAACTAAAAAACACTATTTCATCAACAAATACTTTCTTTACACATATCTTAGATAACATTTCTAATGTTTTCTGATCTGCCAATGCTCCTACAAGAAGTGTTATTGTGAACTTTTTTTTAACAATCACTTTGAGAGTGATCGAGGTTGGTTTTATGTAGTCTCTATTTTACACACTGAGAAATCGAGCTGGCATCTTCCCCAGAGGTCCTCAGGAGATGTCAACCGGGTCCCTGTGTGCTTTAGGCCAGGAATGGGAAACCTATTTGTTCTGAGTGTTACAGCAAAACAAGGGAAAGCCACTGTCACGAGAGGGCTTCAGGGCTTTTGCAGAAGAGGGAGAATAAAGAAATTTAAAAAAATACATATATAAGGAAGAATAAAAGGAGGTAGAGAAGAAGAAAAAAGAGCAGAAAAGAAATGGCTATGGTAAGAAGTGAAAGATATGTTACCAACAACCACCACCTGGAGATGAATAAAGCAGAGTGAACTTTGAAAGAGACAAGGTATCCTGGGGATTGAAAAAACTTATCTTTCAAACTCAGAGCCATACCCCTTATCAGAACTTGCTGTTTTTCCCTCTTATATCCATTAGACTACCCTATGTCTGTTCTAATATTAAAATGGGAGAGATTTCTCGTAAGAACAGAGAATCGAGATTCTTTGATACAATGAATCACTGAAACATGTTTACAAAGCATCTGATATAAAAATATGTTCTCTAACTATATGCATTCAAACAAGCATTGTGCCTCAGGTATGACTTTGGTCATACCATTTTAAACTATTCTGTATTTCCTTCTATTCCAAATCTTCTGTATCTCTATATTTCCAGGCCAGAAGGGAACCCAAGAGATTAGCTATGGCCAGGGTTATAGTCATCTCAACTCTTTTCGGAAAAGGCAGAATTACAAGGAAAGGAACCTACATTTCCATGAACTCGACCCTCTCCAAAACCTTGCTCATTCATAGCTCATGTTGTAGCTGCAGAAAAGTCATCTGGCATATCAGAACAATCTCTGCTTACTATCAAAGAACAATGTGAAAATGAACTTACTAATAATCTTTAAATCATTTTAAGGGGGAAAAAATAGCTGACACTAATGATTAACAGATGTGAATTGCTGGATTCACCATATTTATATCCATCAGGGAAGTACCACCTGCTGTCCCTGGAATTTTTTTTTCTTGCCTCCAGTAACCACCTAAATTGTTACTTCCTCAGACCCTAAAACGGTACTCAGGCTGCTACAGAAACAAGACCACACTTAGCTGAACTGTGGGTGAGCAGCTGTCTTAGCCAAGTTTCCTTTAAATATTGGGACTTTGGGAAAAAAAATAATCTCACTTTTTGATTAAATATCAACTTTTAATTGCTTTCCTTGTCATTACAGTTTTTAAAGCACAGTAATTCACTAAAGATTTAAAAACCATGTGTCAAAAAATCACTAAAGTGACCAGGAACACTCTTGGTATTCATGGAATAAAATTTTAAGTGCGGACTAGGGAAGTGCAATTTAAATCTCACCTTAGCTGCACTACGTTTTCAAACTTAGCACAATGTGGGAAAACTCACAATTTGCTCAATTTAAAAATAAGATCAGAGGTTCCTTTTAACACTAAGGAAAATAAAAAATCACACTATCCACCTTCAATCCACATTTTTTGCACAGCAATGCTTGTCAGTCCTGCATCCCACCAGTCAGGGTAGATTTCTGAACCTCATGGAGGAAGTGTCAAGTCTCCACTGAGCGAGCACAGGCACTAAACCGAGTCCATTAGGAAGGTGAAGGGGGAGAAGGGTTCATCAGAGAAAAGCTTTGCTTATGGTTCAAAGTGCACCATATTCATCCTTTCTCAGAGTAAGTTGGTCCTTTTTCTTCCCAACATTCCATTTTTTTCTAAGTTTGAGAGTAAGTAAATGTAAATTTTACCCAAAGTAACAAAGAATTATAATGCAACACGTGCCCAGGGCCCATTAGAAATAAGGATGAACCTCTGGTGGCACCCTGAGGTCCCAGGAATGGGAACTCCCAACCTCTCTCCTCATCCTGATTCCTCAGGACCATATCAACTGACTTGACAGTTGTCAAGGACAGTCTTTGCTAGAACTACTGACCAAGGAGCCTATCCGCAACTCTAGAGTGCGAATGTTCTGATGGAAATTCTAGATTCAGGCCTAAACCCCCAAATCAAAGCCAGGAATACGCGGAAAGAACAGGAGCCTGAGATAATAGAGGAAGTCTTCTGAGAATATTTGGGAGAGCAAGAATTCATTTATTGTTCCTCTTACTGCATAAATATACTCAATACTTTTATAGCAAGATTCCAGGTTGATCCAGAACTCACAAGGGAGGATTTTATCACGTAAATGATCAAATGGCAGGGTTTGCCTTTAGGTTAAGAGCAGTGGGGAGCATCCAACACCAGGCTCTGCAGAAGCCCTTTGTTCGGGAAATCCCACCCCTGAAGCAAAACTTTACTTTCACTACAATTTCAAGTCCCCAAATCAAATTTTAAAAGTGCCCCTTAAAGAGATGTAGAATAAATAGATTCTGTGCTTTTCCTGGAACCTCTCTGGCCCCCCAAGGCAATATCAAATTAACAGGGCTTTTCTTCCCGGATATAGTCTCTTTTCTTATTTTTCTCTTCCTTAGAGTACCACAAGTACACCCTATTATTGTGTGTCTACCATTTCAAATATCTTGCAAACACATCTCCATTCTGAATCTCTCCGAAGTCTCCCAAGAATCTAGGTAGGAGCCAACAAAAGCAATTTGAATAATAATGAAGTGACTGAACAATTTAATTACCAAGGTAGCCCTAGGGACTCCAACAAAAGGGTTGAACGCCTTTATCTACAAAAATGTAACCATGTGCTCAACTGTGGGACCAATTATGTAGAGTGCAGAAGGCAGAAGTGCACAGGTGCACACACCAGTTTAAGCAAATGGGGAATTAGCACAAATCCTCCCTGGAGACAGGCCATGATGAAAAAGGGTGACTTGGAAAGCTTCTCTCCTGTCTACCATGCTCAGGTTTAGTTAACTTTCTTCCTATTCTGGTTCATTGAATGTAGCACCTACCATATGCAAAATAATGAAAACTGTTCTCCCGAGAAAAGCTTGGTATAGGGAATTTAAAATAGCTTCAATTAATTCAATAAAAGTTCTTCAAAATCAACAGTCACAATGGTATTTTTATTCCTTACACAATTTCCTCAAAGTCAAAAATTGACAAGTTAGTTCCTTCTTTGGATGCATACAGCTTCACCTAGATGTTATGTTTATCGGCCTCCTTCTGTTGACTTTTCCTTGCTTTGGAGGGAGAAAAAAGATGAAACCTTCTGGAATCCTAAAAAGCTCTCAACTTTCTTAGGCTTTAAGAATTAATTGCAGAAAAGCCCCCAGTTAGCTGAACAATTGCTAACTAAATCCCGCTTCAATAGCAAACACAGTTTGCTTCTGAGTCGCAATGTACTCCCCGGCCCCGCGCTCACTCCAGGGCAAGGCACTGCCATGCCCAGGTAGTGACACTGAGCGTAGATAAGGTGTCCTAACAACCATGTTTGCCTGAAACCCAGGAAACCCGTGGCCACTCGGCGACTCCCTTATCACCTGGTGCATCTCCCTGCCGCTCCACCGGTGCCCCTAAACCGCAAACCTAGGCGGCCCCAGGACCCCTCCCGCGACGACACGAGACAAGACTGACACCCGCAGCTGCCGACGACCCTGCCAGTCACGCTGCCACCGGCTGCCTTTTTTAGCCACGACATCTGACCCCGGCTTCAACAGCAGCATTCAGGGAGAGGTCCCGGGCGAGCCGGGCGGTTCCCTTCCCTTCCCAAACCCCAGTCCCTTCCGAGAGCTCAGATGAGAGGTGGGGGAGGTACTGACCCTGGAAGGGGCCAGAGAGCGCACGTTCCTCCTGCCCAGACGCTTTCTCTCTGCTCTCCCCACCGATCCCTCCCCATCGCCGCCTGCACCCGGGCTCCCCCATTTTGCAGCTTGCAGTCGCTCCTCTGGCGCCCCTCCCCACCCCCACCCCGCAACTCCGCTCTCCTGGATACGCTCCAAGTCCGCGGCCCGCGCGCCTGGCCCGGCCGGGGGCGGGAAAACACAGAGGGAAGGGAGTGGGTGCGGGCTGAGGACGCGCGGGGCGAGGAGGGGCGGGGGACCCCGCGCTCACCTCCCTCCTCCGTCCCGCTGTCCGGGTCGGCGTCCGAGGAGTCGGGCCCGTCCCCGTAGTCCGCTAGCCCCACCAGCTCGTCCTCCTCGTCGTCGTCCTCGTCCTCCAGCTGCGGTTTCCCCAGCACCTGGCTCATTGCGCCCACGGCTGGCCGTCCCGGGAGAGGCGGGGTTCCCGGGTGGGGGCTAAGCCTCCTCGCTTGCCGCTCGCAACCTCTCTGAATTGGGGTTTTGTCCCGAGCGTGGCGGGAGCCAGCGGACGCGGGGTCGCGAGTCCCCCCGGCGAGCGGCGTCCAGGTCTGGGTCCCGCGGTTCCCAGCGCGCCCGGAGCCCCCTCGCCGCCCCGCCCGCCTACCGGCGGAGGACTCAGCCGGAGCGCGGCAGTTCCTCCCCGAGGAGGGAGAGAGAGACTGCGTGACTCAAGTCACCTGACACACACTGTCACACACTCACACTCACACACACACCGCACGGGCGCGCGCGCGCTCTCCCGGGCGCAGGCACCACTCGGCGGGCACTGGGCCGAGGCCGCACACACTCACTCACGGGGGGAGCGGAGCGGCGCGGGGCCCTCCGCCAACCCAGCAGCGCACACAGAAACACGCCTGGTACCCGGGGCCCCGGGACTGCGCGCAGGCACACACCGCGGCTGCGCGCCAAGGGCCCCCACGCGCCGCTTCTGCACGTGGTCCCCGCACAGGCAGGAGAGCTGGAGGCCTGCATACCCAGAGAACCTCCCCTCCACCCGCTCCCGACACACACACCCTACCTTGGGGGCACATCTCCAGTTTTTAATCATGGAGGAGGGCTTCAGTCCCAAGTGGGCTATCCCCCTAACACTGCTGCTCCTGAGCTACCCAGAGCAGCGTTCCTAGGACACCCGGTGGATGCTGAAGCACCCAAAGAAGAAAACTCAGAGAAATGGACTGCAGAGGCGCAGTCACCATAGCAATTGCCTTTTAGTGTGCATTTAAGGTTTAAAGTGCTTTTGACCAAGAATATTAAAAAATCAGACCTACCTAGATGTAAATGTTTTGAAAACATAACATGCCTTGTGGCTGCCTAGCTTAAATAAAAATTCCTCTGCAGTGTTTTGGAAAAGGTCTCAGGTGCATAACGCACTCAGTGGCTATTCATGGTCATCTCCTTCTGTCTCCTTGCATAAACTGTAATAACACATCTCAAAATGTTTCAAGGCTTTTGCGGGGGTTGAGGGGGACAGTGTGAGAGGGCAATTCTCACATAGGAATAGCAGCAGTGTGGGTGGGGGAGACTAAAACCTGCATTCCTCCACCAGCTTTTCACCACAGGACATACTGTACCCACCCTTTCTAGATACTGCAAAAAAATCACGTGGATGAACTTCCTTTTGACAAGAACAATGAGAAATAAACCAGCTGACCAGCCTGGCGATCCAGATCCTACAGGTGCCAGCAGCTTAGCAGGTGGTGTGGGAGGGGAGGAGGAGAAAGGGAGCTGAGGCTGAGGCTCTTGGGGCTCAAGGGTGCTATCTCTGTAGGGAACATTTATTGAGCACCTAGTACATGACAAAGGCTGGGGTGGGAGAGATCCACAGATGCTCAGAACAATGTTCCTGCCCTGGCAGAGTCTCTGGTCTAGCAAATTTTGACTCATGTCCTGGACTTTGTAGTTGTGCTTGTTGAAGGTGGATACAGACACCTTCTAGGAGGTGACTGCTTCTAATTGGAAAGGTCTTCAGATTTAATAGGTAGAGGTGGTATAACTTGGTATGACTGGATCAGTCAAGGTCTTTCCCAGGAGAAAAATAGATGGCTTATAGAAAGATTTTAAATTAAAAGACTATGTAAAGGGACAATTTACGGAGGTATGGGGAGAGTTTAGGGAATCAACATAGGACTTAGCAACAATGGAAAGATATCGTCATGCCTAAACTAGTAGGAGTAAAGGAAGGGAGCTAGAGTCCTGGAGAGGGAGTGCAAAACAGAAGCCACATCTGTTGAGGAAGCAGCCACTGCTAGAACTACCTCACCTAGAGGAAACTGCAGTGGGAAGAAATACCCTGATCTCTCTCTCTCTCTTACCACCCTCCATTCTCCTGGAAGTGCCTCCCATTGGCCAAACTCAACTGGAAGCCAGAGGACAAGGAAGCCTGGAACCTATTCCAACACAGAGATTGGGTAGGGAGGGCAGAGAGTGGGTACCAGGCTTGGTTGGGTGGGGCAGGGGACAAACAGCATAACCAACCAGCACAAGCCAATTCTTGCTCTTATCAGAGGAAGTTACTCTAAGGGTCATTTTCATCCACTTTCTGTTTTCATCCATTCTCTAAAAGGAATTCCCTGGGAGGAAGGGCTCTCCCCGAGTGGGTTTGAAGACTTTTGGCTATTCATGAGGCCTTTGAGGTAGGCTGATTCGAACTGCAGAGGCTACTTTATGAAGATCTATAAGCCAGTTCAAGGTCAGTCCAGACTATCAAGGCATCCCTGGCTGATTGCCAAATGTGTAGGCCTCGGGACCCCAGGGGTACAGGACAGGACAATTCCTAAGCCAAAGCTGCACTGTTGCTGAGTCCTGGGAAGAACAGAGACATCTAATGATCCTCTGCCTTCCCCAAGAATGGAGATCTTAGGGAGAAACACCAGCAGCAGATTGGAGCACACCCTAGGATATAGGAGCATTGGACTATTCTTGAGAAAATAAGAGAAAACTATCCACAAAAAATCAATAAAAGACAAATCCTCAATTATGCTCCACCCCAAGATAGATAAAGAAGCAAAGACAGATTTAAGAGCTTCTAATTCAGTCATTTCAGAAATGTACAGTATTGAATAAAGTTTGATCAAACAGAATAAGAAAAACTTTATTGCTTTTCTTCTTTTGCTGTTATCATTTCAATACTGTCAGCTTTCAAATAATAGATGTTTTAAAACATCTTATAAATAGAAGTTCTTAAATTTAAAAAGTCGCATATGTAGATTCTTTTAGAATTTAAATAAAAATAGAAAAACGCTAAAAATTGAAAGCCTTTAAGAAACTCAGTGTGGAATCAGCTCAGTAAAATGGCTATGGCTCTGGCTACTCTCTGTCCTGGAGCTCAGGCTATATCTGTAACATTCCTTGGGAGAGTGGTTTCAAGAACGTGAGGGTTAGTCTCTGGACTATCCCTGGCTTTTGTTGTTGTATGTAACTATGGCAGGATGCCGTACACATGATAGGTGTTTAATAAATGTTTATGGAATGAATGAAAGATAGTACATGACCAGCCCTCTACACAGACCTGGCATATTTTTTTAAGAGACAGAAGCCAAGTTTTCTGCATACTCTAAACCCTGGGAAATGCTATAGTGACATAAATATAAACTGTGTGCTACAAGAGCACAACCAATAAACTGACAAGAGATGATGATTCTTAGGCCTTCATCCCTTCAGGACTGTCTGAAGACTTGAAAGAATTACAACATAATGACTATTAATTGCTTATTTTATTTTTACTAACTCTTCCTTCTAAAAAATTCAAACTTTGGAGATATTTTGTGGCACCATGAAAGATGAGCTTCGTCTGTTTCCCATTAAAATTTAATCAACGAATATTTACTAAGATTTTTCCGTGAATAAGGCACCATTGCAAAATAATATGAATTTCAATATATTTCCATTAAGTAGTATTATTGTCCTTACTTTACAGAAGAAAACAGAAATTAAACAATTCATGCAAAGTACCACATGGAGTGGATGGTGGAACTAATTTGGAACTCAGATAGACATTAGACATCATTCCTATATAATGGCCTAAGGTTAAAGCCAGTTAAATTATAGCTATTAAACTGAAAAGTGGGGAAAGAAAGTGAAGAGCAGGCTCCCAGTCTCCTAGGTAAAGAAGCAAAACACACAGAAACACTTAAAAACGGGTCTGTTGTCTCAGGCCATTTCTTTTCTTTTCAAATTTCTTTTAATTATGGTGACATTGGTTACAAAATCCAGTAAGTGTACAATTCAACAATTCAACAGTAAGGCATATATATAGTTCAAAAGTAAGGTATATATATATATATATTTTTCCCAATGGTAAAACATATATATATATATATATATATATATATATATATATATATATATATCTCATTGTGTGTTTACTGCCCACAATTAGATTTGTGTCACCATATATTTGACCCCTTTAACCCCATCTACCTGCCCTCGCTGCCCTCTCTCCTTTCCCCCAGCCTAGTCTATTGTCCATGTCCATCAGTCTCTGTTTGTTTGTCCTGTTTATTTGTTGCTTTTAGGTTTATGTCCCACATATAACTGATACCATGTCGTTTTCAACTTTTTCTGTCTGGCTTATTTTGCTTAGCATGATCATCTCGAGGTCCATCCATATTGTTGTCAGGCCATTTAATTTACAGGATTCGCTGAAAGGGGGGGAAAAACTAAAAAGCTTCCTAATCAACAAGTTAGAAAACTACTACTAATAAAGTCATTTACTGTTATCATTCCTCTTATTAAGAACACAAATAGCAAGTGATTTTGTACCCTTTCTGGTTTCTATGGCTACATTGTACTACATGCTAAGCTAAAGTATCATACCTAAGTGTATTTTTGCTTAAATTTTGAATTTTAAAGGTCAGAAGTTTGTGCCCTTATTTTAGTGAATTATTTTGCTGTTACCAATTAGATGTCTTGTGACAAAGAACATGAAAGCTTTTTAAAAGAAATCTGTACAGTTTAAGCAGAATAATTGTAGTCCTGAGCAGGGCAAGCAATTAAATACAGCCTGTATCCTGTATCTCAGGGTATTTTGAAGCATCTGATGGCATTGTGCTTTTTTCTTGGGATTCACATGTGGCTTCCTTTTTAAATATGTATTTAAAGCTATTAATTTTTTCTTGAAGCAAACAAAGGAAAGAGCCTTCTATAGAATCTTGCTGGACTCCTGCTGATCCAGGGAAGCCAACCAAATTTCTCAAGAGAGCTGCTCACAGCGTCCAGTTCTCCTAAGACAGTCAATGACCTGATGAAATCATTAAAGATCATTTTAAAATGAGGCAATCCATCATTAAAGAGATTTTATTAAAATAATATTTTGATGCTTTTTAAAATGTACATTGGTAAAATAGTCAAACAGTATAAAAGAATATCCAATGAAGTTAGTTTCTCTCCCTCCCCTGATCTCCAGTCTCCTGGTTCCCCTCCACAGAGGGAAACACTTTGCTTTTAAATGTGCAAACATATTTGTAGCCATTATAGAGACTTATATTTGATAACATCATCTCTTGATTAGTCAACAAACATTTTTTTAATGAACATGAAGACAATTAGATTTTCAGGGCTTTGCTTTGAAGGAAATCAACAGATAAAGGTGAAAGAGTGACTGGGGCTAAGAGAAGGAGTCTGACTTAGATGGAGTAGCCAGAGACGGCCTCTCTAAAAAGGTGGCACTCGAGGGGACCATGAGAAGAAAAGCATGAACTGAAAGTCAAAATGTAGAGTGTCTCAGCAGTTGGAAAAGCCAAAGAGAAGGAAAAGGCTTGGGGGAACAAAAAGGTCAATGTGATGAGAGAGTGGAGGTTGGTAGGCACAAGAGACAGGCAGTCTTTTCAGCTAAGATAAGGATTTTGGATTCTACTCTAGGTGCCACTGGAAGCCTTGAAGAGTTTTAAGAAGGGAGGTGAAATGTGTGGTTTACTTTTCTAAAAGCTCGGTCTGGTAGATGGTTTCTAAAGATGGCCACAACTGTCCATGCCATCCCACGTGCCCTTTTGCAAATGTGTTGTCGCCACTCCTCCCATCTATTTTCTCTCCTCTTGAATATGGGCAGGCCCTGAGACCTGCTTACCCAATAGAATGTGATAGAAATGATAGTGACATTGTACAACTTCTGTGAAGGGTCATAAAAGGCCTGGCTACTTTCTTTTTTTACTGTCTTAGAACTACCTTGAGCCACCATGAAGAGAAGTTTGGGCCAGCCTGCTAGGGAGGCCTTGAAGGATGCTGAGCACAAGTGTAAAAGGTCCCAGCATTTAAGTCATCCCAGCTGAGGGGCCAGACATGTGAGTGACACCATCTTGGATTCTCCAGCACAAATTGCAGCCACATGAGGCAAGTGCAGCCCACCCCACATGGAATGCGGAGTTGCTGTTCCAGCTGACCCTTGCTCAGCCAACCTACAGAAGCATGAGCTAATAAAATGTTTGGTTTTTTTTTTAAAGCTATTAAGATTTGGAGTGGTTTTTTATACAGCAGTAGATGACTGATACATATATTCTGGCCAATATGAGGAAAATGGGTTGTGAATTTAAAGGTAGAAGCAGAAACTAACAGTTAGGAGGTCACTGTCATTGTACAAAAGAGAAATGAGTAGAGACAGTGGAAATTGAGAGAAGTGGATATATTTGATATAAATTTCAGAGGTAGAATAGATAAGTTTTATTGATAGCTTATTTAACATGGATGGTCAGAGGGACTTTTTTCAGGCATCTGGTTTGACGACTAGCTTATGGTAATGCCATTTATTGAAATAAGTAAGATAGATAGGAAGAGGACTGGGGGCAGGAAGTGAATCAAGGTCTTTGATTTCTAACATTCTAGTTACTGTGTACTGCCACAAGTAAATCTCTTTTAATCCTATAATTTTGGCCATTTCTTAGATGTCTATCATGTTGTCTTGGAAATAAATAATAAAATTTTCCATGTGCAAACCACAAAGATGAACTAAAGATAACATTTATAATTATATGAGAAAAGTCCCAAACTACTGAGATGGAATTGTTATAGATGAACTTCTATAAAAAAACAACTTTTTATTCATGTGGACTTTTAAAGACACAAAACGAGAGCAGAAAGCTCTTGACAATAGAGCCAACTAAACAGAGGTATTAAAAATTCCATGTCTGTAGATCAGTTTGGACTTGGCAAACCTTACTCTGGCTGGGAAGTTATAACAACTTATAAATTCAATGATATAAGATAGCAGATTCTCCAGAACAAATTACCTTGTTAAAAGTCCACTGGAATGAAATCCAGGAACCATCACTTACACATATCTAATGTTACCTACAAAAGTGGCAGACACTGCCAGTCAGCTACTTACCAGACATTCCCAGGCCCCTTATCTCTTGCATGTTTCCCAAACTAGAGATGGAAAAAGTCTGATACTTAGACTCTGAGACTCCTTTCCTTCTGGTCAGTAAGAAGTAAGGAAGAATCCTGCTGGGGAACTTCAAGGAAAGGGTTTGGTTCCTGATAAAAGAGGCCAATGAATCAGAAGAGCCCCCTCATATCACCCTTTGTGTCTTTGAACACAGTTGTATAAGAATATGTTACCTGGAGGTAGAAAAGCCATCTTGCAACCATGAGGTAACAGGCTTAAGACCAAAAGCCTGTGGTGGGAATGGCAGAATAGAAAGAAAAGAGACTGGATAACCTTGCGCACTGCTGTACTCAATCCTGGAAATGTCTACCCCCAAATTTCTTATTTCATGAAAAAATTAGAAGTCCACTCCTTAAGCCAGTGCTTCTCCATCTTGTCCAGTCATGGTACACATAAACGTGATTAGTATACCATGATGACAAAAAAAAACCACAATCTGCTTGTAGGCAGAAGTGACTAGCCCAGAGATGTTGGCCACCTTAGACCCTGCCCAGTAGCCCCAAATGTTGAGGGGATCAATAACTTGGACACATCTGTAACCTATTTATGGAATACAAGTGGTGATGGCAAATCCATTGGGAAGTTCTGCTTAAGCCACTGAAGGTAGGGTGTTCTGAGATTTGCAATAGAATGTATTCCAACTGACATAATATATACCCTTCATAAGTGGAGGTAGAGAGGGATGGATGGATGGATGGATGGATGGATGGATGGATGGATGGAACCTGGTCATATACTTGGTGGTAAAGTTCAGAAGTTATATCAGATTCAGAGAATCTTGGTAAAGGTGTCTCAAGATAATACAGGAGATAATTGAGGCTTCATAAGAAAGGGAACTTGTTTTTACTTCTCTCAGTACTTCTCACTTTATTCTTCTCTCTCTGCTTGAAAACTGGCTTTCTGTGCCTTTCCCACCAGATGGCAGGAGATGGCTACTCCATTTTCCTTTTTCTAATGATAGTGGGCCCAAGTTCTGGAACTAGGCTTCCTTGGTTCATTTCCTAGCTCCACCACTACCTAGCTGCATGATCTGGTCTAAGTTACCTAACCTCTCTGTGCCTCGGTTTCGTCATCTCTGAACTATGATGTTATATACTTCAAAAAGATTATAGGAAGAATGAAATTCTTTAAACTATGTAAACTATTTTAAAATAGTAAGCACTATGTAAGTACTAGTTATTATGATCTTTGATTCCCAGGCAAGAAAATCTGATTAGTTGAGTTTGGGCCAGTGGTCCACTCCTGGCCTAATTCCTTTTCCAATCATACTTTACATAGTATCATGTAGTGATACTCCTTTGACACATTTATTCAGCTATAATTTAATATTCGATTGAGGATTGTATTCACCAATAGACTCTAGGACCATCTGCTTTTGCTCACCATTGTGTCTGTCCTCCATGCCTAACACAGTGGTCAGAATCTCCATAAAGCACAACTCTAGGGCATTTCCATTTACACTGTGTTCTATGTGCAATATGGTAGCTTGATGATGGTCAAATATGCTGGATTAATTGTACTTTTCACTGTGGCTGGGGGTATAGCTTGTGGCTGTGGAGGTCTACTCTCGTGAGTGGGGATGCAGTTTTTAACAAAGGGTAATAAACTGAACAGAAACCCCCAAATGTATCTATCATGTACCTCATATATGTACCATATATACTGGGCTCTGAATAATTTCACATGTCTTCTCGTTCTGGGATTCCAGCTGAAGGAACAGTTACTCTTTGGGACATGATATTCTCATGGCAGAAGGCAAAAGCTCAAGCCAGATGGAAGAAGCACTAAAGCACATAACATATTTACAGCTTCTGCTCCAAAATGGTAAAGGCAAGTCACACAAGCCCAAAAACCAGTACGGCAAAGATTCTACGCCACTATAAGAGAGCATGGCAAAGGTGGTAAGGGAATAAAGAGTTGTAAATAAATAACGTAATTTACCACGCAGATCCACTGCAAGCAATTTGAAACTGAAATCCCAAATTTTTCATTGGGCCTGGCAAGCTAATTCCAAAATGTCTATGGAAGAGCAAAAAACTAAGAATACTTGAGATCCTTATGAAGATGAAAAAGAAATCAGTAAGGGTAGGACTTGCATGATCAGAAGATTTAATATAAAACCACAGATTTTCAGGCAGTATGGTACTTGCTCAGGGATAGAGAACCTAAGCAGACCTATACATGCATGGAGACCCATTACAAGGTAGTGCTGCCATTGCAAATGAGAAGAGGAATGAATTTCAGATGGAATATGAACTTAAATGTGAAAGGCAAAACTTTTAAACTTTTAGAAAAGAACATGGGAGAATATTTTTATATTCTCAGGGTCAGGAAGGATTTCCCAAAACACATGAAACAGGGCAAAAAACATGACCAAATAACAAAAGAGAAAATAAGAATAGTTATTAAATATTAAAGATGCTCAATCATACGAGTGATTGGGGAAATACAAATTATAGCCTTAATGAGAAATTATTTCACACCCAGCCCCCCCCCCTCCGCCCCATACATACACAAACACATGCACTGGGCAAGGATGTGGAGCAAGGGGACTTTCCTACATTGCTGATGGGAATGAAAATTGATATGATCAGTTTAGAAAACAGCTTGGCATAACCTAGTAAATTTGAACACATACATATTGTAAGACCAAACAATTTCACTTCTAGATATATTTCCTAAAAACTCTTGCACACATGATCAGGAGAGATATTTAAGAATGTTCATAGCAACATTATTGCAATATCAAAAACTGGAGCCAACCCAGTATCCAAAAGTAGACTGGGTAAATAAATTGTGGTATCTTCTTACAACGGAATATTTTATAACAGATAGATTGAGCAGCTGAATCTCAGAAACAGAATGCTGAGTGAAAAAAGCAAGTTGCATAGGAATCACACAGAATGTCTCCATTTATAAAAAGTCCAAAACGAGGCAAAACTAAACAATGTAGTGTTTAGGGATAGTACGTATATTCATGATAAGAGAATTATTATCACAAAATTCAGGATGATGGTTTCTTTTGGAGGAGAAGGAGGGTATGATCGCGGAGAGGCACATAGAAGATTTCTTAAGTAGAAGACTTAGCAAAGGCAGTTTCATGAAGCAGCAGGAAGAGAAGCCAGAATGGCGGTTGAAAGATGAATTGATGCTAACAACGTGAAAGATAGCTAGTACAGTCATCTTGTTAAAGAAATGTTTCTGGAAATCAGAGTGGATTATATTCTCACAAACTATTATTGGCAGAGCAGACTTCCTTCTCATGAGGCAGAAGGAGGGAGTGGTAGAGTGGAATTATGAGGCTGACTGTGGTTGAGCTTAGCCTAGGGGCAAGAACCCAAGTGTGGGCTGGGAGCCTTCCTCATATAGAAAGAGGTTTAGGAGTCTCCTTTCATTGGTTGCCCAGAGACTGTGTTCCCACTTGGAGATAGCAAGCAAGATCTCCAAGCAGCTCTCATGCACTGCTTGCGTTGGCTCTCATGAGATCCCCCTGCCAGGAACTCTCATTCATCAAGGTCTGGGAACAACTGCAGACCATCAGCTCCCAGGAGCATTCACATGTCTTACCAGTTGGCTTAGGCTTTCTTTTCCTTTCAGCAAAATTAATGTGTGATTGCTCTGACTGCCCATAAATGTAACTTAAAACTCCATCTCATTACTACTTTATGGTGATGTTATGAAAGCCTCCCACAGGAATAGAGCACTCTGGATCTTTGGAAGTTTATTCAAGAGGCAAGCTAAGAAAACTCTTTAAACTGGAAAAGCTTAAGAAAGGAATGATTAGTTTGAAAGGTCGTGTCTACATACCTTGACTTTGGGGGGTTCACCTAGAACTCATCGGTGACCTTCCTGCAGAGAAATCCACAGGAAAAGGAATTGTGTTCTCCTAACAGCTCTAGACTGGTAGTGGCAGGTATGGGGAACAAATCTGAAGAAGGATAAAGGACACTTAGAAGAAAGGTTTCACTCTGCTGAGTAAAACTGTAGCTCTGACTATGGGGTTGGGGAGGTTGGGAAGAAGTACAGGAAAAGCAATCACTTACCCTTTCCTGGTATGGGTAGAGACTATCTGGGTTTCTTCTGCCTAATGCTCCCTGAAGGAGAGAGGGAGACAAAAAATATACATATATCTTTATCTTAAGAAAAAGGAGTAGGTGATCAGGATTCTTTCTCCTCTGGAAACCAGACCTGTTTCAGAGAGGACCAAAAAAAATCATCAGGTTCAAAATAAGCTTGTCCCAAACCTCGGATAAGACTAAAACAACTCCATCTATGGTTCCAGCTCTCTGTGATTTGAGAGCAGATACCTGCCATACTTATTCAAAAGGTTGAATGAGGTCCCATTCGTTCATACATTTACTCAAAAATAATTCATTGAGTACTTACTATGCTCAGGGGACTCTTCTAGATACTGAAGAAGTAACAGTGAAAAAAAAGAGACAAAAACAGACCGAGTTAATGATATACCCAGTGTGCTTTGACTATAGGAGTCAGGAAGGCTCAACGATTTTTGCCTGTTTCATATGGATGGTTCCAACAAGACCAACAGACAAGATGTTTGAAATAAAGGCTTCCTTTCGCCTCTCCAGCTCTCTGGATCATTCGTCATTGTTCACTTCCACTGAGCGACCCAGTTAAGTGAACAGGTATATCGAAATATACACTTGGCCACTGGTTGAGGGATGGTTTCTCCTCTAGAGTCCCCTCTTCCTCCAATAAACCTCCTGGCACCCCCTGTCAGGAAAACCTCACCCCACCGCAGCCCCCTTTTCTCCCACTCTGAGAAGGAGGCCTCTCTAGCCAAGGCAGAAGGGGCGGCCGCTTAAGCTGCGAGCGGGCTGCGGACCAGGGACAGCCCCAGGGCCTCGGGGCCCCACCTCCGACGGTCGCCCACCGTGCCCCGCCGGCCGCTGCGGGGCGCTGCGGCCCCAGCTTCGGAGCCGCGGGCGGGGCGGGGCGGAGGGCCCTGCGGGCGGCGGGCGCGGCGGGCTCGGCCACAGGTAACCTGCGGGAGCGAGGAGCGCAGCCTGGCAAGCGGGCGGCTGGAGGCGGCGGCGCTGGGTGGCGCCGAGGCCCAGGGGCCGCGGGAGTCAGCGGGAGCCCGTCCCCATCGCCTCCCTTTCCCCCCAACCGTGTCCCTGGCATCGGTTCCTGCGGACGTCCAGCGCGGGAGAGAAAGGTACGGTGCGATCTGAGGGCCGGCGCCCCCCGCCCCCACTCCCTGAGGACCTCCGAGCTGGGGAGGACGATGTCGAGGATGGGGGCGCTGCTCTTAGGGCGCCCTAAGATCGCTGTCTGATTGGAGAGGAGACCCAGACGAAGTGCCTTGCCCCCTTTCCTGCGGCCTCAGAGAAAGCCGGGGCCAGAGGGGCGTCTTCCTGGGGTACCTACCTCCCTTCCCGATTTGCTTCAGTTGTTTCCCTAGAATATAGAACTTTGCGAGGGGTCGGAGAGGAGAACTTTCCCGTCTTTGCTCGTACCCTCCTCTTTCTCCATCGAGTTTGAAGAAAGTGGCGGTGTGGGTAGTGTTGCCGAGGGGTCACCAGGTATTTCTCCCGGAAGCGGTCTGCAGGCTCAAAGGAGGGTCCCCACTTGTCTGGCGCTCCCCACCATCCCCGGGCCTTCCGGCCGGCCTCAGAGTGACCAGGCTCGGTTCGGACGCACCAGCAAGCAGTCTGCTTCCCTTCCCCTCACGAAAGGGGTGCAGGGGTGGAAGGGTAGGGGTTTGCCCTCCTGTCCCGGGAACATCCGCTCTGGCTGGAATTAAGCTTTGTAGAGTTAGCAAGTGGCATCTCCCAGGGCCCGAGGAAACAAACTAGTTGTTTGGTTTGAGCTCAGATATCAGCTTATCCGTAAGACACTTGTCTTGGGAATTTTAGTGTAGTGCTTCCGGTAGATTGGGGGGCGGGAGGGGAAATGGAGTTTTATTTGTGACTGGAGAGGGGCTTCAGTTTCCTAAGGCTGATCAGTGTTTTCCTTTGAAGCACAGTGAGGTGGTTCAAGTGGTGGTAAAGAGATCCACTTTGAGGTCATGAGATTGAGTCTTGATGCCACCACTTGTTAGGTGTGTGATTTTGCAAAACCTACTTATTTGAGCCTTAGGTTTTAGAACTGTAAACTGAGTGTATTATACATAACCTCCTAGTATTGGGAAAATGAAATAAAATGATGCTAGTAAAATGTTTGGCGTAATGCTCTTGGACGTTAGGCATCCTTTTTGTAAACCTGTTGGATGATGATATTCATTCATGTTTAGGTAATGTCAAGGCAAACGCACCTTGGTCCACCATGGTCTCACACCGCACTGATTGTCCTTGATGAGAGGTCTCCCACCTTTAAAATAGCAACAGCAGCCTTGTTCTTCTTAAGCTTAGTAGGTGCAACTATACATGTTGAGCTTCTATTATTCCTAGCAGGTGCTTAGCATATGGTCAAAGAATTTTTTAAAAATTAGGGGTATAAATTAAAATCGGAAGAATTTTCTGTCCTCTAGGTCAGTGGTCCCCAACCTTTTTGGGGCCAGGGACTGATGCTCCTGTGAGATTCTAATGCCTGATGATCTGAGGTAGAGCTGAGGCAGTGATGCTAGTGCTGGGGAGTGGCTGCAAATACAGATGAAGATTCACTGGCTTACCTGCCACTCACCTCCTGCTGTGCCTTCTGGTTCCTAAGAGATCACAGACTGTGATTTGTGGCCTGGGGGTTGGGGACCCCTGCTCCAGGTCATAAGTGGAGAGAGAGAGAGTACAAAAAGGGTGAAGAGAAATAAAAGAGACCAAAAAGACAACTCCTTGCACACGGTTGGGAAGTATAAATCAAAGGATAAAGAAATAATAATTTGTTAACTCCTTGTTTGTTGGTGGTAGCACCAAAAAGTACCCTTAGCTTCTAACTTAAACTCATCCACCTCTCCAGAGCCCCTCTAGATAAGCATATACTCAAGTAAAGTAGATAACTTGTGATCCAACTCTGCTTAGAGACAAGGCACACTTCCAACTCCCAAGGCTCTCCCATATAGAAATTCTGGTGTGGCCACTGTGAAATATGCATTAGGAAATTATAAAACTTAGAAGTACAATTTAAAGAAGAGGAACAGAACACACACCCAAGTACCCATCACCCAGTTGAAGAACTAGAGCATCCCCAGGACCTTAGAGCCCCCCAGTACCCCTCCCCATGGTATCCACTCACTTCTCCCCTCAAGGAACCACTAGTCTGGATTCATGTTAATTTTTCTCTTTCTTTTTACACTTAATATCTTACATGTGTTGACACCAAGAAAGACATAACTATCAAGAAGGATCCGGGTGGCTAACTGGGCTCAAATTTAAAAACAGAGCCTAGCAGCTATTTCTAAACTGGAGCTCTTCATGTAAGCCATGCTTCAGGGAGAAGACTGCTCTAAACTACTTGCCTGCTACAGTGAACTGCCTGCCTTCGTTGTATTCCTGCCATCTGAATCAACCCTTATAAAGGAGTTCCTGGAATCATATTTCAACCAATAAGACTGAGACTTTCCCTATTTCATTGGAACTGTGCAGCTATATCCACATTAGTATCTTCACTGACCAATCAGAGCAACTCCATTTTGACCAATCAGGACAGTGCTTTCTTGGAACAGTCTGACTGTGAAGATTTGGAGTCCTCATTTGCATGAAGACAGACCAATCAGTGACCAGGGGCAGGGACTTCTCTTTATATAAGTCATCTCCCCTCTGTCTTGGAGAGTGAGTTTTCCCTTTTTACTGGAGTTGGGAGACAGTGTTAGATCTCTCTAGAGCAGAGTCCTGTCCCAGGGCTGCCCTGCAGCTGTGCTTTTTCATAATTGAGCCGTAACACTATTTAGCTGTTCCACAACCATGTTGTTCTAGCCATGCTGTATTACAGTTGAGCGATTTGCACTGAATAAAGTTTTCCTCACTGTACCTCAAATTGAAAGCACCCCAAATTGGGGACTCCTGTTGGTGTTGAGTTGGTGCCAACAACTATCAGTTGACATATGAAAAATCCTGTAGAAGGAAAGTATCTAAAGAAGCATTCACGTAGAACTTAAAAACAAGATATAGAGAGAAAATACAAACCACAAAAAAGCTGAAAGTATCAAAGTACTGGAATGGGGCAGTTTCTTTCTCAAGCTCCCTCTTCCTTGGCACAGCCTCCATGGGTGTGTTCTGTCTGCATAGGGGAGGCTCAGTCTCTTCCAACATAGCTTGGAGGCTATAATTTTAAAAGCTTTGCTTGAGTCTCTATGAATTGGAAAAACAGTAATTTACGTGCATGTGTTTTAGAAGTTTTTTAAAAAATACAAATGAGATTTGAAGGATTAGGCTGATTTTAACTCAAGTTCTTCCTTTCCTGGTTGTGATCTTTGTGCTGTGGACTTTGTTTTAAGTTATTTTTTCAGGGTCACACAGCTCTCCTTGGTGAATCTTGCACAATGCTGTCACTTCTTTGTTAAAGCAAAGATTCCTAAATGTGGTTCATGGAGCCCTTAGTATCTCAGTAATTTTTCACATTGCCCCTAGATTTAAGTAGTTAGTAGTAGTAAGGTTCAAACGATGTGATAAGTGTTTCTATCCTAACGATAAAGAAGCTGTTTGAAAAAAATAATACACATAAACTGAAAGAAAAAATATTTTTATGTCATTCTTAAATAACCACAATTATAAACGGGATATGTGTGCTTGTACTATTTCATAGGTCTTGGGATCATATTGGATACCACTGCTCTCATTTTGTTTCACGTTAATTTTTCTGCAGCACTTGCTTTTTATCATAGCAACCACTGGAAACCTAAGCTTTGCAAAAATATGGTGTCATTGATAGGAATGTAATGTGATCTAATGTGAAGACTGTGAACTACCTCCAGTTTGTAGGTTCTTAGTGTCCCACATGTTAAGGACACTGTGTATGTTTCCTTTGAAATTTTCAAATATCCTAAATTGCCCTTGCGAATTTGCTACAGCATCTGGAGTACTGATGTACAGTTTGAGAAGAGAATTGTTGGTCTAAGGTAAAACTCCCTTCTGGGAGAGTGCAATTACAAAGGAAAGGGTCTGCTTGAAATAGCCCCAAGTTAAGCTTCTGTGTAGAGTGGGCTAAGTCTTGGTTTTCTCATCTATATAAAATGGAGTGGTTAAAGCCTCCCAGTAGGGTCATTGAGAGGATTAAAATAGATAATGTACATGAGAGTGTCTATAAAGGGCCTGAAATATAATGGTCTCAAGAAATGGTAGCTGTTTAATGATTGTTAAATAGTACTAAATAAATGTCCCGTAGTAGTTATATATCATTGTCCCCTTATAAGAATAGTCAGTGCCTGAAATCTCAATCTTAGCAAATAAGTTGTGAAGTAGTTAGTTCACACTGTAAAATGATTTATCAGTTTTCAAACAGCAAACTCTGGTGTATCACTGTGGCACTTGTTGATTTTTTTTAAACCATCGTGAGAGTGCTTGTTTCCACTTGTCAATATGTCTCTTGGTTTGGGGAAGAGGTCATAACTGACTTGAGGGAGAAGGCCTGAGCCTGGACCAGTGGACTTCTGTTATTGGGAGGAGGGTATATTGTCTTATGTCTTAGGAAGTTTGGACATGGGTTACAGGCCTGAAAGTATTTTGAGTAGGGTTTAATTTATGCATATACTTTCAGCACAGAGAGGCAGATAATCTCCGCAGATGAAACATTTTTGTTAAACTGAAAAGCATCGCATGCTATTTCCTGTCAATAAGTAATACTTGTTAATCGTCCAAGAAAAGGCTGACTTGAATAGTGGTGTCACAGGTGATTGTTATGGTGCCTTTCAGGGGACATAGACCTTTCCTCCCTTGTCCTGTTTATTGTCCAAACCCCAAGCCTAAGTCAGGACCTGCTGATATTTTAACAATTGGTGAGAATACACTTATTAGTGATGTTTCCCCACTGTAGTTGTTAGTTTTTATTATTGCTTTCTTCATCCTTTGTCTTTAGGTGGATTGTTTGTTTTGGTTCCTAATGTTTTTTTTTCCTCTATAAAATTTGGATATTTGTGTTGGGGGTGGGGAGGGAGAAACTATGTGATCCTTGTTAACAAATTATTTTCTTTTTTCCATTCGATGCCCATAGATAAATTATCAGCATTTTCTTTATTGTATTGCTCCTCTTTAAAAAAGTAAATAAAAATTTCCCTGGGTTAGACTGATTATGTCTAATTCTCAACATGGTTTTAGGGTATAAAGTACAAAACTACTTTGCAGATAATCAAACGTGAATTAAAATGAATTGTTTCCCCTTTTTTGTAAACAATTCTTAAAAGCTAAATGGGATTCAACAAGGCCTTTTTTGTGTGTTTGATTTTGTTTTTATAAAGGACATATGCTTTGAGAAATGTTTCTAAAATGAAAAGAAACAAAAGAATAAGGTCAATTTTCCATACAGATATGAAGTAGATAAAAGATGGATATAAACCTAGGTTCTCCTGAGGTTGTGACGTTTTCCACATTAGCGTTAGAAACCCTACTCTCCATCTTCTGGTCCATGTGGATGAGGCAATGGGAGATGGAGGGACACATCCTGGACCTTAGGAGGATGGAAGGGCATCGGATGGCCATCAGAGAACTTGGCATAGTCTTGGCCACCAACTCACTGTGGAGCTGTAGACAATTTCTCAGAGACTCAGTTTTCCCTTCACTTATAAATAAGACGACCAGATGAAAATATTTCTTTTAAAAGTGTATAGTTTTGTGAAATGGTACTTATAGTGTAAAAGCAACACTTTTGTTTTTCTATATTCCTGGAGAGAGGTGCCCTTGAATGAACCTGATGGTTTGTGGACTGAAGAGAACTAGTGAGATTGTTAACCTGATGTAACTTGATGATTTCATTTTATTATGAATATCAGTAGCTTACTGTGTAGTGTCTTTTAAGACTTTGTATGCATGTATTCACATTTTAGAATATAAACCAAAAGTACCATTTTACTTTAAAACTTAATTCCAGGGTCAGATATTTATATTCGTATTTTCGTGAATTAGAGTTTTCAGTTTTCAAAAATGTCTGCATTTTATTCTAACTAGGAAAGTCCCACAGGAATCCGATATGCAAGGAATTGCCTTACGTGATGAGTTTTAGGAGTATTGGGGCTTTTCCCTCTCTTTATCTTTATGAAAGTTTATAGACTTTCTGCAATGAACATATATTAAGTTTATAATCAGAAAAATAAATCACGTTAAAAGCTTTGAAAATTACTCAAGAAAATTCAGTATTAGTCAAATGTATTAAAAGACATAACTTGTTCCCATAATGGAGTTATTTAGATGTTCTAATAACTAAAATGTCTGCTTAATGAGAGATAAAAATGTCATGACAGAGGTGACCTATTTTATCATGCTTCTAAGACAGTGATTTGAATTTATTATTGAGGATAAAAATAAACCAAATCATGAACAATCAACTTGAAAAATTTCATTCAGATTTTTCACTGAGCTAAAAGTTATGTCTCTTTCTTTGTCAGGGATAACATGTCTCATGACAGCTTTTAAACTTATTTTTTAGCTAGAAAATGCCAAGTGAACTGTAAGTCCCCACATGAAATTCTGAATTTGACCCAATTTAGGTAGAGTGCTGAGATGCACTGTATCCTATTTTATATTATGCCATATATAGTGTTAAATATCCAGTACCAAAAGCAGACTTCTTGAGTGGGTATATATGGATGCATTTGAGCATCCTAGATATGTCCTGTCAATAGTTATAGCCATCTTTGGTTAAGAGACATGGACTTAAGAACTCATCGTTTTTTCATTTTAATTAAAAATTTTTTCCATTACAGTCGACATTCAATATTGTATTAGTTTCAGGTATACGGAATAGTGGTTAGACACTTTCATAACTTGCGAAATGATCCCCCTGATAAGTCTAGTATGCACCTGACACCATACATAGTTATTACAATATTATTATTCTTTTTTATAGGCAATGCATTTTATTTATTTATTTATTTATTCATTCATTCATTCATTTTAAATTAAATTTATTGGGGTAACATTGGTTAATACAAATATATAATTTCAGGTGTACATTATCATTTAACATCTGTATGTTCTATTGTGTGTCTACCACCCAAAGTCCAGTTTCCTTCAGCTACCATATATTTGATCCCCTTTACCCATTTCACCCTCCCCCATCCCCCTATTTTGACCCTCTTTACCCTGTCTACCCCCCCCCCCCTCCAACTAGTAACTACTAGTCTATAGTCCTCTGGTAACCACTAGTCTATAGTCCATGTCCATGAGTCTCTGTTTGTCCTGTTCATTTGTTGCTTTTAGGTTTATATCCCACATGTAAGTAATATCATGTGATTTTCATCTTTTTCTGTCTGGCTTATTTCACTTAGCATGATTATCTTGAGTTCCATCCATGTTGTCGCAAATGGCATTATTTCATCTCTTCTTATGGCTGAGTATGATAATATTATTGATTCTATTCCCTGTGCTGTACTTTATATCTCAGTGACTATTTCGTAACCGCCAATATGTACTTCTTAATCCCTCCCCCTTTTTAACTCAGTCACCCAACGCCCCTCCCATCTGGCAACCATCAGTTTGTTCCAGAGCTGACCTTACTGGGTTCGATGTCTTGCTCTGTCACCTATTGGTTGTAAAAATTTTGACAATTTGCTTAACCTCTTTATGCCTGTTTCCTGAGGAAATGGGGTTTTGAAACAGTTCTGTACCCTGATTGTGGTGGTGGTTACACAAATCTATGTATGTGCTAAAATTTATAGAACCACACACACACACAAGTACACACACATACACAGAATAAGTACATGGAAAAAGTGAAATCAAATAAGGTCTACAGTTTAGTTAACATATTATACCAGTGCCAATTTCCTTGTTTTGCTAATTGTACTGTAGTTATGTAAGGTATTATTGGGTTATAGGATACATGGGAATTCTCTGTACTATTTTCCTTATTGTGATAAAATATACATAACAAAATTTACCATTTTAATAACTTTTAAGTATGCAGTTCACTGGCATTAATTATATTCACAGTGTTGCGCAGACATCACCACCATCCATCTCCAGAACTTTTTCATCATCCCAAACTGAAACTCTGTACCCATTGAGCTATAACTCTCTATTCCTTCCCCCCTCTCCCCGCCAGCCCCTGGTAACCACTCTTCTACTTTATCAATTCGACTAATCTAGATGCCTCAGATAAGTGGAATCATACCATATTTGTCCTTTTGTGACTGGCTTACTTCACTTAGTATAATGTGTTTCTGGTTCATGTATTATTTTTACAACTTCTATGTGAGACAAATATTATTTCAAAATAAAGTTTAAAAAAGTTAAAAATTCCATTGATGGTGCCCCACTGCTGGACTGTACCAAGGCACAGAGGTTAGGGAAAGTTCAAGATGGCCAGAAAAGCCAAGGAGTGACATTAGTACCTCTTTTTCTCTCGTCTTCCGTGTCCCTAGTCATTGGAGAAGAGATGTAAGAAATAATAGCTATGTTCTCTCTTGTGTAGGGAAGTATCTGCATTGCTAGTACATTCTTTTACCAATCTGAGGGGTGGCTATTAAATCTGGGCCTCATTGGTGGGCTACAGATGCTCTAAGAGCTCCCGGATTTACATATAAGTATTTAAGTGAATGTTTATATGTATATTTGAGAGGGAATACATTCCATAGCTTTCATCAGATTCTTAAATCACTCCCTAACCCAAAAATGGTTAGTAAGCACTACAAGAAAATACTGTTTTCAGAGCTCTATAGTCTTGTTCACTTGGGTGTCAGCCTCTTTCAGTGCTCTGGTATATCTTTCCTACCAACTCCAGAGGCTTTCTTTCTGCTCAAATCTGGTATAAGCCTGAACAGTTCTTTTCACTCTGAGCTTCCGGCCATTCACCTGTAGGACCTGAGGAACCGAGAATAAACTATCTTGGAGTCCCCAGTCAGGAAGAGAGAGAGCTGAAGTCTGTGCAGGACTCAGCCTCACAACTGCCACATCTCTTTCCTACTCTCCTCAGGCTCCAGAAAAATAAAAAAAATAATACTTGAGGTACATAACTGTGGAAAAACCTCATTAAGTGTCACTGAATGACTCAAGTTCAGTAAATTCTGCCTTGGGGAATGCAGATTTAACTTTAAGATCATCTTCTGATTTACATTTATGTTTTAAATGTACTGTACATATATCATACAATGCATTCTACCTTGTGTAGTATCCAATGATTTAGATGAGCCACTGCATTGATATGTTGTTATAAAAGATGTTAAGTGTCAGAATTTATTTAATAAATAGAGTTATCTAGTCGCTCAGACTGGTTTTTAACTCATATGAATAGATTGCATAAATGTAAAAATTGTAGCTTGCTTTTCTTATTCTTTTATGTTTGATTCCTCAATATTTCATTTAGCTTAGAAACCCTTCGATAAATCATGATTTAACTCTTTTATCTAATTCGAATATATACTGTTAAGGTTGGCTAACTGCTGTAACAAATATCTCCAAATCTCAGTGGCTTAATCTAGTAAAAATTTATTTGTAGCTCATATAAGTTTAAATCTATAATTCCTGGTTGGGCAGCTCTCCTAGTTAGCTCTTCTTCAAGTGACTCAGGAATTAAAAAGCTCCTTTCATTTTGTTTTGCCACCATCTTCAATGTGTTGTTTTCAGTGTTGCTGCAAGAGGGAATAGAGTGTGGAAAAGGTGAACCAGATTAACTACCTCCACCAGCAAGTAAGAACATCACTTCTGCTCACATTCCATTGCCCAGAACCAATTCGTAAGGAGTCTAGGAAATGTAATCCCTGGCTGGACAGCTGCTTCTGAGAAATAATCATTTACTTTGAAAGGGGAACAGAACTCTTTGGTGTATAAGAAGCCATCTTTTATACCAATGTGCTGGTCTTTTTTACTGGTCAGTCAAGTGTAACTACCTTCACATAATTCAATTCTCACTTTACAAACACCTATGTACAAAATGTTATGTCTCTGTAGTGTAAGGTGTGGATGAGACCTCCCTCCATACAGGAAACAGTTGTATCATAATTGCCGTGTGATCAAATAAAAATGGGATTAAGCCATCTAAGTTCATACATTTGTTAGGGAATTAAGCATATTTGATTTACTCAGAGTCATCCACCCATGTAGCAAATTGTTCATTTGAGAAAGATGGTACAGAGGACGATTAGCAAAGAACAAGAATATGCATGTCTTATTGGCTTCATGAATGCTATCATAACAGTTTAAAATTACTTCAAGCTGCTGGCAACAGGCATGTGAAACCTTTTTTCCCTCAAAAAATAAAAAAGCAATGTTTGTCTTGGAATTATTACACAATCACCAAATGTATGTGTCACTTTTATTTATTTGCTTGCAAGGGAAACGAAAGTTGTAAGATTTGAACTTATTTATTAGCTTGAAGTAAATTTCTGCCTAGGAGGGCACCATTGGTTATATTCAGCATCTAACAGCTACCAATGGAGCGTATCAAGGGGTTAAAAAAAGATCTTGTGAAAGATTGTAGTACCCAGTTGGAGTCATGAAAAACGATTCACAACTTTATAATGCTTCATTTATCCATTACTAGTTGAGATTGGACTGTTGTTCTATCTAAGGAAAGAGTCAAAATAATTTATACTTATCATCTTTTAAGTCCTAATTTTCAGAAAATTTGTATTTCATGGTGCCCACGTTGGAATTAAAGATTCACATTATTTGTTAAAGTTCAGCATGTTATAGCCATGGGTCAAATCTAGCCCACTTTTATTTTTCTAAATAAAGTTTTATTAGAGCATAGCCATACTCATTTGTTTACATAGTGCCTGTGGCTATTTTCACACTGCACTGGCAGAGTTGAGAAGTTGTCGCAGAGACGATGTAGCCCACAACACCCAATATGTTTTCTCTCTTTTCCTTTATAGAAAAAGTTTTCTAACCCCTTCACTAGACTTAAAATTAGCATACCTTGGTTTGAGAGTGACTCTGGTCCTAGTTAGGATTTACTTAATCTCTCTGGCCCACAGTTACCTAACTCTTATAGTGGAGATAATAAAACTACCTAATGAGGAAGTTAAAATAAAGTAGATTTTAAATTAAATGATCTCAGGCAAGTTACTAAATTTTTCTTCTAGTTAGCTATCTAGCTTCTTTAGACCAGTACTTTTCAAACTTATGCATAAGAATCGTATGAGGAATTAAAATTCAAAGATCCACCTTCACTCCCTAGATTCTGACTTAGTTGGTCTAGGGAGGTGCACATTTAAGAATAAGCGCCCCCGATCATGATATAAGTGGCCTACACTTTAAGCAACTCAGGCCCTTGTGGCAACTTGTCTTTTGGTCCCTAGAATAGTTTCTCTGGCAGTTCTAGATATGCTTCTTGTCTTACTCAGTATCGAAGCCTTGCCTACTTGATAGGAGAGCTTGGAACCAGCAGGGGAATGCCCAGCGGGCATAAATCATCAGCATTCCGAACTTGTGCAGAGAGACCCAAGCAGTGGGCTTATCCTATAAATCAAATCATTCACTGCCTGACCTCACCTATAGAGCCATCTGCGGCCTTGCTCCCAGATAGAAATAATGATAGGAAGGAAAGTTGGCCCTGGGGCTTTAGCAAATGTGACTGGTTTACGTGGGAGCACAGTATGCCTCTTGATACTAAGAGAGAACAAATTAAAGCTAAAATTAGCATATGGCCCTGTGTTCGCTGTCTCTTTTTAATATCAAGGCAAAAATTAATAGCAGGAGAGGAAGCCCCTAAGTCCTGGTGCTTTGTTGGCTCTTTAAGAACGAATACTTATTTAATTGTCCATAATTTTCTTAATCTTCAGAAGGTATTATCCTGGGTTACATGTTACTTAATGAATAGCTTGCTCGCAGAATCCTTTGGTTTCCTCCATTTGTTATTCAAAAACTTAGTAAAGAGCTGCAAACCCAGTAATGAATAATACCAAAGTCCTTGACACCTGTTGGGATTTTAAACAATATGGAAAAAAAAAAAAAAAACAAAACTGAGACCCCCACAACCCCCAAAACCAAAAATATAAAAATAAATTGAAACTTGAAGGAAGAATCAAAGACTCTCACCCTTAATACTTGAGTGGAGCTGTGTTGCTGCCGTTAAGACCACTGTTTTAAAACAGGATCAGGTGCCTTTAAACATTTTTCATTTTTGCTATCCTGCTGAAATAAAATCTGGATGTTTGATTGGACATAAGCCAGGTTATTTTGTACTTTGAAATGTAAGTAAATACTTTATCATCCAATGAAGAACTTGTAGCTAATTAGACACCGTCCTGTTGGGAGACATCTAGGGAAACTGATTTCAAAAACATTTCAAAAACCCTGTATAAGATTGTCTAAGGATTCCTTTAAATAGTGACTTCCCTTAGATTCAGGATATTTAATGCATGATTAGAATTACTAAAATTTAAACTATACCCTCTTTTCAGGAGCCTATCATTGCTAGGAAGTTAAGAATACGATTGTGGAACACATCCTCAGAAGGCTGTGAAATAAACAGCCATGTTCTATTGTTATTAAAATCATAGCTCTAGATCATTCCTGTCTCCACCTATGAAGTATGTAACCAGTCTGATTTATCTCTAGATGGCACAATTTTTTTTCTTTCTATTACTAATTTCTTAAGAAAAGTTCATTTTGAAGAAAGCTTTATCTTCAAAATTTGATTTTTTTTAGACTATTGGTGTTTTTTTAAATTGAGATATAATTGACATGTAACATACTAGTCTCACGTGTACAACATAGTGATTTAATATAGATATAACAGTTAACATCCATCACCACACATAGAATATTTTTATAATAATATTATTTTGATATGCCCAAAATCAATTGTCTTGATGCTCATTTCTGTTTTTTAAAATCCTAAATGTACCGGTTTACATTATTCCTTTGGTATTTAAAGACTCAAAAACACTAACACTGTACTTGTAATTGATTGTATTAAAAGAGACCATGTTTTTATGCATCTAAAAATAGAACATAAAATACTGTATCAGGTTTTGCCCCAGGGCTTCTGTGCAGTTTCTTATTATGTCCCTCTTTCTCTAGCCTTTTGAAATTGCTTTAATGTCAGGGACATTTACTTTGAGAGTAAGAAAATAAATCACAAGAGACTTTTAGTGTTTGTTCTGAATTTACTAGCCAACTAAACTGAATGGAAATTAGAGTTCCAGTTATATAAGGTATCCTTGTTAGTGTTAATGAAAGCTGTATATGAAGTGGAGAGAAAAATGTATTCTCCAAATCAGTAAGCGAATAGAAGCCATGATGGATTTCGTATGAAAAAAGTGAACTAAAAGGCTGTTAGGGTATTTAAGTGAGGGGGAAAAACGTTATGTTGTAGTGCTAAATCTAGAAGGAAAAACCAAGTATTGATTGTAACCTAGTGTGATATCATAAATCCACAGCACTGCTGGCTTGGCAACACAGAATAAATGGCATTCATTAAAGTTTGAGTGTATATGTTGCCCTAGGATCAGGGAAGCAAAATATTTTACTGTTCTCTGAAAAACTTAATCTCTCCACCTGAAAAATAATTTGAGAAAAAAAAATTTTAAGATTGGTGACTCTTGTCCTTCCTATTTTTTTTGTCTTTTCCTTTCTGATTAGCATTAAGTAATGTAGCTTAAAACCCCAGGCCTCCACATTCAAACCTACTGAATTACCTCTCTTGAAAATAGACAATAAAGATGTCCTTTAGGGGAAGTCGGTTTCATGAGAGACTGACAGGCTTTAAAGAGGAGAGCGCAGACCTGGCTGCCAGGAAGGTCTGGGTTCTGGTTTCATGTCTGACAGCAGCCTTTGTGCCCTCTGCCAAGTCCCTTTCCTACTTCTGTGGCTTTTCCTTTTCCTTTTCTTTTAGAAAGGTGGCCACAGATGGGTCGCCTGCTCTCACGGATTTGAGACACAAAAACATTTTTGTGGCTTACCAATTTATTATAAGGCAAATAGCCGCTGCATTGGTCAGGAAAGAGAACTTTGCCGGTGACCCCAGAAGTGCTTCCTTGTGTCGCATCTCAGTCTAACGTCCTCGCTTCTTGAAAAGTAACTGTAGACAGTGCTCACTTTGCATGGTGCCGAGGTACTGTAAAGATATCAGTGCCTACTGAAACCGTGATAAGCTATCTTAATAATCAATGGGGGAAATTGCGATTGTTCTGGGACCTTTAAACAAACATTTGGTCAAAACATTGAAAACTCTTATTATATAGGGAAATGAAAAAAATAGGAAAATTTAATGCGTCATAATTCAGACCATTAGCAACAGTGACGATTAAAGTTTTATTTCTTTGTAAAAATTTATTAAGAGTAGTTTGAACAGTATTTGCCTTCTTCCTATCCTCTGTGCTGCAGAACAAGCATCTTTTCTATGCCTCAATGAATTTTCAGACTCCTTTTGAAGTTTGGATCAGTTTTCAACATTTTGTCCTTTGTGCTTTCAATGTTGTAAAGTATCTCCAAGAGTTCTTTAATATGACGTTTTTTAAAAATTATTTTTAAATTTAGTTTCAAGTATACAATACATTGGTAAGACATCTTTATAGTTCATAAGACCATCCCCGCAATTGCTCCCTCCCTCCCCTGACCCTCCACCTGGCCAATGAATTAATGCTAACTGCATTCCCTATGCCGTGCTCCCTATCCCCGTGACCATCTCTCAGCTACTCATTTGTACTTGTTTAGCCCTTCATCCCATTCTTCCAGCCCCTCTAACCCTCTCCCCTCTGTCCATCACCAAATCGTTCACTATATTTGTGAGTCTGTTTTTGATCAGTTTGTTCTTTTTATTTCTTAGATTCCGCATATAAGTGAAATCATACAGTGTTTATCTTTCTCTGTCTGACGTAAATACCTTCTAGGTCCATCAAAGCAATATCTTTTTCTATCCTCTTCCTTTTCATATGTAGGGATCTTGTTTTCTTATCTTTTCAGCCACTCTGTCTTTTGGCTAGAGCTCTTAATTCTTTTCCATTATTGATAGGAATGTAGTTGTTACCATTCCTTATTCCTGTTTTTGATACTTTTTTCTCTTCTTAAAGAAGTTCCTCCAACATTTCCTGTAATACTGGCTAGGTTGTGATACATTCCTTTAGCTTATTTTTGTCTGGGAAGCTCTTTATCTGTCCTTCAACTCTAAATGATAACTTTGCTGGATAAAGTATTCTTGGTTGTAGATCCTGGGTCTTCATTCTATCAAATATTTTTTGCCACACCCTTTTGTCCTGCATAGTTTCTTTTGAGAAATCAGCTGCCAGTCTTATGGATGTTCCCTTATAGGTAACTATCTGTTTTTCTCTTGCTGCTTTTAATATGTTTTCTTTGTATTTAACTCTTGATTTTTTAATTATGATGTGTCTTGGTGTGGGCCTCTTTGGATCCCTGATTTTTGGAATTTTCTGAGCTTCCTGGGGTTTTATGTCCATTTCTTTCACCAGGTTAGGAAAGTTTTCCATCATTATTTCTTCAAACAGCTGTTCAACATCTTGATTTTCTTTAGTTATGCTGATCAGACGACTATTTGGAGCCTTAATAGTGTCACATATCCTCCTTAAATTATTTTTATAGTCTTGGCATCTTTTTTTCTTGTCATTCTGATTGAGTGTCCTGATTGGCTTTCCTGTCCTCTTTTTCATTCACTTCGTTTATTCTATTTAATATATTTCTCATCTCAGATAATGTGTTCTTCATTTCAGACTGGTTCCCTTTTATAATTTCCATTTCCATTTTTATGTTTTTTATCTTTGTTGAAGTTCTCACTGAATTTATCTACACTTCTCAAAAGTTAATTGAGCATCTTTATAACCAGTATTTTGAACTCTGCATCTGTTAGATTACTTGACTCCATTATATCTGGATCTCTGTTCTATTCTCTCATGTGGTTTCTGCTTCTTTGTCTTCCCATTTTGGCTGCCTTTCTGTGTCCGTTTCTATGTACGAAGCAAAGCTCCTAAGTATCCCGGTCTTATTAGTGTGGATTTGTGAAGTAGGTTTCCAGTGGCACAGTCTTGAGAGGGGATCAGCTACAGGCTAAACTTAGTCCAAGCCTCTACCCCTCCAGGGCCACCTGTTAAGATTCAGTAAGCAATCTACAGATGCTGTGTTTATAGTTACCTCAAAGGCCACCCCAGAAACCAAGTCTGCCTCCAATGTGAGTCTCAACAAGGAGCACCTGACTTGCTGAGGGTACACCTGGATGTGGCTTGGGTGGGGCCACGAGTTGGGGGAGATGGGGTTACAGGGAATCCTCTGGGTGCAGCGACCTGTATTGTCCAGTTTGATGATGTCACGGCTATGGCAGTGCTGTGTCCGTGCACTGGAAGTGGGGAGGGCTTAAAAGAGACCAATGGATAGTGCCGGCACTTTTGTACAGAGTGAGTCTCCTCTTAGCCCTCACTGCAACAATGTCTCCCTATAAGTCCCTGGGGCTCCCTGTGTGCAGCCAAGTGAGCTCTAGTGCTCAGAGCACTAGAAGCAGCCCCTTTGAGAGGCTTGTGCCACTGCCTCTGTCTCACTCAGCTGCTAGGGACCGGGTAGCCCCACCTCCTTGCGCTGGACTACCTTCTGCTGTTGCAGGGTGTTTTCTTGGATAGCTCCCTAGTTGTATGGCTTGTTCCTCTAGATCCTAGGTGATTTTTCCTTGCTGCTGCTTCTTGTTTCTGTCACAGCTTTGATTGGGTTGCCAGAGTTTCTATCATCTATACCATTTTTTTTCTCCTCTAATGTAAAGTTTTTGCTGGCCTTATCTCTTCATCCTTTTCATTTCAGCCACTTTCGCTCATGTATGTAAATAAGTTCCCTTCGTTAAATTTCTCTGGCTGCACATCTAGTGTCTTCAAATGGTGGCATGTCAGCATTCCTTTGGTCAGCTATTTCTTCTATAACTCATTCATTCTATCCAAATTTTATTTCTAATTTTACCACTTTTTATTTCTTTGCTACACTTTCTTCTCTATTGGCCAATTTCCTCTTTCAGTTGTTCATTTTGGTAAAATACGATGTGGATTTATCACTGGGAGACAAAGAGGTAACACAAACACACAGTTTGTGTGCGTGTGTGTGTGTGTGTGTGTGTGTGTGTGTGAACTGAGTAACAGATAGGTGGGCCAGTCACTGACAGACTTGAAAGAAGTGATGTGATTGCTCACTGATCATGATGGACATCTATTAATTACATAGTGATTTGTAGTCTGAAGAGCTGTCATTGAGATTTGTACCTTATGCAGTTTCTCAAAATTAGTATACTGTGGCAAGTGAGATTTGAACCATGTTCTTAGAGGAGTGGAATAATTTAACTAAACTGTAAGAACCGAAATTGTATGTACTAGAGCCATATAAAGTGAAGGCTGCCTATATTTTTCTAACTTGGATAGTAATCACTTCCTTGTACTTTTTTATAGATCTGTTACCCAAGAGCGCATCTTTAGACACCATGGTTTAGGGTTGTTTCTTCAAATGTTTTTGTTATGTCTTCTAAATCTTTTTTTTTTTTTTAATCTATGGATTTTCCTTTTTATTAGTTTGCCAGGGCTGCCATGCAAAGTACCAGGGAATGGGTGGCTTAAGCAACAGAAATTTATTTTCTCACAGTTCTGCAGGATGGAAGTCCCAGATCAAGGTGTTGGCAGGTTTGGCTTCTCCTGAGGCCTCGTGCAGATGGCCACCTTCTTGCTGTGTCATCGTGTGCTCACATTCCTGATGTGTCTCCTATAAGGACACCAATCCTGTTGGATTAGGGCCTACCTTAACAGCCCCTTTATCCATAATTACCTCTCTAAAGGCCCTGTCTCCAAACGTAGTTATATTCCTAGGTACTAAGGGTTAGGGCTTCAACATATGAATTTTAGGGGGACACAATTCAGCTTATAACACTTTCCATCCCTTTCTTTCCTTTACTGCTTATCTATCAAAATAAGCTGTTTGACCACTAGTCACATAAAACATAAGCCATAAGTCTTTTTATTAAAGAGTCAGACTTATTCATGAAGGATACCATTAAAGATTAGGCCCAGATCATGTTAGGTAAAATTATGTCCTAGTTACTGAGGCTTTATAACAAATGACCCCAAAACTGGACAGCGTAAAACAACAGTACTTATTTATTATCTCTCACAGTCCGTTGGTCAGGAATTAGAGAGTGACCCAGCTGAGAGGTTCTGACTCTGGTTTCAGATGCAAGCTAGGGCTATTGCCATCTGAAAGCTTGACTAAGGTTGGAGGATTTACTTCTAAGATATCTCACTCACATTGCTGGCACGTTGGCGATGGCTTATTGAATGTCCTCATGGCATGGCTGTTGTTTTCCCTTGAATCAGTAACACAGGAGGCCAAGACGGAAGCTGCAGTGCATTGTCACTTCTACAGTGTTCTATTGGTCACACCGACCCCGCCTTGATTCACTGCAGAAGGGGACTCCACAAGGGCATGAGTACTAGGAGGTATAGATTAATGGGAGCCATCTTGGAGACTGGCTGCCCTAAATTAGATGGGTAAAAAGGTGTCTTGCTTTTGGGAAACCTGTTTGCAAGTCTCTAGCTTCAAATGCTTGCTTACCTTACATGCATTTCATCAAAACTGACCATGTCAAAAAATTAAATTAACTTTCTATTTCACACTTAATGAGTTAATATTTTTAAGTGTTTTCAAGATAACTAAAAGCATCATATTAATCTGAATACATACGTTTATCTATTAGTAGATTTCTTTTTAGCTTTGTCATTCATTCATCTGAGATACTGGTCTTAAATGGTGGATCCTAAACAAATGAAAAGAAGATTTCTAATTAATCTGTTTTAATGGTAAAACTAATAAATGAAAATTATGGGGAAAAACCGGTGATAGTTTTGAGCTATAACTTTATGGAGGAGTTGAATGTATGTGAAATTCCACTCATGGACTATGGTCTTGCCTAGTTCTTGGCCTGTGATGTGCCCTGGGGTTCAGCACCATGGGCAGCTACTTCTGCTGTCCACCTTGGGTTGGGTCCACACTTTGAATTAAAAAGAGTGGTGGTAGAGCAACCTAGGCAATCTGGGAGGGTGTGCACTCCTGGGAGTGTAGGTGCCTTGTGTCCTGGTGGTTCACAGAGTTCATCTTCATTTGTCTTTCTTTTCCCCAATAGCCTCTGTCCTTTCAAATTACCATGTCTTTAAGTTCATCTCCTCAGTTTCCATAAATCCAGCAATAAGTCCGATGAGCCTCAAGTTAATCAGAAGTTCCTGGTTCAGAGGACTGCAGTGTCCATTCTCGGTCCAGTCCTCCAGCCACTACTTCCTCTTCCACTAAGGATCATTTATCTATACTTGTAAGGTTTTTATTTAAACATGGTGACAACTATAAGCAGAGATGTTAAGCTTCATCTTTACTTCTTTCCATAAATATTTACTCTGCTCTATTATTATGGACAAAGAAAGCAGACAACAAACAGTATTTTAAATGTTTCTCCAATGATGCTGTTACTGTATAAAATTGATTATTATCCTTAAGCTTAGGGAGCATACATTCTAGGAAATAAAGCATTTTACTTTTGATTCAAAGACCTCACTTTTCTTTGTGGCAGTCTTTTAGATATTGTCCTATTGGGACTCTTCCTCAGATTTTCAAAGCGAGGGTCTACTTGGCTTTTTCCTAGAGCACAGCAGAAAGAGAAATAATGAGACCTGAAAGATCACAATCACAGAGGCAGGAAACTTGCCTCACAGTGATCCATTTGGAATAGTAATGTAGTTGTCATCAATGAATGACAAATTTAGTTTTCTTTTTTTTTTTTTTAAGAGAGAGCGAGAGAGAATTGGGCAATAGTTATAAGCCAAATCAACTTAGATAAGCAACTGTTAAAATCAGAGGAGCTTCGAAAACGCCTTGTAGGTTGACAAGATTTAGGAAGTATGCATTTAAAAAAACTTAACTAGTTAGGATCATCTCAGAATGAGACACAGTGGAGGGGGAGAGAAGGAAATGAAATAATCTCAGAGTCACGTTATCCATCCTTGCTGGATTGTACTAATGCCATATCAGTGTTCTAGAATTCACAAAGTGGAATGTTAGTTCCAGAAGACTCATATACACTTCCGATGTTACCGAGTTTCTTGAAATTGAGATCACAGTTTCAGGTATTACATATGCCTTTGTGTGAAGTAGGAGACTACTATAAATGACAGAAGTGCATGTGCTAAGGGGCTGGAAGAATATATAAATAAAGGGAAGCAAGTTAAGCAGAGCGAAAGTGATTAGTAAGGAGAGTATATTAGTTGATGGGAGACAATGGGATTGGTGTGAGATGAGATTTCTTATGACGGATTGTGAACTTGTGCTGCAGTATTATGTGCTGTTTGTAGGAAGCTATATAGTTATCCAAGTGATTTAGCAGTACGAAGAAGTGTGAGATTCATGGCTTTATGTTAAATCAACTTATGTCTATTGCAAAGTCGATGCTAATACTGTAGGATTTAAATTTTTTTAGAGGTTCACATTCACTTGTGATAACTCAATATTATTTATTACATAAAGACATTGTGTGTGTGTGTGTGTGTGTGTGTGTGTGTGTGTGTGTGTGTGAGACATGCTGTTGCGTTGGCTCTGATTCATGGTGACACCACGAATGAGTGATGTCCACAGTGTCCTGTCCTCTACAGCCCCGCTCAGGTCCTGTAGACTTATGCCTATGGCATCTATTATGGAGTCATTCCACCTCCTATTTGGTCTTCCTCTTTTCCTGCTGCCTTCTATTTTTCCCAGCATTATTGTTTTTTCCAAAGAACTTTGCCTTCTTATGATGTGCCCGAAGTAGGACAGCTACAGTTTTGTCATTTTTGCCTCCAGGGATGTTTCAGGTTTAATTTAGGACCCACTTGTTAATCTTTCTTGTGCTCTGTATATGTTTTAGATAGATTCATAAATTCATTTACTTATGAAGATGTTTTAGAGCCATTCACAAAATATGCTCAGCATAGTCTTTCAACTTGTGGGAAACAGGACTAGAAGAGGGAAGAATACCCTCCTTTGCAAGACTAGCTTCTATTTATAGCTAAAGCTTCTAACTTTATCACAGTGTTTTGTAAACCTACCAGATCTCACTACTTAACATTAGCAGTAAACTGGGAGTTGTGTACTTCCAGAACTGTCTGGGAGCTTTTAGTGTAATAGATTGGATGCCTTTTTCTCCCATATCTTCAAAGTGTGAGATTCATGGCTTTATTTCAAATAGGTTCAAAGGGTTAAAAGTTACATATTGTCAAACCCATTCCAGAATGGTTAGGAAGATGAGAAAAAGAAATGGATCATTTTTCTCTTATTTATTTGTTTGTTTGTATGTTTCTCTTTTTAAAAACAATCTTTTCTTCTCCGTCTAGAGAATTTGGATAATTCTGAAATGTCAACCACTCAATGTGATTTATTTTTCCATTTATTGTGCTGAATGCTTGGCCCTTTCAATATGGAGACTCATCCCTTTTTCAATCATTCCTTTGGATAATTCTCCTCTCCTCTTTCTCTATTTTCTCTTTTAAAACTTCTGATACTCAGAATTGGACCTATTGGATTGAGCCTCTTTTTTAACTTTTCTGTCTTTCTTTTTTATTTGTTTTATACCTGGAAATTTGAACCTGTTATTTCCTGACACCTCCCCCCCCACCTTTTAAAAAATTTTCAATTGCAGTTGACATTCAGTACTCTTTTATATTAGTTTCAGGTGCACAGCCTAGTCCTAGGAGATTGTCTTATTCCTTCTCTTGAATTTTTAAAGATGCTGCCAATTACTTTACTTCCAAGAACTCCATTATGTCCTCTGATCATCCCACTATAACTTGTTCCATAATAGTTTCTTTAATCTGAGGATTGTAATTCAACTGTTTTTTTTTTTTTTTTAAGTTCTTATCAGTTACCAGTTTTATTTCAGTTTACTCCAGGGTTATTTCTTTTTATTTACCATGGTTCCTCTTTTTTATTTTGGAAACTTGCCTTGCATGTCTGGTGATCCTTGTTTTTCTGTTCATGTTTAAGACTAAAAGGCAGTTGGAAGCTCTATGAGCATAATTATGGTATATATGAAGTCTCATCTTAGGAATTGTTCATATTCCCTAGAGAAGAAACTTATAATGTCCAAAATAAAAAGAGCAAGACAAATGAATCCATACAATATGATATTAATTTTGCAAACTGAAGAAAGAGCAAAATGATATATGGCTTTTGGATATATAGGTAAGTGGCAAAACCATCATAAAGGCAAAGGAAGCTAAACACGAAGTTCAAATAGGGCTTACACTCTGGGATGTCATTGGGTGGAGCATAAAGAGTTTCACTGTTATTGGCTACATTTTAGTTTTTAAATTGGGAAGTGAGTTTTATTACTATCTTCATAACTTCCATATATAATATATAACATAGTATTTTATTTGTGTAAAATATTCATAATGAAAATGAGAAGATTTGGAGGAGATTCCCTGCACCCTGTACTGTGAGAGTAGATGCTTGACTGACAGTGCTCTGTATCTGCAGTAGGGGAATGACTTCGTTATCAAGACCCATCCTTTCAGCTCAGTATGTAATTCGAAAAAAGCCAGGGCCAAATGAATCGACATAAACAGATGGGGTTATGCATCATTCTTTTGGAAACACTCTTGGTACTGTGTTTTCTGAAGTCCTGATATACTCTGGCCACAGATTCTTCCAGACACCATTCAGTCTTCCCAGGGATTATAAGAGGTACTTCCACCAATCAGTCCTGTATTACCTGCTGGCCTTAAGATGCATCCTTTGCCTTATGCAAGGTGCCCCGAGCACTTTTGTACCACCTTTACTGCTATCACTTACACCTCCCTGCCAGCCATGATGGATCAAAACTGTTCAGCTGCACAGGAAATAAAGGCAGAAAGAGAACCCTCAGTGGAGTAAGGGAGCTGCTGGCGAGAAAGCACGGTATTGTGGTGAGTGCTTATTGGTTGAGAGCTCGTGGGAGGAGCACGGCCAGGAGATGTGCATCTTCACTCAGCTCACTTTTCAGTACCGATGCTGATTGACGTGCGTGCTCGTGTAGGGGTGGGAGGAGGGAAGGTATGTAGTTTTTAATATTAATATATTTGAGACAGACAGCATCATAATGAATCATTGTGTGTGAGGCCCTGATAACCAGGTACAAGTGTAGACTTTCATTTTCTCCCCAGTTTGTATTTGTGTCCACCCCAATACCAAGAGGTTTCAAATCCGAAACCTCTGCAGGGTTTTGCAGAGCAAAGTTGCCCCTTTCTGCAAGTGTCCGCCTCAGTAAACGCCAAGCTGAAGCTTCTCCTACCCCCGATACAGCGAGTTGCCACTTCTCCGCTGGTTTTCCTTCTTCCCCAACTGTTGAAATCGCTCCTCCGCTTTTGGCCACTCTCGTGTTCTGTTCCTCAATGCGGCTTATCTTTATGCCTTTTCTCTCATATTACCAGGGTCTTCGGTGGGAGAGGAGAGGTGTTCAATAAGCTTTCTTTAATCAGAAACTATACTCTAAGGCATCTTGTCCCACCCATCTTTTTTTTTTTCTTTCAGATTTTTGAACTCTGACAAAATTGTAAGATACTTAAAGTGTACAGCATGACATTTTTATATACATACATTATGAAAGGGTTCCCTCCTGAGTTAACACACCCATCACTGCACACCTTTTTTTGCATGTATGAGAACATTTAAGTTCCACTCTTACAGCAAATTTCGATTAATGATACTGGTACAGTATAATCAACTATCATTGCCATGTTGTACATTAGATGCTCACCCCTTATCCATCCTGTAACCGTGTCCTTTTACCGGCTTCTCCCTATTTCCTCCACCCCACAGTCCCTGGGAACCACTTTTCTTCGCTCTGTTTCTATGAGTTATGCTACTTTTTCTTAAGATTGCACATATGAGATCATGTAATATTTATTTTTGTCTGACTTGTCACTTAACCTAATGCCCTCCAGGTTCATTCATGTTGTTAAAAATTATAGACTTCCTTATTTTTTAAAAACTGAATAAAATTCCATTGTGTATATATCTGTACATATATACACATACATATCACATTTTCTTTGTCCATTAATCTGTTGTTGGACACTTAGATTGTTTCCATATCTTGGTTATTGTAAATAATGCTGCAGTGAACATGGGACTACAGATCTCTTTTAGATGATTTCATTTCCTTTGGATTTATATATCCAGGAATGGAATTGCTGGGTCATAGTTTTTTTCCTCTTATTGTAAGATATTTATAAATTTCCTAATATATACGTGTGTGTATACCTTTAAAGCAAAATGCATTAGCAGTTTGTAACTTGTTTTTTCCACTGAGTGTTTTTTTTTGTGAGCATTTTTCATGCTCTAACATTTTATAAAAACATGATTTTTTAAATAAGTGCAAAATATTTTATCATTTGGTTATACCATAATTTTACTGATTTCCTATTATTGGACATTTAGGAAGCATCTGGTGTGTCATTTTAAAAAATAACACTGAACTGGATTTCGTTAACCAATGTTACCAAAACAAATTTTTTTAATAAATAAAAAATAACACTGAAACTTTATTGTATGTAAATGTTTTGTATTCTATCTAATTAATTTTTAAAGATAGATTATCAGACATTAAATTACTGGGTGAAAGATGAGATTTTCAAAGGATCATATCATACTTTACAAATAATTATAGCTTAACACAGTATTTCACCAAATTGGAGATCCTGTGACTTTTTCATTATGTAGAAACCAGATACAGAGAATATTTTGATGGTTGCCAGATAGGAAGGAGTTGAGGGTCTAGGTGAAAAAGTGGAGAAGGGATTAGGATGTACAAAGAACCAGTCATGGGAATGTAAAGTACACCATAGAGAATATAGCCAATAATATTATAATAACTATGTGTGGTGTCAGGTGGGTACTAGACTTATGGGGGAGATCACTTCATAAGTTATATGAATGTCTAATCACTATGTTACATACCTGAAACAGATATATTGTATGTCAACTGTAACTGAAAAATAAAAACAAATGATTAAAAAAGGATATATAGAAACCATTATTTATTTCAGATAATTTTATTTTAGAAAAAAAATAAACTTGACTCTTATTTTTGGGTCTGGCTTAAAATAGCTTCTTTTTCTTTTAAATTTCTTTTAATTTTATTTCTAAAGAATTGTATATATCTATGGTGTACAGCATGATAATTCAATATACATAGTGAAATGAATACTATAATCAGGCTAATTAAGGTATCATCCCCTTACATACCTTTTTTTTGCGTGTGATGTGAGCACTTGAAATGACTCTCAGCGTATTTCCAATATTCAGTACCACATCATTAACTGTAGTTACCATGCCAAACATTAGATCTCTAGCTTATTCACCCTACATAACTGCAACTCTGTACCTTTGACGAACATCCCCTGCAACCTACCGCCCCCAGTAAACACCATTCTACTGCCTGCTTCTATGATTTTAACTTTTTTAGATCATATGGTATTTGTTTTTCTGTGCCTGGCTTATTTCACTTAGCATGATGTCCTGTAGGTTCATCTATGTTATTGCAAATGACAGGATTTCCTTCTTTTCTAAGACTCAATAATATTCCATGTTATATCTACATTCATACATTGATGGAAACTTAGGTCGATTCCATATGTTGACTGTTGTGAATAATGCTGCAGTGAAAATAGGAATGCAGATGTCTCTTTGAGGATACCGATATACTGATTTCATTTCTTTTGGATGTATACACAGAAATGGAATTGCTGCATCAGATGGTAGTTCTGTTTTTAATTTTTTGAGGAAACTCCATACTGTTTTCCAAATAGCGGTATCAATTTACATTCCTACCAACGATGTACAAGGGTTCTCTTTTCCCCACATCCTTGCCAACACTTGTTATCTTTTGTCTTTCTGATAATAGCCATTCTAACTGGTGTGAGGTGATATCTCATTGTGGTTTTGAGTTGCATGTCCCTGATGATCAGTGATGTTGAACATCTTTTCTTATGTCTGTTGGCCATTTGTATGTTTTCTTTTGAGTAATGTTTATTCAGGTCCTTTGCCCATTTTTTAATTGGGTTAGTTTTCTTGCTACTGAACTGTTTGAATTCCTTATATATTTTGGACGGTTAGCAAATATTTTCTCCCATTTCGTAGGTTGTTTATTCTATTGTTTCCTTTGCTGTGCAGACAAGCTTTTTAATTTGATGCATTTCTATTTGTTTTTGTTTTTCGCTTTTGTTGCCTATACCTTTGGGGTCAGACCAATGTCAAGAAGCTTTTCCCCTATGCTTGCTTCTAGTTGTTTTACAGTTTCAATTCCTGCATTTAAGTCTTTAAGTCTGCTGCATGTGGGTATAAGTTTTCCTAGCATTATTTATTGAGGAGACTACCCTTTTCCATTGTGGATTCTTGTACCTCTATTGAAGAGTAACTGATTATAAATGCATGGATTCATTTCTGGGCTCTTTATCTGTTCTATTGGTCTATAAGTCTAATGCCAGTACCACACTGTTATAATTACTATAGCTTTGTAGTATATTTCGAAACCATGTAGTGTGATGCCTTCAGCTTCGTTCTTTTTACTCAGGATTGTTTTGGCTATTTGAGGTCTTTTGTGATTCCATATGAATTTTAGGATTCTTTATTGTTAAATTTTTATTATTGAAGGAGATCATACTAACTAGTCTCATTACTGGGAAATGCAGTCTTTTGTTAGATTCACTTTTAGAAAACAAAGATAATGTATATCTATGCACTGGAAATATGGATCAATCTAATTTGTCAGGTGTAAAACCACAACCCCTCGGTAAGAGAGACTTGCCTTTAATAAGATTTGTGGTAACAGAATAAAATATTCCTTTATGAACTGTAACTATTATTGCTCCCTGAAGTTAAAAAGCTGTCATTGTTCTTTAATAAGATAATTTCATCACTCGTGGTGATATTTTATCTAGTAGTCTAAATACCTATTTCTACTGGCAGGAACTTCAGGTTGTTTTTTTTTTTTTAACCTGATCAAGTGGCTAATTTTAGAACAACAGATGACTGGAGCTTACTTTGTACTGATTAGTAATACTTTTTCCTCTGAGGTACAGAAAACACTTCTTTAGTCCCTTGCAACTTGATCATTTGTGAACCCTTGCAGAAATCTCAATGCGCCCTAGATGGTTTAGATGGTTCAGAGTGTTATCTACAAGCACTTACATCTGTCAGGCTTTTGTGTGGAGGCCAGCACAGGAATGTCACATGATACACAGGAAAAGATCCTGTGATCTTGCCTATTCATATGTGACACACCATAGTTTGTCAAGAGTCTTTTGTATTTTAATAACACATTTCCAAGAACTTGCATTTCTTCTATCTAAACTACTTTGTAACTTTCTTAGTGGAAAAATAGTATACATTTCTGTTTGTAAGGAAAATAGAGAACACTATATTTTATACTTAATATGTCTGGCTAGACCTGAGGAATTATTTGTGTGGGACCTACCTTAGCTTTTAGAATCAGGAGAGAAATTCTCAGGGAATTGCCATGAGGCAGGAAGGGAGCAGGAGAGTGCTGCCAGTGGCAACATGAGAAGTTGATAATGCTGTGTGTTTGTGTATGTCAAGTGGAGGGAGATTGGTGACAGAGGAGGAAATAGATGACTTTTCAGATAATCTGAGTAAAAACCTGAACAGAAACGGACACCCGATGGGACAGGAGAGAACTTTCAGCTTTACCATCTGCCTCCTGATTTGCCCTGAAAAGTCTGGCCCACAAAGTTCTTTGGTTTAAGAATTTGTAGTGCATATAATAATAGATTATCTGGCATCTTGCTTTAAATTATTTTTAAAATGTGAATCTTTGCAGAGTAGTTTAGTGATCAGACTTTGGAACTAGGTTAGTTTAGGACAAATCCTGGTTCGATGACATACTAGCTGTGTGACCTTGGGTAAGCTAATGAACCTCTCTGTGCCTTCGTTTCCTCATATTCAAAACGAAGTTAACAATAGAATCTATCTCACTGAGTTGTTATGGTAAAGTACTTAACCAGCAAAATTAATACATAGTTTTAGTAGAAAAGTAGATATTTTAGAAGTTAGCAGAAGGTGAACATCTCCAATCCTTCCCCTTTAGGTAACCACTATTAATATATTGGTACATATCATTACATATTTTTTTTGTGCAACATTGAGATCATACTCTTTGTGCTATTTTGTAACTTGTCCCCCTTAATATATCATGAGCATTTTCCCACGCTATTCAGTTTTCAACATCACTATATCTAAAAGACAGAACTGCATTGAGCGGATGGGTATATTTCAGTTTATTAAACTGTTCCCATAGCATTGAAGCTTTAGGCGCCTTCCGGTTTTTCACTTTTATATGTAATGCATCAATAGACATTTTTGTATGCTAATCTTACTCCTGAAGTCACTTTCCTTGAAGAGAAACAAGATTGCTGAATTCAAAGGTGTTTATTTATATTTTTAAGGCTTTTGACACATATTGCCAAATTGCCCTCCATAAGTCTTGCTAGCAATATATGAGTTTGTTTTCTTGCCCTCCTGTCAGTATTGATTATTCTTATTTTTTTATATTTAATTTGATAGGCTAAAAATTGTATGTTCATTGTTTTATTGTTTGATTTTGAAGGATGAAAATTTGTATAAGTTTTTAGCTCTTGTATTTTTCTCCCCATGTGTGTCAAATGCCTGTGAATTTCTCATGTACTTTTTTGAAGTATCTGTCTTCTTTTAATTCATAAATTTGTAAGAGCTCTATAGATAGAAAAGCTATTGATTGGCTACATGAAGATTTTTTTCCCCCCAAGGAGTAAACTTTCAACATTTTTTAATGAATCGAATACTCTTAGGTTAGTCAATTAAGCATCATTCACGAAGTCTCTAAAAGAAAAACTACAAATCAGTTGATATTTATAATATTATAGTATACAAGGTATATTTATTTATAGACACAATAAGGAAGTCTCTTTTCCTTAGTATATCAGCTACTTAGTTGGTGAGTTGACTTATAGTTTGTAGTTTGTTTTGTGGGTGCAATATACTTTATATATTCTAATTAGATATTATTAATCCTGTTTTGTGATTATGCCTATGATCTTAATTCCTCAACTATTTACTGGAGAGTGTCTTAGTATTTTAAACTCTTACAGTCAGCCACACTGTTTATGCCCTGTAATGATCAAGGACTCCCTATGTGTAGATAGATCAAAAGTCAAGATAGAAGTCCCACAGATTTTTGTGATCCTGCAGCTGAGTTCATAATGCTTAGTATCCAAATGACATGAAAGGTGGTATTCTTAGAAAGATTGGAACCGTTGCAAAAGATTTATGCTTCACTGATTCTCTTTGAAGAGTATCACAAGAACTCACCCTGTGAAGGGCGGATCATTGTTGCCAGGGCCTCCTGCACATATAACTAACTCCTGAATGCATCTTATGTTGAGGGAATTACTCATCTGTGTAGCATTTCGAGGCTTGAGCCTGAAGCATATAGTTTTGTAAAACCTGGAGGTGAAGTGAATTCCCTTAGAATGATGTTTGAAACTTTATTTGTGCCTTCAAATACATTTTGGAATGTAAAACGGTCGTAAAAATTCCTGTTACACTGACAGAGTTCCTAAGGCAGTGTGTCTATCATTCCACCTTCTTGACTTACCAAGCTGCTCCCACTCCAAGTATCTGCCCCCCCCACCTCCCCCCACACCGAGGTCTATGTATAACTTTGGGTCTTACAGCTGATTTTTTTTTTCTTTTGTAATTTGCTCTCTCACTCTAAGGAGATTTCTGAAGTTCTGGTCATGGAGTCTAAAAATTCACATTTCACTTGATGAATGATGATGATGAAATATTCTGTCTTACTTATAATCTTGTATTTGAAAGGGAGAACAGACTATGGGAAATATGTGAAATTTGCATAAATATTTAGATGCCATTTACTTAGGCATGGTAAAGATGCTCTTTTTTGATGGTTGAACATGGAAGTTTGCTTAGAATTAAATTTTTTATTTTAATATTTCTGAGCAGCTATGACTTTTGACAGCTAACCTAAGTGCTTTTATAGTACTTCTCTGGCCACTTAATCGGTATTTAGAATTTTTAGCATTATTCTGATAAATTTCCAAGGCACATCACTTTGTGAACATTTGAATTACAGACTCGGTTCTTCTTGAGTCTCCCTTCTTAGCTTCTCCTTGCCCCATCTCCATCCCTTCAACTCCTCCACCCTCCATTTCTGGGTCTGATGAATTTTTGCCTCACGAGTAGTGATTATTGTGAGACTCGCCTTATAAATTCAGCCCTTTCCAAATGAGGCACTAAAATTATCTGTCAGGTTTTGGATTTTCTCTAGTACTCTTCTTTATCACGTCCTCAGTTTCCTATATCTAGCACAAAAGTAATTCGCAGAAATATCTGTTTATGAAATGTGATATTTGAGCAAAATTCTTCATGCGAAATGCTGATAGCCAGACTTCGCATAATCAGCTCACCCTTGTCTGGAGCAGGTTTCCCGAGGTCGCAGATGTCAGATGTCGCATACTGTATAGACCGCTACCATGATGCTTTCCATGTCAGCTCCACTTCTGCTGCCACCATTTAAATTCATAACTAGCTCATAACTGTCACATTAGCTTTCTCACTGGGCTTTCCCTGCCTCCACGGTCAAGGTCCTTCACTCTGCAAGTCCAACAAGCAGCTACTGGATTTGTATGTCCTGAGCACCTTTAGGAGTAGGTCAGTGCACTGCCCAGGCCTCTTAAAATTCCTGCTGAGTTCTGGTCAAAGTCCTTACTCCATTCAAGCCTCTTTACCATAAGCTCCAGATTAATTTTCCAGGCCCACAGTTAGCTTTCCTTTGACTCCTAGATTATGCCCTGTTGACCTGAGTAGCCTACAGGATTCGAGCGAGGGGGGGGGGAGGACTTTCCTTACCACCCACCCATATGCAGAGAAGTCCCGCCCACCTTGGAAGTGACACCGTCTGTCTCCCCCAGCATTCCTTTCCAGGTCCCTCCTGTTGGCAGTGTAGCTCCTGTGTCACTCATCTGGAATTATTTTTACATTTGTAGACCCTTATCTCTCTTGCCTGAGGGTAGGAACCAACTCATCTCTTCCTGGATCATCAGTGTATTCCAGCTGCATGGCTTGCAGTCAGAGCTCAGTCTTTCATCCCCTTCTGTGTTTTCCCCTTCTTTTAACGTTCTCAGTTCTTCTATTATAAAACAGCAAGCACCCAAACTCTCTTTACCCAAATTCCCTTCCTGCTACAGCCATCTCTCTCTTTTTTGCTTGGTGAACCTTTTTTTTTTTTTTTTTAAATGAAAGAGAATAGCATTATTGATTTTCCTGATAAACTCATTGGAGAAAAACGCAAATAGTATGGAATTCGAAGAGGGTAAAAATCATCTAAAATATCATCGCTTAGGGATAAATCATCTTTTACTAAATATACTGTCCTGTTTCACAGGCATACACACTCTTGTGCATGATACATAATTTTATATCAGTGAAATCATGCAATACATGCTGTTCTAGAACCTGTTTTAAAAAATTCAGCAATATATTGGGGACATCTTTTCAAGTCAGTTCATGTTAATCCTCATCATTACTGTAAATGGCTGTAAAGTATTCCATTGAATCAAAAATTATTTAACTTACTCTCTTTTGATGAGCATACCCATTCTTCCTTGTTTTTTTTTTTTTTTTTACTTGCATAACTAACACTATAGATGTATTAGTTGGGGTTATCCAGAGGAACAGAACCAAGAGGAGACATACACACACACATAAAGAGATTGATTGTAAAGAATCCACTCACGTTATTATAGAGGCTGAGAAGTTTCAAGATCTGCTGTCAAAGGCCTGAGGCCAGGAGAACCGATGGTGCAAGTTCCAGTCTGAGTCTGAAGGCAGGAGAGGACTGATGTCCCTGCCTGAAAACCCTCAGGCTGAGAGCAAATTCTCTTATGCTCAGCCTTTTGTTCTATTCAAGCCTTCACCTGATTGGACAAAGCCCGTCCACACTAGGGAGGGTAATCTGCTTTACTCAGTCTCCTGATCCAGATGTTAATCATACCCGGAAATATCTTCATAGACACACCCAGAATAGGTTTAACCAAATCTCTGGGTAACTTGTCGCATAGTTAAGTTGACACATAAAATTAACCATCACAATAACGAACATTTTTTTTTTTTATATAGCTTTCCTAAACTCTCCCTTCTCCTTGTCAAGTCTAGGATAAATTCCTGGATGTGAAATTGCTGGGTCAAATACATGTGTATTCTAAGTGCTGTTATTGCCTAGTTGCCCATCAGAAATGTAAAGTTGTGTAACAGAGTGAAATACTAGCTTCTCTGGCTTCATCTTGTTCAAACCTGCTTCCTTCCCATGGCCTTCAGAGCTAATAGCCTCTCCTTAGTCTTACATATAGATGTGCTAATCGTTAGAGGAATTCTGCTTTAAGCCTGAATTTTATAAAAATAGCCCCTTCCCAGAAGGTGGCTCTCTCAAAGAGATAAGGGGAGTATGTAATGTTTATCAAAGATTTGCAGGAACCTCCTGACTAGACTCACATCAACTAGGGTCAATAGACCAAGCACAGTCTTCCTTGCACTTCTGCTGGTGCCTAGATGTGTGCAGTGTTAATCACCTTTTGCCCTTCCCATTTCCCAGTCCCTTGACATAAAAGGAGCTTGAACTCTTTGCTTTCTTAAGATGGATTTGAGGATTAGGTCTCCCATCTTCTCAGTTGGTACCTTCTCAATTAATAATAAACTTTTTCTTACTTCAAACTCTGATATTTTGAGTTTTGGCCTTTTGAAGATCAGATTTGTGGACTGCACCAGTAACAACTGTACCCAGGTAAAGTTGTGAGTGGCTTTTTCACTATTCTTACCAACATGGATATTGTCAAATCATCCTAATATTCGCCAGTTTTATGGTTTAAAAATATCTTTTTTTTTTTCTTTGCATTTTTTTTAAGTCTGAGGTTGGATATCATTTTGTAAGTTAATGTTCATTTGTGTGTTTGTGTTAGTCTTCAGTTAGACTGACTACTATTTACTATGTTCTTCTAGGAGACTGGGCCCAACTAATTCCAGCCCTATAATGGAATTTATAATTTAGTTTGTGCATGGAACTGCCTAATCAGATCCTTGGTCCATTTTACTATTTGAGTGTTTATCTTTATTTATTTGTAAGAACTTAAAAAAATTTTCAATGATACAATTTCTATCACAATTTTTCTTGAAATTTTTTGATTTTTATGATTGAATTGAAAAGGTCTCTACTTCTAAAATTGTAAAAATATTAATCCCCATTTTCTTTTACTATTCTATGGTTTTATTTTTATATTTATCTTTTATGTATATATACACATACTGTCATATCTATGCATTTTATATTTATATTTATTTTTATAATTTCTAATAGATAACAACGCTTTTGTTTTTCTTACTTTCCAAGTGTTTCTATCTGTTCTTTTATGCTTGAGTTGCAGACAATCTTTAAAATATTTTTCTTAAGTTAAAAAAATTCTCATGCTTTAATCGAGATTATATTGAATATATGGATTATTGGATGGAGAATCAATATAATGCTGAATCATTCATTCTTTCAGGGAAATTTATGAAGTGCCTGCTGGGCACCAAGCAATTTCTAGTTGCAAGATTCACACAAATCCCTGCTATCGAGGAAGCTTACATTCTAGAACTGTGCTATCTAGTATGGTAGCCACTGGCCACAAGGGGTTACTGAGCTTTTAAATGTTGCCAGTGGTGCATATTGATGTGATAATGTTTCAGATATATTGAGTAAAATTAGTACATAAGTAAAATTAATTTCATTTGTTCTTTTTAATATGTTTAAGTTACATATGTGGCTCACATTGTATTTCTATTGGGCAGTTCTGATCTAGAGTGTGTATGGGGGGATGTGTGTTAGGGAGAGGCTGACTATGCGCAAGATAAATAAGTAACATAAAATACTAGATAGCCAAAAGTACTAAGGAGGAAAGGCTAAAGAGGAAAAGGAATATAAATACTTCTGAGTGTTTGCTGTAAGGTGGTCAGAAAGGCCTCAGTGAGGAAGCTCTTGGGAAAAGTGCTGATGGAGAGGAAGCAAGCCATGTGAATGCCTGGAGAAAGAGCACTGCAAGCAGAAGGAACAAGTGGAAAGAACCCGAGGTAAGCACACGCTGGCATTTTCAAAGAACAGCAGGAGGAGAGGCCACTGTGGTTAGAGGGGTACAGAGTAGGAGATGAGGTCAGAGAGGTCTGGAATTTAGAAGAGAGATCCAGGCTGGAGAGTCAAATGCTGGAGTTATCAGGACTCCAAAGTAATTGAAGCCACAAGATGGCATGAGACACCTAGGGAGTGTGTAAAGATAGGAAGCCCAAAGACAGAGTCCTCAGACTACCTGATGTTACCGGTGGGGACATGAGAAGGAGCAAGCAAAAGAGTGTGGGAAGGAGTAGCCAGAAAGGTAGGAAGAAAGCTAGGAGGGAGGGAGGGAGAGGGGGAGAAAGGTGGGGGGGGGGGGGAGAGAAGCAAAGTTAAGCAAAAAGGATCCACTTCCTCAAATGCTGCTCAATTGAAGACTGAGAACTGTCCTTGAAGTTAGCAATTTGGAAATCACCAGTGACCTTGATAAGAGCGGTTGTGGAGTAACGGTAACAGTAAAAGCCAGATTGGAATGGATTCAACAAAGGAAAGGAGAGAAATTGGAGCCATCAGTATAGACAACTCCTTTAAGGAGTTCTCCTGAGAACAAGACTTACTTCCTGTTAAAGTCATCTTTTACATTTATTCCTCAGTAGTTTTTACAGTTTTCTCCACATAGAGCCTATGTTTTGAAAAATTTATTCTTAGGTGTGTTGTACTTTATAAAAAATTGTTATTCCAAGCAGCATAATACATCATTATATTTTCCAACAGGTTTTTTAATGGTGTATTCAAAGATCATTTTAGTATTAATGTGTAAATGGCCACCGTATTAGTTTTCCAGGATTGCTGTAACAAAGTACCATAAACTGGGTGGCTTAAACAACAGAAATGTATTATCTCATTGTTCTGTAGCCTAGAAGGTGTCGGCAGGCTTGGTTCTTTCTGACGGTTGTGAGGGAAAATCTTTTTTATGCCTCTTCTAGCTTCTGGTAGTTTGCTGAAAATCTTCGGCATTTTCTATATATTGTATCAGAGAGAATAACGTTGAGCTAAGGACCCTTTATAGTCAACTGCAAGCATTTATTTGCAATGCCTCACTGAGTGACTGGAAATACTATTTACACCAATAAGCCAAGGAGAATATCCAATCACTTTTTAAAAAGACCAGCAATAACATACTGCAAAACAAATGGTTCCTTAAAGAGCTAGTTTTATAGATGAATCACCTTTTTCTGCACCTTCATCTTTACATGGTGTTCTCGCTATGTGTCTGTCTCTGTGTCTAAATTTCTTTTTTATAAGGACACCAGTCTCGTTAGGCTAGGACCCACCCAAATGACCTCAGCTTAATTTGACTACATCTGCCAAGATCTTATTTCCAAATAAGGTCACATATTGAGGTGCTGGGACTTAAGACTTCATAAAATGTTTTTTTGGGGGACACAGTTCAACCTTTACTAAGAACCTTTTAAGCTTCTTAGTCATTTCAAACAGTTTGGTTTTTACTTTCTTGGGTCTTTGAGGTATACAATATGTAAGTTCTAATGATGAAAGGTTATTTTTCTGTTGTGTAAAATGTGTAACTTGAATTTCGCTTTCTTGCCTAGTTTCATTTTATTTTAATGTCCATGAAAGATCTGACTACTCTCACTATTTCTATTTCTCATCTCCTTGGTCTTTCCCACCCACTGAAACCACTCTGCCTAGGCCACTAATCACGGGTCTGGGTTGCGGTAAGTTTATCATTATTCTTAGCAGAACTTGTGGCCTACCCTGAATAACAACCTTATCTTACATGTAAGGAATTAGATTAAAAAGATGAGAGGAAGAGTCCTGAAATTTAGAGTTAAATGACCTTTTGAAGAATCTTCATCAATAGCAGTTGAATGATCAGAGAGGAGTTGGTTCTTAAAATGGTTGTCTTGATTGATCAGTAAGCCTTTAGGAGCTTCTAGTGCCTTTAAAACAAAAAACCTTTTTATTATGGAAGACTTAAGACAGAGATGAAAGTAGACAAAGTAATATCATGGTTCCTCATGTATCTGTAACCCAATTTCAATAATTATCAGCTAATGGTCAATTTTGTTTCATCTGTATCTCCAAACACTACCTCCCCCATTTGATCTATAACTGTTTTAGTGTGTAGCTATAAAAGATAAGGACTTATTAAAATAACCAAACTACCAGTATCACACCTAAAAAAATAATGATTCCTTAATAACATCAAGTATAGTGAGTGTTCAAATTTTTCAATATCTATAAGATTTTAAAAATATTTTATTTTGGATAAGGATCCATATAAGGTCCACGTATTAGATTGGTCAGTGTGCCTTTCAAGTCTCTTATTGTTACTTGACTTTATTCTAGCTCTCGCTTTCCTTGTGAACTATATTTTGATGAAACCAGGTTCTTTGTCCTGTAGAGTTTTATACCATTTGGTTTTTCCTGTTCGTATCCTTGTGGTGTCATTTATCATGATTCTACATCCCCAGTACTACCTGATGTCTTTGATAGTTGAGTCCTAAATCGATAGTTGGGTCCTAAAGCTTGGTCATATTTATTTTGACATGACTACTTCGTAAGTGGTGGTGTGTTCCTTTATCAGGAAGTCCCCACAGTCTGGTTGTTTATCTTTTTTAGCAGCCATTGATATTATATGTCTAGATCCATTAATCCATTAGGTATTGCTAAATGGATTGTACCATTTCTTCTTTCTTTATTAGCTAAAATGTAAAGAAACTTTATCTCATCTGCTATTTGGTTACTAGTGGTACAGTTTGTAGTAGGACAGGCAGGAGAAATCTTAGTTCTTTTTTTCATCAATTAGTTTTTATAGAAACTTTCTTACAGTAAAGTTAGTTTCACCCAAAAGACTCTACTGCACAGTGCCTATAGGAGTACCTTCTTGGAAGACTATGCTTTCAAGTAAATGTATGGAGGTTTGCACAGGATCCCAGAGATAATGGGTTAGCTAAGAGGTCATGTAGTTCCACCTGTTTTTTTTCAAATGAGGAATATCCTTCTCCCCCTGCAGCCTAGCCCTTTCTTTCTCCGTTCCATCTCCACATAGATACATATAAATGCATATATGTATATGCACATATTTATTAAAGTTCCAGAGTGACCTCATACAGTCAAATTCTGGATAACTATGATTCTGCCCAGAGGTGGTGAATTCATTCTAGGTGCCCGAGGGGTGAAGGAGACCCAGGGAGGAGCAAGTCGTTACTGAAGGTTATTACTCTTCCCAGGTGTTCCCTTGTCTTTGGCAGTAGTTCTGCTCCCCGGTGTACCTGTCAGAAACATGCTGTGTGTCCTTTACCATGACCCCCTCCAAGATAGCCTTGCCAAGGTGTGTTAAGTGCATTGCCTGTGGGTCCTCCCAGATAACTTCAGATAGGTGCTGGTACACACCTGGCTCCAGGTTATAAAGTGGGGGTAATAATGCCACCACCATCACAGTGTCTCTCTCGTCAGGTCTCCCTGTCTGGTGGCCTTTCTTTGGCTGTGCTGTGAGAGGCTTCCTTTGCAAGTCTAGGCGAATCACGTCATTTAATGCTGCCTGCCCAATTGTTTCCCTCTGAAGACCGGAGAAAGTCATTCAGTCCCCTGCCCCCACGTCAGCTGATTGCTCAGAACAGCTTGCTGTATCTGTGCCTCCGCCCTGTGAGAGGTTCCCGAACATGCCTGGCGAGGAAGATCTCCAGAGGAAGAGAGGCCATTGTCTGCTGCCTGACCTCCCATCCGTCCCCAGGGTCACTTGCCTGGCTCTGTTGCCATTGTATACTGCGAATACTTCTTTGTATTTAATAGTTTCTTTAAATAAGACATTAGGTTTTTTCCTAAACTGGAATCCTAAATTTCAAATTTATGCGTAGTATAAGTTTTTCCTCCCTTGCCTATGCCTCTTATTTATGTAATCATTTCTGTAGGTCTAGAGAATTTACTGAAAACATGCATTTGTGACCTCTTTAAAAACCTTGTACTTTAAAGGTGTTGCTTCTTAGTTTTTCTTTCTTTTTAAATCTCATCTTTATTTTACCCTTCTAGAGTTGTCTGATTTTAATTCTCACCAGAAAGTTTCTGTGTACTAAACAAGTGTAGCAATGTCATTTTGTAAAGTAACATCTCACATTACTCATGCAAATGGCTTTTTACAATTTTATTTTCTAAACAACTGTCAGCCCAGTTAATGGTGAAACTAGAGGCTTAAAAATTGACAACTTGTAATGCTGGAGATGAGGGGCATGCAGGAGGGTAATGCTCATGTGTCAGACTTCTCCAAGTAGCCACATTGTGATACTGCACAACTCACCCAACTTCCTTTTATCTTTTTTCTTCACATCTCTAAAGCTGTCATTAGCTTGAGATAAAGAAAAAATGTTCAGAATGTACAGTGGTCCACAAATAGCTATTGTCAGAGTTTGTAAAGATATTTTTTATCTAAGGAATTCTAATATCAATAACTTTTAGAATTTTCTTTTTTAATTTGAAAAATTGTTTACTAGTGTTACATTAAATACAGTCTAGAAACAAACCTAGGGTTAATTTCATTTGGCTTGAAATTATTTGTGCTTTTTCTCTGGCTCTTTTACAGCCTACACTAAGGAGATCTGACTTAACCTGTGTTCTTGATCTGATCAGAATTTTTGTGCTTGAGTGAAACATGGAGTCAGTGCAAAATGAGAAATTTGTCTTATTTATAAGTTGTCAGTGACAATCCCAAACCTCCTTAGATGCATGGAATCACAATTTTTTTAGCAATCCAACTTTAGGAGGCCAACATAAGATCTGGACATTTCCTATTTAAGTAAAAATATTAAAGCTACGCACATCTGGCTTTCGTTCTATGACTGTTTTCAAATTAAGGGTTGCCGTATTCTAAATTCCATTTGTGAAACTGGGAGCAAAAGAGAAAAATCTGAAACATCTCTATTTCAGTGGAATCTGTATGTTCGCATCTGCACTGGCATGTACATGATTGGAACATGTAGAGTTGAATCCGCACCTTTGTTTCTGGTCAGTTGCCAGAAGTAAAGACATCAAAGGAAATTGTAAACTGGGCAACAAATCAAAGCTGAATGCGTTTTTCATTTAGCAGTTTTCTAGGTCTCTCTTTGTAGCTTTTCTAAATTTAACTGGCCCTCCCTCAACCGCCTTTGATAAAGCGCCACCCCTACGTAGACTAGTTGCTTGTTTTTGTTACCTTTGCATTCGTATATGTGTGGAATTGTTTTTGTAGGACAAATTCCCAGATGTGGAAATGCTCAGTCAAAGAGAGTGAACGTTTGTAGGTTTAACAGACACTGCTAAATTGTTGTACCCATGTGCACTTCTGCTAACAGTGAAACTGAAACCAACCACTGGGCTGTAATGAAGTACTATGGGGTCGTTTGTGGGGAGCCAGGCAGGCCTGATATGTTGCCAGCCATATTTTAGTCAAGAAGTCGATTCATGGAATGGTGATAAGCTCTTTTAGACAGTGTGAAATAATGTACGGAAAAGAACATTTTCATAAAGACTGAAATGAAAATGCTGTATAGTTAAAGAATCATTTAAAAATAATGCATAATCCTACCCTTAATAAATTTTTGTTTTTGCAAACTACCGTCTACATACATATATATTATACCAGTTCTAGGTAGTATGTGTGTATTTTCATATTTTACTTTTTTCAGTTTTCACATAAGTGTGTCACAAGCTGAGTCCTGTTTCTACATACCTTTAATAATGGTCATTTTGTTATTGTACTATAATCTGCTAATTCAGTCTTTAGTATTGATTATTTAATGTACAACCAAACACTTATACTGCATGTTCTTAACTAGTAAGATTTATTGGTTTGTTTTGGTTATAAGAGTAATACTGTTCATCATTTTTAAAAAATTGGAAAATACAACAAAATAGGAAGACACACAACTCTTCCTATAACCTCTTAATGAACTCTGTGAGCATTATGATAAGTTTCCTTACTCTTTTTCTAATTTTTCTTGTTTTACAGTTCATACCTGTACTATTTGTGTAAAACATATTCATTTTTACATTTCTAAACCTTTTAAAAACATTATTTTTCCTTTTTTAAAAATGAAAAATTTTTTTCTGACTGTAAAAGTAATTTGAAATTATTGCAGAAAATTGGGAAATAATTCCAAACATTCATAATTGCATCAACCAGAGTCAAATACTATTTTGGTTTATGATGCTCACTTTTTAAAAAAAGTATTTGAGATATTATACCATCGGTGTTGTTGTTGTTTTTTTTTTTTAAACATTTTCTTAATGTACAAGAAACACATAAGACACAAAGAAAACCGAACAAAGCGCTCGGTTCCAGAGTTGGTAGTTTCGGGGGAGCTGAAGAAAATGAGCTCTTCCAGTTTCCCAGGGAAAGAAGGGGTGAGAGGACATGGAATAGCACTAGACTTCGGGTGAACCCAGGGCCGGGGCCACACACAGCCTAGTTCTCCATCAAGACAAAGTGCTGATTTTCCTTGTCATAGTCTTGGCCTTGCTCCCATACTCATCCAGTTCTCAGAAGTCATCCAGTTCCCAGAATGGCCCCTTCCTTTAGTTCCCTTCCCTTTTCACCTAGAGGAGAAGGTTGCCTACCCTGTCCTGGGGTCAGAGTCCAGGGGAGGGAGCTGTTGTCCTGCAGGATGGTGAGGGGAGAGCTCCCTAGTACCTTGCTGTTTGGTTTCCGTCTGTTGTGCTTAGAACCTGAAGATCTGGCCCTAATTGGGTCTCTCAAGGGCTTGTCTGAGCCCCACCTGGCCGTAGGGGTTCCTCTTTCCTCCTTGGAATACTCCTGCTTGGAAGGGAGCTCAGTCTGACTCCAAGGTGGCATCTGATCCTCAAGGGAAAACTGAATGCTTAGAGACAAGTCCAATTCAGAAGATGAAGGCACCTCTAGGGAAAGAACAGGCTCTGGGGAAGGTTCGATTTGGAGGCTTCGGTCTGAGATATTTCACTCAGCTCTTTCACCAGTGGGCTTGGGACTCTCCACTACTTTTCTTCATAGGTGTTAGTGCAATGCCAAGGGTAGGAAGGTGGGGATTTGAAGCCCTGGGCCTGATTAGCACCCTCTATCTGCTCTCCTGCTGGTAGGTTTGGCTGTGGAGAGCCCTTCACCTGGATGGGAGTGAGCAGGGTGCCTGCTCTTAGGGGAGCGCGGGGCTGCGGGCCGCCACTCAAGCCAGATGCTTGTCGTGTGGCGGAAGCTGTGCAGTAGAGTGAATGGGACACTCTTGGCTAAGCCCATCTTAACCAGGAGGAATAGGGTGGGGCAGGGCAAGGAGGAGATGCCAGGCCCCAATTCCACCTTTGGGTGCGGGGTAGCTCCTACCATCAGTGGTTCTTAATTTGGGAGTAGTCATGGACTCTTTTAAAAATCTTTAAAAATTCAAATTAGCAACTCTTGCAGTATATACAAATATATCTAACTCCCCCCTCCGCTAAACATTATAAAATTATAAAAAATTATTATAAAATAGGTATTTACTTATCATCGTGAACTCTCACAAATTTCTAAATTGTTATGGATTGAACTGTGCCTCCCCTCCAGCAATTAGGATGTGGAAGTCCTAACTCCTATTACTTCAGATTGTGACCTTATTTGGAAATAAGGTCTCTATAGAGGTAATCAAGTTTAAACAAAGCCTTTAAGATGGCCCTAATCCATATGTCTGCGTTTTTATAGAAAGAGGAAATTTGGAGACAGGTGCGCATAGAGGCACTTGCATGTGGAGGCATTGAGAAGAGAGCCATCTACAAGTCGAGGAGAGAGCCCTGGAATGGGTCCTTTCCTCATAGTTCTCACAAGGAACCAACCCTGCTGATACCGTATTTCGGACTTCGAGCTTCCAGAATTGTTTCTGTGGTTTAAGTCACTTGGTTTCTGGTACTCGATTATGGCTGTCTTAGCAAACAAAAGCATTGATTGTATAAGCTTTTCACATCACGTTGATGTTTGGATGAATATTTACTTTGTGCCAAGCACTGTGCTAGTCGTTGGGAGTACTAAGCCAGCGAAGTCAAGTTTCCTGCCTTTAAGGTTCTTAGATTGGCACACATGTATAGAACCCTGGGGTCATGCTGTGATTTGCGATTCATAGGGCATCGTGGGAGCCCAGAGCTGGGCCGGCAGTGAGGGCAGACTTCCCAAGAGAAGTACCACTTGAGCTGAGTGTTGAAGAACCAGTAAGAGCCTACTTAACTATTGTTGAACATTGAGGTGTTTTCAGTTTTCTGTGTTTTGGGATTATTTCTTTAGGCTAGGTTTCCAGTAATACATTACTGAGACAAGAACGTGAATCTTGAAACATCATTTTTAGGGCAGTGTAATGTTCTACAAGATGTAGGTTTTCTGGTTTATTGACTCATCCTCTTTTATTATTGGCTAGAACTCTCCCTGTTCTGTTTCCAGTGTTTTGGTATAAATAATGGTGTAGTGTACATCTTTTTGTATAAATATTTTTTCCTAATTAGAATTATCGCCTTAGCGATAGAGTTAGAAATAGAATTACACTATTAAAAAGGTCAAATTGTTTTTCAGAAATGCTGATTCATATTCCCATTAATGATCAAGTAAAATTTACTAAGATATCAATCTGTTTTATTATAGTCCTTTATATCCTTTGGGAGTGTTTTAAAACAGTTAAACATTTCCCTCTTTTAAAGACTGAACCTTTTCTAGGAAGTAAAGTGTGGCTTTTATCATTTGGGGTAGAAGAACCACTCCTCCTTAGGTTCCTCCTTCCATCTGAAATAACCTGCCGAAAAGAGCATTGTTCCGTCAGAGACTTGCCCACACGGTTTCTGTCTGGTTTCTAACTAGCAAATGTGTACATTGGCCTCTGTTTATATTCATTTAGGTCATGTCTATCCAAAATGTAACTATCCCAGAAGATCAGCCTTCCAAGTGAGCTATTTCTGTTCTACCGCAAGCTTCTTTCAAAGTGACTCCTGTACTCTCTCTGCCCTGCTAGACTCTAAATCCCACTAATGGGATTTAGTAATAGAGTAACGAAAGGACACAATCATGGTGACACACTGGAAATATGGGTGCCTGAAGGAGGCTGGTCAGAAGTGAAGGTGTCCTGTCTCAGTGAGAGAAAGATTTGCTAGCATTCACTGTATTGGTGCCTTTGTGGGAAAGAGGGAAATTTCCCCTTTTTTCCCTCTTAGTTCTTCTGGCTGGTCTAATAATCAGATTGACATGAGGCAGATTAATGGGAAAATAGCCAAATTTATTTCTGTAAGTACATTTCCCCCCAGTATTTTAAAAACAAAATAATGCTCGACCTTACTAACAATAAATGAAATACAAAGTAAACAAAAATGCGATTTTTCCCCTAGCAAAGTCTCAAAAGTAATTACATAAAAAGACCTATTATATCCATGTCAGTGAACAGGTAGGAGAATGAGCACTCCTATAGGATATTGGTGGGAAAATAAGTTTTTTAACTATTTGGAGGGTAATTTGTCAGTATTCACCAAAATTTGATATACATATATCTTATGCATTTCCTCTGCCGATTTTGGAAAAATAAGAATGTTGATAGCTGTTTTATAATAATTGCGTATCATTAGGTGTCATGGTGGTGATGGTACTGGTGGTACTGGTGGTGGTGATGGTGACGTCTACTGTATGAGGAGGCTTGATGAAGTCCCATGCCACTAGGCTTCGTATCCAGAACAGTGCCAGGGGGCAGTGTGGGTCAGAACGACTCTCATGATTCTTTCAGGACATGGACAGAAAGATAAACTTTCCAGGGGAAAGAGTTTTACCATTGCCCTTTCTAAGGTGGAAATAGTCTCTGGAGGGGACTGGGGGGCTTCTCAGGCCCCTGCAGACACATTGGGGTGGCACTCCCTGCAAACTCCCTGTTTCCTCTGCTTCCGAGTCCTAGGCCAGCAGTGAAATTCTGTCCTATGAAATATTCATAAAATTCAATTGACCATAAAACACTTTGTAAATTTAAGAGCTGTAAGGGATCCAAATTATATCAGCAGCTTTTTGAGAAATGGAGAGAGACAAAGAAAAGGAATTTAAGGGAATGGAATCCAGGGAGCCAGCCTTGCCATTTTCAAACCATCATAAATGGGTCATGGGTCTGCATTTTCTAATTTCAGGAATGACTAATGCTCAGACTCTTTCAGAGGACTGAGTGGCCTCATCCCAATGTGAATCAGTCTGTCTATGGTACACAGATTATGTCACTTTTAAAATCTATGTTTTTATTTCATAGTCATTTCGTTTCTGGCTCTAAAAATCCTGAGAGTGCATACTCCAGGTGGTCTTCTCATATCAGATACTAAGGAAATCATGGAAGCCCAGGCCAGAATGGAAAGGAGCCACTGCCAGCCCTCCTGTTCAGGTCCCCACCCCCAACCCCGGGGCCCTGCAGGAAAGCTCCCCCGTCTACTGATTCACAGGGGCCAGTTTTTCATTGTTAGAAAATTCTGCTGAGCTTATGCAGGTGTTATCTCCATCCAGCCATCAATCCTTTGTTCTGTTGTCTGGAGCCCCCAGAATGTATCTCCTCTTTGTACCCTCATGTATTGAGGATGGCACACTCTCCCCAACTCTGCTCAAGTCATTTCTTTCTCATAGGACAGGATTCCTAGAATTTTTATTCTCTTGGTTGTCCACTCTTCCGAAGAATAGTACGCAGACCATCTAATTCTCCTCCCACCCTCAGCCCTCCTCCTCCCCACCTTGTTCCTAATTCTGTCTTTCTGATCGTGGATCCTGTAAGTGTTCATGTGGGGTTTTCTTTGGCATCCACATCACACCATTGTCTCATATTGACCTGTAAACAAACTAAAACCCCAGAGCAGTTGCTTTTTGACCTTAAGTGAAAGACGGAACCTCTATTTTTCTGAAATCCTTTTTCCTTTCGGCACATTTTTTCAACCCAGACCGCGTTAAGAATTCTGATTACCTCGGTCTTATCTAAAGCATTCATCTCTCCCAGCGTGGTGTCGTCGGGTAATTTGAAAATCCAGCCTGCCGACTGCTAATGTATTTACCTAGGCTTGGGGCTTGAAGAGGGTGACAAATCCCTCATGACGAGTTTGCCAAATGTCTGCTGGCAGCCAGTGGGTTCCGGGCTCCGTGGAGTAATGAGAAGGACAAAACTCAGGGCCTGCCTGCTCGAAGGGCGCCAGCCAGCGAGGTCAGAGGAGCTTTGGTTTGACCATTGACATGCAAATGTTGCAGCCAGAGGCTGATCCCACCGCCCCCCTCACCCTCTTCTCCAGACCCTGCCAGCATCCCACTGAGCACACAAAGCCCTGGCCCGGGAGGGCTGCACAATCTGCCTTTGCGAATCCCTCCGACTCCTGGCTACAGAGGTGAGTCTCTTGTATCAGCTATGTTGTAAAACTGTTTTGTTTTGGACCTTGATTGTGGACTGGAAATTTCTCCCTGTCACATGCAGTGGGAGTGGTCTCTTTGGAGTGCACTCCTGTTTTAGATGTAGACATGGGCCCTGTAAAGGTTTCTGAAATGAAAAAGAATACTAAGTGATTATTAATTTGATTTGATGTAACCTGAGAAACAGAATCATATTTGCCCACATGTATGTGCATATACAGGATTTGATGCTAGGTTCAAAATATTGTTTGAATTTTACCCGGAATTTCTGCAGGATAATTTTATTGTTGGCATTGTGTTTTTGGGAGTCCTGCACGCATGCTCTCACTGCCCCCCTTCCCTCCCTTCCTCCCTTTCTCCCTCCCTTTTTCTCTGTCTCTAAGCTTCCTTACCTTCCTTCCTCCCTCCTTTTCCTTGTAGTGATGGTAAATTTGGTGACTCATAAAAGAAGTGCTTTTACAAGTTAGAGAAGCAACGAGGAGATTATTCAACATTAGAAGAATCATGGGGATAAACCACTAAAGAATGGATGGATACTCTAAGCTTTCCCCCCTCTGAACTGTCAGTGGAAGAGTTTGTGCAGTGCTAGTGTCCTAAATTTAACAGGTGACTTGTAAATTTGTGGTGTTCTTGCCACATCGCGAAGGTATATGTTATACTTTGAACTGATTTTATTTTAAGTCCTTTAAGAATTAGCAAGAAATTGTTTAAAATATAACTTTAGATTTTACATTCAGAATGAGTACGAGATTGAGTTAGAGAAGACTCTTTATTCTAAAAATACCTTGAAGTTAGAGGTTTTATTTGGTAAAATCGATATCCCATATAGGACTCACTTCTTGACTGCTTGCAGAGATGGTATTTTTAGGAAAACATTTTCTTAATAAGATGCGAATATTCCCAGACCTTTCTCCCCACTCCGCCTTACCTTCCTTCTCCTTCTCTCTCTCTCTCTCTCTCTCTCTCTCTCTCTCTCTCTCTCTCTCTCTCTCTCTCATATAGGTACTCTTTGCAGTATGAGTTTAGTACACAATGCATTCTGAAGCCTTGAATATTGATTGGTGGTTGTTAGTTTAGACACTTTTTTTCTTTTAAAGTAACTACAGTAATAGAATTATGCTTTCAATCCAGAATGGCCATAACAAGATTTTTTTAAAAAAAGTCTATACAATCGGTCTTAGATCTAGAAGCCCTAAATCCTCTCTTAAGTATGAAGTCTATTCTTAATTTTTAAGTGTCTCATTCTCTAAAAGCATAATTAGGAGAGTTTGGCACAGTGGAAAGAATACAAAACTAAGTGTTATGAGGCACCTAGCTCTTCAGGTGGACTTGGGCACATGACTTCTTCTGGACCCCAGTGGTGGACTTGATCATTGGTTCTCCACCAGGGATGGCAATGTCCCTGTATGGGCACTTGGAAATATTGGCAGGGGGGCAGGGCATTTTAAAAATTCACAGTGTATGGAGGCACTAATGGTTGAGGACCCCAGATACTAGAAACCTTGAAATGCCACCTAGCTAGCCCAATGAATAATTTGCCCACTCCAAATGCCAGGGGCATCCCCACTGAGAAACTGGACCAGACGATCACTAAGGTTTGTCCCACTCTATTTCTCCCTAGTTACAACTAGAGCATTGAAATCATCTATGATGGTGTTGAACTATTACACATCGGGCCCGTATCTCACATTTAGCTTTAAATCCTGTTGTTGAGAGTGAAGTCAGACCCGGTAATGCTTGGCGAGGACACCGATGGCATGGCAGCTCGGACACAGAGCTTTATTGATGGGGAATTCCCTGCTCTCAGCACAGAAACATGCTGATGTTGCTCAAAAGCAGGTGTAGAGCCAGGTGGGAGGGTTTTAGTTGGTTTCGAATTTTCCTTCATGTCCTCCTTTCCTCCAAGGGAAGAAGAGGGTGTATTGTGGCCACAGGCCCAGCCTCCCGGACCGAACTGTTTGCCAGCTGTCTGAGCAGCAGCCTCATCGCACTGCCCTGCTGCTGGGGCCCGTCATGTCTTTTGGCACAGGGGTCATCAAGGAGGCAGGTGCTGACCTGCACATCTGCCCACCTGTCATCACAGGCCAGACCAGAGGCCTTGATGAGGCAGAAAGGAATTTGGGTTTGAATAAAGAGTCCTGGGGTGTCTGAATCCTTAAATCGTTTGGTGTGATTAAATTACTTTTTATTTGACAGTGAAGTGCTATTAAATCAAAGTCCCACAAAAAAGCTTCTGTCTGGATTATCTTTTGGTAGAAAGTAATAGATAGATGAGTTACTAATCCTTACCAGAAATTTGCTGTGATGCTGAACATATATGCAACTCAATAGCTGAAGTGTAAGATTACCTGGACCATATTTTTAAATTGATGTGTTGTTTTCAATTATAAAATAATTTAATTAGAGAAAAAACAAATAAGTAAAAAAATTACTACATTTTGATATATATACTGCCAGTCTTAAAAATGTTACAAAACGTGGAGTTTCAGTATATGATGCTTTATAACCTACTTCGTTCATGTCACACTATCTCATGAACATGGTTCAGTAGCACAAATATTAGGTAATTTTACATGACTACCGGTGATCCATTTAGAGGATAGGTCTGAATGGCATAGACTCTGAAATCAGACTCTGGGTTTATACCTCTTATTAGCTGGGCAAATTATTTAATATTTTTGTGTCTTGGTTTACTCTTCTAGAAAATGGGGATAATCATAATACCCACTGCATTGGTGTGCTTGGAGAATTAAATGAAATGATAGATGTTGAGTGTTTAGACTAGAGTTTGCATAAAGTAAGCACTCAATATCTGTGAGATATCATCTTGTTGGCATCAGCATCATTATATGACTGTACCATCTCTACTAACCAATCCCCTAGTATTAGACATTCTTGCAACTAAATCCTTCATGACATCCACATCATTTCCAAAAAGTAGAATTTCTGGGCCAAACACCAAACAACAATGTGAAGCTTTGGATGCATAATATTGGATTTCCTTCCAAGAGGCTTGTCTCAGTATTCACTTCTACCAACTTTTCTCGGCTGAATTTAAAAATTCTGCTTGACCTCATTCTAATGTCCCATGTGCTCTGGGACCTCCCTCCTTCAATAATTGGGAATATAAACTCATTTAATATTACTCTTGGGCAAGCATAATTAAAGAAATGAATTAGCCACAAGACGAATTCAATAAAGCATTTGTAGTCAAAAGAACAAGGTGGATCACCTGCCACTTGATATTTTCTGTGCTTCATCTCCTCTCCATGGATGAAAAATTGTTTATGTGTGAGAAGATATGAATGTGTAACGCATAAGTTCTCTCTTCCCCTCGGTGCCATTTAACTTCTACACATACTAGAAAGAAAAAAATCACCTTCAGTAATGTGATAAGAAATGTACAAGAAAGTAGCTATGTAATTTGTAAAACATTTTCAGTCCCTTTATTCTGTGATATGTAAAAACTTGTCATTGCATTTACTTTTACATTTACTATGAAGAAATTGTTGCAGGAGGCATATACAAAGGCGGATTCCATAGCGTACTTGACTTGGTAGTGAGTACTTGGCTCAGGGGCCTCGATCACCAGGCCTGTGCTACCAATTTCTGGGTGATAACTCAATTCTCCTACCTGTCATCTCTGTTTTAGATGTCTGAGACCTCTCTTTATAGCCTGCCATGGCCCAGCCTGGCCTTCACTTGTATCTGGTGCAGTGTCGTTAGATGAAGCCTGCTTCTGTTTTATACCTAGCTATCCACCCATCTGCATTTGATTATAAACATGTATACAAACATTTAAACCACACAAACTAACACAGTTATGAGGGAGACATCAGATGATTTCGAACATGTTCAGTTTAGATCCCCATTGAGAGCACAACATGTGAAAATTCTCATTGAGAATACTCAGATCTCTGAAAATAGATCTTAGGACCCCAGAACTATGCTTAGGAAAGACTGACTTTGTTTGCAGGCACTGTCCAAGGTACTTTTTGATAATTATTGACATTCTAAAAAGAAATGTAGCTTATATTTTCATTATTTTTTTTTGGATTGAATACTTGTTTTATTTTTGCTCAAGAATGGTGGCTTTCAAGCTTTGGACCATACTCCACAGTAAGAAGTGTTTTATGGTAATCCAGGGTATACATACACAACTATAAATACACACAGAAGTGAAACAAGTGTTTCCCAAAATACATGTAGTGCACTTTGATATTTTCTATCCTGTTTCATTCTTTAAAATGTTGCATGTGCTCCATTAACTTATTTTCATGACCCATAAATGGGCCATGACCTGCAGTTTGGAAATTGTGTTTCAGAAGTGGTTTGTTGTTGACTGTGAGCTGATAACCTTGGTGGTGGCTTGCATCCCCTTTTTACAGGAGAAGCGTGTTGCCTTCCTCTTGGTGCTAGGTTCAGGGCAGGCTGTCCCTACCCAGGATAGCACCTCTGGAGGGATGTCACTTCCACGGGGCTGGGCAGGAAGTGGAAGCAGAGCCCCTTGTGTTGGCTGCCTGGGCACTTGGACAGCTTTGCTTTTAAGAACTTTCATTCTTCCCTGGAGAGCTAACAGCTCTGCCTGAGAAGGAAAGTTTAAACAAAGACAATGATTCAAATTGAGTGCCTCTGGATCATGTCTTTGTCTCTGCTCTTGACAGAACAGAAGGAAGTTGATCATTATTAAGGAAGCCAGCTGCCCATGGATTGATATATCTCTAGTCAGGATAGGCCCACTTTTAAGAAGGTAGAGAGCTGGCTCCCTGGTCAGTGTGTTTTCAAGGGATCCAGATAAGATTTTCCTTAAAATGTCTACTTATCCCTTGTGCTTCAAACTTTATGGTTTGAAGTTTATTCTTTTTGGTCTCCCAGAATTCCCAATCAATATAAAAATATCCTCGGGAAAGAGGATACCTTAAGAGTGTATAAGATGACACTTACTGGAGATTTGGACAGCCCAGAGAGCAAGAGGTGAAGGTGCAGGAGAGGGCACAGAGAACCTAGATAGAGGACTGGGAACAAAAACAAGGAGGCTTCAGGCGGAAGTTTTTGCATCTAATGGTGATTTGAAAGCTATTTGAATTGCAGAGCTCTTTAAATATTTTTATGAGAATTTTATGAAGACCTTGTGATTGGGGCAGACTTGAGTAGGGCTTAGAGATGGGGGAACTGACACCCACCAAAGGTGACCGGAAGGTATTCTTAGGATCACTCGCTCTACTCAGGGATTACATGGCCTGCATTTGTACAATGAGTTTGTGTTTAAGGAATGCATTCTCTGTAGACAACATGACTAAAGTATGCTGCCCAAGGTTCACATTTTATTTTGTCTAGTGCTTTCCAAGCACTATGTACTTATTTAGGCACTTTTCCTTAATCTTAGCTTTCTGATTGGTCAAATCACCATAATTCGATTACATGCCAGTTGGTTTTTCCAGTTTTTGATTATCATAAAATTTAGAGCTGAAAAAGACTTTAGCGATCACCTGGATTAGTGTTTTTATGTGGCTGCCAACCCAGTACTGGGTCATTAAATCAGCTGCGTGAGTGTTATTGACAGAGCACGTTGGTTGAATGGATGAGAACCCTATAAATATTTATCTTCTCCACCAAGCATTGTGCAGTACACAGATATGTGATTCCTCCTAATGAGTAGCAATATACACCACAATAAATTTCATTTGATTCAGATATAGTCATTCTTTTATTTGACAAATATCTGTTGTCAGTTAAACCAATTGATGATAGGTTCTGTGGTGGGGCTACAAAGGTGAGTGAAATACGGAACCTGCTCTCGAGATGCTGTATGTAGTAAGGGAGACAGGCACGAGAGGTCGTGATGACAGTATGGTGCCTGCAGGGATGAGGACGCATAATTCCTCCTCCCTACCCCGGTGAGCTCTCCCTCCAGGAATACCCCACTTCGGAAAAGCGGTAGGCTGACTGACTCTGCTGGACCAAGCTGAGCTGATGAGAAGTTCAGCTTCATCCAGCAGAGTGTGTCTGTGAGAGGACAGGAAGCCATCCTCTGAGGTTCAGAAAACAAGCCTGTCTAGTGGTTGAATAATAGTGCTCCCGCTTTCCCCAAAGGTATGTATGTCCATGCCATAATCCCTGGAACCTATGAGTTTGGGAAAAGGGTCTTTGCAGATGTGATTAAGTGAAAGATTTAGAGGTTAAGAGATGATCCTGGATTTTCTGGCTGAGCCCTAAATCTAATGGCAAGTGTCCAATAAGCATGTGGCAGGGAGAGATTTGACACAGACAGAGGAAAGAAAGCCACCGAAGTAACCAGGGAGGCAGAGATGGAAGAGGCAGGGCAGGGATCCTCCCTGAGAGCTTTCAGAGGGACCTCGGCCCCGCCAGCACCTTGGTTTTGGACTTCTAGCCTCCAGAACTGTCAGAGAATAAGCTTCTTTCACAGTTGTTTTAAGCCTCCAAATTTGCTGTAATTTGTTGTGGCAGCCCTAGCAGACCAATGCAGCCTGATTTTGATGTGCGGTAATTCCAGAAAAAAAAGGGCCTTTCTGGAGAGAATACAGGGGCTAGAGACAAAGCCCTGTTTGGGAAGAAGGAAGCCAGTAATGTGGCCAGAGCACAGATTTTGTGAAAGATTGTAAGGGGAGATAGGGCTGGAAAGCTTGTTTCTGACTCCTTGCCTTTGTGGTGGTTTGCGTAATTCCTTGTTTATAAAGGATCATTTGATAGTTGGTCCTACTGCCTCTTAGGTAATGTCTTAACACCAGTGACCAGGCAAATAGTACAGGATGAGATTTGTTTGTTGCTCAGATGGCTACACTTTTGTGTGGATTTGGGAAGAGCGTAAACGTTCCTGATTATAGCCCACTGGGGAGAACAACACACGCTCCACTGGAGGGTTGCTTTAGTCATTCCTCACATATTGTTCTTGAGCTTGTGGGTTTTTTTTTTTTTTTTTTGGAATTTTTGTGAGAATTTTATGTCCTTGAAATGATCAGTTAATACAAAATCATTTCCGTGGCATGTAGTAAAACATCTTTAAGACAGATGAAGAAAATCATGCTCCTCAACGCAAAAACTAGTCCATGCCACTTTCAGAGATTCATGAGTTTGGATTCTAGAACAGACCCTCCTCAATCATGCCCTTTTTTCTAGAAGAAAGATATAGTCATTCTGAACATTTGATAACTTTTTATTTTCTTTAACATTGAATTTACAAGTGAGTATATTTTGGGACCTAATTCAATTTTCTTCCTTTGGGTTGAGAATAGCAGCTAAAGGTCTTGCATGTCCTCAGCTGTCTTTCTGACCTGCCATATCTTTACTCTCCCCATCCCCTAAGCTTATGGTTTTCAATTATTAGTTTTTATTATACAAGGAATTCAGGCTTGTAATAACAATATGGAATTGTACGGTTTGAATATATGGCTCCTTAATACTTTAGCTAACTGCAAAACCCACTTCTCACTCACTGTGGTCTGAATGTTTGTGTCCTCCCGAAATTTATATGTTGAAACCTAATGCCCAACGTGATGGCGTTTGGGTGGTGATTGGGTCACCAGGGTGGAGCCGTCATGAGTGGCATTAGTGCCCTCGTGCAAGAATGTGCTATATGAACAGAGCTCCCTTGTCCGTTCCACCACGTGAGGACACAATGAAAAGGCCCTATTTATGAAGGGGGAAGGAGGCCCTCACCAGACATCAAATCTGCTGCTTTGACTTTGGCTCCAGACCTGTGAGGAATAAATTTCTGTTTATAAGCTACCCAGTCTGTGGTGTTTTATTATAGCAGCCTGAACTGGCAAGACATACTTCTATTTCCGTATTAGTTTACTGTGGCTGTTGTAACAAATTAATGCAAACTGGATGGCGTAAAACAATAGAAATTTATTCTCTCATAGTTCTAGAGGCTAAAAGTCCAAACTTAGGGCCTCAGCAGGCTGAGGTCCCTCCAGAAGCCCGAGGAGAGAGTTTGTTCCTTAAGGAGAAGGTTGGAAGAGTAGGTGGAAAATTACGAAGAGGGAGACATCAAGGGTAGGGGGGATTCTTGCTAAGCCATCAGGATTCTTGCTGAAGGCAGACCAGGGTGATCAGGTGTCCCCTAAGGAATAGTGAAGGACGAGGAATTTGGTCAATTACTGAGGGTAATCAGATATCAGGGTGGGAGTCGTCTCTCTAAATAGACTTAGCAGAATTCTTACCAAAACTTGTTAAAACTGGGGGCCCAGGTACATTTGGTTAAGGAGAAGGTCTTTGTCACAACCTCCTATGCAGTGTTTTTAGACTGAGAAAGACCATGAAAGCAAACCCAGGTGGTGCACCCACGGAGCTGGTGCTGGTGGGGAAGCTTTAGAACTGGATGCAGCAACTGCCCAATTGGAACAAAGGCTCCAGGTAGGGTTCTTCTCTCTCCGGCAATCACTGTCTCACCTCTCCAGATTGTACTAGCAGTGTGGACATGCTGCCTTCATTAGGAAGGGTCAGTTTGCAGGTCACTCTGGTCCTCGGCCCCCTAGTCATAAAGCAGCACCTGCCTCCGCCTGAGCATTGTTGTTTGGATTCAAACTGCAGGGAAGATAAAACACCCATGAGGGCTGATGTTGGGAAACTCATTGCAACATCAGAGAGAATTTTAGATAAATCACTATATGAGAAGAGGAAGTTGATTGCTGGTTTTGGCCCAGACTGGAAACATTTGGCGACTGATAAGAAGCCCCATGGCCATTCTAAGGACCTGATTTGGCATGCACTCTGTGGCCGTGGAGGGGTCTGTCTTCAAACCCCAAATTGATGTAGCCTCTGGGTAGGACCAGGGCTGACCCGGGGCCAGACTGGTTGCTAGATTTACCTCTGAGCAGATAGATGCTGGCCTGTAATCCCACCCCAGCCAGACTCCGATGGGTAGTGAATAAATGGAATTGGCTCAATAATTCTACGAGTAGCTCTTGATGATGCCTCGGGGAATGGGATGCCCTGCTTTCATAGAGTTTTCCTGTACAGGCATACCTCAGAGATACTGCGAGTCTGGTTCCAGACCACTGCAATAAAGCGAATGTCGCAATAAAGAAAGCCTCACTAAGTTTGGTTTTCCAGTGCATATAAAAGCTACATTTACTTTATACTGTAGTCTATTAAGTGTGCAGTAGTGTTATGTCTAGAAAAATGTACATACCTTACTTTAAAGATACTTTAATGCTAAAAAATGCTTATCATCATCTGAGCCTTCAATGAGTCATCTTTTTGCTGGTCATAGAGTCTTGCCTTGATGGCTGCTGACTGATCAGAGTGGGGGTGCTGAAGGCTGGGGTGGCTGTGGTAATTTCTTAAAATAAGACAACGGTGAAGATTGCTACATTGATTGACTCTTCCTTTCACGAAATATTTCTCTGTAGCATGAGATGCTGTTTGATAGCGGGTAATGTTTTACCTGCAGTAGAACTTCTTTCAAAATTGGAGTCATCTTCTCAAACCTTGCCACTGCTTTATCAACTAAGTTTATGTAATATTCTAAATCCTTTGTTATCATTCCAGTAATCTTCACAGCATCTTCACCAGGAGTAGATTCCATCTCAAGAAACCACTTTCTTTGTTCATCCATAAAAGGCAACTCCTCGTCCATGAAAGTTGTATTACAAGATTATAGAAACTCAGTTATCTTCAGGCTCCACATCTAATGCTAGTTCTCTTGTAGTTACTTCCACCACTGAAGTCTTGAACCCCTCAAAGTCATCCAGGAGGGTTGGAATCAACTTCTTCTAAACTCCTGTTCATGTGGATGTTTTGACCTCCTCCGATGAATTATGAGTGTTCTAAATGGCGTCTGGAATGGTGAATCTTTTCTAAAAGGTTTTCAATTCACTTTGCCCAGATCCATCAGAGGAATCACTGTCTTCTAAGATACCTCTAGCTTTACAAAATGTATTTCTTAATAAGACTTGAAAGGAGAAATTACTCCTTGATCCATGGGCTGCAGGATGGATGTTGTGTTAGCAGGCATGGAAACAACCTTCATCTTGTTGTCCATCTCCATCAGAGCTCTTGTGTGACTGCGTGCTTGTCAGTGGGCAGTAATGTTTTGAAAAGAATCTTTTTTATCTGAGCAATAGGTCTTAAGAGTGAGCTTAAAATATTCAGTAAACCATGTTGTAAACAGTTGTACTGTCATCCAGGCTTTGTTGTTCCATTTATAGAACACAGGCAGAATTGATTTAACACAATTCTTAAGGGCCTTAGGATTTTTGGAGTGGTAAATGAATATTGGCTCAACTTAAAGTCACCAGCTGCGTTAGCCTCTAACAAGAGGGCCAGCCTGTCCTTTGAAGCTTTGAAGCCAGGCACTGACTTCTCTCTAGCTAGGAGAGTCCTAGATGGCATATTCTCCCAATATAAGGCTTTTTCATCTACACTGAAAATCTTCGTTTAGTGTAGCCACCCTCATTAATTATTTTAGCTAGATCTTCTGGATAACTTGCTGTAGCTTCTATAAGAGCACTTGCTGCGTCACCCTGTTGGGAAGGTGGCTTCTTCAACTTAAATCTTATGAACCAACCTCTACCAGCTGCTTCTGTAGCTTCCTCATTTCTCTCATCATTCATAGAATTGAAGGGAGTTAGTGCCATGCTCTGGATTAGGCTTTGAGTTAAGAGAATGTCATGGCTGGTTTGATCTTCTATCCAGACCGTTAAAACTTTCTTCATGTCAGCACTAAGGCTCTTTCACCTTATCATTCATGTGTTCCCTGGAATGGCACCTTTAACTTCCTTCAAGAACTTTTCCTTTGCACTTCACATTAGAGGCCTAGCTTTTGGCTTTTCTTGGCTTTTGATGTGCCTTCCTCACTAAACTTAATCATTACTAGCTTTTGAATTAAAGTGGGAGATGTGTGACTCTTCCTTTCACTTGAACACTTAGAGTCCATTGCAGGGCTATTAACTGGCCTAATTTCAACATTGTCGACTCTCAGGGAATAGGGGGGGCTAAGGGAGGGAGAGAAACAGGGGAATGGCCAGTCAGTGGAGCAGTCGGAACACACACAGCATTTATGGATTATATTCGCTGTCTTATGTGGGCACGGTTCATGGCACCCCAAAACAATTACAATAGTAACATCAAAGGTAACTGAACAAGCAGCATAACAAATATAGTGAAAAATTCTGAAATATTGCAAGAATTACCAAAATGTGACAGACAGGAAATAAACAGATGAATTGGGAAAATGGCACCGATAGGCTTGCTCAAAGCAGGGTTGCCAGAAACCTTCAATTTGTAAAAACCACGATATCTGTGAAGCACAATAAAGTGAAGCGCCGTGAGGTGAGGTATGCCTGTGTTCTTCTGCAGGTGTGTTTTTCTACTGTAGGTTGAACACCAGCCCTGTGCAGCATGCCAAGGACACTTTTTATTTACCTCATTTAACCTTTAGAACCACCTGTGAATTATAGGTATTATTTCCATTTTGTAAAGTGGCTCATAGCCAGGCTCAGAAGGTTGTCTGACTTGCCCAGGTTTTCATGTCTAGCGTTTGTGGAGTCAGGATTGGAATCCAGACCTGGCTGCCAACTCCAGACCTGTGTGCAGACTCCAGGGACAACGCCAAGGGCCCCCAGTATGTAAGGGAAAGAATCCTGGAGCTGACTGGAGGTCTCCTTGGTTTTTTAAGGACATCTTACTTACTAATCCCGTTGCAAATGAAAGCTCTGAAATTGTACTTTTTTAGGTCTCCAGAACGCTGAAGAGAGAGACTAAAAAGCTTGCTTTTTAAAAAATTTTTTTCTATTTAAGTTTTTTTGCCATTTCACTTGGGAACTGCTAATATTTGAATGAATAACAGAACAGAATTCTGAGTATGAAGGAGTTTGGGGTCATTTGTGGTACATAGAAGGCGAGGTTGTCGTGGAGTGATTAAGGGCTGTCAGAGGGCAGAGTAAATCATCAGCCAGGATCCTGTTATCACAAGCCTGCAGGACACTAACTGAAGTCAGTGTGTAAACTTGGAAACGTGGGCAGACACATGAAGCGTGGTGCCATCTGGCACCAGACCCAGGAAATCTCTCTCTTCCTCAGTTCCCCTGTTGGGATGTGCCCTAGGGGATTTCAAAATTTAAATCCTACTGTCTGTTTTTCAAGTGACAGTGAACAAATTTCTATTAGATTTCAGGATATGCAAAACTTATGAGGTCTGTAAATAAGTGTTTTGTTCCAACATCTAAGTGAACACTAGCAGTTATTATTTAATAGAGAATGTTGATGAAAAATTATGGTACTTCTTACTTTGCAGCAAAAGCTTCTACCTCAAACATAATGTCTCCTGCTCCGGATAAATTTGCAGCTTCCCTTATTCTATTTTCATGTGAATTCTAACTTGTCAGAAATGCTTCCTTTTACAAAAGAAAATGAAATTTCAAATTAATTTTCCTTACTAGGTAGATTTAATCTGAAGCGATTTTAAATGGATTAGATTCCCCTTAAAGTTTAAAAAAAAATTACTTTGTTATTGGCACAAGCAGATAATTTAGTGTATTTAAAATCAAATTTGATGACCTCGATGCTTCCAGAAGCAAGAAGCAGAGGCCCCTGTCACCGAGATAGCTTTTAGTTCCTCAGGGAGCAGCCCAGGCGCATGCTCTGATGTTCCCAGCCCTGCCTCCCAGGAGACAGTAAGGTGCCACTCTCTTTTTCTTCCCTCCTACCCAGAGGTGGGAGTCCAAGGAAAGAGGCCAGAGGCTGCTTGCCCTGCAGTATCCAAGATAGGAATGCTTTTCTGAAGTTTCTGGCATCAAAAAGTGAAAAAGGCATGTACCGTGGTTAGAAAAATGCATCAAGCTGCAAAATCTTCACCAGGCAGTCCTACTGTTAACAATATCATGGGATATTTTTCTAATTAGAAAAAAACGAATCGAAAATCAATAGTGACTGGAATTGAAAAAGCCTTGGCTCTATCACCAGGTGTGTCTTCAGTAACCCATGAATTGCTGAGTGTTTTTACCAATAATTGGCATAATAGTATAACAACCATGTTCCAAGTCCCGGGTGGAGATTGAGGGGATGTGGTCGGGGTAGCACTTTGGCAATGGCAGTTGGCTATACCAAGTTCATTACTTGGCTATACCAAGTTCATTACTGTTCTCATTAGAGCAGTGACGCTTTTAGTGGCTTTGGCATTAATAATAGACAAAGCCATGTGGCAGGACCACGGATCATAGTTTCTGTTGATTCTTGTTATATTTTGATTTATTAGGTCCAACTCAATTTATTTCAGGCGAAGACAGTGGGATGAGTAAGTAATAAAGATAATAGGAATGCATTTAGCAAATCCAGAAAAGGACTGTACCCAGCTTAGCCATAATTTTTTCCAGCCCAGAAAAGCACTGTATCTGAAAGTCACTTTGGCGAGAATGTGCATCAAGATGGGGCTTGCAGTTGAGGCCAGTTCTTAGGAACAGCATTTTTTCACATCATAAGTGCAGAACACATAGTCATCAGAGTGCTTCCTATCGAGGTTGACTCCTATTTGCATGGTCCATAAATTTTACCTACAAAATCAAGACTTAGACTTGTCTAATAGTTTTCTCTTATGGAAGCACCAGGCTTGTTTCTAAGTAAGTGCTCCCAGTGTTTTGCCCCTTAAGGAAGGCCTGCTTATGAAAACAGACAGATACTTTTTTTCAGCAAAGAGTCTCTGCGTCTCCTTCCCTCCACAGCTTAAGCACTAGTCTTTTGGTCTTAATCTACATTTCTTTTAAAGGGAAATGCCTTCTTGGCAAACACAGCACTCCACGTCGTCGGTATCGGGTTGCTTGCTCGGAACTCCTTAAGCTTGCTTTAACATTCTTTAGAAGCATTCCTTTGAAGAGGCAGCACAGCCCCCTCCCAGCCACAGAATGCTCTGCTTATTCACAGCATGGCATTTACACCCTGTCACTAACCAGCGAGGCATCTCTCTGGAAGGAAACAAAACATAACAAAATGCTTGTCCACTCTGTATCCTGCAGTATCTGCATTAAAGAAAAGTACTTATTTCAGTGACTTGGGGAGGGGCTTTTGGGGTGACATTCATTTGAGATACTTGAAAAATAATCTGTTTCTTAACCTGAGGTGAATAGGTATCTGTGCTTTGCACAGTATTCAGTGCTGTAGCTAAGATTCTCCTTTTCCGTTTCCTTCTCATTGCAAAAGCTTCATGGTGCTACCGTCTTTAGTAGTGATGGGACTTTAATACAAGAAATTTATCTTTGAAAAACAGATGATGCATGACTTGAATTGAATGGTGCAGGCGACATTATGCCCCATCCTACCACCGACCCACAGGATTTCTCTCTTCTAGTGGGTCTGGTTTGCTGGATAGTTTCCCAGTTGCTCACCTTTGCTGGTTTCCAGCCAAAAGTTCTAGGCGACGGCCACTCTACACAGCTAGGGGCAGTCACCTATCTCCTGCATTCTTGTAACATTAAATTACACTTGCCCTAAAATTTCTTTTTACTCTGCTTCTGTCATCGTTTATTAGATGTTTGTGACTTTTCTCCTGAGGTCTGCCACAATTCTTCACAGCAGCAGTAGTTATCATTGACGATAGTCAGATCTGGGATTTACAATCCCTACTTACTTTTAAAAAGTTTTTGTTTGTTTGTTTCATATATATATTTATTTATTTTAAATGTTTTAACATTCCTGTAATTAACATAACCTTAATAAAAATGATGTAACTGTAATTATCTCCTGCAAAATAATCATTTCAGCGTCTCAATAAAAATATGAAAAGAAGTAAGTCCAGATCCTTGTCTACTAAGCTTGTAGCCTAATCTTATTTATTTATTTTTTTAGAACAGTCTGGGCTGATAAATAAATATTTTTTAAAGTCAGCTTTTAAAGCGCGTTCAGATTTGATCCTTGCATTTTTTTACTTGGCAGGACGCTTTTTGAGCTTTTGGCTGTTGTGGAGAAAATATAGAGAGTAAATCCCATTATGGTAATAGCTATAGAAGTGTAGGACTGACAGTGTGTCAGGTATTATTCTAAGCCTGTTATTTATATTAAGTCACTTAATTAAAAAAACCACAGAAATCTCATTGTAGTGTGTAACAAGAACCACTGCCAGTCTCTTGCTAATAATCCGCCTACTCAGGCATGTTTCATTCAGTAAAGAGAGAGGTGCAAGTAGACTGGTTCCAACAGGATAGCACCCGTCCTTTTCTGCTGTCGTTTCTATTTCTGTGTAACCCTGCTCTGTAGCCCCTCCATCGCGCTCTCCCCAGACTCCTTCTAGTGCTATAGGAGCCCTTCCACCCTCTTCTCCATTCCACGGCCAGCAGAGTGCTTGGCTTGGACCCAAATAGTCTTTTCCACCTGAATTGGAGATGATTTGCAGAAGCCGTCTCACCGAGCTTAGCGACTGGGCTACAACTGCACAGCCTGTCAGGCTGTGCCCAACTTTTTGTGTTAGATCATGGGGTAGATCTGATGCTTTTTGGCTGCTGAGGCTCTCAAGGAAGGATCGGAAGAAGGGCAAGGAAAATCCTCAGAAAGTGGCTTCCCAGTTAGGAAGCAGGGTTGATTGGGGGCCAGTGCATCTAAGGTAAGCACCTCTTCTGTTGAGAGGACAGAAAGCCTTTAGACTCCTATCAGTTCAGATCTGAATGCCTGCTGCATCTCCGACAGCCCCTGGAATGTGGAGGGAGGGTTTTAGGTGCTCTGGACAGGGCTTCGGATCAAGGGAAGGAGTTTGGCCCCTGGCACTATACCTTACTGACAGTGTAGATGTGGTGGGCAAGCTACCTAATCCCATAGATTAATTATCCATTAAATTCAACAAATATTTATTAAGTGCCAACTACGTGGCTGATATAGTCTTGAACACATCTATTCCTTGCATTGGAGGGCTAGAGGAGGGCATAACACAGTAAATAAAATGATAAGAGCTAAAACTGCAATTTTAACTAAGGTAGTCAGAGGAGGCATCACTGATAAGGTAATGTTTGTGCAAACATTTGTAGAGGGTAAGAGAGCAGACCATTTATGTTCTTCACATAACCAGTCTAGGTTATGTGGATGAAGAACATTTTATGTAGCGGGACAGTAAGTGCAAAGGTCCTGAGGCAGGGATGTGCCTGGTGTGTTGGAAGAGCAGCAAGGAGGCCAATGTGGCTGGAGCAGAGTGAGCCAGCAGAGGAGGAGATCTGAGCAGAGAGGAAAGGTGGAGCACATCCCAGAGGGCTTCGTAGTCCACTGTACAGACTTGGGCTTCTAGTCTAGGTAATATGAGAAGCCATGTTCAACAGTGGGGGAGAGGTGGTTGCATAGAAGAGTGACATGATGTGACTTAAAATTTAATAGGATCACCTTGGCAGTTGTGATGAATAGTCAGTGGGGTGAGGGAAAGGGTAGGAACAGAAAGACCAGGCAAGAGGCCATGCAACATTCAGGTGAGACAGGATGGAGGCTTGGACTGAGATGGGAGTGGTGCGAAGAGGGGAAGTGGTTGGATTCTGGATCTCTTTAATAATATCTATCCACCTGATGTAGTGGTTATGCGGGTAAGTGAGAAGCATATAGAGTGCTGGAATGTAGTGGGTCCTCAATAAAATGTAGCTGCTTCTGTCACTGAGGGGCTTGTCATCTTGTAGGGTGGTCACACAGGAAACAGGTCAGGGCGCTGTACATAGTCAGCAGCAGCAGCGCTTGAAATGGAAATGAGAATTGCTGGCTTTGAACCAAGTAGAATACTTCCCGCCTTTCCCTTTAACTGAAAATCTAAATCACTGCGAAACCACAGCCTGGAAGTGCTCAATTAAATCGCACACATGAGAAAGAATGGCTGCCATCACACCTCGTTTTAGCTCCACCTTATATAGTGTGAGCTTTGACTTAAAGCAGTGAGCCTGGCTTCCATGTCCTGTGTATCCACGGGCAGGTTTTATGGCTCACTGGCCCATCACATCTCTTTAATTTAGCCTTTTCATTTTGGTTTTTCTGTGCATCCTCCCCTGTTCCTTTCTTCCTTTCTCTGCAGGCAGAGTTGGCCTAGTGCTAACCCTGGCACTACGCTAGTTCTCCATTTCCTTACCAGGTCTCTGCATTTCTCTTCATTCCAGATGCATGTGCTTTCCTTCCTCCGTGTGCCTGACATGTGCACTTTCAGGACTTGCCACCTGTCCTGAAGTTTATAGAGACCGAGTGGTTGGAAAGTGAACATAGGAGCAATAACCCCATTTGCATTTTTAATATTTTCAAAAGATACAGGATTTCTGTTGTGAATAATGGTTGAGTGCAGGAAACAGAAACCAGTCTAGTTTATTTTAAGCAAGAAGAGGCAGAAGACTGAGTGCTTACAGACTCATTGGAAAGGCTGGAGGCTGGGCCTGGGGGCCCTTTCTGGAGCAGTAAGGAACTGGCTCATCGGAGGGCTCCCTAACTCATAGGACTTTAACAGGGGCTGTGGGATCAGGAAGCCAGAACTGAGAGGGGCTGCCACCACAATTTCTTCTAGCACCCAGGGGAATGGTCCGAGAATGTGGCTACAGAAAAACCTCCCATTTACACATCTTGTTTGCTGGCCAAGCAGGAGGCGCAGAGAAAAAGCCCCTGCTTCACTTCCAGGTTCCTAATTTTGCACAGGTGCCTCTAGTTGGTTAGATTCCATCCCAATCTCTAGCTGCAAGGTGTGGCGTCTGCAAAATGTTGTTTTTAGTTTTCTGTCCTCCAGCTAGGAGGATGGTGAGGTGAGATTAAATAAGCCAGGCCCACCACATCTCGCTTGCCTGTGGTGAATTCTGCAGGGGGCCTTTCCTTCCAGCTATGTTGGTGTTGGCCTGCGTGAAGAAGATACCACGCACAACACAGAATTCTACAGTAAACACTGAGCCCAACTGTCAATATTTTCCAAGCTTATCTTTAGTACAGCACTGTGTACTTTGTAATAGGAGAGCTCTTATAATCAATTACACTGTGATGATCCTCTCTGATGTCTATAAAATAAACAAAATAGGCCCCCATCACTGACAGGAAGATTTCAGTTTATTTATGTTTGGAGAAAATAATGAGTCTGGATTTCTGTATATATGAAATGTTTTCATAGTTCCTGTCATTACATAAAAATACCAGGCTAGTTGTACTATTTATCTACAAATACCTTATCAACATTTGGTATGGAAAGCAATTTTAGCAGAGTATTGTCACTATAAAAATATGCAGAAGTGGGTGTCAGGTCCAGGTAAATAAATACTAAGGAAAACAAACTGGCATCAACACTGGTCTGACCAGTCTGATTTCTCTGGAGTGCAGAAGTATCTGTTTCTTGAAGCTTTGTGTTGAGCATGTTCTGTAAAAGTTAATCAAATTTATCTAACCATTACCTAACAAATTCAGCCAACCTGATTAGTTTGGGAACTGAATCAGACAGAACAGAGAGCAGAGCGCAGAGTAGGACAAATGGATGAAGAAATGGGTTACTTTTGATATAACAGTCATTTCTTATCTATCACAGGGTTCCTGGGAGGTGCCCTGGCTGATAACACCGAAATTAGCAGGTCTAGTTCCTTTTTGAAAATTGGAGGTTGAGATAAAAACACAAGTAAAATAGCACATTCACATCTACAATACTTGGTACACACAAATACAGACTTTAAAATATATGGAGAGTAAATAATGTTCTAAAGACATCTGCTTCCCAAGTAGACTGCATTCCTTAAGAATACTTCTAAATCATTCCTTTCTGTTGGTCAGAAAACATTATCGCAGCTGCCAGTTTTATGTTGTGCTGTCTGTACTTACCAACATCAGGTTATGAAAATTTTCATACAGCAGAGTTGAAAGAATTTTACAGTGAAAACCCATATGTCCCCCATCTAAATTCTACCATCAATATTTTATTACTTTATCACCTAGTTATACTTTATCGTTAGTCAGTTATTGCTATATTACAAATTACCCCCAACATTGCAGCTTATGAAAAACAGTAAGTATTTATTATCTCAAACAGTTACTGTGAGTTGGGAATTTGGGAGTGGCTTTATTGGATAGTCCAGGTTTGATGTCCCTCGTGGGGTTGTAGTCAACACATTGGCCAGGGCAACTGTCATCTGACTTGACTGGGGCTGGACAGCCCACTTCCAAAGGGGCTCGCCCACATGGCTTTTGGCTTGAACCTTAAATATAGCATAAGGCAGTGTCGAATGGGTGCTGTTAATAGTAAGTGGTTCAGTAATGGTGAGGAGGAATTCAGGGAAGGCTTTCTCTGAGGGTAGGACTGGCCTGGAGCCTATACAGGGGAGATGATAACACAGGTGTAGCGAGAGCAATTTTTATGGAGTAGAAAGCAGAACGAGAGCATTCTCAGAAACACATACTGAGGGGCAAGAGAGGTTTAAGGTGATAGATTACGTTGGTGAAAGTGGTTTTCATGGCACCTAAAAAGGAGAGGCCTCAGCTAGCAAGACAAACATTAGATGTGGTCATTAACGTTTGAAAAATAGCACACATGTTTTTATTCACGTATTCAGTGTGTTCAACTGAGATTGTTCAGCTGAGGTGGAAATACTGTGACCGGCTTCCTGTTTATTAAAGCTTTGTTCTACTGAGAACTTTTCCCCAAAAAAACATATTCCTAATTTTTAAATTTATATTCCTGTTTCTGACTCCAGAATGGAGCCAGGCTGGACAGCAGAAAGGTCTCTGGGACTATTTAGTCCGCCTTAAACCATGAGGGTGATAGCTACTGCCCCTGCAAGACACGCAGGAGCGCGGTCTCCCCACAAGGACGCAGGTGGCCAGGTGAAGGTGGCCAGGTGAAGGTGGGAGGGCGCTTCTGAGTGGAATGTGGAGCGGTTTGTGGAGGATTTTAAAGTCCTCACCCAGGGGTGGGAGGAAGTGAGCTGCCCTCTAGGTGACTGTTTACTCCTCTCTCCCTCTCCCTGGGAGTTGAGGCACTTCCTCTGAGGTACACTTAGAGACCTGCTTCTCTCCTGGCAGCTTCCTGGTGGTCAGCTGGCAGCAAGTGGGTGCTTTGCCAAATTAATGGGGTGAGGGTGGGCCTGCCCAGAGGGGAGAACCCAGATAAGGTTTGCCCTTTTGAACCAGGTGAGGAATGTATTAGTGCCCTCTTGATTTGAAAGGGAGGATCATCCTTTATCATCAAAGAGCAAAGAGTGAACAATGAAAAATACCTTATCACGCCAAATCACTGCCCCATGAATCAAAAAAAAAAAGCCCAGCTTTTAGTGCTGGAGAACCATGGAAGTCACCTCATACAGCCCCTCATTTAAAGATAAGAAAGAAACCTAGAAGCCAAGAAACCAGATAGCTATTTTGAGGCCAGGCTAGGTAGGACCTGGGTCATGGTGCTCTGTTAGTAAAGGTTGCTAGTTATTTTGTACTTACTTGTATGTGTTCAGTTTTGTGGTAATACTTCACACCATGCCCATCCATTAATTGTATTGCAAAAATTTTTAATTGCCTTTCATTTTTTTCCAAGATAGTGCAAATTATGTATCGCTTACGGTATTAGCACTTATGTGCTATTGTAAGTTCCTTACAGACAGAAATCTTCTAACAAACCTGGGAGGTAAATTCTATTGTTATCTCCATTTTATGGTTGAGGAATCAAGGCAGAAAGAGGACAAGTTAACTTCTGCAAGGTGATATGGTGATGTCTAGCTACTGAGTTGACTATAATTGGAATCCCAATTCCAAGCCAAGCATGCCAGCTTTATAATCTTTGCTCTTAGCCACATTATGCCCTAATTCCCTGTGCAAACTTTAGTGCTATTTACTGAATATACAGAGCTTTCTGTTTTCCAGGCATGTGATTCCTGGCCTCCTTGTGTTTGTGGGACCACGTGACTACTCTGCCAAATAGTTGTGAGTAGTGTGTTGCATCACTCTGGGCTGGATCATGTGATCACTAGTGTGACCTCTCTTTCCCTGTGCCACGGAGACTGGCAAAGCTCCAGTTGGTGGTTTCTCTGTCAGTCTGGGCAGGTCAGAGAGGAAACAGAGCCCTAGCCAACCCTAGGTGGACATAGCTTGAGTGTAAAACTTCTGTTGTTTAGACACTGAGATTTTCAGTTGTTACTTAGCCCATCCTGGCTGATGTAATCTCTGATGTGCATAATATTTTAAGGGGTATGTTAGCAAATAAGGTGGATACTTAAAGGTCTTTCCAAATAATTTATTTTTTAGCTTCTTTGGGTGTCATTTATTTTCTTCCTTATGTATGCAAGGCAACCTGGTACTGTAGAAATAGCGTGGAGTTTAAGGTTGAAAGTTCTGGGTTTTGGTCTTTATTATTTTTAATGGAACAGCTTTAATTGAGATAACTCACAAATCATAAAGTTCACCTATTTAAAGTGTACAATTCATTGGTTTTTAATATATTCATGGAGTTGTGCAACCGTCACCACAATCAATTTAAAAAGTTTCATCACTTCAAAAAGAACCTCCCCTTACCCATTAGTAGTCACTCCCATTTTCCTCCAGCTCCCGTGACCCTAAGTAACTATTATTCTACTTTCTCTCTATATAGATGTGCCTTTTCTGGACATTTGATATAAATAGAATCATATGGAATGAAAGTTCGAAGAATAAAGATCTTTGCTTTGTTCTTTGCCATGACTCTGGTGCCTAGCACAGTGCTCGGCACATAATAGGTACTCAGTATATACTTATTGGATGAGTCAGTGGCTGCCAAAGGCAGAGGCTGAGAGCTGGGTGGAGATGGGTGGGTGTGGCTCAGCATTGCCCTGGATGGAGAATGATGGGGGCAGTAGAATAACTTGCTGACAGTCTTTGTCTCCTGTTTATCCAAGAACCTGGATCTTAGGGCTTTTTATGAAGATGCAGAGATAGACCTAGTGACTGCCATGCCCTTGATGTGGGGTGGGTCCCCTTGCAGAGCTGAGGACATGGAGGAGCAGATTCATGCCTACCATACCCAAGGTTCGTCTTCCTCCGTAGTCCTCTCCCAAGTCCACACTTTTCTCATGACCTCACTGGATTTCCTCCTCGCCAAGGAAGCCTGCTGTCTCTGGCTCTTCTTGTCTGGATACCTGGCTGGAGATGAGACCTGAAGCCATGGATTATACCCATTTCTCAAAGGCACACACCGAGGTGTTATGGGGGCTTGCTGCTATTCCCTAGGGAACAAAAGAACTAAATGTTAATTAGTTTTTCTAAATTGCCCTAAGATTTGCTAGATGATTTTGTAACAAGTAACTGAATTCCCTGTGCGTGTCATCTCCTAAAGGAGAAGTGAGGGGAAGTAGTTAGAGAGGAGATGGATGCTCACAGCTGCAGAGACCATATTGCCTTACAGTTTATCCTTCAGGATGGTTCTGATTGTAGGGTTATCCTGACTGTTCTTTTAGTCCCGAAGAATCAAGTTGAAACCAGCCACAGGCCCATACTATAAGCCCGTGTGAGCGATTAAAACCTCAGGGTACAGATTATAGAAAACTAACATAATACATATTTTCTACTTTGATCATTGTTACCCCCAACGTCATTTTACTGCAATATTTAAAAAAAAAAACAGTAAATTCTATATTTATAAAACTCCAAGCACCTTTAGTAGAGAGGCTTAGTCCTGGGATGAACAAAGCAAAGATAACAATGTTAAAAATTTTTCTTTCAGGTAGATATATCAGTTATTGTACTGTTCTCTCCACTCCCTCATGAACTACCATGAGACAAATCTAAGTCACCTGTTGGTTCTGTTTTTTGAAACAACAGTGAGTGTCTCTCCCTGAGTTTGGGGGTGGAGGTACAGTTATTGGTTTGCAGAATTTCTGAGCTATCTTCGGGAGCTGGCCCTGCAGTTTGAAGTATGGGGCTGTGGGCCAAGGTGGGCACAGGCAGCAGCATCTGTATGTTTTTGTTGGTGGGCACTTGGATTTTGAGTGGGGAGGAGGGAGGACACAATTCAGTGTCCTATTAAAGGTTTTTCTAGCTTCATTGAGATATTGACATACATAAAATACATATATATCTCGACTTACATGTAACATGTAAGTTTAAGGTGTATAAGATGATGATTTGATACATGTATATATTGTGAATTAACTACCACAATAAAGGTATTAACACCTCTGCCCCCTCACACAATTACCATATTTTTTGCTGGTGATAACACTTAAGATCTACTCCTTTACCAACTTTCAGGTATATAATATAGTACTGTTAGTTATAATCGCCATGCTGTACATGAGATCCCCAAGACTTATTTATCTTAAAGCTGGAAGTTTGTACTCTTTGATCATCATCTTTCCATCCCACCCCCAACCCCAGTCCCTGACAACCAGCAATCTACTTTCTGTTTCTGTGAGTTAGCTTTTTAAAGATTCCACGTATAAGTGATACTATGCAGAATTTGTCTTTTACCATGTGACTTATTTTACTTAGCATAATACTGTTGAAGGTTTTAAGTAATGGCAAGACTGGACTTAATTTACAGATTGAGAATATCACTTTGGTAGTACTATAGTGAAGAGATCAGAGGGAGCCAAAGTAGATTCGAATTGGCTAATTAAGAATCTATTGCAGAAGCTCAGCAAGGCACAGTGGGTTATGGTTTGGTAGTAGAGATGAATGTGAGAGAGATTTTGGAAGCAAAATTAATGGGATACAGAGATGTTGGTTTGAAGCATTCAGTAGAGGGAATTGCAAAAGGAGATTTCAAGATCGACTCCACATTTTTAGACTTGCAGAGTTGTAATAGAAACACTGGAGGAGTCTAGGTTGGAGAAAGATAAGTTTGGTCTTAGATTTGTAGAGTTGAGGTGTTTTTGAGACATCCACGTGGGAGTGATGAGTAGGCGGTTGGAGATATGGGTCAGAAGTTTGGAGGAGAGATTTGGAACACAGATACAAATTCAAGTCTTGGGCCTAGATAGTAATAGTACTTAGAGTATTGCCTGACATATTTTAAATTCTTCATAAATATTTTTTAATAAAAAATAAATAAATCATGGTATAAGCTGTTTCATTACCATGAGCTAGGACAGGGTTTAAGGATAGTGTATAATCATCTCTTTAGAAAGTGTATCATTGGAGAAGAAAATAGTAGAATGTATCTTTGATCAAACAGAAATGATTCTTTGGATCATATGATATTTTATGTGTGGGTAATTGACTTTCCTAGTAAGAATTTTGGAAAGAGGTTGGAAAATGAACTCAAGCTATGAGAGTATCAGGAAATTTGGTACCTCTTTACATTTTCTTTTCTTTTTTTTTTTTTAAATTAAATTAATTGGGGTAACATTGGTTAATACAATTATATAATTTTCAGGTGTGCATTATCATTCGACATCTGTATATTCTATTGTGTGTTTACCACCCTCTTTTCATTTTCTCGAAAGCCTCACAGCTTACAGCTGTCTGATCTGTTGCATAGCCAACAGAACCATCAGGCTGTTACATGCACAGATGCTTGGGCAGGAGTGTGCAGCTTATGCTTGGCTGCAAATCTGTCAGCATCACAACAAATAGCCAAGACTCAAAAAGTACCCTAGCAATTACCATAGCTAAACCACAAAAGATGAGACAGATAGGGGCCCAAGGTCAAATTAAAATGGTCTTCTGTCAACACTTCACATCACTGTTTCCTAGATTATTAATGGCATCTGATGAGCCAGGAGGGATAGCTAGATGAACTAAGAAGTATTCACTTGGGCATTGAATTCTAGGCTGCAGAGTGAAGGGTGTATGAACCCAGCCTTTCTTGTTAAATGCGAACAAGAGTGGTACCTGTTTTTAAAAGGCAGCCGATTACATGAGCTTTAGTTATGATAGTAGTTGCTGTTTGTTTTGTCTTAGAGGAGAATAGTAGGTAAGTAGATACAGGAAAATTTGGCACAATAAATATTTGTCCTTCCACATTCGCTTTTTCAAAAATATAATTCTTAATATATCACAGGAGATAACATACTGAGAATTAGAGATTTTTATTTAATGTTGCCCTGGTATTCAGAATGTCATTTTATTTATTTTTGTTTTATGTTTTTTTTTTTCCTTTCCATTCCTTTTATTTTGTTGACCTTTGAGAGATTTTTTTTTTTTATGGTGACGTTGGTTAATGAAATCCAATAAGTTTCAGCTGTACATTTTAATAGTAAGGCATATCTATATATTTACCCTGTGTGTTCACCTCCCACAGTTAGTTCTTTCTATCACCATATATTTGATCCCCTTTACTCTGTCTACCTCCCTCCTCCCACCTCTCCCCTTCCCTCTGGTAACCACTAGTGTATTGTCCATGTCCATGAGTCTCTATTTGTCCTGTTCATTCATTGTTTTTAGGTTTATATCCCACATATAAGTGATATCATGTGATTTTCAACTTTTTCTGTCTGGCTTATTTCGCTTAGCATGATTACCTCAAGGTCCATCTATGTTGTTGTAAATGGCAGTATTTCATCTCTTCTTATGGCTGAGTAATATTCCATTGTATATATGTACTACAGCTCCTTTATCCAATCATCTGTCATAGGACACTTCGGTTGCTTCCATGTCCTGGCCACTGTGAATAATGCTGCTATGAACATCGGTGTGCAAATATCTTCTACGATATGAGTTGTCAATCTTTGGGGCAGAATGTCATTTTAAAAGAAATATTCAAATTCAGTGTTTATCAAGTACCTACTGTGTGCCAAGCTAGGGCTCCAGTGCTTCTTGCCCTCTCAGAGCTCACAATCCATCCCAGGAGACAGACATTAAGCAAATAATTACAAGTCTGATCAGAGTCATGAAAAGAAACCTACAAGGTACCAGCGGGTTTATCCAGCCTAGTGGCTCAGGGAAGGTTTCCCTGGAAAAAGGACATCTTGACTCAGGCTTCAGAGATGAGTGAGAATTAAAGGAAGTGATTGAGAGGAATTCCAGGTGGAGCAGCATGGTGACAAGCCTGGACTTGGGAGTGCAGAAAGCCCTAAGAGGTGAGACTGGAGAGAAGGGGCCAGCAGCCTCGAATCATGGTAAGAATTGTGAATTTTATCCTAAGGGCAACCAATATGCTATGAAAGTTTTTAAGAGTGGAAACGACATAACCGTACTTATGTTTTTAAAAGAGCACTCTGGCCTCAGTGAGAGGCCAGAGAAAGTGAGACAAGTCTGGTTGGCAGGCTGTGCTACTAATCCAGGTGAGAGGTGAGAGATGGAGCTTTAGTTCAGGGCAGAGATGATGAGAGACTGGTTTAGGGTGGTTGCAGTGGGGCTAGAGAGAATTAGGTGGAACAGGTCTATTTAACTTTGTAAAAGTAATGTTTTTTTCTTAATTACATAAATATTTTCTTTCCTTATACCGAAAAGAAAATAGCATTATTTATTTGGTGTAAACCCTTCCAGTCTCTCTTTTATGCATTTATAATACATATTCATTTTAAAAAAAGAATTTATGTATTGTTTTACAACCTAAACATCGTATACATTGTTTTATAACTTATGCTTTTAATGATATCCTTTCTAGCCTTCAGTGTGCATTCTTTGGCCTGTGTTGACAATTGAAATGCCTTGGTGTCATTTTGTGCATTTCTCTGGAAAGAATCCCCTATCAGTGTATACAGATAAACCCAGGTTCTGCCATTCATGGTACTGAATTGAGTTAAATTCCAGCTTGGAAGAATGTCTTCATGATATGTTGGCATCTGAGCCATAGGAGAAAGGTCCCTGGGAGATGGTTTGTGAAAGCATCTGTAGGGCAGGCAGCCACCAACAGGGGATTCTAGAGGCTGTTGCTGGGGCTTGTAAGATGCTTAGGGAGCCCGGTTGCATCTCAGAGTGGTCAAAGGAAAGGGTGTCATAATGAGAATGAACTGCCAAGTAGCTTTCTGCAGAGTGAGCTGAAGCAGGTGTACTCCTTCAAGACCTACTGAAGGAAAGATTAAGAAATGAAATACTGAAAATGATATAATGGTATATGTCAATTATATTCATTAAAAAAGAAACAAAATACTATTTGGAGGTATCATCTTGAAACAGTGTGATGATCCTTCTTGACAAATCATAAAACAAACTGATACGCTTCTAAAAATCGGAAATTGTTTGTCAGCCCTGTTTGGGTTGTCTCTCACTTTTTTCAGTGCTTACTTATGTCTGCAAAATCCATGGAAGGGATTCTTGCTTCCTGGGTCAGTGGTCCATACCAGTGAGAAGACTTAGGGAATAAGGAATAACATCTCTTGATTCTAGAGAAATTTCTCATAATTTTTTCCCCCTTTTCTTCCAGAGGTGATTTGGAGAGATTTTCATGGCTTTGAGCTCCACCCATGTAGATTCGTATCCTTCCAGTCTTTAGTAACTGGTCTCAATGGGCACTGCATAAAGGGAGGAAGTGATCAATTTTAGTGACCCAAAACCCTGCCCCAACCCTACTGATACCCAGTCTTGGGCATGTCAGGAGTCAAAGGTACCCAGACTCCAGATTTCTCCAGGTCACAAGCATTCCTAGGCAGTGATGAATGACCCTTTGTGCCATGGGTCAGCGTAGGTCAGATGGAGGCAGTAGATTCCCCCAGAGCCCTGGAGCAGCCTCTTCAATCTGTTGTATAGTCACGCGCCACTTAATGATGAGGATATGTTCTGAGAAATGCAGTTAGGTGATTTCGTACTTGTATGAACATCATCGAGTGCACTTACGCAAACCTAGGTGGCATAGCCTACCACACACCTCAGGTATATGGTGTAGCCTATTGCTCCTAGGCTACAAGCCCATATAGCATGTTACTATACAAAACAACACGAGATTAAATCAAGCAAAGAGAAAATGACGCAATCAAGATATGCGATAAACAGGAGCTATATGAGGCTGCTGCCCGTGTAACCTGGCTTACTGTTTTACAGCAAGTAGCAGGAGTACACGCTAACATAATGATAAAAAGTATAGTATAGTAAATACATAAATCAGTAACATTGTTTATTTTCAAGTACTATGTACTGTGCATGATTGCATGTGCTCTACTTTTATACGGCTGACAGCACAGTATGTGTGTTTACACCAGCATCACCACAAACACGTAAGGAATGCATTTCACTAAGACTGCGACATATGACATCGCTAGGTGATAGGAATTTGTTAGCTCTTTTATATTCACAGAGACCACTGTTGTATATGTGGTCCCTCATTGACTTAAATGTCATGTGGCACATGACTGTATTCTCACTTAATTAGCTGTGTCGATGTGTGCCAAAGTATTGCACTGTAGGGCTCAGAGGAGGGTGTTTAAGGAGCGTGGCATATCAGGCTGTCAGTTTTGCATTAGACAAGTTTTGAGTCTTCCCCTTTCAGAGAGACTGTTTGCTTCTTTGCATTGGTGAGCAGCTATCTTCCTGGGAGGGGCCCGGGGAAGGCCAGCTTTTCCTAGATATAAAGAGGAAATTTGTCTTCAGTGACTCATGCAAAGGATCAAAAGAGATGTTTTAAGAAAGCTTTTTCTGTGATTGGACCAAGCTTATAGTTGGTAGGCCTTCAGGCTCTTTTGGGTGTGCATACTTAGGTTATGTCACAAAAAGTGACAAAACCAAGAACTGAACTTTTTTGCTATAAAACCAGCCGAGATTGTGACCTCAAGGGGACAGGGATCTTTAGGTTTATCACCTTGCTAACTCATTCTTACCCTGCTCAGAGAGAGCTTCTGGGCCCTTTTGGATCTAGAGTTCTTTATTTTTATCATAAGTGATGCTGTGGAATGTTTGCTGTTGCAGGATTTGCAGCGTGCCAAGGCCACCAGCCCCGCACTTTTCCTTAGCGGCTGGTGAACATAGTTTATTTATTCCTTCAGCAACCACTTAAGATACCACTGTGTTAGGTGGTGAGTGTGTTGAAATGAATATGTTGACGTCACTACTCCCAAGGAGTTTACAGCATGGATGAATCTGTTTTGGCTGAGTTAGTTATCTAATATCAGAGAATAATCCTAATGCTGAATTCTCTTACCTGTGGTGTCTAATAATGATGCAATCTGTTCAGCTACAAAACATGCTTCTATAATGAAATTGGCTCATATGCAGTGACTAATGGCGGTTCATTTGCCTTTCACCCCCGGAAGAGGAACCAAAATAGTAGGAGTAGAATTATAAGTAGGAAAGGAAAATGCCCTCAGCTCAACTTTTGTACCTTGTCGGAGCTCTTTCTGCTCTATTTTAAGAAAATGTAAAATGAGTGCCTGTGCCCAGGGCTCCATTCCTAGAGACTTGCACCCCTTGCCTTGAGGGCCCTCAACTGGTGACAGGTGTACTTCCTCCTGTCTTCTCTGTCACTGGGAAATTAGCATTTCCATCTTATTGTTTGTGTGTACTTTTAATGCTTCCTGCAGCAATCTCTTGCTGCCATGAACTTCCGGTTTGCTTCTGAGGTATTTATTGTGTGTGTGCATGTATGCTCTGATTACCATAGATTTTAAGTGGTCTTGAATGGTCTTCCCTGTTATTTAGGTCCTGTATGCCCTGGTGTTTACATCTGGAGGGCCAAGATGGCTAAACATCCTTGAATCAAGGAGATGGGAGTTCTGAGCCTGCCACTCCCTCCTTTCAGCCTTGTTCCAACACCTTTTCATCTATGAACCCTCAAGAAAGAGAGAGGGGTAACAGCTGCCAGCCCCAGTGGTTCCGTTTGCAGACTCTGAAATGTGTCTCCTCACATTGTAGCCCTGTGGCCCCAGCTGTAGAGAGGGACTGCTGGAGACCCTGTCTGTTTCCCAGTGGTTCAGATTCTGCAGGGAAATTTATGCCCCATTTACTAGTTCCTGAACTGGACATGGGGTGCGGGCTTCCAAACCATCTTAATATCCCATGGGAAGGGGGACTGAAGGGCTGTTTTAGAGTCTTTCTTGGTTTGGCCTGATTCTGTCGTGACCGTTAAGTGAGTAACAGCATTCCTTCAATGGCAGCGGGAGATAAGTAGCCTAGTTTCCTTTCAGAGGCAGCCCATCAGTGGTCTTTACTTTGCACAGTGCCGGAAAGCATCAGGCCGGCCATTCACAGCGCTCCAGCTCAGGACCAGTGAAGCCAGCAGGAAGAGCCTAGGTGAGAAGAATAACTAAAGAATATGATACACATGGCTAGCACGGCTTGCCTGAAAGTGTTCCCAGGATAAGTGTCTAACCCGATTTTGAAAGCCTTACCTTGTGGAGAGGTTCCAGCCACGGCCCACCACACATCTCCTGGCTCCACCATTGCCCCAACGCCGCCGACTTCATGCTGAGCAGTAGCAGACCGCTGGAAAACCACAGAGGTTGTTTTGACGAATAAATGTATTCGTTAAGGTTCTACATTCAAATGTTAACAGTTTCAAAGATGGTTGGGTTTGTTTGTTCTACACATATGCAAAATGCAATCATGGGAATCCGCAGGAGGACTTACCATAATTTGTTTTGGGAGTTGTAGTGAAGGATACCTGATCAATCATTGTTGCTGGGCGCCCCGCAGAGCTGTATCTGGGAACCAGAGTGTGCCTGTGACCACACATCGACCTTCCTCAGGGGGTGGGAAGCTGTGCTTCTCCCTGGGAATTCAGCCAAAGTTCCGGCCTGTTCTTTCTCTTGGTTCCTCTTTTCACAGTTATGTCACTGTTAGCTGAGGAAAGGAGATAGAAGACTCATCAGAATGGAAGATATATGGGCAAATAGATATGTTCAAGTCGAAGAACCAATGACTCCACTGTACTAGCAAGTACTTTTCTTGAAGGAGAATTACAGAGTGCTTTATCTCCCTTTTCTAAGAGAAAAATATTAATATCCAACCATATGGATCAAAACTTCTCGATATTTCATGGATCCTTCCTTCTACTTCAACTTCTTTCCATCCTTACCTAGTGCGATCTTCTCAGATACGCTCATGGCACAGCAGTAACAGCCCACGTTGATAACCCCCGGTTCCACCGTTGCCCCAGCTCTCTGCTCTTCATGCTGTACCGTGGTAAACCATTTAAAAATAACAGATCTGGTCATGGGACTTTCTCTAAAATGCCGTCCGGGCTTATCATGGCCCCATATACCTTCCTTGCACTCACATCCCATGACTTACCCACTGGTATTACTAGATCTTTGGGTGGCCTCTACCAACACCATCTCATCTTTTCTTACTCTCTGTATTAGTCACGGTTCTCCAGAGAGATCAATGGTGTGTCTGTGTGTGTGTGTGGGCGGGAGGGGTGCGGGGAGAGAAAGAGAGAGGGAAAGAGGTACTGATTTATTATAAGGAATTGGCTCATGTGATTATAGAGGGTGGCAAGTATAAAATCTTCAGGATGGGCCAGCAGGCTGGGGACCCCGAAGAGCTGATGTCTCAGTTCTAGTCTGAAGACAGTCTTCTGGAGAACCAGAAAGACATTGCAGATGAAATCCAAAGACAATCTGCTGGAGAATTCTCTCTTGCTTGGCTGTTTTTTTGTTGTTGTTCTCTTCAGGCCTTTAACTGATTAGACAAGGCCCACCCACATTACCGAGAAGAATCTTACTCAGTCTACTTTTGTTAACCTCATCCAAAAACAACCTCACGGAAACATGCAGAGTAACATTTGAATAAATATCTGTGCATCTCATGGGCCAGCCAAGTTGACATAAAATTAACTATAACACTTCCCCTTTGCTTTTTGTCATCTGTCCACAGTGGACTTTTCCAGCTTTTCTAATGTGCTACATTAATTCTGGACTCTGGACATTATTCCACCTAGAGTGCTTTTTCTTCTGGCCCATTCTTATTCACCCATCATGTGTCAGCTGGAATTCCACTTCCTTAGAGAGAACTAACTCCCTTGATCTCCTGGGCTGGGTTTATTTCCTCAGACATATATTGCCAGAGCACATGAAACTTCACTTTAATATCACACTTAGAGTTACTTATTCAGTGCTGGCCTTCCCCACTAGATTTTGAACTGCATTAGGGCAGGAAGCATATCTATTTTGCTCTTATATGCTTAGCATTTACTAGCTGTTCAAAAATCATCCCATGAATGAATTGATGAATGCGTTGAAAGTTTATACTGTATTGAAAGCTTACAAAGTATGACTCTTAACACACATAGACACAACCCTGTGAAGTAAATATCATTATCACTTTAAAGACTGAGGTCCACATCGGTTAAGGACTTGCCCAAAGGTTTGTACTAGTCATGGAGAATCTGGGCTTCAAATAAAATAATAAATGTCATTGCTGGCACTTAACAGCATTTAATAAAAGTCAGGCACTGTTCTATACATTTGAAAACTTACAGCAACCTAATGAGATAGGTAGCCCTCAAACACCTTGCAATGTTCCCTGCCGCCTGGTATTTACACTGGAGGATCACTTCTGTATGTCTCAGAAACCCGTAATCCAGAATTCAAGGGAGGCTGGTCTCCTCTTTACACTGTGCTCATCTCTGGATCATCTTTGATTATCTCTTTGTCTATCCCAGTGAATAGGGGCAAATTAGCAACTTGGCTGCCTAAGCAGATGTCCAGTTGAGGAATAGAATACTGTTCTCCCCTTCTTGAAGGTACCCCTAGTCTGTACAAGAACCCCCTTGTCTCCAGGTGCAGGAATGAGTATGTGTGGAGAAATACTTCTCTTCATGATCACTGTACTGTCAAAAAAGCAGCCCACTCTCCCTAGCTTCCACTTAGATTGACTTAGTGGGGGTTGTAGGGTAAGCCAGCTTCTCTGAGTTGGCATATGAGTAACCTGCAGAAGGTGTGGGGGTGGGGTGGGGGGCATGGGGCAGGGATATCAGATAGTACCTTGTGCCAGTAAATAAGAAGATTTGATTTTCTGACATCCAGTATATACATGTATATTTTGAGGCTGTGAGTCTTCCCAAGATGACTTGAAAATAACATCTACGCTTTCAGAATATGGAGTATTGTTAGCTGAATTCGTATTCACTGTTGTTAAATTATAAACTGATGCCTTAGAAGAATTAATTCCCCAGATGATGAGACAGTTCTTTTCTTTTTTTTCCTATACCAAGTCACAGTATTAATAATGCAGCCAAAGTGTAGCTCTGCTGTAAAAGAGTTTAATTTTCAAACACAATTAGACAATTTTATGGCTGACTTAAAGCATTTGTCTCTCACCACTGAGTTGATATCATGTTGTCTCCCCAGCGGATTCTTGCTGACAGTCAAAGGACAGATGAGTTGTAGGAAGTACAAAGCTTTTCAATTAATTTATGATCTTATTAGGTGTAAAGCCAATAATTACTCTGTGGTTGTTGCCTATGTCAAGAAAAAAGAAAATTTCAAAACCTGTCTTATGAAAAAGTTATTTTCTGAACTTGAAAGATAGTATAGGTTAAAAAAAAATGGTGTGTTCCCCCTCTTCGGGGTGGGGGGGATGGGAAGCGGGGAGGAACGAAGAGTTCTGGCTTATTCTTTTTCCTAATTGGCAATTTTGTAAAGCAGGGCTCCCCAGCCCATGGACCACAGACCAGTACCAGTCTGTGGCCTGTTAGGAACCTGGCTACACAGCAGGAGGTAAGCGGCAGGTGAGTGTGCAGTCCAGGGAAGCTCCAACTGGATTTGCAGCTGCTCCCCAGCACTAGCATCACCGCCTCAGCTCCTCCTCAAATCATCAGGCATTAGATTCTCTTAGGAGCATCAGTCCCTAGTGTCAAAAAGGTTGGGAACCATTCTTAGAAAGTACTTATTTTAGTGAATAGAATGATTGTTTGTTTAGTATAATCTTTACATCCTAGTTTCGCATTTTAACTAGACATCTCACATTCAATTCATTCATCGAATTATTCATTTAACAAATATATATAAGTGCTACTGTACCCAGGGACTGTTCCAGGCCTGGGGATAGAGCGGTGAACATGGAAAAGGGTCCTGCTCTCTTGGAACTCCCATGGGATAGTGGCGACTGGAGACAAACAGTATGCAAGTAAATAAACAGTATGCAAATGGTGTTGAATGTTGTGCAGAAAATAGAAATCGGCAATGTGATGAAGCATGTGGACTTGGGGGACGGAGGCCGCTAGACATGCCCAAAACATTGTAGACTCAGGGCAGTAATGTCTGAGAAAGGTTCCTCATTCCCGCCCCTGCTTGGCCCTGCAAGGTGGTGCTGCACACTTGGCAGGTCGACTTGGAAGCCTTTGCAAGAACCTGGCAATCCAGGACTCTCTTTGGATTCCCCATTCAGCTAACTAGAGCACATAGCTTCTTTAGGGAAAAGAGAAGAAGGCATCGAAAGTCTTAAACAAGAGTCAGGTTCCCCAATCGCTCCCTTAATCAAATTCATTAAAATCGAGCATATATTTAAAACTTCCTCTGATTAACTCTTTTAATGTAAGTAATAATATTTGAATTCCTTCATGATATCTAAAGGCATCTTGATTTAGGAGATGGGGAGAAGTATACCCACTGATGTAAATCTTTGGTTTTCATTAAATGTTTGTAAGTAGTAAACCCCAAATTCCTACAGTATAAATAGGGTAAAATGTCTAAGAATTAGCCACTCTGGGGAAAAAAATACTTGGATTGAAAAACTCCACTACCAAAGGCTGTTGGCATGTTTCCAGCCACTGTATTTTGACAGCTGAGACAGTAAGATTAAAACAAACAAGACTTTAAACAAACACGTGCGGGCGTGCGCGCGAGTCAGGATGATCATTGCAAAGATGTGAGTTTGTCCTTTTGGTTCCATGGATAAATATAGATCGTGATGCATGTATTGTTGTTTGGCTAAATTCCTGTCCTGTGCCAGGCCATAAAGTACATGGATCATCTTTTCTGTTTCAGTGAGAAGCTCTGCAGAGAGCCCCGCGCAGCAGTGACCAGTAATTGAGGACCTTGCTCCACAGACTGTATGGAGAGCAAATTTAAGTCAAAAATGCATTTGTTCTGAAAGAATATTATACAGCTTGGCCTCTGCTTGATCTGTCATGAAAGTTGATGCCTTCTTGGAGCCAGGGAGGCAGCTTCACACAGGAGTCAGAGCATGGGATTTGACAGCTGGGTTCATATCCTGACCCCAACCACTTACTAGCTATGCAATCCCTATTAAGGGCCTCTCCCCTCTCTCACCTATGAAATGTGGGTCACCATAGAACCAACCTCTTTTGTTGTCAGGAAAATGAAATGAAGACCTTACCGTGATAACATGACCGAGGGGAAAAAGCTCAGTATGTGTTAGCTCCCTTATCATTCCTGCCGTCATTGTTATTGGGTTCCACCTGGCGTCCAGGTGGGGCTGCTTTTGCCCTTTTGTGTTTTTCCAGCTGCCTTTCCTCTGCAAAGCAGCATGAAAGCTATATCCTCAGGAATGGAGTTGCTACTAGGAGGAAAGCGTGTGTGCTGCTGTGAACTTGACTCTTGAAAGAGCACTGCTCTCAGTCTCAGAGTGGTGGAATGTGCTCTTGGTGAAAGGCTGCTGTGGTTGCCCTCTCTGTGGCCCTGGTGTGCAGAAAAAGACATGTCTGGGAATTTTTTAAGGAATGTAGCTGATTCAGTAAGAGTTGTCTCCAAAGGCTTCTCTGTCAGGCTCGAGCGCGCGCGCGCGTGTGTGTGTGTGTAAAACGTGCGTCTCAGAGTTGTTGTGGGTCTTCTGTGAACCCACCAGTGTAGTGACCATTATTCGTGGCCTGGATAATTTGTACACATGTCCTACTATTTTTAAAAGCATGTCCGGAGATCAATAATAACATACCAATTATTCATAGCATCACCGGATAGATGACCAAGTTCTTGTCAATGTCACGAGAAAGAATTCACGGACAGTTAAGGAGATGAAGCAATAGCTCAAGTTTATTAGAAGCGGAAGTATACTCTTAAAAGTGAAAGTATAGACTGGCAAGCTCAAGAGGGAGGTGCCCCGCCTTGATGTGGGTTTGGGGGTTTCATCTAACTAAGGGGTGAAATATTCATGATCTCTGGTGGTCTCTTCCAAGAAAGGAAATGGTTTCTCTTGGAATCATGGAGACACCCCTTTTCTTGCCACATTTGGTGTTTACAGAATTGTCATGTTGTCAAATGCATGATGGATACAATGTTAACCTTGTACCTGGTATCACTTTTCTAGCAGTTTCTTGTCATAGAGAAATTGCTCTTACCTACTACTTAATGAGGATCTTCTCTGCACAAAGCACTGTGAAGGAAAATAAGGGATGAATAAGAGTGGGATATAGTTCTTTAACCATAAGAATTGTTTTAGTTTCACTGTTTGGATCATCTCTGACATCTGAAATAATTTAAAATCATCAGTATAAGTAATTCAGTGCTAAATCACTTCACTCTACAATCTACTCTTGCGAAGGCAAAATTTAGTGAAGGTCTTCATAATTATAGCCTTTTAATTTAAATTTCAGAAACTGGTATCATTTTTTTTCTTCCTATTTGTCTAACTCTGATTTCTGGTCATTAAAAAGAGGTAATTTTGTGGGGGAGAGTGGAATTTTCATTTGCTCAAATGAGTAACTTAACTGCTCAATTTTAAATTGCCAGACGTGTATGTATTTTGGGTTTTTTAAATGGTATTTTACTTTCAGTTTGCCTCATATTGGACAGAATTTAGGTCACTAAATAGCATGGAAATGCAAGGAATGTCAGACATGACAAAAAGCAAGTGTAGTGTGTATGTTCCTTACACCATCTTGTAAAGGAGAATATACTACTTTTTATTTTACTTTTTTAGACTGCCAACTATTATTCCGGGGACAAAATACTATGTTTTGCTTTACAGATGTAAGAAAAATAACATTTATAGGTCTTTTCCCGCCCCCCCCCCCCCCAATAGAGAGAATTTCCTGACTCTTCCTTGGGGAAGCATTGTAAGGGTTCTGTTAGATTGTATATTAGGTATAATAGTAAGTATACTTATATTAATTTTACACTTGGAGGCAGGGAAAATCACCACTAAATGCTTCTATGGATCTATTGGATCCACTGTGAAACAGATGTGGTCACAACTCCATTTGTCACTTCTAACTGGAGGGCCCCATGGGATCAGGGCCAGCTCAGACCCATGTCCAACATGAAAGATCTGGCAGGACCCCACTTTCCCAAGTCCAGTGATCCTAGCCTAATAAATTTGGGGGAAAAAAAAACTAAATAAAATGAATAAATGGTTGCATCTCCTTTTGTAGGAGGATCAGTGAACTCTATCAAGAATTGATCCGTTCCTGGGATCTTAGATAGTGTGGTGGCTTTACAGGGTCCTTCCCCCAAAAGACCTAGCCTCTCCTTAGCCAGTGGCTTGTGAATCTGAATTTCAGCAGCCGATACCAGCCTTCTGCTCTCCAGCTCCCTCCCGCTCCTTTTTATGCAAGTTACATAATATCTTAGTTGTCCACTCATCTTGCCCATGGCTGATCACTCATTGCCACAGATTCCCTAATGGTCAGAGCACCCTGTTCACCACTCTGACCTTGCTGTCACTTAGGGTATTTATATCCATCTAGTATCTCATGGGTAATTGTCACCACCTGGCCTCTGCTATTTTGCAATTCTGTTCTTTCCCATTATTTTAAAATAGTCCAATACCAAGACATCACCTCCTGCTGTCAGCTCCAGCCAACAGAGAACAGAACCATTGGACTTCTCAGTGATGCCATGCCCCTCACTAGTGCATGTATCCCTTTAGTGAAGAAATGTCCTCTTGGCCTTCCTGGGATCTTAATCAGATAGTGAGCTCTCCTGCTCTCTAATAATAAATCCAGTCTTGCACACCCACCTTTGAGTCTTTTGACTTCTTCCTCTGTCTGCTATGGTAGTTCCAGCATCTTCATTGAATTTAACATAGGCTGTTGTGCTCAGGCTTTTAGGAGCTGTTCCAATAGATGAGGACCAGCTTCAGGAGTCTGTGCCAAGATACTAAGCCACAAGTAATATGTGTTGATAGATTCTCATCGGTCTCGCCTGACATTCACCCATCGACCCTCCCTCACCCATGTGTTCTCCCAGGTCCATCCCTGTGTAACAGTGGAACCTGAAAGTCCTTCAGCATAAAACTCTTTCCTGCAAGAACAAGGACTCTGTTTCCCTGCAGGCTATGCTGAGAGACCGGACCCTAATTGTTAGCTGGGGTTGCAGGATTTTGAGGAAGGGGAAGCAACACCTTATGAGGCAGCAGCCTCAGGTGAGGTCTTTACAGGACTCCAGGCAAGAAGAGGCTGCTGTCCTCTAGCAAGAATAGCAAGAAGGAGCTGCTTCTGCCGGCCCCAAAAGTTCAGGGGAATTTGGGTGTTTAAGCTTTTGGGATTGCCCACCAAATGGCCCTATGGTACATCTCAGAGCCATCTGTGTAAACTTCCCATCCCTCTAGGTTCTGCCCAGGGTTTCCTGATAGAATCTCACTGCATGGGGTCAAAGAAAGTCCATCCCAGGTGAGGTGCTGTGCAGTTCTCCTGGTTGGTAGTTCTGGTTGTAGCTAGCAAGGTGGAGTTGAGGGAATTCTGAAGGTGTCCAAAACAAAGGTACAAAACAAGGGTTCTCCATGAGACTTTATTTACAGGATGAGGTTAGAGAAATACTTAATTTTAACCTAGAACTAACTTCCTGTGTCACAGATATATTTCAGGGTTCATAGGAGGCCAGGTATTGCTTTGCAGTGTCTCAAACCCCAAAAGATGGATTAAATCTTGAAGAAAGCAGTATAGAAACATGGTTCTCTTAGCTAATAGCAATAATAGCAACAAAACTAGTGTTTACCATTTACAGTCAGTCTCCATATCTGTGGGTTCTGTATCTTCAAATTTAACCTAGCCATGGACTTAAAATATTTGTGGGAAGAAATACCAGAAAGTTCCAAAAAGAGGAAAACATGAATTTGCCACGCACCAAACACTGCACTGAATCCAGTGGAGTGAGGTGGAGGCATACCCTGCTGTAGCCCATATGCAAACACTGTGCCAATATATATAAGGGACACACCGTAGGGAACCAGTGCTTCACAGATCCTGAGGGATGACTCTGTTGGCCATCACTGAAAGCTGCATCTGTATGCATTCTTGATATGTTATCTTACTAATATAAGATAATGCCCTTATATATCATCGTATTTAATTTTTATCACAATTTTATCAGGTAAATAATATTCTCAGTTTACGAAAGAAACAGGTGATACTCAGAAGTGAAGTAGCTTCTCTATAGTAAAATAACCAGTAAAGAGTGGATCTCAACTTAATCTGACTCTAAAATGGTAACCAAGTGATTTTTTAGCAGCTATGTTGATTCCCAAAAAAAGCCATTGAAAATTTAAGGGAAGAAATGTATATAACGGTCAGAATTTTTTATACATAAGTAAATAATTTCTGAAAATGGAACAGTACAACAAGCCAATGATATTCCAAAAGTTGAAAGAAAAAAAAAAAGCTGAAAGCAATGTGATTATTTTTTTAATTGCATCAAGCCACATTTAGGTAAAAAAGTAAAGAAAAAATAAAGAATCAGTAGAAGGAAATCCTTGTTACATATGATGTTTTGATTGGCACTCACTAAAACAAGCAGCCCCCCAGGACCAGAAAGAGGAGCACCCACCCCCGGCAGTCAGTTTTTCTTCAGGCCTTGGTAATTATGGGATAAATTTTGAACTACCATCCATGAAATATTACTTTCTAGGAAACCTCTGACTTACTGGGATACTGTCGGCATTGCTAAGAGTGATAACTAGAAAGTTCCTATTGTGACTTGTTATTTGGGGGATTGTGTATACTGTGTTCCAGCAACAAAGTCGAGGCAGGTGTAAGGGGCAATAATTGATCTGGCAAGAGTTGGATCTTGAAGGTGGGAAACCACCGTTCTCACACTGTTCTCCTGCAGCCTGCAGGAGGAGCCAGTGTGCAGGGCGGTTTCAGAGGTACGGTGATGGGCTTTGCTTTCTCTTTGGCCAGAAACCCTGGTATTAATGACCTTGCCCATACTTGAGGGCTAAGGGGCAGGACGGAAGCCATCAAGTACCATGTCTTATTCCCCATTGCCCGGCCTCTGGGTATGGGCGGAGTGGTAACTTGCCCAGGTATTTTTCAGCAGACAAGGGCTCCTCAGCACCAGATGCTTGATGGAGACGACTCTTGTCATCCCCTTAGAATTAGTTGCTGTTCCTCTGCTAGTTGCTGTTTCTTCTTTTATGACAGGCTTTTCTCCTTTTGACTGAAAGCAGACATCACCAGTTTTAACTCCTTACATAATATTATGTAGACAGTTATATCATTTGGTAGGTCTGATGGAAGTCATTAACAAATATATCTTAGGAATGTCAAAAGGTATGTTGGCTGAGAGCCAATTTCTACTCTTTCTGTCACCTTTACTCCGGTAAGAATAGTTTATTGGGCAATTTTTATGTGTCATCCCTGTGCCAAACACTTAGTTTATTACCTTGTTTGATCTCGAATTATCATTTGAGATAATTCTTTTATGTCTCCATCTTACAGAGGAGGAGCCTGAGGGCTTAATGACTTTCCCACAACATAATGCATACAGCAGATTAGAGTCAAATTCGTCTATCTGATTTCAATGTCCTTGCACTTAACTGGACTTTTTTTTTTTTTTTAAGTGAGCTATATTACACATACCATAAAATTCACTCTTTTAAAGTATACAGTTTAGTTTTTAGTGTATTCACAAAGGTTGTTCAGTCATCACCACTGTCTAATTCCAGAATGTTTTCATTACCCCAAAATATCTGCTGAGCAAAGACTGGCTGGGCAGAACACTTCCGGTTTGGGAAGGGGTGGGAACTGGGACTGGGAATTGGGAGGGCTAGAGCTCGAGTCCCCCTCGCTTCAGCTTTCTACCAGTAGCTCCGTCCTCACACTGGTGGGCTCCCTGTCTTTTCTTGTCTTCCTCCTTTGCTCCTCCCTTTCCTCTCCCACCTTTCCCCTCCTTTTTTCCTTTATAACCCTCTCCCCACCATGCTCTTTGTTCGAACATTGGCTTAGATTAAATGATCATCAAAGAGGTGACCTGCCTGAAGTTGGAGAACTTGAGGTACTGTCCTCGCCCAGGGTTTGGGGAGAACTCCTCAGGAGAAGCACTGTCAGGGGAGGAATCTCCACCCAGGAGAGAGTCTGTAGATTGTCCCCAAGGACTGGGTCCCAGGCCCCTGGTAGCAAGGAAGAGCCTAGCCCGAGAGTGAAAGCTCCACCACCTAACAGGGCAATTCCAGACTTACCCTTCGCTGAAGAGAAAGCACAGTCTCATGCCCCACAAAAACAGTGAGAAGAGAGAGATCACAGGCTTCACTGGGGACTCTTCCACTGAAAGATCTCATGCTTGTAATCTCTCAGGTTGACCCCGTCTCCTGAAGACTGCTGAAGTGCAATGAATTATATATATTTTTATTGTGGAAATAATTTGACTAAGGTAATGATGAGAAAATCCAGAGAGACATAGCTATTTTAAGATTGTTTAAAACTCTTGGAAATGAATATCCCTGGGGCAAATTCTGGGCATGTAATAAGCAATTCAAGGATGGTGTCATTTTTGTTCCTGCAGACTTCACTGTAGGCACTTCTTTTCCTTGTTAAACGTGTGGCAGAATGTTAAATTCAAATAATGCTCAATAACTGATAATGACCATTCCGTGTGTTTGCCATGTAATATAATTATTGGAAAAACAGTTTAGTGGACCAAACTTGCTCATGGTTAACCTATGACTGAAACTTAAAATGTGAACAATAACCAATCTGAGAAAAAAATTTTAGCTGGTAAATAACCAGAGTCGGGGAGAGGCTGAATGTAATGGAGTGAAGCCGACTTCGGGCAGGGCATCCCTGTGAAGGCTGCCCTCCGCCTAATAGATGCTCTTCTTCCTGAGGTAGGAGTCTGCCAGGGCAGACTCCTTCTTCCTGAGCCCCATACTGTGCGTGCACTCGTCTGATTGTCAGTGTGGGATGGCATGAGTATGGGAAGAGAACAGCAGAGCCTCCCTGCCAGCCAGCTCTACTTGAAGTCCTAATTTCCGTTCTCTGCAGGGACACTTGGTCCCAACAAAGCTCTGTGCTAAAGCCAAATGCTGTGTCATGCTGTGTACTGAGTAAGGCCAAGGGATCAAACTCTCTTTGGAGCAGCCCCTGGGAACTATAAAGAAGAGACATAGGAATATTTAAATGTTGGAAAGGATTTAGAAATCTAATTGGAGAATCTAGCTTCCCATTGACTTTATACCTGCACACATGCACACCTAGTATTTCCTGAGTGCTTATTCTGTGCCAGGCACTGTGCTTGTCATTCACTTTCACAGGTAATCCTTTTAGCTCCCCTACGAAGTCAGTAGCTACCATTAGTATCCCCATTTTACAGACGAGGACATTAAGGCCCAAGGAAGTTATACTGCCTGCCCAAGGTCATGAAGCACTCCGTGGATGAAAGGTTTGAATAGACTGTCTTCTTCTGTAGTTTCTACCCCTCCTGCCTCAGTCGGACTGGGGGAGGGCAGGAGTGGCGAACTGAGATGGGAGGCCAGTGTGTGTAGTCTTCTGCAAACAGTGGCATGGAAAGAGTTGACATAGTACTGGCATTTTCACACCACTAGATGGCTTCTCTGGTAAGTAATGGACACTATTCTCGTCAAATCACATCTAACCCAGATGAGCTTGCTGCGAGTTGCAGCTTTCAGAAAGAATTATTGCAGAAAGTCATGGGAGTTAGGGGAAATGGTGGGTGGGAAGGAGAGGGGGCATGCATCATAGTATCTGGAATTTCTGGTATCAGATGGATATTGTGTTAATACTTCATTGGCAGAGCAACTGAATAAAATAGCACCACCAATATGAAAACCGGGTCCAATGGACTTAAAAACAACCATTTCTGGAGAATCACATTGTAGGCATTGCTAAGTAGAAGCAATCTATATGTGGCTGGGGGAGTGTGAGTGGCCTTCCGGAAGGGCTGTGGGCTTGCTGACTTACAGACCTCTTCCGGCACTGAGAGAAGGCCTCTGCCCTCTGAGGAATACAGTGGAAGAGATAGTGCTGAAAAACAAGTTACAGTGGCAAATCACAGTTGATACAGCACGATGATTTACTTCTGTAGACACTCATGCCAATCCCAGACTTCTGTTTGCTGTCTTTGGGATTGTGTTCACAGGGTTACATTCAGACACTTAATTCCTGGCTAGCAGAACAACTTAGTGGGTTGTCGTTGTTGTTGTTGCTGTCGTGTGTATGCGCGTGTGCGCACGCACTCCGTGGTGCAGAATTGGACATCTGACAACCTGACCCGGCTCTCTTTCAGTTCAGCAGCGTTTCCTGTGTAGACTGCTGAGTCCTCAGCCTGAGCTGACTGCCAGCTGGAGAGACTCCAGTGAGGGTGTCTCTCCACCCACAATGGCATGAGCCATTGCTCCTGCTGTCATCATTCTGTTATAAAGGCTTTCCTCCTGTACTATGCCCTCCTGAAGGAATGAGTGAGGGACATTTTATTAGAATATGCAGTCAATAGAATACTCTTAGCCCCTGGAACCTCACCATCCCTCAGACAGAAGTGAGGGACCTCTTGGTTATAACAGCGTCGAAAGTGTTAAGGACATAGTGGAGTCCTGGCTCTTGGCCACAAAGGTATGTGAGTGACTCTAAAAAGGAAGCACACCCTGTGATTATAAGTGGCTCAGACAGATAATTGATAAAGAGTTATTGGGCATCCATTATGTATAAGGCATTTGTATAAGTCTCCTGTAGCTGCCGTAATAAATTACCACAAACTAGGTGACTTAAATTAAAACAACAGAAATTTATTCTCTCATGTTTAGAGGCCAGAAGCCTGAAATAAAGGTGTCAGCTGAGCTGTACTCCCTCTGGAGACTCTTGAAGATAATCCTCCTTTGCCTCTTCCATCCTCTCATAGCTCCAGGTGTTCCTTGGCTTATGGCCACATCGCTCTGGTCTCTGCCTCTGTGGTCACATGGCCTCCTTTTCTTCTGTCTTAAAACTTTCTTTGCTTCTCTTATAAGGGAGCGTGGATGGCATTTAATCCAGGATAATCCAGGATAAACTTCTCCTCTCAGGATCCTTAACATAATCACATTTTTGTCACATAAGTTAATACTCACAGGTTCTGGGGTTTAGGATATGGATGTCTCTTTGGAAGCCACCATTCAACTCACCACAGCATTCAACAGTGTATTTGGACACCTAGTTAAATAAGAAGAGGTACTTGCTCATAGGAGTCAACAATCCAGTAGATAGGCATGGATGTGTTTATTCAGCAAACATTGTTCATATGCCATTTTCCAGGCTGTGTACTTGCATTGGATTTACAAAGAGGGGTGAGACACAGCCTCCGTCCTGGAAAAGCTGAGTCTGAGAGGAAAGACATGTAAATAAGAGTAACTAAGAATTTCAGTCTCATATAGTCTAGTGTTCGAATGGAGATATTCAAAGAAGCAGAATTCAAAGACCAAAAGTAATTTTTAAATAGTAATCATCGACTTGTCGCTCTTAAAAAGTGAAAGGAAACCCAATTCATAAACTCCCTGTAACAATTTTCATATCCCCTTTTTTCCTCCTAATTTTCTTGCATTCCACAATGTTCAGAAGCCTGTTGTTCACCACCACCCTCCAGAAGCTCCTGTTCCATCCCTCATCCTGCGTGGCTCTCTTTTTCTCTCCCAGATCTTTGTTGTACAGATAGCTCAGCCTCCCTTGACAGGTCAGTCTTCTCCTCTCCTATCTCTTCTGCCTGTCCTCCAACTCTGTATCCTAAAGCCCAAGAACATCTCTGGCCAGGACACTCTCCTTAAAAGAGATGAATGGAGGCTTTTTAATCAGAAAGTAGGGAGAAAGGGTAAGAATACTGACATCACAGAATTGCAGTCCAGTTTGGTAAGTACTACAGTAGGATTTTAAAAAACACATTATTTTGTATTGGCCTCATTCAATCTTTGCAACTTTCCAATGGGTAAAAACTATTCTTCCTATGTTGGCCATGAGGAAATGAGCTTAGATTCATTAAGTTGCCCAAAATAAGTGGCCGAGCTGGGATTTGGTCTCAGACTACCTGGGATTTGGGCCATGGGAACTTGGAAGGTGGAGCAGCACTGGAGGACCCTTTTGAGAAGGATGCCTTGGATCAGATGTGAAGGGTAAGTTGTAGTTTAGAAAAGATGTAAAGAGCATGCTAAGTAAACATGACAGGATGGTGCTTTCGAGGGGTTCTGAGCACCCTGTGGCGAAAGCCAGGCTGCAGGATAGGTGGGTGGGTGCGTGATTGGCGACACATGCTGAGACCAGACCCTGCATTGTGTATCACTGGACTTTGTTCTGGGGGAATGAGAGTTGAGAGTCTCTGAGGGTTATAAGCAGAGGAGAAACACTACTACATTTGTGTTGTGAAAAGAACACCTGGCATTGGTGATCACATGATTGAGGTGGAGAAGGGAGTGGGCAGGTCGTGAGGCAGGGAGACTTCCGTGGCAGAACAGCTTCTGCCTTCAAACTTTAGCTCTGTAGCAGTTTCTCTAACTCCTGTATGGTCTGTTAACTTGAAATGCTCTTCCGTAAAAGAAACAGAGGAAGGGAAGTTCATAGACAAAAATAAAACATTTGGCCGCAAAGGCCCAGGCAGCACCACCTGGCAGACCACCGCCTGGCCGATAGGCACAGTGTTGATATCTCCTCCTGCATTGCGGCTCAGCTGTCTGTTCTCCACATTTGCCACTTGAAACAATCTGGGAAGAGTTAGTTTCTCATACGCCCTTTCTTCTAACACTGACACATAAGAAAAAGGGAACTTTCCTCTCATTGACTCAGTGATCTCTAAGGCCCAGACAGAGGAGAGAAAATTTAACCACTGTTGGCTCAGCGGCTCGGTCTTTCCTGAGATTCAAGTGTAAGAAATCCCAACAGCTAACTCTCTGGCCAGGTTATGTTGACTTCCACACAGTAATCTTTTATTGAAGGTACATTTTGAGCCAAAGTACACTCAGTTTCTGAATCCTGAACATTTGAGAGGCCTTGGCTTCTACTTTTCCCTAGGTCAAAATTCATATGCAAGCTGAAACCTACTTGATGTTTGTTATTCCAGTTTCTAAATTTAGATAATCATAAACAGAATTTCAAGAAACATCTTCAGCATCCAGTTGGAGACCAGTGTGATAGTTCAGATTGGAAATGAAGACAGCCTAAACTAAGGCAGTGGCAATGCAGCTAGAGAAGAGAGAACAACAACGGATCAAGGAACATTTAAGCGCTGTCTGTGGCCAGGCTTTGTGTAGTGTGTGTTATCTCATTCAACGTTTGCATCAACCCCATGAGGTAGAAACTGTTGTTCTATTTTACACATGAAGAAACAGGTTTAGAGACATTAAGAAATTTGACCAAAGTAAGTGGCAGAGCTGGGATTTGAGCCCAGGCAATCTGACTTCAAAGCTTGCATTTTAAATCTCTATGCTTTACTGTCCTAAATTAGGAGGATTAGGTAATTTATTGAATGTGAGGGTGGGGAAGGGGAGTAAAAGGAATGAGAGGAATGTTCCAGATGAGGGAAATAGGCAGACAGATGAAAGACAGACCCCTTCCCCAGATGAGAACTGAGGAAAAGGTATGGGGTTGGAAAGAGGAATGATGATTTGGTTTTGAACATACTGATAGGGGACACCCAAATAAGATGTCTGTCAAATGGTTGTGTGTTTAAGAATTTGGAGCTTCAGAGGAAATCATCTAGGCTAAAGAAGATTCGGAGCAATTCGTATCTAAGCAGCAGACGAGCATGTGGGCAGCAGCAGGCGGGGTGGGGGTGGGATACTGAGATCTTCTAGAGAAGAAAATGAGCAGAGAAGACAACTAGGGATAGAATCTTAGGGACCTACACAGTTAAGGGAGCAGTGAAAGAAGAGACCTTGAATGAGAGAAAGAAATAGTTCAAGTGATGGTAGGCGAGTGAGGAGAGAGTGGGTCACGGAAACGAACGGGGGACCAAGCGTGGACCAAGAGGAATGGTTGGTAGCAGTGCCAGTGCAACAGAGAAATCACGTAAGGTAAGAACTGAAAGGTACCATAGTATGTAGCAATTAGGTCAATGTAAAACCAGCTGGTGGGAATGCAGAACATTACGGCCACTTTGGAAGACAACACAGGTCTCTGCGGCTCTCCAAAAGTAGAGAGCCTTCCTCTGAATCCTTTTGTAAACTGAAATAGCATAAAGTGGATATGCATTTACCTTAGGATACGTCTTACTAACGGATGCACAAAATAAATTGAGATACAGCACAGATGCTCACACAGTCCAAAGCTGAGTGCTTGGTGCTGACATGCTGAGGTGGTTCCGGGGAGGAGCTCAGCAGGTGACTCGCTTCCAGGTGTGCACTGCCCGCCTCCGACATCTGGCTGCAGGACAAACGCTGAACACTATTCGCTTTTTGCCTTTTCTCGTGAAAGCAAAAATTTTCTTCGAATTTTTTTTAGTTAGCGAAAACAGGTACGCTAGGTTATGTAGGTTTTTGTTTGCTTTTGTTTTTTTGTTGTTGTTTGACTTTTTTTTTGTAAAAGCAAAGTGGATAACGTGAACTTTTGAGAAGTGGGGTGAGGTGGGTGGCTGGGGAAATACCTGTATAACAGTTTCTTACAAAGCTAAACCTCATCCTACCATGTGATTCAGTAATCACGTTCCTTGGGTATTTACCAAAATGATATGAAAACGTATGGCTATATAACAACCTGGACACAGATGTTTATAGCAGATTTATTTATAATTGCCAAAACTTAAAAGCAACCAAGATGTCCTTCAATAGGTGACTAAACTATGGTATATCCATACAATGGAATATTTTTCAGTGATAAAAATAAATGATATATCAAACTTTGAAAAAACATGGAGGAACCTTAAATGCATATTATTACTAAGTGAGAGAAGCCAGCCTGGAAAGGTACATACTGTATGATTACATTCTGGAAAAGGCAAAACTATAAGGAGTAAAAAGGTCAGTGGTTGTTGGGTTGAGAAGGAGGGAGGGATGACTACGTGGAGCATTGGGCCAGGGAAACTGTTCTGTATGATACTGTAGTAGTGGAGACATGTCATCATATACAGTTCTGCAGACCCGTAGAACTGTACAACAGGAAGAGTGAACCCTAATGACTTTAGTTAATAGTAGTCTATCAGTATTGACTCGTCAATTGTAACAAATGTACCACGCTAATCAAGATGTTAATAGGAGAGACTGTGGTAGATGGGAGTGGGTGGGAGGAGGAAGGGGTTATGGGTGAGGGGCTTTGTGGAAACTCTTTGTGCTTTCTGCTCAAAAAAGTAAAGTCTATTAATTAGTAAAGTAAAAAGAAAGAGGGAAGGAATAAAAGAAGAAATAAAGGAAGAGAAATAAAGCCATGTGCATACAATCTTGCAAGTGTATCATGAACCCATAATTATAATTAATCCAATGTTGCGTGCTTGAGTTCCAAGTAGAGAAAAAATCTGACTAGTCTCTCTTCTGCTTACTGATCTAGGGCTCCCACCGCAAATGCAAGATTCAGCCCAATGTCTTTAGCATGAGGTGAAAGTTTTTCCACATCTCAACCCTGCAAATTCATCTCTGGTTGTTGCTCATGTATTATAAGCTCCAGCTGCAAAAGTCTTTTTGCCCCCTTTTCCTACTCGTGACACCCACTTTTAGACCATTCTGCTTTTGCTCCTGCTGTTTCTTCTGCCTATGCCCTCCTGCACTTTTCTATGTAATAAAATCTTACACATTCTCCAACACCTGGCTCAAATGTTACCTTCTCTGTGAGAACTTTGCTGATTCCTGTCACCCCCAGCACACCAAGGAAGAAGGATCTCTCTGCCAGTTTCCGTAGTTCTTTGCGCCCTTCTCTTCAGTAAATGCTTAATACACCACAAATCAACACATCAACAACAGGCAGCTTAGTAGGAAAATTGGGGACAGAAAGAAGCCATATCAAAGCAGATTTAATAGGAGTAGGAGTTGAAATAGGGATATGTGGAAGGTAGACTACTCTCTGTGGATTGGTTTTATTGTAATTTAGTATTTTTTGATTTGTCTTTAGCATTTGTGGTTCTACTCAGCAAGGGTTGAGGGTCATGAAAAGGAAATGTCCAGGGTGGCTGTGGTGCTGTCCAGTGCTTGGGTGCTGACAGACCAGTGTCACTGGGTAGAGGCTGTTTTAAGATCAGTAATTCTTCTGGACCCAGGAGCTGTCATCTTGTATTTTTGGGAGGAAGGAAGAGAGCATAATGACTATACCCCCTGGCTGTTACCTCTTGGAAGTTCTGGAGCCACAGCCAGCATCACCTGTGGGGAAAGGAAAAAGGGTAGCTGACTGAGCTGGCACCTTCTTTATTTCTTATAGGGTCTACAGGCTTTTGAAGACCAAGTTAACAATTAGAAAAAGCAGTTGGTTGTTAGTTTTACTATCATCCGCTGAATGGACTTTAAAGGCCATGTTCCAGGAACCATGCCAGGTACTGGGGATATGAGATAAGCAAATGGGGCTTCTGCCTTCAAGGAGCTCAGTCTAACCAGGAAGACCAACTTCGAGCCCATGCCAGCAATTACACTATGAAGGCAGCTGTCTTAGTCAGCTGCGGCTGCCATAGCGCTATACTGTAGGCTGGGTGGCTTAAACGACAGGAATTTATTTTCTTACAGTTCTGGAGGCTAGACGTGCCAGATCAGGGGTTAGCAGGGTTTGGCTTCTGATTAGTACTCTCTTCCCAGCTTGCAGATAGCCACTTTCTTGCTATGACCTCGCATGGCCTTTTTTCCTGAGCTGGTGGGGTGGGGGCTTGAAGAGAGAGAGAGGCGAGAGAAAGAGCACATGGAGACTCTGATGCCTCCTTTTATAAGGACGCTAATCTCGTCAGGTCAGAGTCTCACCCTTAGGACCTTGTTTTTCCTTAATTAGCTTATAGAAGCCCTACATATTTCCAGATACAGTCACACTGAGGGTTAGGGCTTCAACATATGGATCTGGGGGGTCAAAATTCACTTTATAGCAAGAATTTACAGAAAACTGTTGGAGTATACAGATAAGGTTGTGATCACCTTGTCTAGCTGAGGGAAATATGGGGCAACAGAAAGTTCAGCAATGACTCTGGGTCTGGATTTTGAGCGTGTGGGTCATTTGCTGTGGGGTGTGAGTGCCCAGCCCCAGCTCGGAGGCTCTGGTGAACTAGCAGTGCCAGGCAGCCAACAAGTAATTATTGTCCTATGTAAAAAAAAGGAGGGGTTTCTACATCACAGGCCTCCTGTTGGTCACATCTTTAGTCAATGATATGTCCTTATTCCCTCAATATTATTTTTACATTTGTTAGCAAGTTTTTCTTAATGGTAGGATGTGTCAAAGGTTTCCTGAGTAGTATCCAGATGTCACTCATCTCTCACTGCAACAGCTTCTGTGTGCCTCTTGCAAAGGTGATCATTTCAGATTCAGTAACTGTCCATTCAAAAGAGAATAGTTACCGTACTTGATATGGTTCAAGTCGTAAGCGTGAGCATGTGTGTCCCTTCGCAGTGGTGGGTGTGTAAAACGAGTCCTGGGCTTGCTCAAGACGTGCATCTCTGCCCCTGTCATGCCTGTCTTTTGCACATAGCACTTGGGGACACCAGGCTCTGCGAGCAATCAGTGTTGTACTGTCCTCATCGATAATACTGTGTTGAGGGTCCTTACCCGTGGAATTCATATTCTCAGAAGATGGAAATGTCTCAGAAGCTTTGAGAAAATTAGCCACTACTTGCTTTGTACTTTCTGTCCATTGCAGTTTACATCTGTCTTTTGGCATCTTGGACCTTGATCGAGGCTGATCAGTGCCAGGCGATGAGTTTCTTCAAAGTAGAGAGTGAGTCACAGTCCTCTCTGTTCTAACCCCACTTGTCCTCCCGTGCTGATCGCAGCATCCCAGTAGCGATCACTTTTGGAGAAACTAGTACAAATGTTGTATATTGAAAATAAGCTCATCATCCTACTGACACTTTGTCTCCCCAGTGGAATCTATTCTCTCTGCAATGCACTGGACTGAGTCCCTGGCCGGTCTCCTGCTCTTTGTGTAAACCAAATAATGGCTACAGCACAGTCTCAGCCCATCACCCACAGGAGCTACTGCACTCGGTGAAACAGGGGCAAAGCTTTGGGCAGGGAGCCTGCTCAAAGAGTTTGTGTTGACAGAGTTGTTTTCCATCTCCAAGACCAAAAATTCTGGCTTTAGAAACCAGGGCGAGGTGGTGATATTGGCTCAAGTCAAAATGAAAACCTTCTTCCTTTCTGTGATCGCTCAGGTTGGGAAGTTGATTTTCTGTTACTTCAACAAGTGGGCTGCAGGACAGACCTGTAATGTTTAGAGTCAGTGACTGCACTTGAAACAGGTGTGTCCCTTTTTTCTCCCTTCACCTTTCTCTTCAGAGGAGGATTTGTAAGACAAGCTATGGGTTTACAAACATTAGGACTAGCAGCCCAGCTGGCTTCTCATCTCCTATGCTGCTGCAGTCACTGTGCTGGAACTCTCTGCTGAGGCCGGTGAAGTGTTTGGATCTCTGTTCCCACAACAAGAGCATTTCCTTGTTATCCTAAAGGCAGCTCTTTACAGAGTTTGACCCTTGCCATCCTCTCCCTCCCTTAAAACTCTCACATTCGTCTCTTTTCCTTGTTTACTGCCGAAAGAATGCTACTGTTGAAAGAATGCAAACTACAGTTTTTCTGTCTTGTGAGCATCATTCAAAAGCACTCCGCCCATCCGTGAATTATTCTCTGACTCTTCAATCAGGGCAGTGTTACAGGTCCTCTGCTGGCAGGAGGGAGCACTCCAACAAAATCTGAAGACCCAAAATCTTTCAGAAGCTGTGACGAGCAGACTAGGAAGCCACAAAACATTGCGAACTGAAATGGATGTCTTAATAAGCTTTTAGATGTGATTTGGCCAGTGTTGGCAGAGGAAGCTCAAGGGAAAGAGACAGCAAGCATTGTAACGTAACGCTGCAGACCCACTGGGCGTGACAACCCTGGGAAGCTAATGATCCCTCCAGGAAAGAATTGACTGCAGTTATCCAGCAACAAAACACGGTATAGAACAGGGGGGCCAGACCCTCGGATGTGAGTACAATCTCTTTTCAATACAGGATTTGGAGCAGTAGGAGCAAAGTGAGTTCCCGTAAGTGATGGCGCTCCCTAACCACCAGTGCCCGGGTGACTGTGGATCATCTCTGGGGGGTTGTGCATAATGCCTGGCTGGGACTTTTATTTGTGATTTCTTCTGTAATATTTTGCCTGAATGTAATGGTTTTGACATATTGTTGCCAGGAGACTTGGTTATAAATCTTCAAGAAAACAGCAGCAGTAAATCTCATAGACCTTTTGCTATAAAAAGAAAAGCAGTCACCTCACAGACCAAGCAGCTGTGTGGCCCTCTGGCATTTGTGGTGGGAGACAAAAGCATCAGCAAATTGGAGAGCATTGAAAATGGGGGCAGTGGGCTGGCAGGAAGGAGGGAAATCTGTCTTGGAAGCTAAATCTTTCTGGATTCAGGATGCTCGCTGCATATTTATGATCATGCATTTATTATATTTCTGCTTTAAAAACTGGCAGTATGTTTGCATATAAGGTTTTTCTCCAGAACACTGAAAGTGAGCATTGTGACAAAAAGAGATGTGATTGATAGACTTGGGGCAGAAGAAGTTCCTCACTGCCAGCTAAGGGAAGAGTCTTGAATGATAGCTGATTTCCTCGGAAGAGGAGGCTCAGATTTAATGAGGGAATGGGGCTGTGACAGCCTGGGTACCCAACAGGTTGCAGTGAAGTTTAATTTGTTGATTGCAGACTAGTCACCACCCCGCATTTCCTCTCCCCATCCCACTGATTGTTGGGGGTCCTGCATCCCCTCTTATCCTTTTCCTCTACACCGCCTCCACCTGGCATGATTTGTCAGTTCAGAGGTGTCAGATGAGAAACTGAGTTGCTTGTCACTCCAAAAGGATGGAGATCATTGTTTTGGATGGGAGATAAAGATGCCAGGGACTTACAGCAGTGATCATGAAAGAGGTGGGGAGGAAGCTGAGCTGGGCCTGCACCCCGACCCAAGACTGGAGATGTAGGAGGAAACAGAAAGGAAGCAGAGAAGAGGACTCAGCCAGTCCTTCCCACTTACCCTGCGTGTAGATGCAAGTGCAAATGAATGCTGGAGGCCCTAGCTATGAGACCGTTATGAGATTTAAATTGAGAATGAACTTGAGGTACCCAAGTACACAGGGATGGTGCTAGCAGCAGACTGGGAACTGGGAACCTGGGATTTTGTTCCAGATTTTACGGACAGTTTTCTGTGCAGTGGGGTGAGAGTGGGGGTAGAGGGGATGGCTGGGGGTGGTATCCAAAATTCTGTGAGTGACCATCCTGGAGGCTGCCCTGTGCCTCAGGTTGGGCCCAGCTGATAGAGGGGGTGGCATAGGGTAGGGACTAGGGAACATTTCATTCCTAAGTAGCTGTCACCAAAAAGCACACGCACACAAAAAGACATTTCTGCTTGACCAAAATTTTCTCAAACTGTAGTGTTTCGAGAGAGAGAGAGAGAGAGAGAGAGAGAGAGAGAGAGAGAGAGAAAGAGAGAGAGAGAGAGAGAGGAGAGGAGAGAGAGAGGAAAGAAAGAAAAGAAAGAAAGGAAAAAAGAAAAAAGGAAAGAAAGAAATAGTAATGTGCTCTGGGCTTGTAAAGAGCTGTTTCCCAAAGATAATTATGTAAACAAGGCTATCTCAGTAGCTTGCAACCATGACAAAAAGTGTAGCTGTGCTTTCGTCTCAGTGTCTGAGAGGCTGAATTTATTGCATGTGACCGGAGGGTGGGAGGAGAGTAGCTGGCAGTGTACCACAGGCCAGCTGACCCATGCGTCTGTTGCTGGGGAGACCGGGCAGTACTGCTGGTCTGGAGCTCATGACCTTAGTTGATGGTGTCCACTGAGGTTGCAGCAAGGTCTTTATCTCTAGGAGCGAAGCTATGGAATGGGATGAGCAAAGTCTTAGCCATGATGACAATATTTGTATGAACCTGGCCATTGTATTTGAGACATTCAAATGCCTGTTGCAGGAAGGGTTTGGGGATGGAAAGGTCACAGTTTAGGCCTAGTGCACAGAGCTAACAAATGAGTAGATGGTTGTGGGAGGGAGATCATTCGGGAAGCGATGGCTAATATTCTGTATTTTCCTACCATTTAGGCCTGGAGCTGCTTTTGCAGTGTTAGGGCAAACACAGCTGAAGCTCAGTATAATTGGTTTGAAGGTACCACAGATTCCCCGAATAAAGAGAGACAACGTGTCCTACATTTATGAAAACAAACCACTTCCAAACAGGGGGACAGTCTGGCAACATAAAGCCCAAATTACAGTCTTTCATTAAATGCCACCCTGGTGATTTCCAAAGGCTTTTCCAGCTCATTTCTCTCTGTTTTGAAACTCTACTTTATTCCTTCATTGGCTCACTCATTCAACAAAGATTTCTGGCACATTCCAGGGATCTCTGACCATGGCTAACGTAGGTGTTTCTGCCTTGGCGCGTAACCTTTCTCCAGGTGTCTTGTGCTTCTAATGAGCTTGGTGACCAGAGCAGGATGGCTTGTGAGGGTTCCTTCTCTCTGTTTCTCTCTGTTGCGACTATTTACCTGCATTTTGGGCATTTTGGACAACAAAGAAAATTTGATAATTCATAGATTGGAGAGAGATAAGAATTCTTTCTGAAGTTATAATTCTTCACATTTGGCCAATGCTTTCACATAATAAAACACTACAGCCCTCTTGTTATGTCTGTTATGTCTGAGCATTTAACCACAACCTCCTAGAGCGCCCGATGAAACGAGTCTCCTGGATGTCATGGTAAAGGGGAGGTATAGCATGGTGCAGTCATGTCATGGCCCGACTCCTTAATCTTTAGAGATTAAAAGGATCATTGGGTTTAGGCCTGGAAGCAACTATAAGAGATGTGTGTATGATTTGGGCCTTCAAAATTAGAATGAGAGGTAGAGTCTGAGATGCAGAATAGTGTTTTTTAGCACAGTATTTTCTTTCCTTTTGCATATTGGTATCTTTAATAAGTATGTTTTAAAACTCAAAGTAGACCTCACTTCCTTGCTGTTCTAGGATGAGTGGATCAGATCCTTAAGCATTCCTACTACCCAAAGAACTCTGTACTTTTGAAATAATTACAACTGGCTTTGGTGTAATGGTGGCCCAGAGCTACTGAGAGGAGGGTGTGTTTAACATTCTATTCGTTTAGCCATTTGGTGCAAAGAAGAGCTTAAGTTTACTACTGGTTCATACCTCCAGGGGTATTAACTGCTCTGAGGGGCCTGTAGGTGGTTTAGTAGGCCATTTATTTCCCTCTTGTTAAGCAGGGAAACTACACTACCAGCCCCTCCTCGCTGTGCTATGCCCGGGCATCTGTGTGTCTGGCATCCGTGGGTTGTGCCCAGCTCCCCATCTGTTCCAGAACTTGGGAAACCGCACTTATTTGCAGTGAGAAAAGGATGGAGGAAGAGAAGTGCAGTAAATGCTGGGACACAATCCCAAGGGGAGAACCCGCTCCTCAGAGTCTCTGGGGTGTGATATGCGGGCACCTAACCTGCCAGAAGAACTGGCATGTGAGCCGTGATGGACCCGGAGAACATGGCCCGGAAAGCCCTTTGTGATCACACATAGTACAGCCACCTGCCCAAGGTGGGTCTGGAAACCAGGTGATATTTAGGGGATTGTAGCAGGCCTCTGCTGCTCCACACAGAAATGCAGAGCAGACATCGCAGTTCTGGCCATAGTCCTCTGGAGAATCCAGAGGTGAGGAGAAATGAGGGAGGCTGGCACGTGCTTGTAAGTTCAGGGCTTTTGCTGTGCAGAGTGCCTTCCCTGCTGTCCCGTCTCGCCCTGCTCCCCTCCCCTGCCATCAGGATTCAGCAGATTGCCCCAAAATCAAGAGAAGGGGTGTGGCCTGCCTTGGCTGAGCGGCACTGATGGAAGCTTTGTTTTGTAACCCCTAGGTCTTGAAGATGGCATAGTAATACAGACATCTTCCAATGATCACAAGCACCTGTACCCGTGGGTGCCCGGGCCAGTGGCATCGTGTGGAGCTAAGGGACGTATCTGCTCCTGTCCGGAAACCTCTCTCTCTCCTAATTCATGAGCCAGCAGGATGCGATCGCTGCACTTTCAGAACGACTTCTCATAGCTGCGTACAAAGGCCAAGCGGAGAATGTGGTTCAGCTCATCAACAAGGGTGCCAAGGTAGCAGTTACCAAGGTAACAAGAGGGGAAAAAATGCTTTAACTATCCCTGGGAAAAAGCATACCTCTTAACCGTTGTCTACAAAACTGTTATGTTCGGTACACAGCTTTCAAAGAATTGCAGCCCCCCCCCCCACCCCCCAGTGATTGAGTGATTGAGGCTTGGGGAGAAGGAAGGGGGATTAAAAATGCTTTCGTTGAGATCTTTCAAATGGAGTAACTTGTAATTAGCATTTGACAGTCTTTAAAATCATAGTGTGGCTTTTTCTCACCTACTTCTTTAGCCAAATGGACAGGAGAGCTCTGTGAAGAAGTTGGGACACAAAAGCTTATTAGGTAGAATAATTGTGCCATAATCACGTTAGACAGGCCTCCTGGGGAGGTGGACCACCCTGTGGATGGGGCGGCTTTCTGCTATGCAGAACCTCATTGTCTCCATCTGCACGAGGCTGAAGAGCAGTTTTGTAGCAAAGCTGAGTATAGAGAGACTCTGCACAGTTAAGAGACACGTTTAAATACATAGACTAAATAACGCCAATGGCAAACACTCATCTAGCACTTAGTATTGCTCTAAGCACTTTACTGCCCTCTAGAAGACATTCTCTTTTCATCTCCACTTTAGAGACGAGGAAACTGAGGCACAGAGGGACTTAAGTAGCTTACCCAGGGTCCCTCAGCTGCTGAGTGGCAGAACTGCAACTTGTATCCACAGAGTGGCTCCAAAGCCTACCCTCCAGACCACCCCAGAGAAAGCTGTGGAGAGAGGCAAAGTTTAATTTTTAAATAGTAACGTTTGATAACTTCTGGCCTCCTATGGCAAAGATTGGCTCGCTCACATTTTTAGTTACTCACATGCAGTCTCTGTATTTCGTATTTCCGATGTGTGCTTTTTCCAGCACTTCTAAGCAATTAACTCAGTGCTGACACTATCTTCCAGGGGATAGTATCAGATTTCATAGGTTTAAGGGTCCAGTCCCACAAGACTGCCCACACCCCTTCAGGTGCCAATCGTAACTCCAGGGTGTCACCTTTGCTTCTGACTAACTGGCTGTAAATCATGGTCCCGTGACCCCCTCCTTGAGTTGGATTAATTTATTAGAGCAGCTCACAGAAAACATTTTGCTTACTAGATTACTGGTTTAGTATGAAAAGATATAACTCAAGAAGAGCCAGATGGTGGGATGCGTAGGGCAGGGTATGGGGAAAGGGCACAGAGCTTGTATGATCTCCGAGCACACAACCCTCCAAGCACCTCCATGAGTTCCCCAGCCCAGACTTTCTCTGAACCTGTCCTTTGGTTTTTTATGAAGATTTCATCACATAGACATGATTGACTGAACACTGGCCATTAGTGATTGATTCACCCTCCAGCGTCTCTCCCATCCCTGAAACTGAAAGTTTCAACCCCCAAAGAATGGTTGGTTTCCTTGGCAACCATCCGCATCCTTAAGGGCTTTCCAAAGGTTACCTCATTATCATAAATGCAGGTGTAGTTGAAAGGCGTTTGTTGTGAATAACATATTCCTTTCACCTTTTTGGCTCTGGAGCTATTTCAAGAACTGATGACAAAAGATCAGCTAAACAAAAGATGCTCCTGTTGCTCTTCTCACGCAGGGAATTCTCAGGGTTCAGAGAGCTGTGATCCAGGAAGGAGACTAAGAGCAAATATGTGTTTCTTCTTATAAATCAAAATAGCACAATGGTGGTCTCTGAAGAGAGAAAGTCTTAGGCCTAACAGTATTCTACACCTATGTGGTGACTAGGTTGCTAGGTTGTATGGAATTTAGGGTAACAGGAAGCTTAATTCAGATCCCTATGTGACCTACCCACAGTACTTCAGGGCCTGGTAGTCAAAGATAGAAGAAAGGGCATGGACTGTAGTTAGGGTGCATGCTCACCCATTTTAACTCTATCTTTGTTAATTGCACAGTTGCTTAACTTCTTTGAGCCTCAGTTTCCTTATCTGTAAAAAGAGGATTTAATGCTAACTTTTCAGGATGGTTATAATAATAACTTATTAAAGCACATAGTTTACAATCTCCAAGTTCTTTTTTAAAAAATAGACTTCATCATTTGCTTTTTTAAAAACGGCTTTATTGAGGTATAACTTAACGTGCCAGAAAAATTCATCCGTTTTAAATATAAAACTCAATGATTTTTAATGTATTTACAGAGTTGTGTACCCATTACCATATTCAAATTTTATCTAACACCCCAGTAAAAAATTTCATTTCTATCACCCCGATAAGAAATTTCACAAATCTTTAGCTGTCATTCCCCATTCCTACTCCCAGCTCCTGGCTACCATTAGTCTGCTTTCTGTCTGTATAAATTTCCCTTTGCTGGGCATTTCATACAAATGGAATCATACACTGTGTGGTCTTTGTGGCAGGCATTTTTCACTTAGCCTAATGTTTTCAAGGTTCATCTATGTTGTAGCATGCATCAATACTTATTCTTTTTTAATGCAGTGTAGTATCCCACTGCATAGAGATACCACGGTTTGTTTATCCAGTCATCAGTTGATGAACATTTTGGGTTGTTTCCAGTTTAGAACTATTATGAACATTGCTGCTATGAACATTTGTGTACAGTTTTTGTGTGGACATATGTTTTCATTTCTCTGGGTAGATACCAAGGAATGGAATTATTGGGTCCCATGGTAAATCTCTGTTTAACATTTTAATGAACTGCGAGCTGTATTCCAGAGTGGTTGCACAATTGAACAGCAGTGGATGAGGGTGCCAGTTTCTCTATAGCCTCATCAGTGCTTGTTATTGTCTATCTTTATTAAAACGCAATTTGCTTTTTAATAATTATTTTTATCAAAATAATGCATGCACATAGGAGCTTTAAAAGTGTAAGCTTAAATACTGCTGAAGGAGTCTAGAATCTCTCCCAGAGCAGGGAGACCCTTCTTCTCAGCATGTCTGGGCCAAAGCCTCCATGAAGGGCAGGACTTGACAAAAAGGCAACTCTGAAGCTCTAGTTTGTGTGGAACCCATCCTCAAGGTCCATCTGTCCCCACTGGTCTGCAGATGGCTAAAGAAAAAGGGAGAAGATTCAAATTCAAAGAATCAGGAAGAAAGTGGGATATTACTACTGACAATAAAGATTAAAAAGGAATTCAATGAATGATTGTATGCCAAAAATTAGAGAACTGAGACGAAATGGACAAAGACCTTGAAAGGCACAAACTACTGAAAATAACTCAAGAGTAAAAGGAAAATTTGAATAGAACCGTATCGACATAAGAAACAGCCAAACCTGTAGAGAATTTTTATGAGTTTATCTAAGCCAGAATGATGGCAGTTGCCAGGAAGCACAATCTCAAAGGACTGAGAAAATGCTCCGGAGCATGGCAGTTCTGCAGCTTGTATATTAGAACAAAAGGAAGAGGTGTAAGGAGGGTGATATGAAATCCATTGGTGGTAGAGTAAGGGCAGGAGAGAAGGCAAAGCAGGGATTGAATACAAAAGCAAAATAGAGAAACACATACTTTTGTTACATTGGTGGGTACAGGTTAGGTAATAAATAACATTTACAGCACAGAGAGAGGGTATACAGGAACAAGGAAAGGATGTGAGGTTTTGTGGCCTCTGTGGTCTGATGCAGCAGTTGTGCCCTGAGGGGCCTGGAAAAGATGATTACTCTGACATTTCAAAGGTTTGTTATCTTAGATGCCAAAAGACAGTAGATGGCTCACTTAAGGTAAAGATCGACCCTCGTCAAAGAAGCTACAGGTGTAGGATGTGACTACCTGCAATAACCCGCTTTTGGTTGGGGATTTTTATGCTCAGACCATCCTGTGTGGTTACTTTCAGTCTGAGTCTGTCAGGCCCACCATGTTGGCCTCTCCAGAGCTTGTCAGGTTTAGTACGTGACCGTGTTTTCATCCACAACTATAACAAGTGAAATGGTTGAATTAGGAAACCTCAGACCACTCACAAAGTAAGCCTAGGCCCAGATGGCTTCAATTCTCCAGAATTCTATAAAGAAAGTTAGTACAGATTCTTCATACTCTTTAAAAAATAGAATGGAGACAGCTGTTTACACTCATTTTCTGAGCCCAGTACTACTCTGATTCCAAAATTGCCATTATCAGAGAAAAAAACCTAACACACCTGTTTCTACGTGACTATGGATGCAGAAGCCCAGACAAATATTAGCAAACATGATGCAGCAAAATGTACAAAGAATTATATACACCATGAGCAAGTGGGATTTATTCAAGGGATGAAAGGTTGTGTTAACATCTCAAAATGAGATCAATAGAGTAAAAAGCAAAAATGACAAGATCATTCCAATACAGTCATAGAAAATAATTGACAAAATCCAAAAACCTTTCAGGATTAAAATACTCAGCACACCCAGAATATGAGGAAGTCTCCAAACTTGATTATGAGCATCTGCGGAATCCCACAGCTAATATTATATTTAATGGTGAAAGATTGAATGCTTTTCCCTGAAGTTAAGGAACAAATATGTCTATAGCTAGAACCTTTAGTCAAGAAAATAAGTAAAATATGTGCAGATTGGTTATGAAGATATAAAACTATCTTTACTTCCTGATAAGGTACCTTGTGTATAGAAATCTCAAAGGAACTCACTTTAAAAAAAACTATTGGAATTAATAATTGAATTTAGCAAGGTTGTAGGATTCGAGATAGAAATATAAAAATTAATTGTATTTCTGTATTCTTGGAATGAACAACCTAATAATAAAATTAACAAAAGGAATTCATTTACAATAGAATCAAAAGGAATAAAATAATTAAGTTAACAAAAGTATAAAACATATTCCGAAAACTATCAAACATTGTCAAAAGAAATGAATAAATGCATAAATGAATAGAAAAGCATCCCAATTTTGTGGATCAGAAGACTTCACGTTGTCAAAGTGGCACCATTCCACAGCGATCTAGACATTCAGTGCGATGCCTATTCTTGATTCCAGCTGTAATCTTTATAGAAATTGGCAAGCAGTGTCATACATTTATGTGGGATTGCAAATGAACCAGAATTATCAAACCATTCTTGAAAAGGTGAACAAGGTGGAAAGACAAATATTAATTCATTTCAAAACTATCTCCAAACCAAAGGGAATCAGGATAACGTACTGAAACAAGGATACGCGTACAGAACTATGGAATAGATTGGTGCTTGAGAAAGAAACGCATATGTCTGTGATCAACTGATATTTGAAAAAGGTACCAAGAATGGGTTAAGAACAAGTTTTCATATATATATATTTTTTTCATAAATGGGTGCTAGGGCAACTACATAACAAAGAAACAGGTTATACCGTATACATCATACCACATACTATAATTTACCAGAAAAAGATCAAAGACCTAAACAGCAGACAAAACTACAACAAACTTCAGTCAAACACAGGAAAATTTTCCTGACCTTGGATTTGGCAAAAATATTGTTAGAGATGACAGAAAGAGCAATAATGGGAAAAAAAACAAGTAATTTAGACTTCATGTAATTAATGACTTTTGTGCCTCGAAGGCCACCATCCAGAAAGTGAAAACACCCATTGAAACCCCTGTTCACTATTTCTGGAAATAAAAAATACTGTTGTCAGTATGAAAAACAGCATAGCTGTTAATCAAAAAATTAAGAACTGAGTTACCATATCATCTAGCAATTCCACTTCTGGGTAGTACCCCAAAGAACTGAAAACCAGGACTCAAACAGATACAATGTCTACTCATGTTCGTATTTGCATTATTCAATACAATAGCTAAAAGGTGGAAGTAACCCAGGTGTTCATCAACAGATGAAGGGATCAAAATATTTGGCACGAACATACAATGGAACATTGTTCAACTTTAAAAAAGAAAGCAAATTCTGACACATGCTACAATATGATTAATTTTAAGGACTTTATGCTAAGTGAAATCAGCCTGTCAGAAAAGGGTGATCACTTGTTCAAGGTACCAAGAATAGTCAAATTCACAGAAACAGTAAGTAGAATGGTTGTCGCCAGGAGCTGGGGTGAGAGGTGAATAAGTTGTGTCTAATGGGATAGAGTTTCCATTTTACAAGATGAAATTGCAAAATGAGCTATATTTTGGTTTTATGATGTGATGCCCTTCTCCCTACTGAATGACACACTTACAAATGTTGAAAATGTAAATTTTATTGTGTGTAGATATTACCACAGATAGAAGTAAAGATTTTAAAGCTAGAGGATGAAAACAACCCACAGAATAACTTTGCAAATACAACTGATAAGAAACTTGTATCAAAAATACCTAAGACCTCTTATAACTTAAAGAAAGTCAAATGACTCAATTTAAAAATAGCAGAGGATTAAATATACTTTTCCCAAGGAAAACAGAAATGGTCAAGAGCACTTGAAAAAATGCTGTACATAACTAATCATCAGTAAAATGCTAAAGCGATATTAAGTCATCCATCAAAACTCCAAAGAGATACCACTTCACAACCACTAGGATAACTAGAGTCAAAAAGTGAGATAATAACAAATGTTGCTAAGGATATATGGAGATATATGAACCCCCATACATGGATGGTGTGATATGAATTCATGTAACCACTATGAAAAACCATCTAGGATTTTCTCACAAATTTGAATTACAGTATGATCTGTCAATTCCATCACAGGTATATATGCAAGAAAAATAAAAGCACATGTTGGAAAAAAAGCTTATACATGAAGTTTATAGCAAAAATATTCAGAGTAGCCAAAAAGTGGAAATAAACCAAATGTACATTAACTGATAAATAGATAATGACACACATATTATCCATCCAATGGAATATTATTCAGCCATAAAAATAAATGAAATATTGGCACATGCTACAACATGATGTCTTTGAAAAATTTTGCTATGTCAAGAAACTTTCAAATCTTTTAGCTGCTTCCCCTCAACCCCCGGCATTTAGTTCCACATTGCTAATGAATATGCATATACTACTAATTTGACTAATCAGTTTAATTTTTCATTTTAAAACAATATAGATATTTTAATTTTTGTGTTGCACAAATACATAAGGTAAAGCACCAGATATGCTTCCTATGTTTGTCTTTCATTTCTGATTCTCTATAGGCAGCCATTTTCAACTCTTTTTGGTCAATTTTTTTAGTGTTTACATCTGTAAAAGACATCACAATATTGCTAAATCTCGATTTTTCCATTTCAGGCATTATTTGTTGACTTAACAACATGCAAACTGATGATTTAAGACTTAATCTTTCTTTGTCTCCCCTGCTCTCTAACACATGCATTGCTACTTTTTCCAGTATAGTTGTTATAACTTAGATGACATTGGCATTCGGTCTTTACGTATATTAACCAATTTATGCCATTCATAGCTGACCTATGTGGTATGTGCTATCATTACATCTCCTTTTTTGCAGTAATTTATTTCCCCTGATGTTAGTAATTGTCTTGTGCTTGTTTCTTTGTCTTTTTCTGGGCCTGTCACTAATCATTTCCAGTTGTGTAATCTTTCTGGATGTTCAGAGTGTTAGGTAGTCTCTCTATTGATTCTCCTTGAAGAGATGTCCCCTGGATCCCCCTCCTCTGCTTCAGTCCGGACTAGGGACCCTTAGGCTCTCTGACAGCTGTCTGGGGATCGCCCTTTACCCTTCTCTTAGGGATTCCTCTTGACACTTCTCTATATGTTGATTTTCTGTTTTCTGGACCCCAATGTCTTTCTCTTTCTTGGTTTACTTCCTTGTTATACTCTCTAGTACAGTACTTGTTCAAGAGAACTTTCTGGAATGGTGCAATGCCCTGTATCTGTGCTGTCTAATTAGGTAGCAACACATGGCTATGGAGTACTTGAAATGTGGCTAGTGTGACTGAGGAACTGAATTTTAAATTTAATTTTAGTTAAAATTTAAATGCCACATGTGGCAGTTGGCTACCATATTGAATAGCACAGCTCTGATGTCTCCCTGAGAATTGAACCCTGGTCATTCGGTTCTAGAATCCTCACTCTTAACTACCATGTTTTACTTGTGTGGTTTATAACTTTGGATTGTGAACTTCTTGTGGGCTGCTGTTAATTAGAGCATCTTCCTTGGCATCTTCCACATCATAGTAGATAGAATCTGCAAGTATTTTACTGACTAGGACCTCATATGCTCAGCTACTTTAATAAAGCAGTATCCCAATAATGGTATTGTACATGTGTGTAACATTTTACACTCTTCAAATTATTTTCACATATGTGTTGTTTATCCCCAGAACCCTGTGAGATATACATATACAGATTTTCTTTTTCGAGTTGTGAGGATATGGATGCCTCAAAAGGGAAGAGCCTTATGCAAGCTAGGCACAGCAGAGCTAGGTCCAGAACCAGAATCCCTGGATTCTTGTGCAGATGTCCTCTCGGTTTTATGAGGGGCCTCAGATAAGGGTAGCTTCTTCTGTCCTCATGGGGATTCTACTTAGTAGCTAATAGTGTGTGGCTGTGGTAACTTATCCACCAACAGGGATGGCGTTGTCATGCACAGGGCAAGTAATCAGAGATAATGGGGTTGGGAACAGGAAATTGATGTAGGAACTACACATAAAAAAAATTTATGTTTTAAGAGAAAGGCTCACTAAGAATTCTGATAGTCCATTTGCA